>NC_066579.1:376860862-377492112 GCF_024323335.1 Lathyrus oleraceus
ATAGCTCATATGAAGTCTTGATAATGACTGTGGTGTCCAAATTCTCAAGAATGGCCACTATCTATTGCTCAATGACTGCCTTTGACTGCTTTGACTATTGATTGCTTCATCTGCAAGACAAAGGTTAGATGACATATTTTTGTACTTTTGGTTAGTAGTAACAAGAAAAGCAATGATATACCAATGCAAAACATGCTTGGTGATCAAGAATCACTCTCAAAAGGATAACCAACCCACTGGGAAGGAGGCAAGGTGCACAATGATCCTTGAGGCAATGATATGGTATGATATGATGCCATGAGGGATCTTAGGGACAAAATTGGGGTCTTACACCTCTCTTACACTTTTTCTTCTTCTCTCTCCATATTCTCTCTCTCTCAATCTAACTTTTTATCTTCATTAAGAAATTAATGTTTTAAACAAAAATATATATAATTTACATTTAAAAAAAAAGTTCTATCATAAGATCTAGTATAGTACTTTAAACATTTTCATCTTCTTACAAAACAATCTTCGATACATCATCTGTGTTGTAGCCCAGCTTTAGTAATCATAAGATCCTCCTATTCAACCCAGAATTGAAACACCTAGCAACAATTTCACACGTTTGTTTAAATAAACTAAATAACACGATTCTTGAAATGATGTGTTAATGTGTTCACGATTTTTTTTAGTAGTCTTTTATTCAATTTTACCACCACAAATCATCTTTGGATCACTAGTTGTTGCCTAATGTAGCAGTTTTCATAAAATCATGTTAAAAAATGACTTACTATCATAAAAATAGTTGAAATTCTTGTATCAGATATGAGATGCCGAAGGTAATGTCACGACACTAATATCTGAAATACAGATGAAATATAAACAGAATAAAAATCATTAAACAATTGAAAAGCGACACAGGCAATTGTTAACCCAATTCGGTGCAACCACACCTACGTCTAGGGGCTACCAGCCAGGAAGGAAATCCACTAAACAGAATTAGTTCAAAGACTCTCAGTAAACAACTTCAAGTTACAGTCTTTTCACCTAATCTCTACCCGTGTGACTTCTATCTAAGAACTCTTAGATATGAGACCCTACTCACTCCCCCTCAATCACAGAAGTGATACTAGAACAAATACCACAAAGAAAGAAGACACACTTCAAGGACACACACTTGATCTTGCTTAAAAGCTTCAATCAAGTAAACAAATACACTCGTACTTCAAAGCTTAGAGTGAACAAATTACAACTTAAAACTCAGTTCAATTCACACATCAACAAGATGAATGAATGGATCAAAATTCACAAACGTACATTAGGCTAACAACCTTAATACTCACTTACTTCAATGTTCGTATTTTTCTGTACAATCACATAGGGTTCACAAGGTCTTTAGATAGAAGCTTTCTGAATGGGCCTGGGCAACATGAAACCCTAATTCTTTTTAACGCGTATTCCCTAGGAATTAGTAACAAATCATTCCTCTTTGGGAAACAGAATATTTTGGTTTTAAATAGAATTACTCCTTGAATAACGCATGCAATCACCAAACATAAGCACACAAAGACTTGTATGAAACGCGTAACAACAAAATACATAACATTCAGACTGAATGTTCTGTAAGCATGTGTCGTAACATCGGGTCTGACATCTTGAATAAATCCTGCACAACCATATCAAACAACCCGCAGAAAGCTGATATCACATGTCAAGACAACAAGCGTGACTTCTTGTGATAACACTTAAGTTTTACCAAAATTGATGCCAATACATAGAACTAACAAACTCCCCCTTTGGCAAATTTTGGCTAAAACAAACAACAGATCACACGTACACAAGAAATCAATCACAGTATTAGTTCAGCAGCAGAAGTAAACATACACACATTACTAGTAAAAATAACAACTAGTAAACACACAAGCGCTTGTACTCTCCCTCAAGCCCATGCAACATTCTAGAACACAACAGCTCCCTCAACAACCACACGACTTCACACAAATAGACCACAGAGAATTCTCCCCCTGTGCCAAACAAACAAACACCAGAATTCTCCCCCTGTAACAAACAAATAGAGCACCAACAATAGCTAAGCAAAGATACTCAGCTACAACTACAGCTACTTCTCCCCCTTTTTAGCCAAAAGAGACCAAAGAGACAAAATAAATGTCCATCTAGTCATAAACCGAAATACCAGAAGTTAGAAAGTTACAACACCAAGTTCATACGCAGCTGAAAGAATGTTGAGAAACAAACCAAAAAAAACAAAGAAATCCACCAACTCAGGAAAATCTGAATCCACAGGGGACCAAGGTCATAATAGGGAGCAGAAAGGAAGGAACACCAGGGATACCGGCTACCAGGTATATAATAGGTGACCGACCAAAGTGTGAATTGGTATATATGCCAAAACACTCATCATCCGAAAGGAGGGCTTGAAAAAGCAAATCGACTTACAGGATGGACATTCGAATCCACAACAGGAAAACGAATCTTACTCAACTGGGGACACAAACCCAAAGAGCGCATGAGATATAATATCCATTATCGTCAGAACGTGGATAAAATACTCGCATGAGATATATTATCTATTACCGTCAGAACGTAGACAATATACTCGCATGGAAGGAAACACCAGGGATACCGGTTACTGGGTATATAATAGGTGACCTACCGAAAACGTGAATTGGTATATATGCCAAAACACTCATCATCCTGAAAAGAGCAAAATGCAAACTTATCAAAGGATGGATATTCGATTCTACAAAGAATACGAATCTTACTCCGCTGGGGGAAAATCAACAAAGGATTCCAACCAAAGAGTGAAAGAGATATATCATTCATTACCGTCAGAACGTGAATAATATACTCGAAAAGGAAGAGACACCAGAGATACCGGTTACTGGGTATATAATAGGTGACCAACCGAAAAGAGAGACAATCGTTACCAACAACAAGGTAAACGAAAGATAACTCACAGGGGATAAATTGCAAGCATCCGGCAATTATCCAAGAGAACAACAAATATTCGATTCCACAAAGGAATATGAATCTTACTCGACTGGGGAAACACAACAGGCTTCGATTGAAGAGTGCATGAGATATATTATCCATTACCGTCAGAACGTGGATAACATACTCGCATGGAAGATTATCCACAACCGATTACTGGGTTAATAAAGGATAAATTGACCGAAAAGAAAGGCATCGGGATACCAAACTAGGTATATAATGATGACCAATCACAGGGAGCAACAATCATTACCAAGCAAAAGGGTAAATGAAAGACGACTCACTGGGGATGAATTGCAAAAATAGCAATTATCCACAAGGACTTGCTGGGGATACAATTGCTAGCAACCGACAATTACCCAGAAGCAAGGAGGGAATATCAACATCAAATATCGAATGAAGATAACCACAAAGAGTAACCATCATCAGTTAGGATGAACAACAAAGTTAACTCTGCAAAGGGGAGAAATTAGGGTTTACACCTACCGAATACGGGGTAGAATACCAAAACTCTGGCTGGGGATAGGGTTGCTAGCATCCGGCAACTATCCACAAGAAAGCACAGACTCCGTTGGGGATAAAAACACAACAACATAGGATTTACAACTACCGAATACTGGGTAGAAGACCACAAAATCCACCATCAACCAGACTGAACCACAAAGGTTACCTCTGCTAGGGGAAAAGAGATAGGACTTACGACTACCGAATATTGGGTAGTAGCCAACAACTCTGATGAGGATAAAAGATAGGGTTTACATCTACCGAATACGGGGTAGAAAACCAAAACGTCTGCGTGGGAATGAAAGAATCACAATTCCGCACGGGAACAAAATAGGGTTTATAACAAACCACCAACTGCTGAAGAGCAGAAAAACTAGGATTTACGACTACCGAATACTGGGTAGAAAACCATCGACTCTTGCTTAGGAATAAAAGGTATATAACCACAAATTCCGCCAAGAAGAGGGAACATAGGACTTACAACTACCGGTATGAGGGTAGAGGCCCAAACTCCGCTGGGGATAAAAAGAATTATTGCCGGTTACTGGGCAATTCATTCATTTATTCCACAGGGAAGCACGAGAAACAGTTGACAAATAGCCAATTCGGGATTGATCCGAAAAGACAGACTGAATTAAGACTCGTCCTATGAGGATATAACTCAATAGGAAAATCCATCCCAATATATGTGTTGGGAGGAAACGGAAGAAACCGTCATCCACGAGGATATATCTCAGTGGGGAACTGCAGAAGGAAAGACAAACACTTTCTACTTATGGGGCAGACTCTATATTAAGAGATTAAACACCAAACACCTGCTTGGGAAGATCTATTGGAGATCTATATCACCCATAGCAGGAGACAACAAACAAGAGATATATGGCAAAAATGCAACATGAATACCTGAATGTTTATGATTATGCATGAATATGCGTGATTTATGTTTGATGAATGCTGACAAAGCAGACATATCTAACAAACAGGGTCCAGGGATCAAACGCCCGGTACTACACTTCCTGAGGAAAAACCAACTGGAAAGCCAATCTGCTGAAGATTCACAAGCTCAAAAGCAAAGATCTGGGGGAAGCAACCAAAACCAGAGATATCACAAAATCACAAAATCTCTGAGTGATGGATCGACAATCAACCCAACTGGGGTACAGAAAGTCACAACAGGCATAAACAGCCACAAAGACAAATCTGTTGGGGAAATGAAGAAATCCCAAGATATCTGCAGGGAGATTCTCAGTATCAACTGGAAAACAAGAGTTCACTACACAAGCAAGAACTGTCACGAAAGCAACTCCAAATAACTCCGCTGGGGAACAACCCACAAAGGGAGAACAGATCATCCATGTAGAATCTAACTGCACAAGCAACTCTACTGGGCATACTGTCAGCCATTCCATTGGGGATAAACCCACTGAGGAAAAAAATAGATCACAAAAGTAGGTTCTGCAATAAGCCACTCTACTAGGGATCAAAAGCATCATGAAATCAACCAAATTTCTGGATGATAGATCACCAACCGACCCTACTGGGGAAAACAACTCCGGCGGGGATCCTGACTCTGTTGGGGATACCAACTCTGGCGGGGACTCTACAGGGAAAGCACAAAACTTCTGCAGGAAACTTATCAGATACAATCCACCGTACCATGAATCTACTGGCGACTTTACTGGGGAATCCACTGGGGAATCCACCGGGGATGAGGAGGAGAGCTGGGGATCAACCACCAAATGCTGAACCTTCCAAGAGAAACCCAACAACTGCTGAGGAGGAAAATAAACACTGCTCTACTGAAGGGATAAGAGGAGAACAACTCAACAAACGCTCTGATGGGGAGATACAGCATAAATGCAGTATATCATATCAACAACCCTGGCGACAGTGTTGAGGAGAGAAGCAACAACTCCGCTGGCGACTGCATTGGGGAGAGTGATGGGGTACCGGGGTCTCAAACCACCTACTACCGAATCTTCCAAAGGAAAGCACCCATGCTGGGGAGAAAAAACTGTTGGAGAAGAAAACGAAGTCTTCAACAAGCACTCTGCTTGGGGAACAACCCCAATAAAGATCTGGAGAAAGAGGATACAACCATGCCAGGCATATGGACAAATGTCTTACCTGTTGGCAATCATGCCACCCTTGGGAGAGCACTGAGAAATCTTTAAGTATCCTTTCATCATTGTGAATGTTCACTTTGTTTAAAACAGTAGTTTGAAAAATTTATTTGTTTAAAACAATGACATTTTATCAATTAAAACATGCAAAACATTTGTTGAATTGAAACAAATAAGAGTGCAAATAATTGGATAAAAGCTCAAATTGATTTGATGGAATGGTAGCCTGCAAATGGCAAGACTCCATAGATCTGTACAAATTTGAAATCAGTGATGTATATTGGAAGAGGGCTACATTGAAGATAATGATCCTTTCTCTACCAATTTGAATCTCGATGTATTCGAAGCTTCAGTTGACGACGAATCGAGAATCTCTAACGAAAAGACAGTTGCGGAACAGAAAGTCTTGTCAGGATGCAGTTACTTGCCAAAACCCTAAATTTTGCCTAGATTGCCCCAGGGTGAGGTACTCAATCTAGCGGGATGCAAATATTCTCTTTTTTTTCAAGTCTCTAATTTTTGCCTGGATCGCCCTTGCGGGTTCTCCACCGAGACGCTCATTTTTGCCTAAGCCGCCCTTTCGGGTTTTCAACTTAGCGAGCTATTCTGTTTTTCTTTTGCATACTTCTTTTTTTTTTAGGCAAAGTATTTCTTGACTGCATCTGAATTCACAGGACGAGTGAAATCCTCCCCATCCATTGTTGTAAGCATCAAAGCTCCGCCTGAAAAGGCTCTCTTAACAACATATGGACCCTCGTAGTTTGGAGTCCACTTGCCCCTGGAATCGGGCGCGAAAGACAAAACTTTCTTGAGCACGAGGTCACCTTCTCGGAACACACGAGGCTTGACCTTCTTATCGAATGCTTTCTTCATTCTCTGCTGATATAACTGACCATGGCACATGGCAGTCAATCGCTTCTCTTCAATCAAATTCAGTTGGTCATAACGACTCTGAATCCATTCAGCATCAGCCAACTTGGCTTCCATCAAGACTCTCATTGATGGGATCTCCACCTCTACTGGGAGAACAGCCTCCATGCCGTAAACAAGAGAAAAAGGGGTCGCCCCTGTTGAAGTGCGGACAGATGTACGATAACCATGCAAAGCAAATGGCAGCATGTCATGCCAATCTTTATACGTAACTGTCATCTTCTGGATAATCTTCTTGATATTCTTATTAGCAGCTTCAACAGCCCCATTCATCTTAGGTCTATAAGGAGAGGAGTTATGGTGTGCGATCTTGAATTTAGCGCACAACTCTTCCATCATCTTGTTATTCAGATTAGATCCATTATCAGTAATGATCTTATCTGGCACACCATAACGGAAAATCAGCTGGTTCTTGATAAACTTCACGACCACCTGCCTGGTCACATTCGCATACGAAGCGGCTTCAACCCATTTAATGAAGTAGTCAATTGCTACGAGAATAAACCTGTGCCCATTGGACGCTTTCGGTTCAATCATGCCAATCATGTCAATTCCCCACATAGAAAAAGGCCATGGTGATGAAATCACATTCAGAAGTGTCGGAGGAATATGAATCTTGTCCGCATAGATCTGACACTTGTGGCATTTCTTCACATATTTGCAGCAGTCAGACTCCATTGTCAGCCAATAGTAGCTTGCTCTCAACATCTTTCTAGCCATGGCATGTCCATTGGAATGAGTACCAAATGAACCCTCATGGACCTCAGTCATCAACAGGTTTGCTTCGTGTCTATCCACGTATCTGAGCAAAACCATGTCAAAATTTCTCTTATACAGCACTTCACCACTGAGGTAGAAACTGCCTGACAACCTTCTCAAAGTTTTCCTATCTTTCACAGATGCCCCAGGTGGGTAAACCTGGTTCTGAAGGAAATTCTTGATATCAAAATACCAAGGCTTGTCATCATTCACTTCTTCAACTACAAACACGTGAGCTGGTCTATCCAAGCGCATCACGGCAATATTAGGAACTTCATTCCAATACTTGACTACAATCATTGAAGCAAGCGTAGCAAGCGCATCTGCCATCCGATTATCCTCTCGAGGAATATGATGAAATTCAACTTCAGTAAAGAACGTTGAAATCCTCCTCGCATAATCTCTATACGGAATGAGACCTGGCTGATTCGTCTCCCATTCACCCTTGATCTGATTGACAACTAGGGCCGAATCACCATACACATCAAGATGCTTGATTCTCAAATCAATACATTCTTCCAGTCCCATAATACAGGCCTCATACTCAGCCATATTATTCGTGCATTTGAAAGTTAGCCTTGTTGTAAACTGAATATGTGTGCCATGAGGAGTAATGATTACTGCCCCAATACCATTTCCGTACTGATTTACAGCACCATCAAACACCATCGTCCATCTGGAACCAGGTTCCGGACCTTCATCAAGTGTAGGCTCATCACAATCTTTCATTTTCAAATACAGAATCTCCTCATCTGGGAAGTCGTACTGAACAGACTGATGATCTTCAATAGGCTGGTGCGCTAAATGGTCAGCCAAGATATTACCTTTGATAGCTTTCTGAGCTCGATACTCAATATCATACTCAGATAACAACATCTGCCAACGGGCAATCCTCCCAGTTAAAGCAGGCTTCTCGAAGATATACTTAATTGGATCCATTCTGGATATCAACCCAGTGGTATGATTTATCATGTACTGGCGCAAACGCTTAGCAGCCCAAGCCAAAGCACAACACGTCTTCTCAAGCATAGAGTATCGAGACTCACAATCAGTAAACTTCTTACTGAGGTAGTAAATAGCAGATTCTTTCTTCCCTGATTCATCTTGTTGACCGAGTACACAACCCATCGAGTCTTCAAGTACAATCAAATACATGATCAGAGGTCTTCCTTCTACAGGCGGAGACAAGATCGGAGGTTCAGACAGATATTCTTTGATACTGTCAAAAGCTTTCTGGCAATCCTCGGTCCAATCATGAGACTGATCTTTCCGGAGGAGCTTGAATATTGGCGCACATGTGGCAGTCATGTGGGATATAAATCTGGAAATATAGTTCAAGCGGCCAAGAAAACCTCGAACTTGCTTCTCAGTTTTGGGTGCAGGCATCTCTTGTATTGCTTTGACCTTGGCAGGATCAACTTCAATACCTCTTTCGCTGACAACAAAACCCAACAACTTGCCGGAATGGACTCCAAATGTACATTTGTTCGGATTGAGACGAAGACTATACTTCCTCAGACGCTGAAAAAGCTTCAACAAATGCTCAACATGCTCAACTTCCGTTCGGGACTTAGCAATCATATCATCAACATAGACCTCTATCTCCTTGTGCATCATATCATGGAACAAGGTAGTCATAGCACGTTGATACGTGGCTCCGGCGTTCTTCAAGCCGAAGGGCATCACTCGATAACAGAATGTTCCCCAAGGTGTGATGAATGTTGTCTTCTCCATATCTTCGGGTGCCATCTTGATTTGATTATAACCGGAAAATCCGTCCATAAAGGAAAAGACTTTGAATTTAGTTGTATTGTCTACCAACATATCAATGTGTGGTAGAGGAAAATCATCTTTAGGACTAGCCTTATTCAAATCTCTGTAATCAACACACATACAGACTTTTCCGTCTTTCTTAGGCACAGGCACAATATTGGCCACCCATTAAGGATATGTAGAAGTCACCAGAAACCCCGCATCAATTTGCTTCTGAACTTCCTCTTTGATCTTCACTGCCATATCTGGATGAGTTCTTTTGAGCTTCTGCTTCACAGGCACGCACTCAGGCTTCAAAGGCAGGAAATGTTGCACAATATCTGTATCTAGACCTGGCATGTCTTCATATGACCAAGCAAAGATATCTGAATATTCTCGTAGCAAACTGATCAACCCCTTCTTCACAGACTCTTCAAGAAGTTCCCCAATCTTCACCATACGAACACAATCTTCAGATCCCAAGTTGACTGTTTCCAAATCTTCGAGATGCGGCTGAATGATCTTCTTCTCGTGCTCAAGGAGACGGGTAATCTCATCAGGAATCCCTTCAACATCATCTTCCTCTGCCTCAAATACAGGGAATTCAAAATTGGGAGATGGTGTTGGATCATTATGTTCAATGGTTTTTAGAATCAACCTGCATAATGATTTTTGTAGGTGTTTAATTGGCTGCATTATATGGTAAAACACTAGCTGGATTCTAATGTCTTGACTGATGTCATGACATGGTGTGGATGTTTGACTGCATTGTAGGTTAGAGTATCTAACTGTACTCTGATGTCTTGACTGATGTCATGACACACTTGAGTAGTTACTGCAGGATTAGCTAATACAGGATTTATTGAATGTCAAACTGGAGACTGTGACATTCATCCCTGTCAGCAGCTACTAAGGAATAGAACAGTTGGCGTTCTGTTAGAGCTCAGTATTCATTTGCAGTCTGGTTATCAAGGAAGAACCAGACCTGGCATAAGGCCTACTGTATGAATGTCAAACTGGATGTTATGACATTCATCATGGACAGTATATACTGAATAATAGACAGAGTGGTGTTCTGCTACACTTCAGTATGTTTCTTAGTTTGTTCTTCAAGAGGATAACAGAACTAACTTAAGGCCAAATGTGTAAATGTCAAATTGGATACTTTGACATTTATTAATGTAAGCTGTTACTGTAGTATGGTCTTTTTGGTCATGTACAGGTCAGCAAAATTGTACAGTCTGTTTTCTGGAAAAACAGACTCAGCATATGATCCTTGATGTCAAGCTGAATGTCGTGACATTCATTCCTGACAGCATATGCTATATTGTAGGTTGTTCAGTTTTCTGTTTCAGCTTTTTCTTAGGCTATTCTTCAGGAAGTCAACAGCTTAGAGAAAAACCAGGAAATCAACAACCAAGTTACATTTAATGAACCTAACAAATAGCATATTTGTTAGTAACCTAGATATTGAATTTATGGGAACTCGCATGACCTTAAATTCAGGAGAATACAAGTGCAAAAGCCCAGGTACTGCAATATAAAAGGAAGTCGTTCCTTCATTCAATTTCGGGGATTTTTGAGGCGTGAAGATTAAGTGTGTCCATCATACTTCACTGCTGTATTTTATGTGAGTCTTGTATTAGACATATCTTGTAAGCCAAGCCATTATCACATTGATGATAGTTTTGGTATAGGGTGTTCATTGAGTTGTAAGTGTTGTGTCGCTCAAAGCTTTTAAGCGTGAGTGTTGTGTATCTTGATTAAAGATGTTAAGCACCATCAAGAGTTGTTTGAAGTGTGACTTCAAAAGTGTCTTTAATATTGATTAAAGGTAGTAATCACTGAGGTGATTGAGGGGGAGTGAGTAGGAACTCTGATCTTAGAGTAAGATTGAAATTGCATTGGGTAGGGATTAAGTGACAAGTTGTAAACGGGTGAGTTTAGCTTTGAATTAATACTACTGATAGTGGATTTCCTCCCTGGCTTGGTAGCCCCCAGATGTAGGTCATGTTGGACTGAACTGGGTAAACAATTACTTGTGTTATTTACTGCACTTACTGCTAAGTTCTGCATAATTCTTGTCTCTGCAGAATTGGATGTCATAACAACCCGTGTGACATCTAAAGTCTGATAACTAGAATTTCAATTGGCATCAGAGCAGGCACCCTTCCTGTGAATTTCTGGGTGAGATCTAGGGAAGTTACTTTCTAGTACCATGGACAAGGATATAGGACACTCAAATAGACCACCCATGTTGGATGGATCTAATTATGATGACTGGAAGCCTCGTACGATAGCCTTCTTAAGGTCTCTAGATAGCAAAGTCTGGAGAGCTGTCAACAAAGGATGGGAACATCCAATGAAGACAGGTGAAGATGGAGTCAGTGTGCAGATTCCTGAAGAAGAGTGGGACAAGGAGCAAGAGGCATTAGCTCTTGGAAATTCCAAGGCCTTGAATGCATTGTTCAATGGAATCAGTAAGAACATCTTCAGGCTGGTGCACCACTGTGAACTAGCTAAGGAAGTTTGGGATACCCTCAAGGTAACTCATGAAGGTACTTCCAAAGTGAAGATGTCCAAACTTCAGATGCTGACCACCAAGTTTGAAAATCTGAGGATGAAAGAAGATGAGACTATTCATGACTTTCACATGAATATTCTTGAAATTGCAAACACCTCTGGTGGACTAGGTGAGAAAATGGCTGAAGAGAAACTTGTAAGAAAGATTCTCAGGTCCTTGCCTAAGAGATTTTCTATGAAGGTCACAGCCATAGAGGAGGCGCAGGACATCTGCAATATGAAGGTGGATGAGCTCATTGGCTCTCTCCAAACCTTTGAAATGGGCTTGTGTGAGAATGTTGAAAAGAAGAACAAAAGCATAGCTTTTGTATCCAATGCTGAAGAGGAGTCAGAAGCAGGATATACTGAAGGTGATGAAAGTATATCAGAAGCTTTAGCCATGCTTGGGAGACAGTTCAACAAGTTCGTGAAGAAGATTGATCAAAGAGGGAGACCTAATGTCAAGAACATCCCGTCTGACATCAGGAAAAGATCAACTTCTGAAGAAAAGTTCAACCAAGGCAAGGGAATCCAGTGTCATGGTTGTGAAGGGTATGGACACGTCAGAGCTGAATGTCCTACTTATCTCAAGATGCAAAAGAAGGGGCTAACTATCACATGGTCTGAAGGAGATTCTGAGAGTGAATCTGAAGGAGAATCTGCCAAGCATGTCACTGCACTAACCAGTGTTTGTGCCTCTGATGATGACTCAAGTGCAGATGAACTAACCTTTGATGAACTTGCTGCAGCCTATAAGAAGCTGTGTACCACCAGTGCAGAAGTCCGTGCACAAGGAGAAAAGCAGAAGAAAACCATACAGGAACTGGAAGATGAGAGACAGAAGCATCTGACAGCCATAGAGGGTCTAAATGGTGAGATAGCCTTGCTGACCTCCAAGCTGAACCAGATGACTAAATCCATCAGAATGATGAACAAGGGAACTGACACCTTGGAAGAAATTCTAAAGGTGGGACAGAAGTCTGGAACCAAATCTGGCCTAGGATTTGGGAAAAGATCCTCAGCTGAACACAAACGCCCAAAGGCTAAAGTTCAGAAGTTCAAGCGGAAGTCAAAGCCAATGTCTCAACATCGGGGAACTAGGATGAATGATCATCAGAAGAGGAAATACCAGGAGTGGAGGTGTCACCACTGTGGTAGGCTTGGACATATCAAAGCCTTCTGCTACTGGATTCATGGTTTTCCTAACCAAGCCTCGCATGTCAGACCTAAGCATAAGACATACAAGCGCTATATCCCCAGCCAGAGGCAACAATGGTATGCTAGGTTAGCACACACAGCTCTAAGGGCTTCTACCAGAGAAGGCTGGTACTTTGACAGTGGATGCTCAAGACATATGACTGGTATGGAAAATCTACTGGTGGATATTCAACCTCACACTACCAGCTATGTGACCTTTGGTGATGGTGCCAAAGGAAAAATAAAAGGTGTGGGCAAGCTGGACTGCTCTGGAGTTCCAAAACTGAATAATGTACTGTTAGTAAGAGGACTAACTGCAAATCTCATCAGCATAAGCCAGCTGTGTGATCAAGGATTCTATGTTCAGTTTACTAAGGAGCTGTGCATTGTGACAAATAGTGACAATCAGGAAGTTATGAGAGGAACCAGGTCCAAAGATAACTGTTATCTGTGGGAACCTAAAGTCTCTAACTTTTCCACAATATGCTCCTCAGCCAAGGAAGAACAGGAGGTGAAGCTGTGGCATAGACGACTTGGACATCTCCACTTACGGGGAATGAAGAAGATTATATCCAAGGAAGCAGTCAGAGGAATCCCAAAGTTGCTCATTGATGAAGGTAGAGTCTGTGGAGAATGCCAGGTGGGCAAGCAAACCAAGATGTCACATCCAAAGCGGGACATCCTATAACTTCCAGAGTTCTGGAACTGTTGCATATGGACTTAATGGGACCTATGCAGGTTGAAAGTCTTGGTGGGAAGAGATATGCCTACGTGGTGGTTGATGACCATTCCAGATACACGTGGATAAGCTTCATCAGAGAGAATTCAGATACATTTGATGTCTTCAAAGACCTGTGCATCAGACTTCAAAGGGAAAAGGACAATTGTGTGGTCCGGATTAGGAGTGATCATGGTACGGAGTTCAAGAACTCCAAGTTTGATGAGTTTTGCTCGTCTGAAGGAATAAGTCATGAATTCTCCTCCCCTATAACTCCCCAGCAGAATGGGATAGTTGAAAGAAAAAATAGAACTATTCAAGAATCTGCCTGAGCAATGATTCATGCAAAGAAGCTCCCCATGTACTTTTGGGCTGAAGCAATGAATACCGCGTGCTATGTCCACAACAGAGTCACCTTGAGAAAAAGAACCTCCTCCACTCTATATGAAATATGGAAAGGCAGAAAACCCACAGTGAAGTACTTTCATATCTTTGGAAGTAAATGCTACATTCTCACAGATCGTGAACAGAGAAGGAAGCTGGATCCCAAAAGTGATGAGGGTATATTCCTGGGATACTCTACTAACAGCAGAGCCTACAGAGTGTTCAACTACAGGACCAATGTCCTGATGGAATCCATAAATGTTATTGTGGATGATAAAGAGGAAGGGATCGATGTCATAGAGGATGTTGAAACATTCCTTGACAGTTCAACTGACATTCCATTCAAGTCTGAAGAAGTACAGGAACCTCCTCCTGAATGTGAAGTAGATGCAACCATCAAAATGCCATCTATCAGAATTCAGAAAGACCACCCTAAGGATCTTATCATAGGGGATCCTAATAGTGGTGTGACTACCAGGTCACGGGGAATAAGCTCAAATTCCTGCTTTGTATCCAAGGTTGAACCAAAGAATGTGAAAGAAGCCCTGACTGAAGAGTACTGGATCAATGCCATGCAAGAGGAACTTGAGCAGTTCAAAAGGAATGAAGTATGGGAGCTAGTTCCAAGACCTGAAGGGACCAACATCATTGGTACCAAGTGGATCTACAAAAACAAATCTGATGAGAAAGGAGTAATTACTAGGAATAAAGCAAGACTAGTAGCTCAAGGATACACTCAAGTCGAAGGGGTTGATTTTGATGAGACATTTGCTCCTGTGGCTAGGCTTGAGTCCATCAGATTGTTGTTAGGGGTAGCCTGCATTCTGAAGTTTAAACTATTCCAAATGGATGTGAAGAGTGCATTCTTGAATGGCTACTTGAATGAAGAAGTCTATGTGGAACAACCTAAAGGGTTATGTGATCCTAACCAACCTAAGCATGTATACAAGTTGAGGAAAGCCTTGTATGGGTTGAAACAAGCACCTAGAGCATGGTATGAAAGGTTGACCGAATTTCTGACCTCAAATGGATACAGAAAAGGTGGAATAGATAAAACCTTGTTTGTGAAGGATGAAGACGGCAAAATCATGATTGCTCAAATCTATGTGGATGATATAGTCTTTGGTGGTATGTCAGAACAAATGGTATCACATTTTTTTCAACAGATGCAATCTGAGTTTGAAATGAGTCTGGTTGGGGAACTAACCTACTTTCTTGGAATGCAAGTCAACCAAATGGAGAACTCTATGTTCCTCTCCCAAAGCAAGTATGCCAAAAACATCGTTAAGAAGTTTGGTATGGATAATGCTAGGCACAAAAGGACTCCTGCTCCTACTCATCTGAAGTTAACCAAAGATGATGGAGGGTCTAGTGTTGATCAATGCTTGTATAGAAGCATGATAGGCAGTCTACTATATCTAACTGCAAGTAGACCTGACATCTCTTATGCAGTTGGAGTGTGTGCGAGATACCAAGCAGAGCCTAAGATGAGCCACTTGAATCAAGTCAAAAGGATTCTCAAGTACATCAATGGGACTTGTGACTATGGAATGTTGTATTCACATGGGTCTGAGCCTGTCCTATCTGGGTACTGTGATGCTGACTGGGCTGTGAGTGCTGATGACAGAAAAAGCACATCAGGAGGATGTTTCTTCTTGGGAGACAATCTCATATCTTGGTTCAGCAAGAAGCAGAATTGTGTATCTCTGTCCACTGCAGAGGCTGAATACATAGCAGCTGGAAGCAGCTGTTCCCAACTGGTTTGGATGAAACAGATGCTCACTGAGTACAATGTCACTCAAAATGTCATGACATTGTTCTGTGATAATCTCAGTGCCATCAATATCTCCAAGAATCCCATCCAACACAGCAGGACCAAACATATTGACATTAGACACCACTTCATCAGAGATCTGGTGGAAGACAAGGTGATTACTTTGGAACATGTAGCCACTGAACTTCAACTGGCTGACATATTTACAAAGGCTCTGGATGCTACTCAGTTTGAAAACTTAAGGGGCAAACTGGGAATATGTCTTTCTGAGACCTTATAGCAATCACTGAGGTTTGGAATGTACTTGTTGGAACTATGTTCTGATTGGTCAACAGATCATAGCTTTACCACTTGCAACAAGTGTGGCAACAAGAGGGTAAGGAGACACCCTAACGTGAGAAGGCATATGCACCTGCAGGAATTCAAGGACGTTGTTCATGCAGGAGTGGTTCTGGATGTCAGAAACAAAGTCATGGCATCTGATATGGTTGTACCTACAGTAAAGCAAAAGTGGGTGATTACTTGATCAAAGCTGTGAAGCAAGATCAAGTGGGTACTAACTTGGTTGAAACTGTGAAGTAAAACCAAGTCTGTAAGTCTGTCATTTTTTTCTGTTTATGTTGTTGACTTTGGCAACATTTTTGACAAAAAGGGGGAGTAACCGGTGATACCCCAGACAACAGATTGGTCTGTGAAAACAGACGTTCTTGACAGATTCGAAGATTCCCCCCCTGCAGCAGCTGATGTGTGCTGCTTTGTGAAGTTTTTATTTAACTTCCATGTATGTGAGTGTGCTGCCACTCTGAGTGTATTAGCTAGGTTTATTTCTTGCTAGATGTGTGATTCCGCTGCTATGAACTCTGTTATGGGGATCAAAGTGTTTTAGCCAAAAATTTGCCAAAGGGGGAGTTTGTAGGTGTTTAATTGGCTGCATTATATGGTAAAACACTAGCTGGATTCTAATGTCTTGACTGATGTCATGACATGGTGTGGATGTGTGACTGCATTGTAGGTTAGAGTATCTAACTGTACTCTGATGTCTTGACTGATGTCATGACACACTTGAGTAGTTACTGCAGGATTAGCTAATACAGGATTTATTGAATGTCAAACTGGAGACTGTGACATTCATCCCTGTCAGCAGCTACTGAGGAATAGAACAGTTGGCGTTCTGTTAGAGCTCAGTATTCATTTGCAGTCTGGTTATCAAGGAAGAACCAGACCTGGCATAAGGCCTATTGTATGAATGTCAAACTGGATGTTATGACATTCATCATGGACAGTATATACTGAATAATAGACAGAGTGGTGTTCTGCTACACTTCAGTATGTTTCTTAGTTTATTCTTCAAGAGGATAACAGAACTAACTTAAGGCCAAATGTGTAAATGTCAAATTGGATACTTTGACATTTATTAATGTAAGCTGTTACTGTAGTATGGTCTTTTTGGTCATGTACAGGTCAGCAAAATTGTACAGTCTGTTTTCTGGAAAAACAGACTCAGCATATGATCCTTGATGTCAAGCTGAATGTCGTGACATTCATTCCTGACAGCATATGCTATATTGTAGGTTGTTCAGTTTTCTGTTTCAGCTTTTTCTTAGGCTATTCTTCAGGAAGTCAACAACTTAGAGAAAAACCAGGAAATCAACAACCAAGTTACATTTAATGAACCTAACAAATAGCCTATTTGTTAGTAACCTAGATATTGAATTTATGGGAACTCGTGTGACCTTAAATTCAGGAGAATACAAGTGCAAAAGCCCAGGTACTGCAATATAAAAGGAAGTCGTTCCTTCATTCTGTTTCGGGGATTTTTGAGGCGTGAAGATTAAGTGTGTCCATCATACTTCACTGCTGTATTTTATGTGAGTCTTGTATTAGAAATATCTTGTAAGCCAAGCCATTATCACATTGATGATAGTTTTGGTATAGGGTGTTCATTGAGTTGTAAGTGTTGTGTCGCTCAAAGCTTTTAAGCGTGAGTGTTGTGTATCTTGATTAAAGCTGTTAAGCACAATCAAGAGTTGTTTGAAGTGTGACTTCAAAAGTGTCTTTAATATTGATTAAAGGTAGTAATCACTGAGGTGATTGAGGGGGAGTGAGTAGGAACTCTGATCTTAGAGTAAGATTGAAATTGCATTGGGTAGGGATTAAGTGACAAGTTGTAAACGGGTGATTTTAGCTTTGAATTAATACTACTGATAGTGGATTTCCTCCCTGGCTTGGTAGCCCCCGGATGTAGGTCATGTTGGACTGAACTGGGTAAACAATTACTTGTGTTATTTACTACACTTACTGTTAAGTTCTGCATAATTCTTGTCTCTGCAGAATTGGATGTCATAACAACCCGTCTGACATCTAAAGTCTGATAACTAGAATTTCAATTTTGGATGATAAAAACTTTAGAATTTAAATAAGCAAATCATTATGCAGATGAAAAGATTGCTTTTATTCTTGTTTTTTAGGGTTTTTTGTGATCACTGATTTCATGCAAAAGCAAAAAGTGAAAACAAATGGAAAACAAATGTTTAACAATGCACTAATTGAATGAAATATCATTGTATAAATGCTGCCAACAATGTCATCACTTCTCCTTTTGGCTTGGGAGAAGGGTTTTGAACAAAGTGAACCATTACTCTGATCTATGAATGACTGTAGGAACATCTACAGCGACCCAATTGTGGCAGACACCGCCAGGTATGATGAAGTTGCTCAAATCCTCTGCATCCTCTTCCAAGATAGCAGCAGCTTCTTCAACTTGATCAGCATGGATGAAACCTCCACTCTTGAACAAACCTTGCTCGTTGAATGCCCCAGAAGAATAGCCAATGCCAGCCCGGGATTTGTTGTCTTCAAGCTCAATCATCTTCCCCAAACCAGCAACTGCACCACATTCAATGGCCAGTTTCGCATCACGGTAGGAAGCAAATGAAGGAGACTTCTTCCCAAAAGGCTCGGCTATAGACAAAGCTTGGAACGGCGTTCCAACTTCATCCTCAGCATCAATATATGAGAAAGAAGACAAGTGGCTAACCAGGAGAGCCTTTTCTCCCCCTACCACAACCAGTTTCTTATTCTTGACGAATTTCAGCTTCTGGTGTAGGGTGGATGTCACGACGCCAGCCTCGTGAATCCATGGTCTACCAAGGAGACAACTATAAGATGGGTGGATATCCATAACCTGGAAGGTAACTTGGAAATCACTTGGTCCAATCTTGATTGGGAGATCAACTTCCCCAATCACGGTCTTATGCGACCCATCAAAAGCCTTCACAACAACACCACTCTGCCTCATGGGAGGCCCCTGATATGACAGTCTTGAAAGAGTGGTCTTTGGCAATACATTTAGGGATGACCCAGTGTCCACCAGCACGTTGGACATGGCATCAGTCTTGCAGTTCATGGAAATATGTAGAGCCATGTTGTGGTCTCTTCCCTCCTCAGGGAGATCAGCGTCACAGAAACTCAAAGTGTTGCAAGCAGTAATGTTTGCAACTATACTGTCGAACTGTTCAATAGTGACATCATGATCGACATAAGCCAGGTCCAATACTTTCTGCAGAGCCTCCCTATGGGGTTCTGAATTCAGAAGCAAAGATAACACGGATATCTTGGACGGCGTTTGTAGAAGCTGGTCTACAACATTGTACTCACTCTTCTTGATGAGCCTCAGCATCTCATCACATTCTTCATTCATAGTGCCACTCGGGCCAACAGAAGAAACAGGAGTCTTTTGTACAGAGGAGGGTTTGGCAACAGCAAGTGTCGGGTTCTGAACATTCACTGCAGTCCCAACCGGACACTCAACAGAATCAGAAACAACGGCTCTAGCCTGAGGCTTAGGTGCTGAAAACACGCGACCACTACGGGTCAACCCGCTCACATCAGCAATATTAACAATGGAAGTTGAAGGCAACGGAACTTCTTTCCCATCTTCCACAGCAACGGGATTATATCGGAAAGGAATAGCTTTATCCGAAGAATAAGGCACAGGGCCTGCAGGCTTGATTACCAATGAAGGAGAAACCTTCAGCTTGCTACCATCATAACGGATGACAACAGGCTCGGGCAATTTGAACACAGGAGAAATAACATTTACCTCTGGTTCGTCTTCATCAACATTTCGATTCTGCAGAATCTCAATGGTACCCTCATCCAACAACTCTTGAAGCTCTCTTCGCACTTGGCGACAACACAATCTATTAACAGAACAGATGCGGCATCTGTCATGGTCGTGCTCCATATGACTGTACTGACACAGCAGACGATGCAACTCGACCAATGACTATCGAATATGGCTCACATATTTGACTTTATACTTGCCATGGCAACCCTGGACCATGTTAACTGATTTCCCATGCTCGGGCAATGGGTTCTTCGTAACATTCGGGCCTGAGTCCTTAAAGCTCAGGATGCCGCATCGCATAAGGTCTTGCACCTTAGTCTTCAACGGATAGCAGTTTTCAATATTATGTCCCGGAGCACCGGAATGATAAACACAATGTTGATCGGGCTTGTACCACCACTGCGGGTTAGCAGGCACAGCCGGAGGCTCCCTGGGAGTAACCAGTTTCCTCTCCAACAAGGAAGGATATAATTCAGCATATGACATAGGAATGGGATCGAAACTGATCTTCTTCCTATCATAATTCAGATTGGCCTGATTACTGGTACTGCCACGAGGCTAATAAACCTGTTGCTGTGGACGATGTTGCTGTTGGTACTGAGGTTGTTGCTGATGCTGATGATGTTGCTGATACTGCTGAGCATTATCTCTGAAAACAGGTGCTACACTAGCCACCTGGTGCTGACCGCTGGCATGACGCACAGGCTTCCTCTTAACAGAGGGTCTTCTTGGTTTAGCATGGGATTGCACAGCATGTGCCTCCCCATCTTTCTTCTTAAACGCCCCATACCGTTTAGAAGAGCTCTCATCTTTAGCCAACCGTCCTTCACGGACACCTTCCTCCAGACGCATCCCCATGTTCACCATTTTGGTGAAATCAGAGGGAGCACTCGCAACCATCCGCTCATAATAAAATGAACTAAGAGTCTTCAGGAAGATCTTAGTCATCTCCTTCTCTTCCAGCGGAGGAGTAATCTGAGCTGCTAACTCTCGCCACCTCTGGGCGTACTCCTTAAATGTCTCTTTATCCTTCTGAGACATGGCCCTGAGTTGATCACGGTCAGGCGCCATATCAACATTATATTTATATTGCTTGACGAAGGCTTCGCCAAGATCGTTGAAGGATCGGATGTTTGCGCTACAAGGCTCATATATCAACGAAGAGCCGCACCGGACAAACTATTCTGAAAATAATGGACCAGAAGCTGATCATTATCTGTCTGAGTCAACATTTTCCTGGCGTACATGACCAGGTGGGAGAGAGGGCAGGTGTTCCCCTTATATTTTTCAAAGTCAGGGACTTTGAACTTGACTGGAATCTTCACACCGGGAACCAGGCAAAGTTCAGCAGCAGACTTGCCAAACAGATCTTTCCCTCGGAGGGTCTTCAATTCCTTACGGAGCTCGAGGAATTGGTCATTCATAGCATCCATCTTCTCATTAACATATGGGCCCTCAGACGGCTCAGAATGATAGATGGTGTCGTCTACCCTGGGAATGGTATGCACGACAGGAGGAGGCATTGCAAGGACCGGGCTAGATGCCGGCATGGAAGCAAAAGTAGGAGCTGGAATATCTGGCATGAAACCTGGAGGCGTACCCCACGGAAACCCGGCTGGCATGGCATTCGGCAGGAAATGAGCACTAGTGGCAGGCACAGTTGAAGAAGCAACCTCTGATATCACCATCCTCTGGAGAGGAGTTGCAGGAGGTGGAGAAGGTTGATGTTGAGCAGCCAACAATTGCTCCATCAGAGCACCCAATCTGGCGACCTCTTCTTTCAGCTCTCTGTTCTCTTGTTCAAGTTGATCCATCACTCTTGCAGAATTGGCTCTGGTATAGTACAGGTGAGTCAGCTTGTCTTCAAAATAAATGAAGAGCACAGAGTTAGGCCACAGACAAGAAGACCGGAACAACCTGCTTATGCAAAATGATGTATGCAATGCTTGTGCATATGCTTTGTTTTTTATTTCAAGGAACTTTTAGGGTTCTATTTGCAATTTTGAAATTTAAAGCATTTAATAGCATATGGAAAATATCTCATCAAATATATATTCGAGACAAAGAAGTACAGCATTTTTGATTATTACAAGGGAAAAGGAAAATAAACATCCTATGGATCCCTAGAAGCTCGAGATGCTGGAAGACGAGATACACAAAGCTTCTTGATCTCTCTCTCATAGGCTGCTTCCATATCCGCTTTCTCCTTAGCGAGTCGATCATACTTCCTCTTCCAGAACTTGGAAGACTGAGGAAGCAGAGAAGTCCAGGTATCATTCGGATCATCTATGACCTGATGCTCGAGAAACTCGATCAGAGCGTCCTTCTCCTTGATTTGCTGAAGCAACTCTTCTCTTTCACGGATCCAGGCACATGAAAGGTCTTCTTCTCTCAACTCCTCTACATCTTGGTTAGGGAGGGTTGAAGGCCCAGCCGCAACCAACGGTGTAGGTCTCGGATAATCATACGGCATAAGATATTCAGAAGCTCTCTGTCTGACCCAAGAAGTATATGGCTCCAAAGCAATGCAGTTCTTCGGACCCAATTCATTTCTACCCTTCTTGTGAACCTTGGGCCAAGCGCGGACCATCCTGGCTTTCAGGCCTTGGGGATCTTTACCCTCCTGAAAGAATACACCTTCTAATAGAATATTATGAGGTTTATCCTTTAGGGGGAACCCAAGCTGACGACGTGCTAAGATAGGATTGTAGTTGATCCCACCACATGTACCAAGAAGAGGCACATTAGGGAATTCACCACAATAATCAATGATCTGAACTGTATCATACACGCGATCATACCAAGAGATATCATCATTAGTGAGAGACATAAGTCTCTGGGACCACCGTAGACATCCCTTATTCTCCTTGAAAGCGACCGTCTGCGGTAAGTGAGAAATAAACCACTTATACAACAGAGGCAAACAGCACACAATAACTCCTCCACCCTTTGCATTCCTCAGATGCAAAGAGACATAGGCATTACCCAACAGAGTCGGAACGGGATTAAGAACTGAGAAGATCCTAATGGCGTTCACATCCACAAATTTGTCGATGTTGGGGAATAATAGCAAACCATAGATGAGTAGCACAAATAAAGCCTCAAAGGCATCCTCACTCCTGGCCTTCCCATAAACAGTAGCTTGAGCGATGAGGAAATCAGAAGGAAGACCCTGAATTCCACCTTTGGTAGTCATATTAGCTTTAATCAAAGATTCATCTATGTGCAACAAGTCTGCGATCTCTCGAGAAGTCGGAATACTCTCTAGGCCACTGAACGGCACCTGATCCAGAATAGGAATACCCACAAGATGAGCATACTCCTCCAATGTAGGCAACAGCTGGAAGTCCGGAAAAGAGAAGCAGTGATACAGAGGATCATAGAACTGAGCCAAAGTACTCATCAACCCTTCGTCAACCTGAGTAGTCAACAGAGGCAGAAGCTTCCCATAACGAGCTTTGAAACCCAAGGGATCTAATACATAGGATGTCAGATTCCTTAACTCTTTCACATCGGGTTGTCTAAAGCTGTACTTCTTTGTATGCCTTTTTGGTCTTTCCATGTCTGAAAATTTTGCAAATAAACCCTTTAAGTTCCTTGAAAATTTTCTGATTTTTCTGATGACATGAACGCAGATGAATGCGTGAATGCATGAATGCAACAATCACACTCAAGGATCAAGCAAATCACACCAGACAAAGGTCATGGGAAAGCCCATAGTATCCTTAATATCAATCATCCATTTTGGTGGATTATGGTTTTCACCTTATCAACACCCAAGTTCCATTGATATTAACGGTACATGAACCGGCTCAATCATCCTTAATATCAATCATCCGTTTTGGTGGATTATGGTTTACACCTTATCGACACCCAAGTTCCATTGATATTAAGGATGTCTGAACGACTCAACCATGAATCACGGGTTTGTTGAGAGTCACGAGCATGGAGTCTCGGTTAAGAACCACCCAAAGGGAGTGTACTAGGGTTTAAACCTGCCGAACATGTTCTACAAGAGGTTCCCATAATCATCATCCCATCTTTCGGATATTATCGGAGGAACGAATACTCGTATTCCAAAAATATTCTCAAGAGAGACTCTTATGAGTGTAGTATCGCGTAACAATCGCATCAGATCTTACATCTGAACGACTTCCGCATTACGTCCTAAAAATAGGTCAAGATGGGCTTGGTAAACTAAGGTCCTTGGCTTCTAAGGCACATGATTGAAAGAATAATGCCTAACCACAAATAACTTGTGTGACATTATTAATCCAACATGACCTCCACCAAGTGAATGGGCTCGCAAGTCAACTTGTTAAGGAATACTCCACACAAGTCGACAAGACTATGTCATTCTCCTATCCTAAGGTGCACTCGAGTTCGGGTATAGAACTCATCTCACAGAGATCACCAAGCAAACAAGCAATTGTATATCAAGCAATTCAAACATTACAATCAATACAGTTATCCCAAATTGTACAAAAATATGTCATATAACAAATAAACAATATCATACAACAAGGGTGAAAAGTAGGCAAAACCACCAAGGAATCGTAGTCCCCAGTGAAGTCGCCACTTTTCTGTAGCGGTGTATTCGTCACTTTATGATTTATTGACTAAATCAAAAGCAAAGCATACAAAGAATCGAGTCGCCACCGCACTTTTATTTATCCAAAGGAATGGCTAAAAAGCGAACAAAAGCCTAAGAAGTTTTACACATAGAAAACTAATGAAAAGATCAGAGAATCTGGGTAAGGGGTTAATTACGCAATGGGAAGGTGTTAGGCACCCAAAACGTCCTAGGTACTCCTAGGGAGCCCTTTTCACACTTGTTGTACGAAATGTTATTTGTTTATGAAATATTTATTGTGCAAACATGGATTGAAGGGATGAGAAAAGAATACACAAGTTATTATTTTTGTGTTTGAACGGATGAACCCGTTGCCTACGTACCTTTCCATGGAAGGTAAGGATCAAAACGCCGTAGTTCGGCTAAAAGATTTCCAAAATATGAGTGGATTCATTTTAAACAAAAGCCCTAAGGTCTTTCGTTATCCACGGGAGAAAACTCAACCTTATACAAACAACAAGTCCATCATGTGAGAAAAGCTTCAACTTGCTAGTGAGGGGTTAACCCTATAATAAGCAAGGAAGTCTTACAATTCAATCACTAAGGACAGAAGGTGAGATTAACATCAACCAACTAGGATAAATCAAACCTATGGCTAATGTATGAAAACTTATCAAGAATGGACAAAGCCACAAAACAATTGAATGAGTGAAATTAACCAATTGGGATTTATTCACAAAAGAGTGGTCAAGATATGATTAGAATTCAATTCAAAAGAAGTATTATGAAATGGAGTTTGAAAATCAAAGGCCTAAGGCCTAGGTTTCTAATTTGAAAAGAAATGACAATGTTTGCACAATATTTTCAGGTTTGAGATTAACATGCAAATGGAGGTTTAAAGAAAAAAAAAGGTGGGAGGGTGAGGGAGTGTAAAACTTCTTAGATGTTCACCTCTTGAAATCATATATAGATGATTCAAGTGATTCCTTTGGAATAAGGCAACAAAGCAAATAAGCAAATGAGCAAAGAAAAATGGATACCGGATGCCAATCAATGGACTTATACCAATCTCCTAAAATAAAACAATGATACCAGATGCCAATCAATGGACTTATACTAGTCTCACAAAACAAAGAAACAAGGATACCAGAGGCCAATCACTGGACTTATACTAGTCTCACAGAACAAAGAAAACAAGGATACCAGATGCCAATCAATGGACTTATACTAGTCTCCTACCATATCACAGGAACAACTGCCAAGTAATGGACTTATGCTTGTCTCCTCCATGGACAAAGCAAAAATGCTATAAAGCAAAGTTTATGAAATGATATACACATGATGATGATAAATGCACAAAGGCACACTCAAGCAGATATGCACAGATGAATCAAGTAAGCAGCAAACAAGTCAATTAGCACACACTATATACAATCAATTAGGCTCAAGCAAGGTTTAGACTTTAAAGTCAACTGGAATGGGGTAATTTTTGCTCTTAACCCTAACATTGAGAGTTAGGGTGAAGCAGATGAAATGGAGATGAGGGGTGTGCCTCATAGCTCTTATCCCTGGCCTGGGAGAGCTTTAAACAATAGAATGTGTGGGAGTTCAGAAAGTTGGAACTCTTCTCCACAAATGATTTGACTCTATAAGATCTTGGGGTAATATCCACAATGCATCAACATGTTATGTGAGCAAAGTGGATGACACACTGAATAGTAGGAGATGGACTGCACATCTCTTTTATCTACCAATTGCCTCATAAGAGGACTTTTCCTTCTTGGCACAAAGAGTAAACAATCACAAGCATTGCCTCTTAAGGAGGACTTCAGACAGGTGTCTGCCCACATAACAGGACAGATCTTCCAAACTACATGAAGAAGAGAGGTTATACCTAAGTGGTTAAGCAACCAAGCAAAAGCAAGTTCAAAGTGAACTTAAGCAACTAATGTACCTGTGGAAACATCAAACAAATCAGTACAACTATACAGACAAACAACCAACAGTTAATATCAATAGTCAAACCCAATAAGCAAAGGCATAAGCCACAAGTCAAGCTCAAATGAATTAACAACCCTACAAAACACACAATGTTAGTAGTCAAAGGAAAACATCAAATGCTCAAGGGATGGAGCATCAACAACTATGTAACTTGGATGTTCAACCTGAAATCAAAGCTTCAAACATGAGAGGCAAACCACTAGGTCAAAACCTAGGGTCAAAAATGGAGAAAAAATTTAAAACAGAAGCTGAAAATTAACATGAATCAACTTCAAACACA
The DNA here is from genome assembly GCF_024323335.1 of Lathyrus oleraceus. Lineage (NCBI taxonomy): Eukaryota > Viridiplantae > Streptophyta > Magnoliopsida > Fabales > Fabaceae > Lathyrus > Lathyrus oleraceus. The sequence goes on from NC_066579.1 coordinate 376,887,543, forward strand.
TCTTGAAACAATCCAAAAGGTCTCACATCAATATCATATACCAAAAGTATTTCATGATCAATTGAAGTTCAAGGCAATTTTAAAGCACAAATGTGACCAACCAGAATGAAAAATCTCAATTAAATCAGAAAAGATTCAAATAATTCCCAGAAAATTCATGCTCATTCACAACATCCATAATATGCATCATGCAAAAAATCAGAGCAATTGGAATTCATTAGGCATGGTAAACACATCACATAAGATGAACAAGCAAAGGTGTGACACAAATTGTCACACCTACATTCACATGATCATAAAACAGCAATGACATATGATAAAAATACCAAATCAACACCATAATTTCAAGCAAAGTGTCTAGTTTCATCATGCAAATCTTCAGATTCATTGGATAAAAGCTCAGCATTTCACAAATGATATGGCAAGGCAAGGTACAAAATGCATACATGTTTACAAACCCTAGCACAAAATAATTTCCAGCCATGCACAATTTATGGAAAAATGATCTAAAAATACTAGACAAAAAATGTGACATAATGCAAAAAACCACATATTTTTTGAAGCAATTTTCAATTAGATATGAATTTTATAAGATGATGAAAAAATAAAAAAAATGCATGAAGCCAAGGCATGGAAATAATGGAGGGAAATGTAAAATCAAAGAAGCATTTGAATAATTGGCCTGGCGCGGAATCGAACAAGGTGCCAATTCAAATAGTGGCGCGCCTTGGAGATGAAACTCAGTGTTTCATTAAAACGTTGGCAGAGTCAACGCAAGTCAATATGCGGTAGCCAATGAGAACGCACGCATGGGAAATGTTTCAGCCAATCACAAGCGAGTTTTACACAAACACATGCAGAACGCAGGAAAAGTATTTTGAAAGATCAAACGCGTTTCTGGAAATGAAATTCATCATCTTCATCGTGTTCATCATGAACAGTGCCAGGCTCAAGAACAAAAATTCTCAGAAATCAAAATCAAACATATCATGGTGTAGATCTTTCAGCATACAACACGAATCCATGCATGGTTTAACCTAATTCCAACTATCATGAGCAAATCGAAGCCAAGAACATTCATGCACAAAACTTTAAATTGACCTAACTAACTCAATTCTGCATGGAATTTAATGATCTAAAGCTCAGAATATTCAGCATCAAAAGATCTATAACAACATCATAATCATTTTAAGAATTAGAGAGATCGATTCAATGACCTCTTGAAGAAGCAGAACTGGAATTGGTGGATCCAAGGCCTTGCAATGCTCCAGACTTCTTCTACAATGCTTGTATGATTGATTGGATGAAGAATTGAAGTTTAACTGTGCACGAATCCTCCAAAATTTCAATTCACCATTGTTGCATCAAAGCTCCAAGCATGAACAAACAGGCACTGTTTTCTTCAATTCTACATGCAAACCTACTCAAAAACTCTTCAGGACCAAGGATCAAGCAATGGAATGGTTTGAATGTGAAGAATTTTCAAGAAAAAAGTGAGAGAAAATTTGTGTATTCTAGATCTAGATCTGAAGTTATGAATGTTGTTAGCTGAAAACAGTTAGGGTTTGTGTTATATACTCCCTCCTAATCATGCTCTTAATCATGTTTAAGTAAATGGTAAATGGATTAGCAAAAATGTGGTGTATGTGCAAATTAGCAATTTCACCCTATGCATGAAAATGCATGATGAACAGTGCACGAAATCACTTGATTTTCACTTAAAACCACATTTTAAAATCAATGGTAATTGCCAAATGTTCAAATAATTCACCAATTTTAAATTTCAAGATTTCCCTCCAAAAATTCAAGAATTGGCAAATAATTATATGATGACAATTGATGAAATGCAATGCAAGATTTTGAAATTAGAAGTCAAAATGAGAAATTAGCAAAAAGAACCACTTGAATTGGAGCTTTGGTTGAGAAGTTATGCACATTTGAAGTTCAATGTACATTTTGCCATGTTTTGATCATATCTTCTTAACCACACATGAGAAATTGATGATCCTGGACTTTTTGGAAATGGGAGAGAAAGATCTACAACTTTCATGTTCAACAAAATTTCATTTGAAGATTTTTTGGTGATGTAATTTATTGAAGTTAGGTTTAAACCTTTCCATTTTTGGCAATTTTGAATTATAGGTCACTTTCTATTTTTGGAAAGTTTTGACCTGACTTTATTTTCTTCAATGTTGATGTTTGAAATGTCAAATGAGACTTGTTTGAACATGAATGAAGTATTTCTAATCACTTCCCACCTCCAAATCCACTATTGACTTGGCTGTTGACTTTCTAGGCCTCCAATTGATCTGGCAATGTTCTGATGAAGTTCAAGCCTCTACCACTTGGGATTTTGATTCAAAATGACATCATAGCTCATATGAAGTCTTGATAATGACTGTGGTGTCCAAATTCTCAAGAATGGCCACTATCTATTGCTCAATGACTGCCTTTGACTGCTTTGACTATTGATTGCTTCATCTGCAAGACAAAGGTTAGATGACATATTTTTGTACTTTTGGTTAGTAGTAACAAGAAAAGCAAAGATATACCAATGCAAAACATGCTTGGTGATCAAGAATCACTCTCAAAAGGATAACCAACCCACTGGGAAGGAGGCAAGGTGCACAATGATCCTTGAGGCAATGATATGGTATGATATGATGCCATGAGGGATCTTAGGGACAAAATTGGGGTCTTACACCTCTCTTACACTTTTTTCTTCTTCTCTCTCCATATTCTCTCTCTCTCAATCTAACTTTTTATCTTCATTAAGAAATTAATGTTTTAAACAAAAATATATATAATTTACATTTAAAAAATAGTTCTATCATAAGATCTAGTATAGTACTTTAAACATTTTCATCTTCTTACAAAACAATCTTCGATACATCATCTGTGTTGTAGCCTAGCTTTAGTAATCATAAGATCCTCCTATTCAACCGAGAATAGAAACACCTAGCAACAATTTCACACGTTTGTTTAAATAAACTAAATAACACGATTCTTGAAATGATGTGTTAATGTGTTCACGAATTTTTTTTAGTAGTCTTTTATTCAATTTTACCACCACAAATCATCTTTGGATCACTAGTTGTTGCCTAATGTAGCAGTTTTCATAAAATCATGTTAAAAAATGACTTACTATCATAAAAATAGTTGAAATTCTTGTATCAGATATGAGATGCCGAAGGTAATGTCACGACACTAATATCTGAACAACAGATGAAATATAAACAGAATAAAAATCATTAAACAATTGAAAAGCGACACAGGCAATTGTTAACCCAATTCGGTGCAAACACACCTACGTCTAGGGGCTACCAGCCAGGAAGGAAATCCACTAAACAGAATTAGTTCAAAGACTCTCAGTAAACAACTTCAAGTTACAGTCTTTTCACCTAATCTCTACCCGTGTGACTTCTATCTAAGAACTCTTAGATATGAGACCCTACTCACTCCCCCTCAATCACAGAAGTGATACTAGAACAAATACCATAAAGAAAGAAGACACACTTCAAGGACACACACTTGATCTTGCTTAAAAGCTTCAATCAAGTAAACAAATACACTCGTACTTCAAAGCTTAGAGTGAACAAATTACAACTTAAAACTCAGTTCAATTCACACATCAACAAGATGAATGAATGGATCAAAATTCACAAACGTACATTAGGCTAACAACCTTAATACTCACTTACTTCAATGTTCATATTTTTCTGTACAATCACATAGGGTTCACAAGGTCTTTAGATAGAAGCTTTCTGAATGGGCCTGGGCAACATGAAACCCTAATTCTTTTTAACGCGTATTCCCTAGGAATTAGTAACAAATCATTCCTCTTTGGGAAACAGAATATTTTGGTTTTAAATAGAATTACTCCTTGAATAACGCATGCAATCACCACACATAAGCACACAAAGACTTGTATGAAACGCGTAACAACAAAATACATAACATTCAGACTGAATGTTCTGTAAGCATGTGCCGTAACATCGGGTCTGACATCTTGAATAAATCCTGCACAACCATATCAAACAACCCGCAGAAAGCTGATATCACATGTCAAGACAACAAGCGTGACTTCTTGTGATAACACTTAAGTTTTACCAAAATTGATGCCAATACATAGAACTAACAAACTCCCCCTTTGGCAAATTTTGGCTAAAACAAACAACAGATCACACGTACACAAGAAATCAATCATAGTATTAGTTCAGCAGCAGAAGTAAACATACACACATTACTAGTAAAAATAACAACTAGTAAACACACAAGCGCTTGTACTCTCCCTCAAGCCCATGCAACATTCTAGAACACAACAGCTCCCTCAACAACCACACGACTTCACACAAACAGACCACAGAGAATTCTCCCCCTGTGCCAAACAAACAAACACCAGAATTCTCCCCCTGTAACAAACAAACAGAGCACCAACAATAGCTAAGCAAAGATACTCAGCTACAACTACAGCTACTTCTCCCCCTTTTTAGCCAAAAGAGACCAAAGAGACAAAATAAATGTCCATCTAGTCATAAACCGAAATACCAGAAATTAGAAAGTTACAACACCAAGTTCATACGCAGCTGAAAGAATGTTGAGAAACAAACCAAAAAAAACAAAGAAATCCACCAAATCAACAACAAACAGCCAAGAAAATCATCAAAACACGAGGGACCAAAGCCGACAGAGCTACTCAGTAGAGCTTGAGTTTGCAGCTTCTTCATCAGCACCAGAACCAGCATTGTCACTGGCATCATCATTGTTTGCATACCTCTCACTAGAGGTGTGGGCTTCAGCTTCTTCCTCATGAGCAATATTTTCACCCTCAGCTTGTTCCAAGCTTGCAATCAAGGCTTCCAATGATTGTTTTCTAGTTATGGCTACCCTTATCCCTTCACCTAGCTCTTTGCACGTTTCCTTAAGCTCAACAATTGTTCCAACTTTTGAGGCTGGCCTTTTCATGGTAGATGTCATGACAATATCCTCGACATGACTTCCTTCAAACAGTTTATATTGCACAAACAGAGCAGGTTTTCTTCTACTAGGTAAGTCATTAGAGCATAGAATACCAGGGTGTTGATTTAAGATAATTCCACAGATCATAGAGGGAAAGGCAATTGGCAGCTTAACTGCATTAGTAGTTGCATGCTTGATGATTTGTTCAAACATAAATCTACCATAGTCAAATTTTACTTTTGTTCCATCAGCAAAAATAAACCTCCCAAGAGTATTAGCAATGTTGGAGATATGGTTGGTAGGGACCCAGTTGGTAGCTCCTATTTTATGCAGGATAGCATACTTGACAGTCAACTTCCCAGCAGGAAGATGCTTTTTAACCGGCCAAACTTTCACCTGCCTAGCTGTAATCTCCCTACATACTTGATTGTCTGTAACTTCTAATTCTCCTGCACCCTCAATTTTTCTGCCTAGAAAATTATTAATAACAGTATGAGAGAATGTTATACACTTACCCCTCACATACACCTTACAGAACTCCTTACCGTTCTTATCAGAAATATCCTCAGGAATGTTAACAATAAATTCCTTAACTAAACCTTCATAGCATGGAGAGAACCCAGCAACAGTTTTCAACAGCCCAACAACTTTTATCAGGTCCATGACCTCCTTGACATCAGCAGCATCTTTTCCCAACTCCCTTTCCACAGCTACCCTTCTCTGAATCACAAATTTCCACTTAACAGCTCCATCCTCAAGATGGAAGGAGATGTTATCCAAATGAACAGCAGGGACTTTAACAGGAGACTTCCTAACAGTAGTTTTCTTTGCAGGCGAGATGTCAGGGACATCTTCCTCAACATCCTCTTCAGGCTCAGAATCATCTCTGGCCTTCCTCTTCTTTACTTCAACCTTGTTCCATGGTTTGGAGGGACCAATACCAGCAGTCTTCTTGGCTTTTCTAGCTGACATAAGTTCAGCCACAGATTTTCCTTTGCGAGTCTGCATGCGTTTAGCCACACTTGGCTTCATGTGATGAATCAAGATTTCCTCTTGATCATCAGAGCTACCATCCTCTAGATCAATCACAACATATGCATCATCATGCTTCTCAGAGTGGGAAGCATTAGTAGTGTGAGAAGCCACGAATTTCCCTTTTTCAGACATGGTCTGCCCTAGAGAGCGCAACCCTTCAGCAGCCAAGTCTTTGTCAGAACTGGAAGAATCGACATCCTTACCACTATGTTGTTCAACCTCAGGAGAGGGGTACATTTGAGAAAAGGGAGTATAAACTCCCTTCACGGGGTGGCCTTCATTTAGAATCCTAGTGACTAGGTCTCTTATAACACGATCAGTATAGTGTGTTCCTTCCTTAGAGTTAGTGGCAGGAGTTGGACCAGAAGGAATACTAGAGGGATTACCTTGATTAGAACATGCAGAAGCGGAGGCATCAATGGAGATGGGTTGGTTTAAGTCAATGTCCTGGACAGGAATAACAGAGAGAGGAGAAATATCCAGAATCTCATCATCAGGGATGCCCATGGAAGAAGCACTAACGTTTAGAGTAGACCTAGTAATTTTTGAAGCAAGGGTATCTTGATGTTGTGACATTTTGGAGTTTTTCTGGAAAAAATAATGTTGCCCTAGCAGAGGTTTGTGGATAAGGAAAAGGAAGATGGAAGAGTTGGAGTATGTAATGATGTTATGGGGGTAGCGTGTGAAGGTGGAATAGATGATATTTCCAAAACAAAGTGATGATTTACCATAATGAGGACACTTTATTTTAAGACAATAGACAGTAATTTGATTATTTTTTCCACTCCAGATTAATTGCTACAAGTTTTCATAAATGTAAATTCCTAATTTCCCTCTCAGGAGTTCAAATTGATTGGTATCCAAGGCCTTTATAAAAATATCAGCTAACTGCATCTCAGTAGCAACATGCTCTAAGACTACAGTCTTATCCTCCACAAGTTCTCTAATAAAATGGTGACGAATATAAATATGTTTGGTCCTGCTGTGCTAAATAGGGTTCTTTGAGATGTTTATATCACTCAGGTTATCACAGTACAATGTCATGACATCTTGTGTGACATTATATTCAGTCAACATTTGTTTCATCCACACCAGTTGAGAACAACTACTTCCAGCTGCTATGTATTCAGCTTCAGAGTAGACAGCGAAACACAATTTTGCTTCTTACTAAACCATGATATTAAGTTATTCCCCAGGAAGAAACATCCTCCTGATGTGCTTTTCCTATCATCAGCACTTCCAGCCCAATCAGCATCACAATATCCAGACAGGACAGATTCAGATCCATGAGTGTATAGCATCCCATAGTTACAAGTGCCATTGACATATTTCAGGATTCTTTTCACTTGGTTGATATGGCTCACCTTTGGTTCAGCTTGATATCTAGCACATACACCTACAGGAAAAGCAATGTCAGGTCTGCTTGCTGTAAGATATAGCAGACTCTCTATCATGCTTCTGTAGAGACTTTGATCCACACTGACACCATTTTCATCTTTAGACACCTTCAGATGAGTAGGAGCAGGTGTCTTCTTGTGGCTTGCATTCTCCATGCCAAACTTCTTAACAATATTCTTGGCATATTTACTTTGAGATAGAAAGATAGAATCTTCCATCTGCTTGACTTGCAGGCCAAGAAACTAGGTCAGTTCTCCAACAAGGCTCATTTCAAATTCAGACTGCATTTGCTCAACAAAATGTTGAACCATCTTACTTGACATCCCACCAAACACAATATCATCCACATAGATCTGAGCAACCATGAGCTTTCCTCCTTCATCTTTGAAAAATAAAATCTTATCAATGCCTCCCTTTCTATATCCACTGTCAATGAGAAACACTGTGAGTCTCTCATACCAAGCTCTAGGAGCTTGTTTCAACCCATAAAGAGCTTTCCTCAACTTATACACATGCTTTGGAAGATTTGGGTCTGTGAATCCCTTTGGTTGTTCAACATATACTTCCTCATTCAAATAGCCATTTAGGAAGGCACTTTTCACATCCATTTGGAACAGTTTAAACTTCAGAATACATGTCACTCCTAGCAATAATCTAATGGACTCCAGGCGAGCTACAGGAGCAAATGTTTCATCAAAGTCAACTCCTTCGACTTGAGTGTATCCTTGTGCTACCAATCTTGCTTTATTTTTAGTAACCACCGTTTTCATCAGATTTATTCTTGTAAACCCACTTTATTCCAATAACATTTATTCCTTCAGGTCTTGGAACCAATTCCCATACTTCATTTCTCTTGAATTGGCCTAACTCTTCCTGCATGGCATTGATCCAGAATTCATCAGTTAAGGTTTCTTTAACATTCTTAGGCTCAATCTTTGACACAAAGCAGGCATGTGAGATCACTTCCCTTGTTCTAGTGGTGACCCATTTATTTGGATCTCCTATAATGACATCTTCAGGATGATCCTTCTGAATTCTGATAGAGGGTCCCTTATTTACTTGATCAGCTTCAGGTTCAGCTTGAGTGGACTCACTCTCACTACTTTTATCAGGGAGTTCAGCTGGGGCATCATTCAGAAATGTTTCAACATCGTATGTGACATCAGTCTCTTGATCATCAACAACGACATTGATAAATTCCATCATAACTTTAGTTCTGGAATTAAAAACTCTAAAGGCTCTACTGTTTGTTGAGTAGCCCAGAAATATTCTTTCATCACTCTTGGGGTCCATTTTTTGTTCACGATCATCTAGGATATAGCACTTAATACCAAACACATGGAAGTATTTGTCAGTAGGTCTTCTTCCCTTCCAGACTTCATATAAAGTGGTTGAGGTCCCTTTTCTCAAGGTTACTCTGTTGTGAACATAACACGCAGTGTTCATAGCTTCAGCCCAAAAGTGGTAAGGCAACTTCTTAGCATGAATCATAGCTCTAGCAGATTCTTGGAGAGTTCTATTTTTCCTTTCCACCACACCATTTTGCTGAGGGGTAATGGGAGAAGAGAATTCATGTCCAATCCCTTCAGATGAACAGAATTCAGCAAATTTACTATTCTCAAATTCTTTCCCATGATCACTTCTGATTCTGACAACATGACTCTCTCTTTCTCTTTGAAGTCTTTGGCAAAGGTCTTTGAACACATCAAACACATCAGATTTTTCCCTTATAAAATTCACCCAGGTATATCTGGAGAAGTCGTCCAACACAACATAAGCATACCTTTTTCCACCAAGACTTTCCACCTGCATAGGCCCCATCAAGCCCATGTGGAGAAGTTCCAGCACTTTAGATGTGGTGTCATGTTTGATCTTCTGATGTGACATCTTTGTCTGCTTTCCAATCTGACATTCACCACATACTCTTCCTTCTTCAATCTTTAATTTTGGGATTCCTCTGACAGCTTCAACAGATATGATCTTCTTCATTCCTTTAAGATGTAGATGACCTAGTTTTTGATGTCATAGTTTCACTTCTTCTTCTTTAGCTAGAGCACATATTGATGGATATCTAGTTTCTTGAGGAATCCACATATAGCAGTTGTTCTTAGATCTGACTCCTCTCATGATCACCTCGTTTTTTTCATTAGTAATCAAGCATTCAATTTTTGTGAAGTTCACATTGAGACCTTGATCGCATATTTGACTGATGTTGATCAGGTTTGCAGTCAATCCTTTAACAAGCAACACATTATCAAGGTTAGGAAGTCCAGAGCAGTTCAACTTTCCAATCCCCTTGATTTCACCCTTTGCTCTATCACCAAAAGTTACATAGCTGGTGACATGAGATTGAAGGTCAACCAGTAGATTTTTGCTTCCAGTCATGTGTCTGGAGCATCCACTGTCAAAGTACTAATCTTCTTTGGTAGAGACTCTGAAGGAAGTGTGAGCTATCAAGTTAGTAGCACCAACCCTAGGAACCCACTGTTTTCTGTTAGAAGAGATGTGTTGTTTGGGTCTTGGTTGATGAGTAGGACTAGGATAACCATACAGCCTGAAGCAGAATGGTTTTATGTGACCAAATTTCCCACAGTAATGACATATCCATCTTTGGTGTTTTCCTTTATGTTGTATTCCCTTGTGATGTTGAGGCACCTGATGTGACATCTTTGGTTTGCTATCAGAGGGATTACAATCAGGAGGAGATTCATTGAACCCAAGACCAGTCATGTCTCCTGTCATCTTTCCAGCCTGGAGGATTTTGTCTAAGGTGTCAGATCCACTGTTTAGCATTCTGACATATTTCGTCATCTCATCCAATTTGGAATTCAGGAACAAGGCTTCGATCTTCAACTTAGAGATGGTTTCTAAGTGTTCTGTCTTCTCAGCCTCTATGTGGGTTATCAGTTTCTTCTGATTCTCCACTTGTTGACACACTTCTTCACTTCTGAAACACAACTTCCTGTAAGAATTAGCTAATTCATCAAAGGTTAATTCATCATCGCTAGAGTCTTCATCAGGATCCCATCTCTCAGTCAAGGCAATCACAAGATTGGCAGATTCTCCTTTTGTTTCGCTTTCAGAATCATCATCAGACCAAGTAGCAGCAAGACTCTTCTTCTATTTCTTGAGATAGGTCTCACATTCAGCTCTAATGTGACCATACCCTTCACACTCATGGCACTGAATTCCTTTGCCCTGTTTGGATTTTTCTTCAATTTTTGTTCTTCTTCCGGCATCATTGGGCATACTGATGTCAAATGAGTTGTTCTTGACATTAGACTTTGACCTCAAATCCATCCTCTTCGGGATTTTGTTGAATTATCTTCCAAGTAACTCTAAGTCATTTGACATACCTTCATCAGTATCCTGACTACTTTCTTCCTTTTTATCTTCAGTGTTTGACACAAAGACTATGCTTTTGACTTTCTTTTCAGATCCATCACTCATTTCCAACTCGAATGTTTGGAGGGATCCAATTAACTCATCCACTCTCATCTTACAGATATCTTGAGATTCTTCTATGGCTGTCACCTTCATGACAAATCTTTTAGGAAGTGATCTGAGAATTTTCCTCATAAGCTTTTCATCTGACATCTTCTTACCCAGGGCTCCTGAGGAATTAGCAATCTCAAGAATATTCATATGGAAATCATGAATACTTTCATCTTCTTTCCTCCTCAAATTTTTAAACTTAGTAATAAGCAACTGCAATCTAGACATCTTCACTCTTGAGGTACCTTCATGAGTGGTTTTGAGAATATTCCAAGCATCTTTAGCCACCTCACAATTGTTCACCAGTTTGAATATGTTCTTATCAACCCCATTAAATATAGCATTCAATGCTTTAGAGTTTCCAAGAGCTAGTTCATCCTCCTCCTTGGTCCATTCTTCCTCGGGCTTCTTATCAGTTGTGGCTTCTCCATCCTTAGTAATGAATGGATGTTCCCAGCCTGTTAGAACAACTTTCCAAGTCTTATTGTCCAAAGATTTCAGGTAGGCTACCATCCGAGGTTTCCAGTAGTCATAGTTAGATCCATCCAGAATTGGTGGTCTGTTTATAGATCCTCCGTCTTTGTCCATAATACTAGAAAGTAATGTTCCAAGATCTCACCCAAAATCAGAGAAGGATGTCTGCTCTGATACCAATTGAAATTCTGGTATCAGGTATGAGATGTCGAAGATAATGTCACGACACTAATATCTGAACAACAGATGAAATATAAACAGAATAAAAATCATTAAACAATTGAAAAGCGACGCAGACAATTGTTAACCCAGTTCGGTGCAAACACATCTACGTCTGGGGACTACCAAACCAGGAAGGAAATCCACTAAACAGAATTAGTTCAAAGACTCTCAGTAAACAACTTCTAGTTAAAGTCTTTTCACTTAATCTCTACTCGTGTGACTTCTATCTAAGAACTCTTAGATATGAGACCCTACTCACTCCTCCTCAATCACAGTCTTTTCACTTAATCTCTACTCGTGTGACTTCTATCTAAGAAGTCTTAGATATGAGACCCTACTCACTCCTCATCAATCACAGCAGTGATACTAGAACAAATACCACAAAGAAAGAAGACGCACTTCAAGGACACACACTTGATCTTGCTTAAAAGTTTCAATCTAGTAAACAAATACACTCGTACTTCAAAGCTTAGAGTGGACAAATTACAACTCAAAACTCAGTCCAATTCACACACCAACCAGATGAATGAATGGATCACAATTCACAAACGTACATTAGGCTAACAACCCTAATACTCACTTACTTTGTATTTTTCTGTACAATCACACAGGGTTCACAAGATCTTTAAATAGAAGCTTTCTGAATGAGCCTGGACAACATGAAACCCTAATTCTTTTTAACACGTATTCCCTAGGAATTAGTAACATCATTCCTCTTTGTAAAACATAATATTTTGGTTTTAAATAGAATTACTCCTTGAATAACGCATGCAATCACCACACATAAGCACATAAAGATTTGCATGAAACGCGCAATAACAAAATACATAACATTCAGACTGAATGTTCTATAAGCACGTGTCGTAACATCGGGTCTGACATCTTGAATAAATCCTGCACAACCATATCAAACAAGTTGCAGAAAGTTGATCTCACATGTCAAGACAACAAGCGTGACTTGTGATAACATTTAAGTTTTACCAAAATTGATGCCAATAAATAGAACCAACAATAATAAAACATGTATCTCTTTCTCATTTGGTGAATTACATTTTGACAATTAGATTTTAACAAATGTACAAGAAAGGGAAGTTTCTATATCCTGAAATACAATCACATGCCAAAAAGGCGACTCTTCCTCTACCTACCAACTGATTGATCATCAAGTAACTAACATTGTTCTATCATATTAGTCTTCCTCATAACCATCCCATGTTAATTGAAAAATTCATCTTCTCATGAAGAAAAAATTGGTATGACCATGGAACTTTGACATACATCAAGTTATGTATGTGCATACAACATTATCAGCCTACTGCAAAGGTGTACCCCCACCATCAGACATTAGAGATGCAGCTGCGGCAGCAGCAGTAGGAACAACACCAGTTGAAACGCCCGGTTTGGACAGATGAAGAAGCCTGAGAAATTGACACCAAAGAGTCGCATGTGTCAATGATCAAATTCATTATGAAGGAACAAACCAAAAAGATTGAGAAGTGTCAAGTTGAGAAGAGTAGAAGATTCTTACGGGGCAAGGTATTCGCAAAAGGATTGCATACCAGCAGCAACATCGGTATAGTTTTCAGCAGTAGCAGGTGCTGTTACTTGGACAATCTGTATGCCAGGTGTTATTGGCACGGCCTCGTCAGTAGCATGCAGCTTCATCATTTTATTGACTGACGAAACCGTTACAGTGATTCGTGCCACAATGACATTTGCCACCCTATAATTGAACTGGAAGGAAAACCCCACCCTCAGAAGCTCATTGTCTAACTTGTACCCCAGTGTATAGAACATTCGAAGCACGTTTTTGCTCACTTTGCTTTCCACTATTGTTCTAACTAGAACTGAAATTTGATCAGCACCAGCACCCCTCATTGCACCACCTACATGTCTAACAGTCCTGAAAAGGTTGTCAAGCACACGTTATATGGATATGGAAAAACTTCCAACAAATGATCCACTTGAAATTGCATTTTTACCATGATGGTTCAGTTTGCTCTAGATCACATAGAAGTCGAACCTCTGAGGCCACTGTGCCTAGAAAGAAAAAGAATAAAATTATGATCAGTTTGACAAAACATCATACTATGAAATACTTGTATGAAAACTGGACATCTAAATTTTGCTCAAGAAAACAAGACAAAAATATCGAGAATTATTGAAGATTTGAGAACTTCTCATTTCCATCTATGAAAAATGCTATAAAGAATAAACCTACAATCTTAAACATCCATAAATATCTTCCATGCCATAAAACATAAAGAGTAAAATAAGTAACCATAACATGTAAAAATGTGAAAGTGATGAATCAGCTCCTCTATTAGAAAGCCAAAACCGAAGTATATCACAGGTCATAATTGGAAATATTACTGACCAACGTAAATGCTTAAATGATAATATTACTGTACACTCTGAGGCAGGAACTTAATACAGATTACACAATATGTGCATAAAACATTCAGAAAATCGTAAGCCACTTTATCTTATAGTGGTCTGCTGCCAATAAAGTCTGATTATCCAGACCTCACTTTCCGGGGCTTCCAAAGAATCCTGGTTATTTCCTCTAATTTGAAGAAATTTTCAAGATTGCATTGAGCAAGGTTCTGGGGAGAAGTGTTTTGTGCTCTATTACTAAATTGATGGAGTTGTGTTTGAAACAGTGATGGAACATACTTGTTAATCTCTCTTTTCAATATTGTTCCTCTCACGGGCACTCTCAAGGGCTTGCTTTCCTAGAAATGCTTGTAGAGTATTTGAGTTTCTCAAAATGTGAGTTACTTGTTTACTTTTTCCAAGAGAATGGTCCTTTTTCATTCTACACTAAAAGTCAAATTACGTTCATATAAAAGAAATAGAGGAGATCCAACTGGCGACTGCATAACAGTAACGGAAGAAAACACTCACCGAGATTTGGACCATTCTTAAGACATATTTCATGGATCCTCAATCGCTCTCTTTTAACACCACATAGCCCCTGGAGAAGAATCTCAAGGGCCTCAACATGCTGCAAAAGAAAGAATTTTTTAACACCACATCTTGATAATCTTAAAGCACAGCTTATGGATCTAAAGCAAAAGAAAGATGAATTAATTCTTCATGTTCAAAGACTTGTAATTTAGAGTCTTCCATCAAATAATCTCTAATTCTAATGAACACATAATAAATTAGGGACATGCAAATACGAGCAATGGTGGCCATGAGATGTCATGTGGTGATTCCAAATACAAACCAAATAGTAGGATATCACACCATCAGGTTCACGTATAAAAAAGCTACTAGAAGAAGAAAAATACTAGACAACAGTTATAATCTTATAAAACATTTAATAGCTTCTTCAATAGCAGATATAGCAGCACTATGGCAGAGAGGAATTTTGACAAACCATTATTATTACACGATACAGTGCATAGTAAGTATTGTTAAATACGAGCATAGAACAGTAACGTAACGGAATTTGAATAAACCACTATTTCCCACATTACACTATTGACAACATTGGAGCATAGAAAAAAATATATTTAGTACATCAAACTGAAAGATGGTATGAACACAGGAGGAGTCAACATATGTTTTTAAAGAAAAGCAAAACAAAAAAAAAACTTCATTTCACGATTCACTTCACCTTTGAAGTATTCCTCCATTTCATTAACCATACTTGGATTATATGACTGACACTTTCCTCTATCTACCCGTGATGGACACAGGATACTTAAAATGTAAGAATTGTGGCAGATCTTTATTATTAAGAAAACCAATAGTATAAAGTTAAGGATACGAGCAGAAACTTAAATTAATAAATTTTCTTCATGTAGTAGAAGAACAACCAGAAAGGAGTTAAGGGTATGTATAGTAGTGTCAGGCGCTAACTAACTGACTTGAAAAGTATTAAAAGATGGAGGAAGGACCAGGGCAAGGAAGTAGCAAACAACAAAAAGGCTGCAATATTTATATGATGTTTAATATATGTTTTACTGTTTCTTTCTTTAAACTGTTTCTAACACTTCTCTTAATATCCTTTATAAAATGCAATAGATCCACTTCATTGACACCTAAATCAAACTTTGCAGAAGCACATTACAAGTTTGCACATCAGCCATTAAACTACATATCATGGGTAGAGTTCAAATACTCATGGTCAGTCAGTGTTGGCTAAAAAATGACACTAAAATGGAGATTTTAGTTGTCATATGAAGCACCATGGAGGATAGTATGATAACTAGAGGTAAAGGAAAATTAAGAAAACCTATAGGCCAAACCAGAGTAGTCAATAGCTGCCAATAGCAGCGATCCCGCTATAGCAAAGTGGAGTGGAGACCAATCGCTATGGGAAGCGCCTTAGCGGTGCAGAATACAGTACTATAGAATAAATAGGATAAATAGAGGATAGCAGAGCAGAGCAGTTCCCGGCCAAGAGCAGGTTCTGGCCCGCTATCCTTTTCCCCTCTAGAAAACCGAAATTACCCCTTAAACTTACAATGTTTTAAGGATAGTTTTAGGGTTTTTCAATCAAATTCGAGTTGAGACTCAACCTTAACCTTCCTTCATAGTCGTTTATGCACTTCTAGAGTCATGCGTTTTTTATTTATGGATATTTTATGAGTTGAATTATTTGTTTAATTTTAAATTTAATACATGTTCATAATTATTATATGTAATTTGTCCAAATAATTATCAAATAGAGTGGTCATCCCACTATCCCACTTTCAGGGTCGGCGCTCTGCGAGCGACCATCTAGGAATGACTACTCTGGGCCAAACTATTAAAAGAGATTTAAAAGTGAATATTATATCTTCGAACTTGCGATATAATAGGGAATTTTAGCATTGTTTGATCCATGTTACCCAAAAACTTGGATGATTATGAATCACTTCAGACTAAACTAGCATAATGCAAAATATTTAACAGTTGGAGCCATCAAAATGGTTAAGCCTGATCAAATTATTCCAAAACATCTTCGAATAATCCTAAAACTAATTGAAAGCCAAAAGAAAATATAAACTCACCTGTGTCTCAATAATTCCCTGAACCACACATTCCATATCTTCTTTTTTCTGCAACAACAGACAACAGATATAAACGGTTCAGCAAGAAAAACACAATTGTACGGAATCTCAACGGTTGCATCAAATATAAACCACACCGAACCAGTTCTATGATTCGGTGAACCAGTTCTTAACTTGAGAACTATTTCTGGCCTGAAACCAGTTTGAAACTAGTCAAACCCCATTATCTGAATAATAAACGGTTTAAACATCTCCATGAGTTAAAGAATGACTTTTGCGAAAATTATAACTCGTTTCAATTTTGCGACTATTAAGATGAATTAGGTGGCGATTGCGGCAGTGCTGAGAGAAACGGCCGCTGGCAGCAACAGTGATGCCAGGTGCGGCCGGCATCACAATCGCGGCTGCCTCCGATGCATTTTACGACAACAAGACGGCGCATGTAGCGCCGTCGCGAAGTTTCGCCGTCGGGAAGTTTCGCCCCCGCTACGATGAAGTTTTTATGAAAAGTAAAATACAAATATGGAGAAGAGATAAAAAATCACAATACGAACCAGCGGCGCTCTTGAATTACAGTGGCGGCGTTCCTTTAATTACAGTGGCGGCGTTCCTTGAATTACAGTGGCGGCGACTAGGTTAAAGGAAAATGAAGAATTTACTTTTTGCAAAGGGACTTAGATAATTAGACGTATTATATTTATTGTAATTTACTAACGGAATAAGTTAATATTATTAAAAGTTTTTACACTGTGTATATTAATTAATCTTATATAATATTATTAAAAGTGTTCTAAAATAAAAGATTAATTGTGAAATTGAAATATATATATATATATATATATATATATATATATATATATATATATATATATATATATATATATATATATATATATATATATATATATATATATATATATATATATATATATATATTAAAGTATCACATAGATAGATGTAGGAATCTGAATTTGAAACAAAACAAAAATAAAAAATAAAGAATTTAATTGATATATATTAATAGTGTAAAGAGTTTTTATACTGTCCGTAATCACAATCATTAATTTATTTAAAAATTTAATTTTTATTTTAAATATTTAAAAAATAATATAGACAGATGATAATAATGCATTCATAGTATATACATAATAATTAATCTCAAAAATAAGTAAATATAAATAATAAAATTTGAATCATTCATAAGTTGTTATCCTCCTATATATAAAAGTTTTATAATGACAACTGAAACTGTTATATATCTTAGTTATTTATTACTATTATGTTTGTAAAATTTATATGGATTGTTATTTTATTTTTTTCACTTAGAAATTGTTATAATAATTTTTTTTCACTTAGAAATTGTTATAATAATTTAAAGTTCCGTTCTGAGAGGTCATAGATCTGACCAAATATTATTTTTATTAAAATTAAATTCGATTTTTTTCAAATCTTCATTTATCAGTTGGAGTTCGTTTATCATTCAAATCCAAGTGTTTGATTTGGATTCTTATCATTTTACCTAAAGAATCTTTTTTATTAAAAAAATAGTTGAAATTAATAGTATACATCTTAATTAATTAATAATAAATTTTGTAGCATGATTGTATTGTATATCCCACATTCCGGTGAAATGATCTTGGACTTATGAGTGATGATAGTTATTTTCAAGGTTTGTCGTGATGTAATTATGGGAAGTCTTTAAGACGATTGCGTCAGGTTTTTTTATCATATTTGTTATTTAAAGAACTGAAAAAAACTTGAGAACTGTTGTGAGTAATTATGGGATGTCTTTAAGACGATTGCGTCAGATTTTTTTTTATCAAATTTGTTATTTAAAGAAGTGAAAAAAAAACTGGGGAACTGTTGTGAGTAATCTAAGAGATAGACGCATTAAAAGTTAGTTTTATCATTGAGACGTTTCGTACGATTATTTTTGCATATTACTCCGACCAGATTTATAAGAAAGGTAGTTAAGTGCATTTAATTTTTTTGATTTTAATAAAAAGAGATAACACAATTATTAATATATCATTCATTAAATTGTAATCCACTAACAATATTAAGTAATTAATGTAAGAATAGTTTTAGAATAAAGATATTAAATGTGTCTAGATTTGTTGATATTTAATTGTATTTAATGCAAAAATAATTAGAAGATTTTTGCTTATAAATAAGGCTGGAGGGAGTATGGCGCTAGGTCTCTAGACTAGACTGTGGCGTTTCTTTCTAGGATGCTCAAGTGCACTAAAGTGACATTGTATTCTAAGGTAAAATTCAACCGTTGATTTTTCATTTTCTCATTTTTCTTTAATTTTGGGACATTTATTCTCCTATCTATATAAAGGTCACTTAATATTTCAAACAAACTTTTTACTCTTTGCGCAAACCGTAATCTTTCTCTCTTTCCTACCAACTTTGATTGTTTCTCTCTAGGCTCCAACAATTCTTACTCTATTTATTTCCTTCTTTCCTTGGGATTATTCATTATTTCGGTCCATCACACCCGCATAACCATCATTCATCTTAATTGTTTTATTATCTTTCTAGATTTCAGGTAACCATTTTTTCCCTTTGTTTCCGGTTCATAGCTTTCTATTCCTTGTGTTAGTCATGGCCAATGTGGGAGATTAACCAGCCCATTACAGGTGATGATGTAGGTGATGTTTCATCTGCCATTAGAATAATAAACATATAAATTCTAAATGGAGATTCTCTAGAAGTCAACCGACCCATTGCATATCTTATTATTCTTGGTGATAGCTCTAGATCTGATGGGGTTTTATTGAAGATGGTAGTGAACCTTCTAGTTTTCATTCTGGCGTAAGTACAGGTGATCCCGTGATAATGCAAAAATACATCGTATATTTGCCTTGATTTACACTCAAAAATCGTACCACTTTCATTTATATTCCGATTATTCCGCAAGTGTTCGAGTTATTTTTGCAGGAATTTCAATTCCCATGTTTAAATGAGCAAAGTATAGAAAAGGATGGAGAAGAAGAAGAAACAGAAGAGAAAACAGTAGAAAAGTAGAAAATACAAATCATGTGCATGTGATGACCGTCACAAACCCTGTCACGACCGTCACGCCTTGGGTGTCACGACCGTCACAAACCCACCATGACCGTCACAAGGCCAAAAGCAGCGTATTGAATTTGTCAACAGAAGTGATCCACACGCCCATTTTTCTCGTTCCTCAACCCATTTTCCCGTGAATTTCTCACTCAACCAAGTCACCCTTATTTCTCTCAACTGCCATGACCAAATGGAGAATATAAAAGGATGGAAGTCAGAAACCTACGGGCACGCTTAATTTTTCTCCTTGAAGCCAGCTTTCAAGATTTTTCTCTGCATTCATTTTTTCCACAGCAATTCTGTTTTTCTATTATTTTTCTTCAGCAACATTGTTTTCTTTTACCGTAATTTGTTTATCGTTCCGTTCAGAGCTTTGATTTTCCCTTTCCCTTTCTGTTTTTCATTTAGCCAAAGTAGTAGTTTCATACACTGGGGAACTACTGCAATTTATTTAATTTAGTTTAAGCAATTATTCCGAAGAAGCAGAATCCTACCGACCTGTGGAGGACTGCTCAAGTACTTCAAGATTCGGCATATTTGATTAATCCAATTTCCAAGTTTTTATTCAATTATTATTGTTATTGCTTTATATTATTATAATTATGTTTGTTGTATTGTTAATTTGTTTATGCTCGTCTATGTTTGCGTTATTTAACATGTCCGGTTAAACTACCAGTATCGGTATGTAAACAATTTAATTAGACGGGATTTAATAATAATCGGTGTAAAACTTCTTTTCTCAAACAATATTTTTGGCTGTGATTTTTAATTTAAATTTAATTAACTTTGTCACGATAGTGAGAAGCTATTTAATATGGTTTTGCCACGAGAGTGGGGAATTAACTAGGGTGAGAACCGACAATCGCGAGAGCGTGAAGGTCGAGTTGGATAGTAAAAACTAGACATTGATTTTAAAAACAGCGAGAGCACTTTAAAAGCAATTAGAACTTATTTATTTTCAAAAAGTATTTTTAACTTCAAATGGGACAGCGAGAGCGTACATTCTAACTTAAAAGTATAGTCTGAGTCAACAATCACGAGAGTGTGAGATAAAGCCTTTTAAATAAGTATTTTCTACTGAAAGATATTTGGTACTTAAAATATACACCGGTGACTTATCGAATCTCTGACGATTAATGCCTTGCATACTGATATCCCTTTATTAATATTTTCTTAAAACTTAACTTCCTTTAGATTTAGTTTTTGTTCATACAAACCTCTAAAAATCATCTTCTTAGCTAAACATAGTAACGTCGATAGCATTAGTTTGACCATCAGTCCCTGTGGGTTTGATATCTTTTAAAACTAAAACGACTGGGTTGTGCACTTGCAGTCAAGTACCCGATAGACTATATTTTATATACAGTCACGAGACGTATCAAGTTTTTGGGGCCGTTGTCGGGGACCTGATTTAGTCAAATAATGTGAACGTTTCATTGCGCAGTATAGACTAAGGTAAAAACTAATTTCTTTTCCCTTATTTCCCCGATTGTATGCAAGTACTCGTTCACAAGGCGAAAACTTAGCACCACCAATCGCAGAACTAGAGCATTTCTTATATTTTAGACGCCGAATACTAGAGTACCAACGAAGGTACGATATTCCTGATATCTTCTTTCCTGCTACTGAACCAGTTGAAAAACCAACCATGGCTACAATGGAACCACAAAATCGTCCTCTTAAGTTCTACGCTACCCCGTCCCAACAAGAACCTCACAGCAGCATTGTTGCCCCTGCTATCAATCGAAACGATTTCGAGTTAAAACCCTCATTATTATCAACCGTCCAACAACATTAATTTGCTGGAAATCCTACGGACGACCCTAATGAACATTTGACCAAGTTTGTGCAGTACGCAGACACTGTGAAGGCGAATGGTGTATCTCAAGATGAGATGAGACTATGCCTTTTTCCTTTCTCTCTAAGAGACAGAGCTTGGGCTTGGTTGCAATCCTTGACATCCAACTCAGTTACTACATGGGAAGAACTGAAGAACATTTTCTTATCCCTATATTTTCCGCCAAGCAAAACTGCTATGCTGAGAGCTCAAATCAACGGATTTTGATAAAAAGATGTAGAATATCTCTGCGATGCGTGGGAGAGATACAAATACATGATGAGGATATGTCCACATCACAATCTCGAATACTGGGTGATCATTCACACATTTTACAATGGGCTTCTATATAACACAAGACTGACAGTAGACGTTGCCGCGGGAGGTGCACTTATGGACAAGCCATACAATGAAGCCTATCAACTCATTGAAAACATGGCCCAAAACCATTGCCAATGTTAAGGTGAAAGAACTCCTGTAGAAAAGTCCCAAACAAAGAGTGGAATGTACGAAATCAGTAGCCTTGACCATGTCCATGCAAAGGTAGATGCCCTTGTTCAAAAGTTAGACAACTTGACCATACCACCCGTAGCCACTGTGGCTGTCGTGACTCCAAACTGTGAGTTATGTGGAACTCCTGGACACACTGCACCAGAATGTCAGATATTTGGCAGGAGTCCCCACCGATCAAGTAAATTACGTACAAGGAAATCCTTATTCAAATACCTACAAGCCAAGTTGGAAAAACCATCCTAACTTTTCGCATAAGAATAACAACGCCTTGTATGCACCTGGCCAAGCACCCGCTGTTCCGCCTGGATATCAAAAGCCAGCTAATAATGCTCATAACATGACTAGGAAGTCCAACCTTGAACTAATGGTGGAAAGCTTCATAGCTACCCATGCTCAAACAAACAAAGACTTCTTGAACCAAAACATACATACTAGTAAGCAACTTAAACAATTAGCGAGCAAAGTATACACCTTAGCCACCCACAACAAAATGCTTGAAACACATATTTCACAAGTGGCTCAACAACAAGCATCTACTGTTGCTCCCACTGACACATTTCCTGGACAGCCACAACCTAATCCAAAAGGACATGTAAATGTCGTTATATTGAGAAGTGGAAAAGAACTAGATGGACCCGTAGATCCAAGACTCCAAAATCCTGCCATGTACCAAAAACCAGACAAAATAACAACTGAAAAGGTAAGTGAACCGAAGGAGAAAGAAGATAATACCCAAGAGGCCGAAGAGAAAGAAAAACCTTATATGCCTCCACCACCTTATAAACCACCCATTCTGTATCCTCAAAGACTCGCAAATTCTAAAACTGCAGGGCAATTTAGGAAATTTATTGAACTTCTGAAGCAACTGAATATTACAATTCCCTTTACAGAAGCCATCACACAAATGCCCTCATATGCCAAATTTCTTAAAGAGATCTTATTCAATAAGAAAAAGATCGAGGATAACGAAACAGTTACACTTATTGTTGAGTGTAGCGCAATAATCTAAAATAACATGCCTCCCAAACTAAAAGACCCGGGTAGTTTCTACATACCCTGTGTCATTGGAAAGTTCGTCATAGACAAAGCTCTATGCGACTTAGGAACCAACATCAGTGTAATTCCCTTAACCATCTGTAAAAGGCTCAACATGGGAGAACTAAGACCAACCAAGATGTTTGTTCAACTAGCTGACCACTCAATCAAATATCATGTTGGTATACTAGAGAATTTCCTAGTACATGTAGGACAATTCTACATTCCTACAAACCTCATAATCATGGAATCAAAGAAGATGTCAGTACACCTATTATATTAGGAAGGCCATTCTTAGCTATCGTCGTAGCCATAATATACGTGAAAAGAGGTAAGCTAACATTCGAAGTTGGAGAAGAAAAGGTTGAATTCATCTTGACACAATTCTTACAAGTTCCAGCTATAGACGATACATGTTATCTACTTGATGTCATAGACGAGCGCGTAAGAGAGATGGAGATGCAAGAAACCATATATTTTGATATAATGAAAATCCAAATCCCTCCAATCTTTGAAGATGATAATTGGCGTGAACCATACCAAAATGACAGTCTAAGTGAATGCTTAGCACTTACACCCAACCACATGCCATGCCCGAAGAAACCAGACTTAGAATTAAAAACACTACCAAAGAACCTAAGATACGAATTCCTAGACACTGAACTCAAAAGACCAGTAATAGTCAACGCTGACTTAGGACAAATGGAAACCGAAAAGTTACTAGATCTTTTAAGAAAATATCCAACTGCGTTAGGCTACCGCATCACTGACCTAAAAGGAATAAGTCCTTCTATCTGTATGCATCGCATTATGCTAGAGGAAGATTGTAAAACCTCTAGAGAACACTAGAGAAGGATCAACCCAATCTTAAGTATTGTAGTCAAGGATGAAGTAAAGAAGTTATTAGATGCAGGAATCATATACCCGATCTCCGATAGTCAATGGGTTAGCCTCGTTCATGTAGTACCCAAGAAAGGGGGTGTTACAGCTGTTAAGAACGAGAAGGGCGAATCTATAGCACAAAGAGTTGTGACCGGAAGTAGAATGTGCATCGATTATAGGAAACTAAACAAAGCCACTCGAAAGAATCATTTTCCTCTGTCTTTCATTGATCAAATGCTTGAACGATTGGCCAAGCATTCCTACTTCTGCTATCTAGATGGTTATTCAGGATTCTTTCAAATTCCTATCCATCCTAACGACCAAGAAAAAATAACCTTCACATGCCCTTATGGTACATTTGCTTACCGACGAATGCCATTTGGACTATGCAACGCTCCCGCAACATTCCAAAGATGCATGATGTCAATCTTCGTTGACTTTATAGACGACATTATGGAAGTCTTTATGGACGATTTTTCTGTTTGTGGGCAGTGCTGCGAAGGATGTCTATCAAACCTTGAAATGGTACTTGAAAGATGCGTAAAGGTGAATCTCGTCTTGAACTGGGAGAAATGTCATTTCATGGTCCAATAAGGAATCGTGTTAGGACACGTCGTATCTGATAAAGGAATTGAAGTAGACAAAGCTAAGATCGAAATTATAGAGAATCTTCAACCTCCGAAAACCGTACGAGAAATACAAAGCTTTTTAGGACACGCCGGTTTCTACCGACGCTTTATCAAAGATTTCTCGAAAATTACCAAACCACTTATTGGTTTATTAATGAAAGATGCTGACTTTATCTTTGATGAGAAATGTCTAACAGCGTTTGAACAATTAAAAACATCTTTAATCACCGCACTTATCATCCAACCACCTAACTGGAGATTACCATTCGAAATCATGTGTGATGCGAGTGACTATGCCGTAGGCGCAGTGCTAGGACAAAGAAAGGATAAAAAACTTAATGCTATCTACTATGCAAGTTGTAACATTAGATCCTGCCCAAATGAACTACGCCACCATTGAAAAGGAACTTCTAGCCGTTGTGTTTGCTTTAGACAAATTCCGTTCCTACTTAGTATGAGTGAAAATCATCATCTATACTGATCACACTGCTATTAGATATTTGTTAAGTAAGAAGGATGCCAAACCAAGACTCTTAAGATGGATCCTACTCTTACAAGAATTTGACTTAGAGATAAAAGATAAGAAGGGTACTGAAAACGTAGTAACGGACCACTTATCACGAATCGAAGGGAATAAGCCTGAACAAATTCCAATGAATAATGATTTCTCTTACGAACGACTTATAGCCCAAATGGAAAGCGACATGTCTGAACTAACCTTAAATGATACCGAAATAGAAGAATCCGTGGAAGAAATTCATGCGAATGCAACTCTGCCATGGTATGCTGATTTTGTCAACTACCTAGCTGTTGGAGTACTTCCACCAGACCTATCATACCAACAAAAGAAGAAATTCTTTCATGATCTAAAATAATACTACTGGGATGAACCTCTATTTTTCAAAAGAGGTACCAACGGTATTCTCCGTCGATGTGTTCCTGGGGATGAAATAGACGATATAATCTCTCATTGACATTCCACTCCCTATGGTGGGAATGCAAGCACTTCAAAAACTTGTGCTAAGATCTTACAATCGGGCCTCTTTTGGCCTACTCTATGGAAAGATGTCCATAATGCGGTTATAAATTGCGACCGGTGCCAACGCACTGGTAACATTTCAAGACGCGACGAAATGCCACAAACAGGCATCTTAGAAGTGGAAGTCTTTGATGTGTGGGGGATTGACTTCATGGGACCATTCTCGTCTTCTTTTGGTAATAAGTACATACTCGTAGTTGTCGATTACGTTTCAAAATGGATTGAGGTTGTAGCTTCTCCGACAAATGACACATGAGTAGTGATTAAGTTGTTCAAGAACATAATCTTTTCTAGATTCGGTGTGCCAAAACTAGTCGTTAGTGACGGTGGCTCCCATTTCATATAAAATATCTTTGGAAATCTTCTTCTGAAGTATGGATTCCGACACCGTGTAGCAACACCTTATCACCCACAAACCAGTGGGCAATTCGAAGTTTTGAATAGAGAGATCAAACAAATTCTAGAAAAGACTGTCGGAATATCTAGAAAAGACTGGTCATCTAAACTAAATGAAGCTCTGTGGGCCTATAGGACAACCTACAAGACCCCAATAGGGACCACACCCTTTAAATTAGTTTATGGTAAATCATGTCATCTCCCTGTGGAATTAGAACACAAAGCTTATTGGGCAATTAAGACCCTAAATCTAAATTATACTTCCGCAGGCAAGAAGCGAATTTTAGACATTCACGAATTGGAAGAACTTTGACTAGACGCCTATGCGAATGCCAAGATATACAAAGAACGAACCAAAAATTGGCACGATAAACGTATATCTAGGAAAGAGTTTAATGTCGGCGACGTAGTGCTACTATTTAATTCACGACTTAATCTTTTTCCGGGAAAACTTAAATCTAGGTGGTGAGGCCCTTTTGAAATTACAAAAGTTTTTAAAAGCGGTGCGATAGAAATCAAAGGTAGAAATAGTGAACCGTTTATGGTAAACGGGCAGCGATTAAAACATTATCATAATATTGACAATAGAGACTATTCAATTAGTCTTAGACTTATAGAGCTTCCCGCTCAACCCCAAAACTAGTATATCGCAATGTTACTGTCGAACTTATGACATTAAACAAAGTGCTTAGTGGGAGACAACTCGCCTCTTTTTAATTTGTTATTTTTGTTTTTAAGCATTTCCCTTCTTTGACTATTACTTTTATTTTGCTCCCTTTCCTTGACTCTATGCAGTAATGTACTTGTTACTTCTCGTTACTAACTTAGAAATATTGGATATTGATTAACAGGCGGATTTATAACTAGTTAGTAACTAACTTTCATCATGTAACCAGTAGATACAGTTTTCAGAGGCAGAGTTCAGAGAAGGCGCTATGATTATTTAGCTCAGAAGGATATGGCTTTATCCATATATTATGATGGACCTACCATGGATAGGTTAGGTATCCGAGATAGAATCTTGTTTATGTTTAACCAGCTAGGTTGGGAGAATGTTGCTATTAAGAGAAGGTTTGTCACATACCGTGAGCTTACCCTAGAATTCCTTAGCTCCCTAGTTTACAACCCCGAGCATGGTTACGGACTCAATAAAGGGTTGATTTCCTTTAGGCTGTTTAGTATGGACTTCATTATAACCGTAGAGACCTTACTGACCTCCTAGGATTTCCTAGTGGCCAATTTGTTTTCACTGCCCGCCAGGAGGAATTAATCGATGACATCAACCTAGATTACTTTTGGGGTAGTTTAACTGGAGACTACCACTGTTGATTCTAAGTGTTGGCAGCAATTTTGGTAAAACAAAGAGTGTTCACAAGATGTTATGTGTGATGTCTTAACATGAGATATCCTATGTACCTGCTGGAGTTCAAGAACATTTGCATGCAGGATTGTTTCAGAATGCCACATACAATGCCATGGCTTCTGATATTGGATGTACCTGCTGGAGCTTAAATGAAAGACATGTTCATGCAGGATTGTTTCAGATGACATACACAAGGTCATGGCATCTGATATGGTTGTACCTGCTAGAAGTTATAAAAGGAATTATTGGATTATGCAGGATTTTTCCAGGATGTCAGACCCGATGTCATGACATCCTGTACACAGAACATTCAGTGTGAATATCTGGTGTTTTGTGATTGCACAATTAATGGAAATCTATGTATGATTGAAGATCTGATTAGCTGGCTGTGATACGGTGAACTGACTTTGTGTTTTTTCTTTTAAAAGCAATGTTGCGGATAGTAAGAGTCGCCACCGACTTTTCTTTTATCCAATAAGGAAAGGCGGAAAAGAACAGGAAAAACCTTGATTAGATTTTGAGTTCGGGAGGTACATTATACAAAGGGAAAGTGTTATCACCCTTTGTATCCATGGTTATCCATGGGCTCTTAATTGCTTAACTCACTTATGTTTTCCTTGTTTGAGAAAGTGTTTGAGAAATGTGGTGTGTTTAGAAAATATTTTGAAAGGAGAGTTTAACTTTTTAATGATTCTTGTACGAATGTATACAAAGTGTTTATCTCGTTTGATTTTGAAAGATGTTTAGAAAAATATAACTCGGCGATGATTCTGGTGCGAATGTATACCAAGTGGTGATTTTCTAAAAGATGTTTTGAAAAGTGTGAGGTGTGAAAAGTATTTTAAGCTGTGAGCAAGTATTTAAGAGTTATACCTAACCAAGGTCTTTATAGGTATTTCCTATCCTTAGGAGGGTAAAACTGTCCTTACTATTGAGAAGTAAGTAGTCTTATCCTTTGGATGTAAAGGGACATCGTGGGGTCGTCGATTGGTCATTGAAGGCAACATTTGTAAGGATACCTTAGCATTCGAAGGGACGATCATCATTTAATCGTAGGCTATAACGAAGGGTCATCGGGGGACAAAGTCATATATTCAAAGGCAACGTTCGAGGGACAATGTCATATATTCGAAGGCAACGTTCGAGGGACTATGATTTATTTTATAGGGACATTGACCTTTTGATCGAAGGGACTATGACTTATCTGTTTAGGGATGATGATGATTTAATCGAAAGGGTCTTTGCTAAGGGTATCCCCACATTCGCGGGACATGACCGTAATATCGTAAGGCAACAAAGAGAGGGTTACCCTAGAGGTGCAAGTGTGGAAATGATTGGATTCGGATATATTATCTTGAATTAATTTATCTAAGTTCGATTATTTATCTTTCCATGCAATCCTATTAGCATACATCTAGACAGTTATATTCACAGTATGAAAAAATTAAAGTGCGAAAAATAAGACTACGCTATTACATGGCTTCGGGATGGGGGTACATAATTTAAAAGGGGATATAAAATATTTAAATCTTAATTAACGAGTACAAAATTAGAAGGGCATATAAAATAATAAAACCTAATTAAACTAAAAAGAAAGAAATAAAAAAAAATATTTTTAGTCTATAATAATAGAAACTTTCTTTTTTTATGAATTTATGGAAAAACTTAGACTAAATTGATAGAAATTTTAAAAGAAAAAAGGAAAAAAAATATAATTAGATTTTTATTATTCAAAATAGCCCATTTTAATTAATTAAGTGATATATGAAAATTTAATTAATAAACTAGATTAAATTATATCCTAGTTTAAATAACTAATATAATATATTAATTAGAAAATTAATTAATGGGTTTTATTTTAATAATAGAAAAATAATGGTGAATTAATTATAGTGGAAAGGGAGTAAACATAGTAAAAAAACTGAAAAGCTAAAAAATAGGTCCTATGGGCTACCAACGAGCCATGTTGGTCCATTCGTTATTTATTCGCCTCATTAAAATATATATTAATTCTACATGGATTTTTCCGTTTTTGACACAACACCACCATGCATGTTACAGCTTTCTCTCTTACGGGAAGCTACTTTATTTTTTCTCATGCTGTTTCTTTCATTTGAATACAACAAACCTGTAACTTCATCTTATATCAAACCACACACATAAAATAAGATCATATGTAATCATCATGCAATAATAAAAATAGCCATGCACAAATCAAGAAGCTTATATGATTTTACTCATGTATTAGTTCTCTTTACTGCAAGTGATAATGATAAAACAAACCTTACACATACATGTTAAAGACAACCAAGGATTTATATTATCACCATTATATCATCATCATCATTATTATGTGATAACAGCATGTGAAATAAACATAATCATGCTAGAAACAACACTCATATAATAATAATTAAATGGCAGATATAATTCTTTAATCATGCAAACAAAATTTCTCGAACATGCTATGACATATCAAGAACAGACACATACTTGAATAAAGCAATATCAACATCCACCAAACCATGAATACATCATCTCAATATATATATTAAATCAATATTATTCATGCATGAATTAAGGAGTATTGCAAGGTAATCGTGTTGGATGCAAATTCCATAATGAACACTTACTGGGGATTTGATTCTTCTAGCTTGCTCACTGTATGTGTGTTATTCTTATTCAGGCTATGAGTACTTTATGGTTGCTTCTCTTTTCCCTGCTCATGAATCTTCTTGCTTCTGCCTTACCTTGTGTATCTTCTTCTGCTGTATCTCTCCTCTTTTTCCTCCCCTTCCTCTTTTTCCTCCTCCCTTCTCTCGCTGCCGCCATATGAAGTATTTATAATGGTGTGGATTAGGGTTTAACCTTGCTAAATATTTGGATCCCTTCCTATATTTTAGGATCTCACCCTATAATTTAGGAGAGTTAGCTCTAACCTTGCTAAATATTTGGATCCCTTCCTATATTTTATATATTTTTGGTTTGGATTTGGTCTTAAATATCTATTATTATAAATAGATATTTATTAAATACAAATATTATTATAAATAATGAATAATTTAAATGACCTTTAACAAATAAAAATTAATTTAAATTTTAGTTACATAATTGAATTAAAATTTAAACCTATTTCTATTTTTACTTTCATCATTTAAAAAAAAATCAAAATTATTCTTACTTATATCAACCAAAATTATTTTATGATTTATGGGCTTTTAAAAAAATGTTACTCTTATAAATAAATTTTATTAGGTAAAAAACGTGAATTACTAAATAAATATTATTTATAAATAATGAATAAATGGAACATGAGTCACTAAATTATAAAAAATAGTTATTATAATTTAATGAGCTTTAACAAATAAAATTAATTTAAAATTTTAATTATACAATTCAAATTCAAATCTATTTTTATTTATCATTAAATTAAAACTATTATATATATATATATATATATATATATATATATATATATATATATATATATATAATATATATATATATATATATATATATATATATATATATATATATATATATATATATATATATATATATATATATATATATATATATATATATATATATATATATATATATATATATAATTTATTTATATCATACAGATAACCAAAATTATTATTATTTTTTATATCTGTATCACATAATAAATAAATTAAAATTTATAATTTATATGAGAATGTATGCTAATGAATGAATGCAAATGTGAAATGAATGCCATGCATGAATCAATTTATCATAAAAATTAACAGGCAAATTTTGGGGTATGACAGCTGCCCCTGTTCAATATTCTTAAACCGGGAGAATTAGAATGGTATGTACGCCATTCGTGATCTGGAGGTGGAAGATTATTGAACACTCAGAATGCCCCAAAAATTTGCACTTGTTAATTAAAAGATAGTCTTGATGGAGATGGGCTTAAAGATGTCATCCAGAAAGTTTGATGATGAGAGCTTTAGAGTGCGTCGTACATTAGACCATATCTGAAGACATGGGTGTCACACTGGGTCCTACGCTAGACCGTATAATGAGTCATCCATTAGGTGATATTAGGGTGAGCTGAACCTGATGAGATAAGGATCAGAATGGGTCATACGCTAGACCGTATCTGAGTAGCAGAGTGAGTCGTTCGTTATGCTGTATCTGGAGAAATAAAGATCAGAATGGATTGTACGCTAGATCGTATTTGAGTAGTAGAATGAGTCGTCCGTTAGGCTGTATCTGGCGATAAAAAGTAGTCATACGCTAGACTACATTTCAGAATGTACTGTACGCTAGGTAGTATCTGATGAGAAGAGCCAGACTGGGTCGTACACCAGACCGTATCTGAGTTGCAAAATGAGTCGTCCATTAGGCTGTATCTGAGGATAAAAGATCAGAATGGATCATACGCTAGATCGTATCTGAGTAGCAGAATGAGCCGTCCATTAGGCTGTATCTGATGATAAAAGGGGTAGTCATACGCTAGACTACATTTCAGAATGTACCGTACGCTAGGTAGTATCTGAGGGGATGAATATCCAAATGGGTCGTATGCTAGACCGTATTGGAACAGTTGAAGGAACCATACGTTAGGCTGAATCAGAATGAGTCGTACGTTAGGCTATATCTGATAATATTTATATATGTTGTATTTGCAATAAATTTCTGGGATGGGCTTAAAGATGCCATCATTAGGAGGATATCAGAATGCTTGTCAGAATGAATATTCATATGGATTATATCTGAAAGATGTATCTGAATCTTGAATGTAATCGATAAAGATATTCGTCTGAATGAATCTTTATTTTGACTGTATCAGGAGGATAATTAACTGGAAAAAAAAAAGAGTTAGCCTCATGCCATGACATGATGCATGAGATGTTTTATGCTCTTGAAAAAAATGTGAACATTGCATGCATGTATATGCTTTGAAATGATGCATGAATGAATTATGCGTCTGAAATTTTTTGCCATGGGAAAATAAATCCCGATATTCTGGTTGGAGATATTTGTATTGATGACCCTTTCTTAGCTGGGGATATTTGATTTCTGTCTGATGGTAGAAATATTCAACAGAACCTGACTGGGGATAAAAGAGATGACCAGTCTGTCTAGTAGTGCCAATTTCTTCTGGGAATAACTGGTTTTGCTGGGGAATAGGATTTGCAACCGGATTTGTTAGAACGCATGGTTAAACCTTATCCTTGATCCTAAAGTCTTTTAGTAATTGCTATTTCTATTTTATGCATGTATTTTCGGTAAACATCAATCATATTCAAATGCATATATTAATTCGAATTAAATCAATGGACGTTTATGCAAACAAAACGGAGAAAGTAAAACAAAAGTATCTTTTTGGAAATAAAATTGTATTGATTTTGAAAGAGGGCCTATAAACAAGCAATTTTAATACAAGGAGACAGAAATCCTAGTAAGAGGAAATTGTCAAGAAAGCAAAGAAAAAACAGCTATGAAAAAAAGTCCTATTTATTTTAATTCTACTACTGCTATTATGTCTTCAAGCATCTCATCTCTTGCTGTCGGATAGAAGTGATTGGCTTGTTCAGTCTCTTTGACTTTGGTGAAGCTGACCGAGAACGGGACATAGTCATACGCTTTAATCCCTAATTTTTTCCTGGACCGCCTTTTCAGGTTTTCAGTCCACCAGGATACCCTTTTTTGCCCAAGCCGCCTTTTCAGGTTTTCGACTTGCCGGGTGTACATTTTTATATGTTTATCCCTTATTTTTGCCCGAACCCTTTTGGTTCGCCGGGATGCCCTTACTTTTGCCTAGATATGTCGACCTAGCGGGTCTCTTTTATGTGTAGTATTTTTTAACTATGTCCGCGTTCACGGGATGCGGGAAATCTTCGCCATCCATTATAGCAAGCATCATGGCTCCACCAGAGAATACCTTCTTAACTACAAATGGCCCTTCGTATGTGAGAGTCCATTTGCCTCTAGGATCACCTTGTGGTAGAATGATACGCTTTATCACCAAGTCGCCAATTTGATACACCTGTCTCTTGACTTTTTTATTAAATGCCTGGGTCATGCGCTTCTGATATATCTGCCCATGACAAACAGCCGCAAGTCTCTTTTCATCAATCAAATTTATCTGATCGAATCGAGTCGGAATCCATTCATCTTCATCTAAGCCTGCATCTTCCATAATTCTTAGAGAGGGAATCTGAACTTCCATTGGTAAAACGGTTTCCATTCCGTAGACTAAAGAGAAAGGAGTTGCCCCTGTCGAAGTGCGTACTGAAGTGCGATAACCATGAAGAGCAAATGGTAACATCTCATGCCAGTCTTTGTATGTTACTGTCATCTTTTGTATAATCTTCTTAATATTCTTATTAGCAGCTTCTACAGCGCCATTCATCTTTGACCGGTACGGAGAAGAGTTATGGTGTTTTATTTTGAACTGCGTGCAGAGTTCAGTAATCATCTTGTTGTTTAAATTAGTACCATTATCAGTGATAACTCTTTCAGGGATGCCATACCGATAAATAAGATTATTCTTGATGAACCGTGCCACCACATTCTTGGTGACAGAAGCAAATGAGGCTGCCTCTACCCACTTCGTAAAGTAATCAATAGCAATAAGAATGAAACGATGTCCATTAGAAGCAGTAGGTTTAATCTCTCCAATCATATCAATGCCCCATATTGCAAAGGGCCAAGGGGTTGTCAACACGTTCAATGGAGCAGGAGGTACATGTACTTTGTCCGCATAGATCTGGCACTTGTGACAAGTTCTGGAGTGATGGTGGCAATCAGCTTCCATGGTTGACCAATAATACCCTGATCTCAGAATCTTCTTGGCCATCGTATGTCCACTAGAATGAGTCCCAAAAATACCGTCATGCATGTCTTCCATAATCTTTTCTACTTCCTTTTTATCCACACAGCGAAGCAAAGTCGAATCATGATTACGTTTGTATAATACTCCATTACTCAAAAAGAATTTAGCAGAAAACTTCCTCAGAAATTTTCTGTCATTGAGGGATGCCCCTTCAGGGTATTCCTGAGTTTCTAAATATCTTTTTACTTCGTGGAACCAAGGTTTCTCTTTTACTTCATCAGCGTTAAGTTCATAACAATATGCTGGTTCATCTAATCGTTCAATGGTGATCATGGGAGCTTCATTGTCCCATCTGACTTTGAACATAGATGACATGGTAGCCAATGCGTCTGCCAACTGATTCTCTTCTCGTGGAATATGTTCGAATGTAATCTCTTCAAAGTATGGGATTAATGTCAACACCCGCTCTCAATAAGGGATGAGATTCGGATGTTTAGTGTCCCATTCTCCTTTGATCTGACTGATTACTAAGGCTGAGTCTCCGTACACACTCAAAAACTTGATTCTCAGGTCTATAGCATCTCTGAGTCCCAAAATACATGCTTCATACTCAGCCATATTGTTGGTACAATCAAAACATAGTCTATCAGTGAAAGGCGTATGGCGACCCTTGGGAGAAATAATTACAACACCAACACCATTGCCCAATGCATTAGAAGATCCATCAAAAACCATAGTCCATCGGGATCCCAGTTCGGGTCCTTCATCCGGTCCAAGTTCTTCATAATCAGTAACAAGTATAACATCCTCATCTGGGAACTCAAAATTCATAGATTGGTAATCATCAACTGCTTGATGAGCCAAATGATCAGCTAACACGTTTCCTTTGATTGCTTTCTGGGTAGTATACTGGATATCATACTCTGTTAAAATCATCTGCCATCTTGTTATTCTTCCGGAGAGAGCGGGTTTCTCAAATATATATTTGATAGGATCCATCTTAGAAATCAATAAAGTGGTATGATTCAACATATACTGTCTTAGTCGGCGAGCAGCCCAAGCCAAAGCACCACAAGTTTTCTCAAGCAGTGAGTATCTTGTTTCACAGTCGATAAACTTTTTGCTAAGGTAGTATATTGCATGCTCTTTTCGACCAGACTCGTCATGTTGCCCCAACACACACCCCATTGAATTTTCTAACACGGTCAAATACATGATTAGAGGTTTTCCTTCAACTGGTGGCATCAGAATTGGAGGTTCTTGGAGATACTTCTTGATTTTGTCAAAAGCTTCTTGACATTCATCATTCCATATTATCTCTTGATTTTTCCTCAGTAATTTGAAGATGGGTTTGCAAGTAGCTGTCAAATGGGAGATAAATCGGGCAATGTAATTCAAGCGTCCCAAGAAACCTCTGACTTCTTTATCTGTACGGGGAATTGGAATTTCTTGAATAGCTCTCACCTTAGCCAGGTCAACCTCAATTCCTTTACCACTGACAATAAAGCCCAAGAGTTTACCGGATCTTACTCCAAAGGTGCATTTGTTCGGGTTCAATCTCAACTTGTATTTCTTCAACCTCTCAAACAGTTTGTATAAATGATCAAGATGTTCTTCTTCAGTATGAGATCTGGCTATCATGTCATCCACATATACCTCTATTTCATGATGGATCATATCATGGAATAAAACCACCATAGCACACTGGTATGTTGCCCCTGCATTCTTTAAACCGAATGGCATTACTTTGTAACAGAAATTGCCCCATTGCGTCACAAACGTAGTTTTCTCCATGTCTTCAGGTGCCATCTTAATCTGGTTATAACCTGAGAATCCATCCATGAATGAGAATACCTTGTGTTGAGCGGTGTTATCTACCAGAACATCAATGTGCAGAAGTGGAAAGTCATCTTTGGGACTTGCTTTATTCAAATCTCTGTAATCTACACACATTCGCACCTTACCATCCTTCTTTGGCATTGGTACCACATTAGCAACCCATTGAGGACAAGAAGTAACAGCTAGAAAACCTGCATTAAATTGTTTCATAACCTCGGCTTTGATTTTCTCAGACATTTCAGGACGCATGCAACGAACCTTTTGCTTAACAGGATGACAATCTTCCTTCATCGGCAAACGATGTACTACTATATCAGTATCCAGTCCTGGCATGTCTTCATAAGACCAAGCAAAAATCTCTACATAGTCATGTAACATCTGAATCAATCTTTCTTTGACACTGTTTTCCAAGCCTGCTCCTATTTTGACTTCTTTCTTGTCTACTTCAGTACCCAGATTTATAATTTCAATTGATTCCTCATACGGCTGTATAGTCTTTTCTTCTTGCAGTAACAGTCTGGCAAGCTCTCCAGGCACTTCGCAATCTTCCTCACTTCCATCCTCGGCTTGGTAGATCGGATTTTTAAAGCCATAATTAACAGTAGCAGAATTATTATCCACAGGATCCAGAGTGGATATGGATCTGCAATTTGTTACGTGAGTGTGTGTAAGAAAACATAGCTTATTTGAAAGATGACAGGAAAGATAAAGAGCGCAATATTTGAATGTAAAAAGTCTATTGATTTATTGAATGGGAATATGCTTATGAAAATGACAAAACCCTTAACAAATTAGCTATTGTGCCCCGGGCATAGACACAATGCTTTAAGAAGTTCAATTGTTCATAATAAAAATTACAAAATTTGAAACACTAAAATAAGCAATAACAATTACTCCTGACTAAAGGAAATCGGGATAGTGTCTTCAGCCTCCCAATTATTGAGTCTGTCACCAATTGTTGGGAAAATCCAGCTATCCAAGTCGCAATCTCTATCAGCATCTTCTACAGCATTAATATGATCTTTGACTATCTTTTCAGAGCTAACCCCAGGCCAAATTTATCAGACTTGTACGGTACATCGATCAGTTGACCCCAGCCAGTACGACCACCATCTCAACCACGACTTGAGCATCTTTCAGAGAAATAATAGCAGGAGGAGCACGGATAACCTTGGGCACACGGGAAGTTGGCTTAAGGACAGGACTGGTCGGAGGAACTACTTCAAATGACTGAGAAGGAGTCTCAAAGAATTCACCATCCATCTCGACGTATTTGAAGGTATGCACCCTACTGACAATATACTCTTCTTCTCCACACACAGTGACAATATTTCCCTCTATCGGATACCTCAGCTTTTGATGGAGAGACGAAGCTACAGCACTTGCCCCATGGATCCAAGGGCGTCCCAGCAAGCAGGAATAGGCAGAACGAATGTTCATTACGTAAAAGGTAGTGTTGAAGACTTGAGGTCCTATCTTGATAGGGAGAACCACTTCACCATGGACAACACTCTTCGCACCATCGTAAGCACGCACCACAACGTCCCTAGGTTTCAGTTCAATGCTTTTACAGTTAAGCTGATCGAGCACAGATTTCGGTAGCACATTCAAAGAAGAGCCATTGTCGATCAACACATGAGACAAGGTGATACCCTTACACTCAATGGAGATATGCAGAGCTTTATTGTGATTCTTTCCTGCTGGTGTCAGGTCAGCATCAGAAAAGCCTATGCCATTATCAACAGCCAAGTTAGCAACATAATTTTCTAACTGATCGACAAATGTCTCCTGAGGTACATGAGCGGTCTTCAAGAATTTTATCAACGCATTGGCATGAGATTCAGAAGATAACAACAAGGATAACATCGAAATTTTAGACGGAGTATGCCCCAGCTGTTCTACCACACCAAAATCACTCTTACGGATGATTTTCAGCATTTCTTCCAATTCCTGCTTGGCAACATCTTCGGTAGTAACTTCGACTGGTGTCTTTGACTAAGAAGGATTGATTACTGGTCCCTTTCTTCGAGTTTCAGGGGCGGGAGGTGAGATTTCTGGAGAGAAGATCCTTTCACTTCGAGTAATTTTACTAGTCCCAACAATGTCAACGTCATTAGGATTAGCAGAATTATCATCTTACTTTATGTCGTGGATGTAAACATCACCTTCATAATTCCACGGAATGGCTTTGCTTGAGGAATACGGTACTGGGCCAGGTGCAGTAATAATTAGGGGAGTTACCTTGGGCTCAGCAGTAATCTTCATAGGCACTCTAGTAGCGGTAATCTTCACTGGAACTTTGGACCTAGCAATCACAGATATTTCTTCAATAGGGTTTTTCACCTTAGAAATCTTTTCAAAGAGAATTGTACGATCATCCATCAGCCGTTGAATACCATTCCTCAACTTCAAGCAATCATTGGGTCGGAGTATACAGAGATCGCAATTTTCAGCACAACCTGGAAATAAACCAGCTTGCAATAAATTCTTCTTGATGATCAGGAGAGGAGATGTTAAGTCAGCTACATTAGTAATGTGAGAATTGTCATCCACATCATTAACAGTCTTGTCATGATTAGGCATAGGAACAGTGATGACATTAGGAGTCTCTGGAGGATCAAATTCAATTTCTCCAGCGTCGATCATATCCTGAATCTTATTCTTCA
Organism: Lathyrus oleraceus; assembly: GCF_024323335.1. Lineage (NCBI taxonomy): Eukaryota > Viridiplantae > Streptophyta > Magnoliopsida > Fabales > Fabaceae > Lathyrus > Lathyrus oleraceus. The sequence goes on from NC_066579.1 coordinate 376,926,220, forward strand.
ACAACCAACAATCGTTTGTATCATGCCCGGGGCTATCGGAGTGATATGCACACATGGTATTGGGATTATAACGAGGAGAAGTAGTGTTGGGATTTGCAGGAGGATCTCTGAGGGTAATTAAATTTGCTTTTAGCATACCCTGCAGGGCTTGTGCTAAAGTCATATTGATCTTGGTAAACTGCCTTCTTGGCCTGTCTTGTCTGTGTTGGAAGTTTTGAGATGGCGGTGCTGTAATCGTAACTGCTCCAACAGTATGGTCACGATTTTTCTTGTTATGACCCTGTCATACCCCAAAATTTGCCCATTAATATTACAAGGCATTTCTTAGGCACTCCAACTTATTTTTCAAGGCATTGATTCCAAAAGAACAAAGGCCAGCTCACAGATGGCCAAATCCAGAAAATGGCCCAAAACTGGCATGCTCGCTAGGCGAGAAATTCCTTCGCCTAGCGAACCCTTTGCTACAATACTCGCCTAGCGAAGCTTGCGAATATCAGAATTTTTGGGCTTCATTCTGAGCCCATTAGGTCACAACAAGAGCATTATAAATAGCCAAGCTTCAGTCAGAAAAAGGGAGAAGGAAAACAGACGAGGACGGACGGAAACCCTGGCATAGAAACCTTGGAGACCAATTCAGAGAATTCCGAGTAAAGAAACCCTGAAGGCCGCTCATCCGCACCGAAGTTACCTCCGCCCAATTCGACCCGATTTGCCAATCCAAAGCTGCAATTCCATTGCAAACAGGTTTGCGCATCACTACTGTTTTATGCTTTTAATCGGTAATCGCTACATACATAAGGCATCATGATTAAATTTTCGGATATGTAATTTGATTTCACATGTGAATTTAAGTATGCCTGAATATCCTGAATGTTTGTCCATGCTATTCCTGTAATCAAATGCCATAAAGTTCAGGGTGCCGGAGATCATGCTGCTATCAAACTCAAAACCCGTAGCAGCTCGCTAGCACATCGCTAAGCGAGCCTGTAGCGAGCACTCGCTAAGCCTTCGCTAGGCGAAGCAGGAGCGAACGGGACAGTGGCTGTTTTGTTTCTTTTCTGTTCTGCCTTAGGTTTATCTAATCAAGATTTGTTATAATTCTGCATTATTTGGCCTGACTTTATGACTGTTGTGTTTATTTTGTGGTGCAATTTTCAATTGTACTTTATCTCGATGTTCTAACCCGTGTGCTGAATTGTGTAAAGGCTTACACATTCCCGAAGAAACGGCCGGCTAAGTATTCCACTTTATTTGTGGGATACCCTTATGGAGATGGATTCTGAATTACTTAATTTTAATGTGGAGATACATCCTAAATTATCTAGCTGATTTTAATGTATTGATTTCATCAATTTTAATGTGGACCTAATTACTTAATCGATTACGGCTATCTAATTAATTGTAAAACTTTGCCTTTAAATATGCAATCTTGGACCTCTCTTTGTTGCCTTACGGTATTATGGTCATGTCCCGCGAATGTGGGGATAAACTTAGCAAAGACCCTTCGATTAAATCATCATGTCCCTCTAAAATAAATCATAGTCCCTCGGATGTTGCCTTCGAATATATGATTTTGTCCCTCGATGACCCTTTGGTGTAGCCTACGGTTAAATGATGATAGTCCCTTCGAATGCTGAGGTATCCTTACAACCGTTGCCTTCAATGACCAATCAATGACCCTACGATGACCCTTTTACATCCAAAGGATGAAACTACTTATTTCTCAATAATAAGGACGGTTTTACCCTCACAAGGATAGGAAATGCCCATCAAGACCTTGGGTAGGTATAACTCTTAATTGCTTACTCACAATTTAAAAATACTTTTCACACTTCACAAATACTAGAAAATCACCACTTGGTATACATTCATACTAGAATCATTACTGAGTTATATTTTTCTAAACCATTTTCAAAACTAAACGAGATAACCACTTTGTATACATTCATACGAGAATCATTACAAAGTTAAACTCTCTTTTCAAAACATTTTCTAAACAGTTCACCAACACTTTTCAGACAAGAAAAAAAATAATATAAGTGATCAAGCAATTAAGAGCCCATGGATAACCATGGATACAAAGGGGTGCTAACACCTTCCCTTTGTATAATGTACCTCCCGAACCCAAAATCTAATTAAGGTCTTTCCTGTTCTTTTCCACCTTTCCTTATTGGATAAAAGAAAAGTCGGTGGCGACTCTTGCTATCCGCGACATTTGCTTTCCAAAGCAAAAACACATAAAGTCAGTTCACCGTATGACAGAACTGGCGACTCTGCTGGGGATCTTAAAGAGAGGTTACCTTAAAAACAAGATCACTTATTGTCTGATTTACTTTTAAGGGATTGCTTGGGTATTTTATGCTTGAGTGAAAGATCCTACACCCGGATCTAGTGTGCCTTAGGTAAGTAGCAATAGATCATCGCGACTATCCGGCGTATACTGGAATGGTCAAAATGATGGCTACGGTTAATGTGACGCTTTGGATGTCCTGATGTTCCTCATGTTTACTTGAGGAAAAATTTGGCTTCCGCGTGGTGTCATCAAAGCATTAACCAGACCTTTAGAACCCTAATTGACTCATCCTAGCCATTAGAAAGTAGTGAGATAACTGACTTCGGTTCCGACTGAGGTTGGTTGAGACTCGATACTACACTCTTTGAGATTGGACTTTAGGGAAGCTTCGGTCACCACTTGGTGTTGCACTGAAGTGGACTTAAAGGAAGGTCAATGATTTGAGATCCTTCTAGAACCCGGTTACTATTCTAGGACAGGTTGAACCAACCAAACTTCAATGGGGAGGGTACTTACCTATGGAACTCATGCAAGCCTTAAAACTTAGGAATGATGATTGTGTGACTTGCTTGTGCTTGTTATTTACATAACATCATAACATCATGACATAATAACATCATAACATCATAACCTCATAACATCATAACATCATAACATCATGACATCATGGCATTGTACTAACCATTTCAAGGACTTTAAAACATGGAAAATATTTCATACATGGCATAGCATAACATCACATTGCATAACAGGTACTCTAAAGGGATCAATGTTCTCACGGTTTTCCTCCAAACAGAAAAAATGGACCTCGAACAAACCGTCAAAGATCTCCATGCTCAGAATGCTCAACTCCAGGAGATGATCTTGAGCTTATCCAAGGGGCAGGAGGAACTGAAGGCTCTCTTGCTCGAGAAGAAAAAGGACAAGAAACCTGTGAGTTACATTAACCCGGGAAGAAGGCTTAAGGGACAGGCTGCAGGAGTCAAGATTAGAATTCCGAAGGATCAAGAAGAAGAGACAGAGAATGATTCGGAGGAGAAGAATGTTGATCTCTTCAACCATGAGGACGACGATGAAGATTATGAAAATGAACGGTACTCTCCAAAAGATGATAAGTATAACTTGCTGGAAGAACGCATGCTAGCTATGGAGGGTCGAAAGGCGCCCGGTCTGGATTTCGAAAGCTTGGGACTGGTCTCTGATGTGGTCATTCCTCGCAAATTCAAGATCCCCACTTTCACTAAGTATGATGGGGCATCTTGTCCTCAGATGCATCTGAGAGCTTATGTGAGAAAGATTCAGCCGTATACCACTGATAGGAAACTATGGATCCATTTATTCCAAGAGAGTCTGTCTGGCACACAGTTAGAATGGTACTATCAGCTCGAGAGCTCTAACATCCACACCTGGACTGATTTAGCGACAACTTTCTACAATCATTACCAGTATAATTCTGGATTAGCGCCTACTCGGCTACAGTTGCAGAATATGACTATGGGATCCAAAGAAAGCTTCAAAGAATATGCTCAAAAATGGAGAGATTTGGCTGGTAGAGTCAAACCCCCCATGACTGATCGAGAATTAGTGGACATGTTCATGAGCACACTGACTGGCCCATTCTACAGCCATCTATTGAGGAGTTCCTCATTGGGTTTCACTGAACTTATATTAACAGGTGAACATGTTGAAAGCGGCATTCGAAGTGGAAAGATACAGGCGGCTACCTCTGATCCTCCGGAGACTCCTAATGTCATCATTGCTCCTCTGCCTAATCATGACGAGACTGTCAATGCTGTGGAAGATACTGATAGCGATTGTGACTTGGTTAGCTGGATTTTCCCAACAATTGGTGACGGACTCAATAATTGGAAGGCTGAAGACACTATCACGATTTCCTTTAGTCAGGAGTAATTGTTATTGCTTATTTTAATGTATTAAATTTTGTTAAAGGTTTTGTCATTTTCATAAGCACATTCATATTCAATAAATCAACGGACCTTTTTGCATTCAAATATTGCGCTCTTTATCTTTCCTGTCATTTTTCAAGCAAGCTATGTTTTCTTACACACACTCACGTAACGAATTGCAGATCCATACCCACTCTGGATCCTGTTGATAATAGTTCTACTACTGTTCATTATGACTTTGAAAATCCGATCTACCAAGTCGAGGATGGAAGTGAGGAAGATTATGAAGTACCTGGAGAGCTTGCCAGACTACTGCAAGAAGAAAAGACTATTCAGCCGCATGGGGCATCGATCGAGATCGTAAATCTGGACCACGTTGCCCGGTTTATCTCCCATTTAACTGCTACCTGCAAACCCATCTTCAAACTACTGAGGAAGAATCAAGAGATGATATGGAATGATGAATGTCAAGAAGCTTTTGACAAAATCAAGAAGTATCTCCAAGAACCTCCAATTCTGATGCCACCAGTTGAAAGAAGACCTCTAATCATGTATTTGACCGTGTTAGAAAATTCAATAGGGTGTGTGTTGGGGCAACATGACGAATCTGGTCGAAAAGAGCATGCAATATACCACCTTAGCAAAAAGGTACCGACTGTGAAACAAGAAAGCTTGCTGTGCTTTGGCCTGGGCTGCTCGCCGACTAAGACAGTATATGTTGAATCGTACCGCTTTATTGATTTCTAAGATGGATCTTATCAAATACACATTTGCGAAATCTGCTATCTCCTGAAAGAGCTATCACTGATAATGGTGCTAATTTGAACAACAAGATGATTACTGAACTCTGCACGCAGTTCAAAATAAAACACCATAATTCCGAAGTGGCGACTTGGTAATAAAGCGTATCATTCTACCACAAGGTGATTCTAGAGGCAAATGGACTCCCACATACGAAGGGCCATTTGTAGTTAAGAAGGTATTCTCTGGTGGAGCCATGATGCTTGTTACAGTGGATGACGAAGAGTCCCCACATCCCGTGAACACGGACATAGTTAAAAAAATACTACGCATGTACACCCGGCAAGTCGAAAACCTGAAAAGGCGGCTTGGGCAAAAAAGGGTATCCTGGTGGACTGAAAACCTGAAAAGGCGGTCCAGGCAAAAATTAGGGATTAAAGCGTAAGACTATGTCCCGTTCTCAGCCAGTTTCAACCCAATTCAAAGGACTGAACAAGCCAATCACTTCTATCCGACAGCAGGAGATGAGATGCTTGAAGACATAGTGACAGTGGCAGAATTAAAATCAATAGGACTTTTTCTTCATAGCTTTCCTTTGTTTTCTTGACGATTTCCTCTTACTAGGATTTCTGTCTCCTTGTACACAAATTGCCTGTTTATAGGCCCTCTTTCAAAATCAATACAATTTTATTTCCTAAAAGATGATTTTGTTTTTACTTTGTCTGTTTTGTTTGCGTAAACGTCCATTGATTTAATTTGAATTAATATATGCATTTGAATATGACCAATGTTTACCAAAAATACATACATAAAATAGCAATAGCAATTACTAAAAGACTTCAGGATCGAGAAAAAAGTCTAACCATGCTTTCCAACAAGTCCGATTGCTAATTCTATTCCCCAACAAAAACCAGCTATTTCCCAGAAGAGGTCGGCATCACCAGACAGACGGATCATCTCTTCCATCCCCAGTAGATATTCCCACCATCAGACAAGAATCAAGTATCCCCAGCTAAGAAAGGATCACCGATACCAGTATCTCCAACCAGAAGATTGAGATTTATTTCCTTAGTGGAGTCCTCGGGAAGAACTTTTCAGATGCATAATTCATTCATTACATCATTTCACAGCATACGCATGCATACATTGTTCGCGTTTATTGTCAAAAGCATAAAACATCTCATGCATCATGACATGGCATAAAGCTAACTTTATTTAACAGGTTAATTATCCTCCTGATACAGTCAAAGTAAAGATCCATTCAGACGGATATCTTCATCGATTACATTCGAGATTCAGAGACATCTTTCAGATATAATCCATGTGAATATTCAGTCTGGCTAGCTCTGACATCCTCCTAACGAGGGCAGCTTTAAACTCATCCCAGACATTTACTGCAAACACAACAAATATCATCGGATATAACCTAGCTTACGGTTCACTCTGATTCAGCCCAACATATGATTCCTTCAACTATTTCAAGACGGTCTAGCGTACGACCCATTCGAATGTTCATTCCCTCAGATGTTGCCTAGCGTACGGTACATTTCTGAAGTGTAGTCTAGCGTGTGACTACCCCCTTTTCGTAATCAGATTCAGCCTAACGGACGGCCTATTCTGCTCAGAGACGGTCTAGCGTACGACCCATTCGGATGTTCATCTCCTCATAGGCTACCTGGCGTACGGTACATTCTGAAGTGTAGTCTAGCGTACGACTACCCCTTTCATTTCTCAGAGACTACCTAGCGTACGGTACATTCTGACGTGTAGCCTAGCATACGACTACCCCTCTCAGATACTGCCTAGTGGACGGCCCATTCTGCAACTCGGATACAGTCTAGCGTACGATCCAGTCTGGTATTTCATCCCCAGCGGAGTCACCGGCCTGATGGACAACTCATTCTGCTACTCAGACACGATCTAGCGTACGATCCATTCTGACCTTTACCTCTCCAGATGCAGCCTAAGGGACGGTTCACTCTGCTATTCAGATACGATCTAGTGTATGATCCATTCTGATCCCTTATCCCCAGCAGTGTATGACACATTCTGACTCCACAGCGAAGTCGACAGCCGAATGGATGACTCGCCATACGGTCTAGCGTACGACCCGATATGACACCCATGTCTTCAGATATCGTCTAATGTACGACGCACTCTGAAGCTCTCATCATCAAACTACCTGGATGGCATCTTTAAGCCCATCTCCGTTAACAGGTGCAAAATTTTGGGCATTCTAATGTTCAATAATCTTCCACCTCCAGACCACGAATGGCGCACTTACCATTCTAACTCTCTCGGTTCAAGAATCTTGAACAGGGGCAGCTGTCATACCCCAAAATTTGCCCATTAATATTACAAGGCATTTCTTAGGCACTCCAACTTATTTTTCAAGGCATTGATTCCAAAAGAACAAAGGCCAGCTCACAGATGGCCAAATCCAGAAAATGGCCCAAAACTGGCATGCTCGCTAGGCGAGCAATTCCTTCGCCTAGCGAACCCTTTGCTACAATACTCGCCTAGCGAAGCTTGCGAATATCAGAATTTTTGGGCTTCATTCTGAGCCCATTAGGTCACAACAAGAGCATTATAAATAGCCAAGCTTCAGTCAGAAAAAGGGAGAAGGAAAACAGACGAGGACGGACGGAAACCCTGGCATAGAAACCTTGGAGACCAATTCAGAGAATTCCGAGTAAAGAAACCCTGAAGGCCGCTCATCCGCACCGAAGTTACCTCCGCCCAATTCGACCCGATTTGCCAATCCAAAGCTGCAATTCCATTGCAAACAGGTTTGCGCATCACTACTGTTTTATGCTTTTAATCGGTAATCGCTACATACATAAGGCATCATGATTAAATTTTCGGATATGTAATTTGATTTCACATGTGAATTTAAGTATGCCTGAATATCCTGAATGTTTGTCCATGCTATTCCTGTAATCAAATGCCATAAAGTTCAGGGTGCCGGAGATCATGCTGCTATCAAACTCAAAACCCGTAGCAGCTCGCTAGCACATCGCTAAGCGAGCCTGTAGCGAGCACTCGCTAAGCCTTCACTAGGCGAAGCAGGAGCGAACGGGACAGTGGCTGTTTTGTTTCTTTTCTGTTCTGCCTTAGGTTTATCTAATCAAGATTTGTTATAATTCTGCATTATTTGGCCTGACTTTATGACTGTTGTGTTTATTTTGTGGTGCAATTTTCAATTGTACTTTATCTCGATGTTCTAACCCGTGTGCTGAATTGTGTAAAGGCTTACACATTCCCGAAGAAACGGCCGGCTAAGTATTCCACTTTATTTGTGGGATACCCTTATGGAGATGGATTCTGAATTACTTAATTTTAATGTGGAGATACATCCTAAATTATCTAGCTGATTTTAATGTATTGATTTCATCAATTTTAATGTGGACCTAATTACTTAATCGATTACGGCTATCTAATTAATTGTAAAACTTTGCCTTTAAATATGCAATCTTGGACCTCTCTTTGTTGCCTTACGGTATTATGGTCATGTCCCGCGAATGTGGGGATAAACTTAGCAAAGACCCTTCGATTAAATCATCATGTCCCTCTAAAATAAATCATAGTCCCTCGGATGTTGCCTTCGAATATATGATTTTATCCCTCGATGACCCTTTGGTGTAGCCTACGGTTAAATGATGATAGTCCCTTCGAATGCTGAGGTATCTTTACAACCGTTGCCTTCAATGACCAATCAATGACCCTACGATGACCCTTTTACATCCAAAGGATGAAACTACTTATTTCTCAATAATAAGGACGGTTTTACCCTCACAAGGATAGGAAATGCCCATCAAGACCTTGGGTAGGTATAACTCTTAATTGCTTACTCACAATTTAAAAATACTTTTCACACTTCACAAATACTAGAAAATCACCACTTGGTATACATTCATACTAGAATCATTACTGAGTTATATTTTTCTAAACCATTTTCAAAACTAAACGAGATAACCACTTTGTATACATTCATACGAGAATCATTACAAAGTTAAACTCTCTTTTCAAAACATTTTCTAAACAGTTCACCAACACTTTTCAGACAAGAAAAAAAATAATATAAGTGATCAAGCAATTAAGAGCCCATGGATAACCATGGATACAAAGGGGTGCTAACACCTTCCCTTTGTATAATGTACCTCCCGAACCCAAAATCTAATTAAGGTCTTTCCTGTTCTTTTCCACCTTTCCTTATTGGATAAAAGAAAAGTCGGTGGCGACTCTTGCTATCCGCGACATTTGCTTTCCAAAGCAAAAACACATAAAGTCAGTTCACCGTATGACAGACCCCTTCGACCGTACACAATATTTGATTCATTCCTCCCCTGATAGGACTTTTTGGTGCTTGCAGAGGTAGCCGCCTGTATCTTTCCACTTCGAATGCCGCTTTCAACACGTTCACCCGTCAATATAAGTTCAGTGAAACCCGATGGGGAACTTCCCAATAGATGGCTGTAGAATGCGCCAGTCAGTGTACCCATGAACATGTCCACTAATTCTCGATCAGTCAGAGGGGGTTTCACTCTTCCAGCCAAATCTCTCCATTTTTGAGCATATTCTTTGAAGCTTTCTTTAGAGCCCATAGTCATATTCTGCAGCTGTAGCCAAGTAGGCGCTAATTCAGAATTATACTGGTAGTGCTTGTAGAAAGTTGTTGCTAAATCAATCCAAGTGCGGATGTTAGAGCTCTCGAGCTGATAATATCACTCTAACTGTGTGCCAGACAGACCCTCTTGGAAGAAATGGATCCATAGCTTCCTATCAGTGGTATACGGCTGAATCTTTCTCACATAAGCTCTCAGATGCATTTGAGGACAAGACGCACCATCATACTTAGTGAAAGCGGGGACCTTGAATTTGCGAGGAATGATGACATCAGAGACCAGACCTAAGCTTTCGAAATCCAGACCGAGCGCCTTCTGACCCTCCATAGCTAACATACGTTCTTCCAGCAACTTATACTTATCATTTTTTGGAGAGTACTGTTCATTTTCATAATTTTCATAGTCGTCCTCAGGGTTGAAGGGATCAGCATTCTCATCTTCCGAATCATTTTCTGTCTCATCTTCTTTATCCTTTAGAATTCCAATCTTGACTCCTGAAGCCTATCCTTTAAACCTTCTTCTCGTGTTAATGTAACTCACAGATTTCTTGTCTTTCTTCTTCTCAAGCAATAGAGTCTTCAGTTCCTCCTGCCCCTTGGATAAGTTCAAGATCATCTCCTGGAATTGAGCATTCTGAGCCTGGAGATCCTTGACAGTTTGTTCGAGGGCCATTTTTCTGTTTGAGAGGAAGACCGTGAGAACATTGATCCTTTAGAGTACCCGTTATGCAATGTTATGTTATGTTATGCAATGTATGAAATGTTTTAAAGGACTTTTGGAATTTAAGTTTGCGTAAACCACCAAAAAGGGGAACTTTTAATAATTTCTTTAATCAATGTTCATTACAAGAAAAAATGAAAGCTCAAGTCTCCCAGGGACGGCTTCTTTTTGGGCGGAGATATGCATTGAGACTTCGTTCCTCATTAAGCTGGCTGGTGAGCTCTAATACTTTCTTCCTTTCAGCACATAACTGAGCTTCAAAAGTATCCCTTTCCTCTCTCAATTGGATCCAAGATTTCTTCAATTCTTCAACATTGGTAGGCATATCTGGATAAGGAATGATCTGAGGGGTACCTCCTTCAACTTTTGGTTCAATAATCAGAGGTCTGATTGCAAGATATGGCATGATAAGCTCACGAGCTCTGGCGCGTACCCATCTGAGATAAGGTTCCATAGGAATATAGTTTTTTTGTCCTAAAGTACTTCTTTTCACCATGCCCCAAGCTCGTACAAACCTTTGACGGAGACCTTGAGAATAGTTGTCATAGTCAAACACAGTGCCTTGGATAATTATTTCATGTGGACCATCTCTTCGAGCATAACCAAAATGACGTAGAGCTAAAGCAGGATTATAAGTAATACCTCCTCTTATCCCCAGGAGTGGTACGTTAGAGAATTCTCCACAACGGTCAATGATGATAACATTTTCTTTGGGTTGGGGACACCAATGGATGTCTGAATGGGAGAGCGACATTATCCTTTGAGACCATTTCAAATTTTGCTCATTCTTCAAGACTAATTGAGGAAGGTGTGAAATAAACCACCTAGATAATAAAGGTACGCAACACATGAGAGTCCCTTGCCTTTTCATAGTACGAGTGTGAAGGGAATGCAAAATGTCTCCAAGCAAGGTGGGCACAGGGTTATGAGTGAGAAATATCTTAACAACATTCATGTCTATGAATTGATCCAGATTAGGAAATAGCACCAAACCATAGATTAGTAATGCTAGAACATCTTCGAAAGCGTGGACACTCATAACTTTTAGGAATTCTCGGGCCTTATTTATCAGAAATTTGGCAAGTAAACCCTTAACTTCACTTCTTGTTACCCAATTAGTTTCAATGTTGGACTTTGTCATGTGTAAAGCCGCGGCAACCTCTTCAGACCTCGGAATCTTTTCTAAACCACTGAAAGGTGTTTGATCAAGGATAGGTATCCCAAGCAACCTGGAAAATTCTTCTAATGTGGGTACCAACTGATAATCTGGGAAGGTGAAGCAATGATGTTTAGGATCGAAGAACTGGAGTAGAACTCTCATCATATCTTCCTTGAAACCGGTGGTAACTAAATTGAGGAGATAACCATGTTTCTTGATGAACTGAGCATGATCGGGAAGTTCTGACACTAAATCCTTGAGTTGAGGAGAGGTCATTACAAAATTGATCCGGATGGTCTTCCTGGAAGCCATAGCCCTACAACAGAGCAAAGTTAAATCCCTAAGTCCTCGAAATGGTTAGTACAATGCCATGATGTCATGATGTTATGATGTTATGATGTCAAGTAAGTAACAAGCACAAACAAGTCACACCACAATCATTCCTAGGTTTTAAGGCTTGCATGAGTTCCAAAGGTAAGTACCCTCCCCACTGAAGTTTGGTTGGTTCAACCTGTCCTAGAATAGTAACCGGGTTCTAGAAGGATCTCAAATCATTGACCTTTCCTTAAGTCCACTTCAGTGCAACACCAAGCGGTTGACCAAAATTTCCCTAAAGTCCAATCTCAAAGAGTGTAGTATCGAGTATCAACCAACCCCAGTCGGAACCGAAGTCAGTTATCTCACTACTTTCTAATGGCTAGGATGAGTCAATTAGGGTTCTAAAGGTCTGGTTAATGCTTTGATGACACCACGCAGACGCCAAATTTTTCCTCAAGTAAACATGAGGAACATCAAGACATCCAAAGTGTCACATTAACCGTAGCCATCATTTTAACCATTCCAGTATACGCCGCACAATCGCGATGATCTCTTGCTACTTGCCTAAGGTATACTAGATCCGGGTGTAGGATCTTTCACTCAAGCATAGAATACCCAAACAATCCCTTAGAAGTAAATCAGACAAAGAAACAATTCGAAAATATAAGTGATCTTATCTTTAAGGTAACCTCTCTTTTTAAGATTCCCCAGCAGAGTCGCCAGTTCTGTGATACGGTGAACTGACTTTGTGTTTTTGCTTTGAAAAGCAATGTTGCAGATAGCAAGAGTCGCCACCGACTTTTCTTTTATCCAATAAGGAAAGGCGGAAAAGAACAGGAAAGACCTTGATTAGATTTTGAGTTCGGGAGGTACATTATACAAAGGGAAGGTGTTAGCACCCTTTGTATCCATGGTTATCCATGGGCTCTTAATTGCTTAACTCACTTATGTTTTCCTTGTTTGAGAAAGTGTTTAGGAAATGTGGTGTGTTTAGAAAATATTTTGAAAGGAGAGTTTAACTTTGTAATGATTCTTGTACGAATGTATACAAAGTGTTTATCTCGTTTGATTTTGAAATATGTTTAGAAAAATATAACTCGGCGATGATTCTGGTGCGAATGTATACAAAGTGGTGATTTTCTAAATAATGTTTTGAAAAGTGTGAGGTGTGAAAAGTATTTTAAGCTGTGAGCAAGCATTTAAGAGTTATACCTAACCAAGGTCTTTATAGGTATTTCCTATCCTTAGGAGGGTAAAACTGTCCTTACTATTGAGAAGTAAGTAGTCTTATCCTTTGGATGTAAAGGGACATCGTGGGGTCGTCGATTGGTCATTGAAGACAACATTTGTAAGGATACCTTAACATTGGAAGGGACGATCATCATTTAATCATAGGCTATAACGAAGGGTCATCGGGGGAGAAAGTCATATATTCGAAGGCAACGTTCGAGGGACAATGTCATATATTCGAAGGCAACATCCGAGGGACTATGATTTATCTTGTAGGGACATTGACCTTTTGATCGAAGGGACTATGACTTATCTGTTTAGGGATGATGATGATTTAATCGAAAGGGTCTTTGCTAAGGGTATCCCCACATTCGCGGGACATGACCGTAATATCGTAAGGCAACAAAGAGAGGGTTACCCTAGAGGTGCAAGTGTGGAAATGATTGGATTCAGATATATTATCTTGAATTAATTTATCTAAGTTCGATTATTTATCTTTCCATGCAATCCTATTAGTATACATCTAGACAGTTATATTCACAGTATGGAAAAATTAAAGTGCGAAAAATAAGACTACGCTATTACATGGCTTCGGGATGGGGGTACATAATTTAAAAGGGGATATAAAATATCTAAATCTTAATTAACGAGTACAAAATTAAAAGGGCATACAAAATAATAAAACCTAATTAAACTAAAAAGAAAGAAATAAATAAAAAAATTTAGTCTATAATAATAGAAACTTTTTTTTTTATGAATTTATGGAAAAACTTAGACTAAATTGATAGAAATTTTAAAAGAAAAAAGGAAAAGAAATATAATTAGATTTTTATTATTCAAAATAGCCCGTTTTAATTAATTAAATGATATATGAAAATTTAATTAATAAACTAGATTACATTATATCCTAGTTTAAATAACTAATATAATATATTAATTAGAAAATTAGTTAATGGGTTTTATTTTAATAATAGAAAAATAATGGTGAATTAATTATAGTGGAAAGGGAGTAAACATAGTAAAAAACTGAAAAGCTAAAAAATAGGTCCTGGGGGCTACCAACGAGCCATGTTGGTCCATTCGTTATTTATTCGCCTTCATTAAAATATATATTAATTCTATATGGATTTTTCCGTTTTTGACACAACACCACCATGCATGTTACAGCTTTCTCTCTTACGGGAAGCTACTTTATTTTTTCTCATGATGTTTCTTTCATGTGAATACAACAAACATGTAACTTCATCTTATATCAAACCACACACATAAAATAAGATCATATGTAATCATCATGCAATAATAAAAATAGCCATGCACAAATCAAGAAGCTTATATGATTTTACTCATGTATTAGTTCTCTTTACTGCAAGTGATAATGATAAAACAAACCTTACACATACATGTTAAAGACAACCAAGGATTTATATTATCACCATTATATCATCATCATTATTATGTGATAACAGCATGTGAAATAAACATAATCATGCTAGAAACAACACTCATATAATAATAATTAAATGGCAGATATAATTCTTTAATCATGCAAACAAAATTTCTCTAACATGCTATGACATATCAATAACAGACACATACTTGAATAAAGCAATATCAACATCCACCAAACCATGAATACATCATCTCAATATATATATATATATATATATATATATATATATATATTAAACCAATATTATTCATGCATGAGTTAAGGAGTATTGCAAGGTAATCATGCTGGATGCAAATTCCATAATGAAAACTTACTGAGGATTTGATTTATCTAGCTTGCTCATTGTATGTGTGTTGTTTTTATTCAGGCTATGAGTGTTTTATGGTTGCTTCTCTTTTCCCTGCCCGTGAATCTTCTTGCTTCTGCCTTGCCTTGTGTATCTTCTTCTGCTGTATCTCTCCTCTTTTTCCTCCCCTTCCTCTTTTTCCTCCTCCCTTCTCTCGCTGCCGCCATATGAGGTATTTATAATGGTGTGGATTAGGGTTTAACCTTACTAAATATTTGGATCCCTTCCTATATTTTAGGATCTCACCCTATAATTTAGGAGAGTTAGCTCTAACCTTGCTAAATATTTGGATCCCTTCCTATATTTTATATATTTTTGGTTTGGATTTGGTCTTAAATATCTATTATTATAAATAGATATTTATTAAATACAAATATTATTATAAATAATGAATAATTTAAATGACCTTTAACAAATAAAAATTAATTTAAATTTTAGTTACATAATTGAATTAAAATTAAACCTATTTCTATTTTTACTTTCATCATTTAAAAAAAATAAAAATTATTCTTACTTATATCAACCAAAATTATTGTATAATTTATGGGCTTTTAAAAAAATGTTACTCTTATAAATAAATTTTATTAGATAAAAAACGTGAATTACTAAATTAATACTATTTATAAATAATGAATAAATGGAACATGAGTCACTAAATTATAAAAAATAGTTATTATAATTTAATGAGCTTTAATAAATAAAATTAATTTAAAATTTTAATTATACAATTAAAATTCAAATATATTTTTATTTATCATTAAATTAAAACTATTTTATTTATATATATATATATATATATATAATTTATTTATATCATACAGATAACCAAAATTATTATTATTTTTTATATCTGTATCACATAATAAATAAATTAAAACTTATAATTTATATGAGAATGTATGCTAATGAATGAATGCAAATGTGAAATGAATGTCATGCATGAATCAATTTATCATAAAAATTAACAGGCAAATTTTGGGGTATGACACTGGCGCATTCAATCATGGATTACAATCTGATTTACTTATTTTCCAAGGAGATCTAACCAGCTGTTATAAAAAGATTTGATTGGAAAATAGATTTAGGGTTTTCAAGATGTCCAAGCCCAACTGAATGCTTCTATAAAAAGGGACTTGGAAAACCTGTTTGGACACACAACCAATACTGAGCGAAATATAGAGAGAGAGCTAGGGTTTGTGTCTGTTTAGTCGTGAGACTTCTAGGTCATTCAAGTCATCCATTGATGATTGAATTGGACTGATTTGTGGTTGTAATTTGTCACTCTAAAGCTGTTAAGCAAGAGTGTGTGTCTTCTTGATCAAAGTTGTTAAGCAAGATCAAGAGTGTGTCTTTTGATTGAAACCGTGAAGTAAAATCAAGAGTGTGTTATTGAAAAGTGTTGTCTTTTCACAAGGGATTGTTGTTTAAAATCACTGGTGTGTGATTGTAGGGAAGTGAGTGGGTTCTCATATCTAAGAGTGCTTAGGTAGAAATTGCACGGGTAGAGATTAGGTGAGAAAGACTGTAACTTGTTGAAGTGTACGGAGAGTCTTTGAACTGATTCTATTTTAGTGAATTTCCTTCCTGGCTTGGTAGCCCCCAGATGTAGGTGAGTTGGACCGAACTGGGTTAACAATTGCTTGTGTATCTTGCATTACTATTCTCTATCTTTATTCTGTTTGCATTACTCAGATATTAGTGTCGTGACATTACCTTCGACATCTCATATCTGATACCAGAATTTCAATTGGTATCAGAGCAGGCATCCTGCTCTGGTTCTGGGTGAGATCTAGGGTCGATACTTTCTGGTACAATGGAGAGAGATGGAGGATCTGTTCATAGACCACCAATCCTGGATGGCTCCAACTATGACTATTAGAAACCCCGAATGGTAGCTTTTCTAAAATCTCTTGATAACAAGGCTTGGAAAGCTGTGTTAACAGGTTGGGTGCATCCTGTCATTACTAAAGAAGGAGAAGCCCCTACTGAGAAGAAGCCTGAAGAACAATGGTCCAAGGAGGAGGATGATCTAGCCCTTGGAAATTCTAAAGCCTTGAATGCCATATTTAATGGAGTAGACAAAAATATTTTCAGGTTGATAAACAACTGTGAAGTGGCCAAAGATGCTTGGGACATTCTCAAGACCACTCATGAAGGCACTTCTAGGGTTAAGATGTCTAGGCTTCAACTGCTCACCTCCAAGTTTGAAAACTTAAGGATGAAAGAAGATGAAAACATTCATGAATTTCACATGAGTATCCTTGAAATTGCTAATGCCTCAGGAGCCCTGGGAGAGAAGATGACAGATGAAAAACTGGTAAGGAAAATACTCAGGTCACTCCCTATGAGATTTGCAATGAAGGTGAGTGCCATAGAAGAGTCTCAAGACATTTCCAACATGAGGGTAGATGAGCTAATTGGTTCCCCCCAAACCTTTGAGATGGGATTGAATGATGGTTTTGAAAAGAAAACAAAGAGCATAACCTTTATGTCAAACACAGAAGAAGAAAAGAGTTAGGAGGTTGATGAAGATTTGGTCAATGAAGTAGCAATGCTGGGAAGACAGTTCAATAAACTGTTGAAAAAGATGGATGTAAGATCTAAGACAAATGTCAAGAACATTTCATCTGACATCAGTAAATCCAACAATGTTGGAAGAAGAGCAAGATCAGATGAGAAGCTCAAAGAAGGAAAAGAGGTACAGTGCTATGAATGTGATGGGTATGGACACATCAGGACTGAATGTAGAACCTACCTCAGGAAACAAAAGATGAGTCTCGCTGCCACTTGGTCTGATGAGAGTGAAACAGAGGAGGCTGCAAATCTTATGACTGCTTTGACAGAAAGATGGGGATCTGATGAAGACTCAAGTGATGGTGAAGTAACCTTTGAAGAATTGGCCTCTACCTACAGAAAGTTGTGTCACAAAAGTGTAGAGCTATGCAAACAGGTTGAAAACCATAAGAAGGAAATAACTCAACTTGAGAATGAGAAGGTAGAATACTTGGAAACCATCTCCAATTTACAAACAGAAATAGTGGTTCTGAATGCCAAGCTAGTTGAAAATCCACAAGTTGAAAGACAGAAGATAGCACAGCTGGAAAGTGAGAAGGCAGATCATGTGAAAACTATCTCTAAATTGAAAACTGAAGTCATGTTTTTAAATTCTAAACTAGAAAAGATGACCAAGTATGTAAGGATGTTAAGCAATGGATCTGACTCCTTAGACAAGATTCTTCAAACTGGACAAATAACAGGAGACAAATATGGCATTGGGTATAATGACTCAAAGCATGAGAGCAGTTACACTGGTGCCAAATCTCAAGCCAAACCTAAGTGCATCCATAATAAAAGTAAACATGTGATGTCACATCATATGTCACAACACCAGAGGAGAAAATAGCAGAAAGGGAAACACCAAAGATGGAGATGTCATCACTGTGGAAAATTTGGTCATCTGAAGCCATTCTGCTATAAATTTTATGGTTATCCTAGGCCTGCTCATCATCAGAATCACTTTCAATCCAAACCCAAACAGCATGGGCCTATCATTAAGAAGCAATGGATTCCTAAGACTAATGTTACAGGTTTGATAGCTCACATTCCACTCATAATCTCAGCCAAAGAAGAGTGGTACTTTGATAGTGGATGTTCCAGACACATGACTAGAAACCAAGACCTGCTAACTGATCTGCATCATCATACCATAAGCCATGTAACCTTTGGAGATGGAGAGAAAGGTGAAATCAAGGGAACAGGTAAGCTTGATTGTCTTGGAGTTCCTAAACTTGACAAGGTTCTACTAGTTAAGGGCTTGACTGCAAATCTAATAAGCATCAGTCAACTATGTGATCAAGGTCTGAATGTAAACTTCACCAAAACTGAATGTCTAATCCTTGACAAAAATAGTGAAGTGATTATGAAAGGAATCAGGACCAAAGACCACTGCTACATGTGGAGCTCTCAAATGAATTATCCCTTAAAGAATTCCTATGTCAAAAAGGAGTGGATAAAGATGAGTATAGATGTTCTCAAGAGTGATGAAAAACAAGTCTGTGGGAAATGTCAGAAAAAGATGTCACACCTCACCCTCATAGGAGAAAAGGTTATGATGGCTCAAACAACTGAGAGGTTAGATAAAAAAGGTGGACATGTGACCAGTCATAGGTAGAATGAAACTGTTGGGACTAGGCCACAGGGGACTATATGTTTATCTCAAAGCAAAAATGCCAAGAACAATATGGAGAAGATTGGGATGACACCTGCTCGTACACATGTGAAAGGTATAGAAGATGGAAGCAGTTGGGCTTAACTGGATTAGATGAAACTATTGATGATTGCATACAATGTCACACACGATGTCATGACATTGTATTATGACAACCTGAATACTAGGTCCAAAAATCAGATTCAGCACAGATGGACAAAGTACTATTTTTGCTATTATCATTTCATTAGAACATTCGTGGAAGACAAATTCAGAGGTCTAAAGCATGGATTGGGACAAGCAGACAAGGTTGCAAGGAATTTGGGTGAAATTCAAATTAAATATGAGGGAGGGAAATTAGGGATTTGGACTCTTGTGAAATTATGGGAATTAAAGTGGAAAAATAAAGGAAATAAAAATAGTGTCTGATCTTTTAAAAGAAAGAGCCACATTAATGATAAATCATTCCCTATCATTGAAAATAGTATCTATTCCCTTAGCACACACTACCTAAACACAACAATCTCCATCTCCATTCAACTTCTCAGAGAAGCTCAGCTAGGGCAAAGAAACTTCTCTCAAAAGTCCTACAACATGTCTTAACATCAATCATCATCTGGTTCAAAATCCTCTCACCATGCAAAGACTCCCTCCATGGAGTTTCTAGATGAAGACGTGATGGACGTTACTCCACTTTGCGTAATACCAGGCGACACCCCAGGTCCCTCCTCCAAGGATGGAGATAAGCAAGGTAATACCCCTGGTAACTCTTCTCTTCCAAAAGACATGCATTATGCTGATCGTGCCATTAGGAACCTAGTGACTAGGATTCTAAGTGAAGGACGTTCAGTCAAAGGGATTTCTACCCCTCTGTCCAGAAGGGACCCCTCACCTGAGGAGGAACCCCATGCTGATAAAGATGATGACTCATCTAGATCAGAAAAGGAAGTGGTTGTTGAGGGGTTGTGCTCTCTAGGTAAAACCCTACCTAGCAAGAAACCATAAAAAATGTCTCAGGAGAATATTGTTGACCCAGAGGAAGAAAGCTCTGAAGAAGAGGATGATCCTTTGGTCCATCTTGTAAAACTTAGTGTAGCTGAGAAACTGAGAACTAGGAAAGGGAAAAGTGTGGCTAAAATGAGAACATCAAGAGTGAAAAAGGCTGCTGGTGTAGGACCCTCAAAATCCTGGAGCAAAGTTGAGGTTAGGAAAATGAAAGAAAGAGACAGTTCTGATTCTGAGGAGGATGTCGAAGGCGATGTCCCAGACATCTCCCCTGCTAAATGGAAGGATGTTCAGAAGTCTCCTGGCAATACTGCTGTGCACCTAGACAATATCTCCTTTCATTTAGAAGATGGGGCTGCAAAATGGAAATTTGTCATTCAGAGGAGGATAGCTATTGAAAGAGAGCTTGGGAAAGAGGCTGTAGAGGTAAAGGAAGTAATTGATTTGATAAACAATGTTGGACTAATGAAGACTGTGGTAGCTCTACCCCAATGTTATGAGGGGTTGGTAAAAGAGTTTATTGTGAATATCCCTGAGGATATTTATGAAAAGAGAAGCAGGGAGTTCTGCAAGGTGTTTGTAAGGGGAAAATGTGTTAAATTCTCACCAAGTATTATCAACAAGTTCCTAGGAAGAGGAACTGATGGGGAAGTGGACCTAGAGACTACAGACAATGAGGTCTGTAGGGTTATCACAGCTGGCCAAGTTAAGGAATGGCCTCGTAGGAATCACTTATCAGCTGGCAAGCTCACTGTCAAATATGCCATCTTACACAAGATTGGTTCAGCCAACTGGGTGCCTACTAATCATATCTCTACCATCTCCATTGTTCTTGGAAGAATCATTCATGCTATTGGAACCAAGATAAACTATGACTTTGGAAAGTTTATATTTGATCAAACCATCAGACATGCCTCCACAAATGCTGTGAAGTTACCCATTGCCTTCCCATCTATTATTTGTGGGATTATCTTGAGTCAACAACCAGGAATTCTTAATACAAAGGACATGCCAAGCAGAAGAAAACCCCTTTTATCCATTCATTATAAACTGTTTGAGGGAAGTCATGTCAATGATGTTGTCATGACATCTGCCAGAAGGGAGCCTGCAGCTCAAGGGAGCTTAATTGACCAACTAAAAGATACCTGCAAAGAATTAGAAAATGGTATAAGGGTGGCCAAGGCAAGAAAATAAGCTTTGGAAGTTCTTATCTGCAGCATGGAAAAGGAAGAAATGGAGAAGGCTGCCAAGAATTCAGATGCAAAAGCCCAATCCAGTGGCAACTCTGAAAGCTCTAAAGACTCTGAAGGTGAAGGTGAAGGTGAAGGTAAGGGTGATACCTCTTCTTCTGATTGATGGCCCCCCCCCCTTTTTTTTGTGGAAGACTGAAGATTGTGTGAGGGGTGATGTGTGACTGTTATTGTTCTGGTGCTGCTGTTTGGAAGACTGTTGTTTTATTATTTTTTTTGGAAAATGTGTAATTTATGGCAGTCCTCATTGATGCCTGTTTTGTAATTTTTAGGGCTCTTAAAGAGTTCCTTGGATTTGTTCATTATCTCAGTTATCACAGTTGTGTATAATGATGGTTTGTACTTCCTGAATATTATGTTTTAACATTCTTAATGTTATAACATCTGATCTAACATTCTCTGCTAGACTAATAGACATTTATTTTGTCTGATTGGTCACCTTTGGTCAATTTTGACTAAAAATGGGGAGAAGTGTTGCTGTGGAAGTTGTGAGATGTATGTGGCTGGACTGGAGGACAACTATTATTAAAGGAAGTGCACAAGTGTTAAAACAGAATGTTGTTCTGTTTGCAGATGTCAAAGAGGATGTCTGATATGGTGCACATGTGTTGTTGTTGAAGCAGATGTCAGAATGACATTCTGGCTGGTACAGGTGCTGGAGTTCAGTAGCTGTCATGTTCATGGAGACTGTTTGTTGTATGCACAGATTTAGGGGGAGAAAGAGTACCCTTGTGCATTTGTGTGTCTTAATAGTTGCATCCATAACTAGTAATTCTGTTTGTATTGCACAAATTTAGGGGGAGGAGAAGTACCCTTGTGCATGTGTGTATTACTAGTAGCTATAGCTAGTAATTGTCTTGCTTCTGCTGCTGTTTAAACTACTGTTATGTTGTTTAACTGCCGATAGTTTACCTTGTGAACAAAAAGGACAAATATATGTTTTAGCCAAAATTTGCCAAAGGGGGAGTTTGTTGATTCTAAGTGTTGGCAGCAATTTTGGTAAAACAAAGAGTGTTCACAAGATGTTATGTGTGATGTCTTAACATGAGATATCCTATGTACCTGTTGGAGTTCAAGAACATGTGCATGCGGGATTGTTTCAGAATGCCACATACAGTGCCATGGCTTCTGATATTGGATGTACCAGCTGGAGCTTAAATGAAAGACATGTTCATGCAGGATTATTTCAGATGACATACACAAGGTCATGGCATCTGATATGGTTGTACCTGCTAGAAGTTATAAAAAGGAATTATTGGATTATGTAGGATTTTTCTAGGATGTCAGACCCGATGTCATGACATCCTGTACATAGAACATTCAGTGTGAATGTCTAATGTTTTGTGATTGCACAATTAATGGCAATCTATGTATGATTGAAGATCTGATTAGCTGGCGCATTCAATCATGGATTACAACCTGAATTACTTATTTTCCAAGGAGATCTAACCAGCTGTTATAAAAAGATTTGATTGGAAAATAGATTTAGGGTTTTTAAGATGTCCAAGCCCAGCTGAATGCTTCTATAAAAAGGGACTTAGAAAACCTGTTTGGACACACAACCAATACTGAGCGAAATATAGCGAGAGAGTTAGGGTTTGTGTCTGTTTAGTCGTGAGACTTGTAGGTCATTCAAGTCATCCATTGATGATTGAATTGGACTGATTTGTGGTTGTAATTTGTCACTCTAAAGCTGTTAAGCAAGAGTGTGTGTCTTCTTGATCAAAGCTGTTAAGCAAGATCAAGAGTGTGTCTTTTGATTGAAACTGTGAAGTAAAATCAAGAGTGTGTTATTGAAAAGTGTTGTCTTTTCATAAGGGATTGTTGTTTAAAATCACTGGTGTGTGATTGTAGGGAAGTGAGTGGGTTCTCATATCTAAGAGTGCTTAGGTAGAAATTGCACGGGTAGAGATTAGGTGAGAAAGACTGTAACTTGTTGAAGTGTACGGAGAGTCTTTGAACTTATTCTATTTTAGTGAATTTCCTTCCTGGCTTGGTAGCCCCCAGATGTAGGTGAGTTGGACCGAACCGGGTTAACAATTGCTTATGTATCTTGCATTACTATTCTCTATCTTTATTCTATTTGCATTACTCAGATATTAGTATCGTGACATTACCTTCGACATCTCATATCTGATACCAGAATTTCAACCACCCTAACCCACACGAGATGCACTCCCAAATGATACACAACCCTACTATCCGCTACTTCCACAAAATACTAGCCCACACCCTAGTTGGAAAAGAAGTGAACAACACCTTAGTGTCATGGGATGAACTTTTCATCTTACTCTGTGTCGACCAAGGTTGACATGTCAATGTTGTGACATTTATGATGGAAATATTCTCTAACCTTTCGAAAAAACAATCGCACCCCAATCATAATAGGCGGCCTAGTAACCATGATAGCTGATGCCATTGGACTTAGACGCCCACTTTACGAGCATACACCTTTTGGACACATCTGACCCATGGATATTGAATTTTGCTTCGACCGAAGAATCATAGGAAACCTTGGGCCAGATACTTTTGACTACCTAATTAATAACGAAGTTGTCCAGCTATATACCTTACCAAGCCATGAGAGAACAAGTGTTCATAACCGAAATAACTGGCTATATGATTTAGATGAACACCACATTGCTCCACCATCACCTCTTGAGACACCGCCTATTCATGAGTATTTAGATGACCCTATCTCTGTTGGTGAATCTGACCCTGAAACCCCTCCAAACTACTATAACCTAGATGAACCGGAAATTCCATCCTATGCCGAAAATCTAACCATAATCCTTACCCGTTTAGATGGTTTCCACACTGACATTACTAATGTGAAAGATGAAATAAAGAGCATGTGCCTTGATGTCTTAGGCTTAATGGATGTCGTCGTCGAACAGTTTGATCACTTGAACCAGGCTGTAGCTGCTTTGGGACAGAACCGTGGCTGATTACATCGACCGCTGAATTCTCCTACTCACATTAAAGCAATGAGGATACTGCTATGTTTTAGTGTGGGGAGGGAGCACTTTTATTGTTATTATTTCTTTTAATGCTTAATGTTACATTTAACTTTAGTTTTTTAATTTAATTTACATAACATTGTTATTTCTTTTTGCTTCTATGATCAATCTAATTTACCTCCGTCAATTTAATTTAATTATTTTTACTGTTGTTAATTCCATATTGTTCTTATTTTATTTTATACTACTGCTGTATTGTGTTTCTACTATCGTTACTGCTGTTAAATTTTTTATATTTGTTAGCCTTTTTGCAAAAATTGTGACCATTGTATGTGACGACCGTCACATGCAGTGTTACGCCCGTCACAGAGGCGTGACGCCCGTCATAGAAACGCCACGTCCGTCACACATGAAGTATATGACCGTTACACACGACCGTTGCATATGATCGTTACGCAAGACCGTCACGTGTGACGACCGTAACAACCCTGTGACTATTGTCATGGATCCAGAAGGCGCGTTCTATCAACGTTCAGTCCAAGCTACGAGGTACGTTGATAATGACTGTCTGACGGAGTTAGGGCTTTCAGAGGGTGTGGAATAGATGCTGAACACCTCTGGTTTGATGCAGCTCTGCACCAACCCGCAACCTACTTATGAGGCGCTGACCCTGGAATTCCTGAGTTTGTTCTCCTATATAACCCCTCCCGGTGCAACTCAGTTTCTCACCGGAGCCGCCACATTTAGAATGTTCGGTACCGAGTATTCCCTGAACCAAACTCAAATAGCCAGAATACTTGGTTTTCGACATGGAGAGGGAGTTCACTGTTGTATCCCTAACGGATGGTCGGAAATAGCATTTGGAGTGTGGCGCAGCCTCACCAACGTGAACGTCATAAGCTGGGATGCGCTCAACGCGACGTACATCCACAACCCGGCTATAAGATATTTCCACTGAGTCTTAGGGCACACGGTTTTTGGAAGAGTCAACAATCACAAGGTAAACTCTAAGGAGCTCTTCTTTCTTCACTGTGTGTTCACTCTGGTGGCGTTCAATGCCACCCATTCTTGTTATCCAACATCCAGGTTGCCTGCATGAGAGGAAACACGATGTTCTGTTTTGGAGGAATTATCACCTCCATAGCATTAGGCCTGAATCTGGGGGATAGGCTCGCCAACTTACCTGCCTTGCCGGCCGAGTTCCTCAACATCGACTATTGTCGTTCCTCGCACCTCATCAAGGTCAGAGACGACGGAAAGTACCACCCTGTGGTTTGGAACAAGATAGTTCGATGCATCATTATGCCCAACAGGAACCGTACAGATCCGCAAAATATGGCGAATTGGATTTTTGATCTGAACGCTTCTGAGCCCAATGAAGGAGATCCTAATAATGGAGCGGATGAAATTGAAGAGGAACTTGACCGACAAATGCCACAACCACCTCCTGTGTATGCTGCATAGACATCTTCCCGAGGCCAGCGAAGAAATGAGTCCAACCCGCCACCATGGAAGACATCTATACTGAGATGTTGCGACATAACCAGAGGATGGAAGAGCGCCAGACGGAAATGATGCAAACGATCCAGCAGATACAGAGGGATCATCATGACTATGCGAACTAGCATGACCAGGGGATGGCAGAACTTTCCGAAGAGATGAGTGCCTTGACACATCGTGTTGATGCCATCCAGGAATACACTCAGCATGTGGGATTGGATCCTACCCAGCGTGATAGAAGTGAGCGTGCACGAGCAAGAGTCAGAGCACGTAGAGCCTAACGTCGTGGCGAAGAGTAGTGATCTTCATGTTTCTTCCCTTTTCATTCTTTATATTGTCGCATTGAGGATAATGCTTTGTTTAAGTGTGGGAGGGAATCCTTGTCTTTTCTTTATTTGTTTCTATTTTTTGCCATAACAAAAAATTTGTTTTTCGTATCTAATTGTTCATTTATTTCTATCTAATTTGCCATAACAATTTTTTTTGTTTTTATGTTAAATGCATACCACGAGTATATATATATATATATATATATATATATATATATATATATATATATATATATATATATATATATATATATATATATATATATATATATATATATATATATATATATTTATATATATATTTATGTTAGGAAACTAAGAAAAAATCTAACAAGATTGATACCATCCTAACACCCTAGATCTCTCACTTTTGCGAGATCAGTTTGAATATCCATTATACTGATACCTTAAGTCTCCGTTCTAGATTAACCCCTAGTAGTTTATACTAGCAATCAGCACCATCTTAAACACAAACCATGTGAAGAGCCGATGAATATAAGTGATTGATGCCTATGAATTAAGAAGATCCTTCATACTTTTGCTATCGAGAAATTGAAAATGCACCATACAAACGGTTGCAAGATGTACAAAAGGAAGGAACAGAAAAACCTATTGTCGGTTGGTTCAGAGGTACCTGGTACTGGACTCGGTAGGGTGAACTACGGTTCGATCCCCCATAACCTTCAAATGAGATATATAAAGGGTTACCACACTAGTGTACCAGACTCCGTGCTAAAAAAGGATCAAAGCCATTAACCGGCTACTTCACTAAGTGCGTGTAAAGGCAAAGGGCTTAATGTGATTGTGCTAGAATGAAACCAGGTGAAATAGGAACGAGAAGCATTAGGTTGAGCTATAATAGCATGATTTAAACTGGTTTGTACAAAGGAGAGATCTATGTTAATGCTTATTACTTGTGTTGTCGATGTATCTTTAGTGTTTTGCTTGAGTATCTGTCATCTTAATGAAGTACCTAACAACCACGTACGAATTGGAAATGTGTTATGTATTCGCGCTTAACTAGTGTTTCAAATTTTATACTGATTATTTGCTTGAGGACAAGCAAAGATTCAAGTTTAGGGGAGTTTGATAACGCGAAAATACATCGTATATTTTCCTTGATTTACACTCAAAAATCGTACCACTTTCATTTATATTCCGATTATTCCACAAGTGTTCGAGTTATTTTTGCAGGTATTTCAATTCCCATGTTTAAATGAGAAAAGTATAGAAAAAGAAGGAAAAGAAGAAGAAATAGAAGAGAAAACAGCAGAAAAGCAGAAAATACAAATCTTGAGCATGTGACGACCGTCACAAACCCTGTCACGACCGTCACGCCCTGGGTGTCACGATCTTTACAGGCTCACCACGACCGTCACAAGGCCAAAAGCAGCATATTGAATTTGTCAACAGAAGTGATCCACACGCCCATTTTTCTCGTTCCTCAACCCACTTTCCCGTGAATTTCTCACTCAACCAAGTCACCCTTATTTCTCTCAACTGCCAAGACCAAATGGAGAATATAAAAGGATGGAAGTTGGAAACCTACGGGCACGCTTGATTTTTCTCCCTGAAGCCAGCTTTCAAGATTTTTCTCTGCATTCATTTTTTCCACAACAATTCTGTTTTTCTATTATTTTTCTTCAGCAACATTGTTTTCTAATACCATAATTTGTTTACCGTTCCGTTCAGAGCTTTGATTTTCCCTTTTCCTTTTCGTTTTTCATTTAGCCAAAGTAGTAGTTTCATACACTAGGGAACTACTGCAATTTATTTAATTTATTTTAAGCAATTATTTCGAAGAAGCAGAGTCTTACCGACCTGTGGAGGACTGCTCAAGTACTTCAAGATTCGACATACTCGATTAATCCAATTTCCAGGTTTTTATTCAATTATTATTGTTATTGCTTTATTTTTATTATTATTATTATGTTTGTTGTATTGTTAATCTGTTTATGCTCGTATGTGTTTACGTTATTTAACATGTCTGGCTAAACTACCGGTATCGGTATGTAAACAATTTAATTAGACGAGATTTAATAATAATCGGTGTAAAACTTCTTTTCTCAAACAACATTTCTGGCTGTGGTTTTTAATTTAAATTTAATTAACTTTGTCACGATAGTGAGACGCTATTTAATACGGTTTTGCCACGAGAGTGGGGAATTAACTAAGGTGAGAACCGACAATCGCGAGAACGTGAGGGTCGAGCTGGATAGTAAAAACTAGGCATTGATTTTAAAAATAGCGAGAGCACTTTAAAAGCAATTAGAACTTATTTATTTTCAAAAAGTATTTTTATCTTCAAATGGGACAGCGAGAGTGTACATTTTGACTTAAAAGTATAGTCTGAGTCAACAATCACAAGAATGTGAGATAAAGCCTTTTAAATAAGTATTTTCTACTGAAAGATATTTGGTACTTAAAATATACACCGGTGACTTATCGAATCCCTGACGATTAATGTGTTGCATACTGATATCCCTCTATTAATATTTTCTTAAAACTTAACTTCCTTTAGATTTAGTTTTTGTTCAACCAAACCTCTAAAAATCATCTCCTTAGCTAAACATAGTAACGTCGATAGCATTAGTTTGACCATCGGTCACTGTGGGTTCGATATCTTTTAAAACTAAAATGACTGGACTGTGCACTTGCAGTCAAGTACCCGATAGACTATATTTTATAAACAGTCACGAGACATATCATCCCGCTAAAGGAGACGGAAGGATGAAATATTGTCATCATGTTATTAGGGATGTGGATGTTAGTTCATTTTCTCCATACAATCTATGGTAGATGAGGAGCCTACTGAGGCTGCATGAGATGAACAAATGACTCATCTTTTTATTAATTCATTTAGGTCAGTAAATAGTTGGGATCCCAGTAATAAGGAGGTTAGGGATCACCTCGACTTCCGAAGCCATTCTCAAATTCTTAACCAATATTATTTTTTTCAAAACTGTCGGAGGACGTGGTCAAAAGGAGCGCCAAGGTCTCGTGATACATGCTAATGTTACTCTGTACCTTTGGGTCAACGAAGAATTGGTAGGAATAATCTTTGTCTTTAGGGGCACTACATGTTTGAAGGGTGTCAACTTAGATGTTGGATCACCCTCTAATTGGTTATTTTCTTATGTTGATTCTAGAAAGAGAGTCTGCAACTTCTTTGTCGAGTGTCACACCCCATTCTATGAATGTTTATTTTTCATGTTGAGGTTCATGCTTGAAGCACCGCGAAAAATACAGAGTCGCCACCAGATTTTATTTATTCCAAAGGAAAGGGAAAATAGCGATAAAACCCCAAATGAGAAAAATGGTCTCGCAACCAAGAGCGGATTCTGAAGTCGGTTATACAAGGGGAAGGTATTAGCACCCCTCACATCCATGGTACTCCATGGGAACCACTTGCTTGTATCAAATGTGTATGGATGTTGTTTATTTGTAAGTTGCTTGCTATCGGGAATGAGATGAAAGAATAAGGTGGAGAGATAAAATAAGTTTTAAGTTAGTGTGCTCGCCAAGGATTTGGGCCCTTGTGCCTACGTATCCTCATACGTGCAATAAGGAAGTCAGAGCTTCGTAGTTCGGCTCACAAGCGGAACATTTGTTTGGTTGTTTTTATTGAACAATATTGACATTCACACGCTACTGTTCACTTTCTTGTATACTCTACCATGGGAGCAGGAAGTATTTGCTTGTTTGCGGTAAAATGGATATGCTTGGTTCACACTCTAGCAGTTAAACATTACTCGCTCGCACATCGAGGCTTAAGCATTGTTCACGATAGAACGGAAGTAATACGTCCTTATCTAAAGGTTTGTAAGAGAAAGCCCTAAGGCAAAATATGATTTGATTTGTTGGGGTTGATTTTATGTATGGAGACAAGCATCAGACCATTGGCTAGATACAGTCAACGGTCCAATAACTCGGGAATTGAGAGGACAATACTGTCCTAACCACTCTTTTTCATCCAAAAAAGAGATTTGAATTGTGAAAAGAGTTTGGCAAGTCTAATCATTGGAACTTAAAGGGAGACAAGTATCTGACCCTTGACTAAGTACGACCAACAATTAGAGTACTTGGGAATTGAGAGGACCATGGAGTCCTAACTACTATTTTTCTCCCTCATAACACCTAGATCTAACTTGTTTGAGTCATTAGATATTTTAAGGGGGAAAATCAAGTGTTGGGTCCTCAGGCTAGGTATGACCGACAACCTAAGTACTTGAATGTTATGTACAAACACGTACACCCCATTTGTATTCCAATTTATTATAAAAATGGTTTTGAAAAAGGTACTTGACGTGGAATCAAGCGTTTGAGTTTATTATGAAAAGTAGTTAGTGAAGGAATAAAGGGGAGAGATAGAATGAGGTTGAGAAGAGAATGAAGAAGAGATGATATAATGGGTTTGATAAAGGAATGAATGGGGGATGTGGATTATGGATCATGGAACGGATGGAGAATGCTTGATGTTGGATCAAGCATTCACGTTGCAATGGTGTGCGTTTCATTCGAAAAACAACTTGACATTGAATCAAGTACCTTTTGTTTCTTTTGAAATGCTTTGTTTATCGTTTTGTATTTTATCTTGGTTATTAACATACATGGTGAATTAACTAGAAAGCAATAAATCTAAGCCATTACATGATCATTGGATGGACGGACATTTGAACCACAATGGGGGGATCCACGCAATACAACATAAAAGAATGAAAGGAAAATACAAGTTACAAATCATATGCCATGCCTAAATCATACAAGTGGCATGGCACTTCAAACAACACAAACTAATGAATAAAAACAAAATGAATAACTTGGATGGTTTGAATCTCTCATTCATATGTCAACACAAAAACAACATATATGATTAGTATGCATTAAGAAAATGGAATTAAAATTCTAATTCAAATGAATGAGATCGTGTGATGATAGAAGGATGTGATATAAAGCAAAAATAAAGCAAAGTAAATGACAGAAAATAACTGTTAGAAGTTAGGTGCGAAATTTAAAGGTTAGATGCGAAATTTAAATGTTAGATGCAGATTAGTAAAGAGTTAGAAGTTAATTGTTAGAAATTATAAGAGAATTAAATCCAAAACAAATAACAAAATATTAATACTAAATCATTATCAAAATATCAAGATTAATCTAACAATTCTAAAATTATACTAATCCTATGATTATACCTAATCATCCTAAAATTATTCTAAACTAATCCTAAAGTATTCAAAACCAATCCAGCTTGGGCCTTGGATAGAAGGGAAAACAGGCCCAAACGCAGGGAGGTGTAACAGGCCTGTGGAGGTATTAACAGAAACAAGGTATGGAAGGACACTAGAGGAAAATTGGGCCCAAGGCCCAATCGGTTTCCTCAAGACCACAACAAACTCACATAAGTTATCGTCAACCTACGCCTCTTTCCAAACGATTGACCATATCCCAACGACTCCGCCGCGCCGGAGCTCCCAATCGCCTTCACTCACACCGTCCTAACCGTCTCACACTCTTAATTATAAAACCTCCACCAATCTCTCCTAATTCCTCCCTAAACACACGAACCGAATTCAAACAAAAGATCCTAACTCAGATCCTCGTAAGAAGGAAATCAATACCTTCACTCTTAAGGCTACGTTCGCCAGCACAAACCTATACGATGACAACAAATTCGACGTGGATTGAAAGGTTCGTACCTGTCTCCAAAGGCATAGATGCAACGACGAAGAAGGTGATGAGCGTGAACTCGAATACGCAATGTTTTCTAAAACTCCTTTCCTCATCTGTCTGCGTTTGGATCTACTCCACCTCTTCTCCTATGTGTATGCTTGCTGTATACTGTTAGGCGTGTGATGGAGGTTGGAGTCGTCAGAATTAGAGAGTGCGATGTAACACGGTGAGTTTGACGTGGCGTTGCAATCCGTGTGCGGAGGTTCATTGTTCAATGGTCGTCGCGGTTCGTATGCAGTGGTGCGACGATGGTGATTGGTTTGTGAGTTAAATTGTGGTGTAAACAGTGATTGGAAATCTTGTTATGCATGTGAGAATTCTGTTAGCAGAAAGAGAAAAGAGAGGAAAGGTTTTGGGGAAAAAAATTGGAGAAAGTGGAAATCGTTGCTAAACAAGGTATTTATAGAGTTCTGTTATGGTGAATCGGAACAAAATCGAATTGTGATTGTCATTTCAATTTTTCTCTGCTCTTTTTGCTTTTCCCGCTGTATTTTGAATTGGAGTCTTGGCTGCAGCAACTTTTGGCTTATTGTAGTTTTGGACTTTTCATTGCCGTTTGTATTTTCTGGTGTGGCTTTTGCGTTTTGACTACTGAAGTTTCAGCTTGATATCATTTCATCACTTGGCTTATGCTGCTCGTAGCTTGTTTTCGGTTTCCTGTTAACGTCGTTTACTGCATTCTACTGTAGCCTTGCAATTCATGTTGCTGCTTTCATTTGTGATGTGTTTTGCATTTGGTTTACCTTGTCGTCGTTTTGGACTGTTGATGCTTTCCCGTGTTTCAGTTGTACATGTTGTGTTTCCTGCAATTTTGCGTCTATTTTGGCTATGCTGGCGTGGCTTGAGTTTCCTTTGGTTGTAGCTGTTAGCAATGTTACACTGCATTTTGCAATGCACCCTTCTGTGGAACCGTGCGTTCTCCTACAATTCTGCCTTTGTGTCACTTGGATAGTTTGGATATTAAGAATTGGATTTAATGAAAATGGATAATGGATTGGATATTGGCTAATATGAATGGATTAATGGATAATCAAAATTGGATTGGATTTAATTGGATGGAAATTTGAAGAATTGGATTATGGATAAAAAAATGGTTATGACAAAAATGGGCTTAAAAATGAATGAGCTTCCTCTAGCCTGAAATGATTAAATTTCCAAAACCAATTCGACTTTTCAAGAATCAATTCGGATCGGCCAAATCAACTTGACTTCTAAAATTAATTCGGAGAAGAGCGAAATGATTTCTAAAACCAAATTTATTTTCAAAGATCAAACCTAACCTCGAAATCAAATTAAACTTCAAAAGTTAATTTGAAGTTGAAATCAAACAAAGTTAGAACTAATCAGAACAATTATTATGACATGATCATAAAATGATGATTGCATATACAACAAACGGATGAATCCAACTGACGTGATTTATAAATCAGATCGAACCACAATCAAATGAATGAACAAATATCGACCCAATTATGCACTAGAAACACCTGACCAAGAACCAAATAGTTAATGAAGAATGTACCCACACCCATGAAAAAATGAGATATACAACCCCATGGACACCTAATTATCAAAACACGTGGCAAATTGTGATGATTGAGGCATGATTAGGCATGATCAAATACCTTCAAATCAAGCAATTTACCAAGCAAATGAAAGTGTTCCCCAATGTTATAAACCAAGAGATTAGGGCTTGATTGATTGATCCGCCTCAAATTTTCGATGAACCCAAGTACCCACTAGGTGTCAGCGCAAAGCTTTAAATCTGTGATATTTGTCCTCTTGTAATGGATCATGATTGTGCAAATGGGATGAAGTGATATGAAGATACACACATGACTAGGGTTAGTGACCTAGCTGAACTTTATGAAGGGTAGAGTGAATTTTGGGGTATGACAGTTGCCCCTATTTAATCTTCTCAAACGTGAATGTATGGATAGTAACAACTTCCAGACATTCCAGGTAGGAGGGGATTAAATACTAAAATATCGAAAAATTTGTCCACCAAGAACAAATGAAATGTGAAGATAGGTCACAAAAAAATTCTTCATTGAGGTATATGATGAACAAAGTAGCTTTTGTGCAGGGAAGTTGCTGGGGATCTAAGTGTTATCTGGTCGATAGATATTTATGAAAGGTTAGAGATGTATGACATATGCACGATGCTGATGTAATATGATTATTCTCTTTTTTCACAACAAGCTCTCTTTTATTTTTATTTACAAGCTTTTCTTTTTCTTTTTGTTTTTCAAAACTCTCTAGCAAGCGCTGAGAATAATTTTTTGTTGGGGAGAAAGGGTGTAGACTGACCCATCATGTATTGGGTTCTCAAAGGGGGTTTATATTTTTTTTGTTCATTTATGATTGAAAAGGAAAAGGTGAGGGAGGTCAAACACAATTCGTCTTTGCTGAGGGATAGGTTCCAAAGTTGACCTTATCGGAGAGAGAAGAAAAGGATGAAGGGCGGGGCTCCGAAGTTAACCTTATCAGAAAGAGAAAAATATGGCCCTAAAGTTAACCTTATCAGGAAGGGAGGAAAGGGTAACGGGTGAGGGATCCGAAGTTAACCTTATCGGAAAGAGAAGAAGAGGATCTTGAAGTTAACCTTATCAGGAAGAAAAGAGGGTTTATGAAGTTAACCTTATCGGAAAGAGAAGAAATGGATCCCTAAGATAACCTTATCAGGGAGAGAAGAGAAGTATCCTGATGTTAACCTTATCATGAATAGAAGAAACAAATTTCGAAGTTAACCTTATCAGGGAGAGAAGAGAAGTATCCTGAAGTTAACCTTATCAGGAAGAGAAGAAATGGATTGGGATTCCGAATTTAACCGAATCAGAAAGGGAAGAAAATTATCCTAAAGTTAACCTTATCAGGAAGAGAAGAAACAAAAACAGGTTCCGAAATTAACCTTATCGGAAAGGGAAGAAATGGATCCTGAAGTTAACTTTATCAGGAAGAGAAGGGAGTCTCTGAAGTTAACCTTATCAGAAAGAGAAGAAACGGTGACATCGCTGGGGAAACATTCCAAAGTTAACCTTATTGTAACTGGAGAAGAAAAATAGGGGGGCCGAAGTTAACCTTATCGGGAAGAGAAGACACGAAAAAGGGGTTTCGAATTTAACCTTATCAAAAAGAGAAGACCACGAAAAGAGGGTTCCAAAGTTAACCTTATAGGAAAGAGAAGAAATGAATCCTGAAGTTAACCTTATCAGGAAGGGAAGAAATGAACGAAGGGTTTCCGAATTTAACCTTATCAAAAAGAGAAGAAAGGTATCCTGTAGTTAACCTCATCAAGAAGAGAAGGGGTGAAAACATGTTTGCGAAGTTAACCTTATCCGAAAGAGAAGAAATGAATCCTGAAGTTGACCTTATCAAGCGAAGAAGAAATGAACCCTAAAGCTGACCTTATCAGGCAGAGAAGAAATGGGTCTCGAAGTTAACCTTATCGGAAAGAGAAGAGATGAAGACACCACTAGGGATGTTGTCCCAAAGTTAACCTTATTGGAACAGGAAAAGAAGGGGATATAGCCATATGACTCACTCTAAAGAGAATGGAAGGCTTGGGAAAACATACTCAATTTGCAAAGATACACATGAAGGTCTGATATTATGTATGTTTGACACTTCAGGGAGATGTTGGAGAGGCCAAATACGAAGACTTGGGCTTGGTGGACAGGGAGGTTGGGTCAAACATATTCAATTTGCAAAGACACACATGAAGGTATGATATTATGTATGTTTGACACGGTTGGGGAAATGGATAGAAAGGATTTGTCAAACATAATACAAATTCCAAAGACACATAGGAAGGTCTGATATTATGTATGATTGACAATGGCTGGGGAAATGGATAGAAAGGATTGGTCAAACATAATACAAATTGCAAAGACACACAGGAAGGTCTGATATTATGTATGCTTGACAATGCCAGGGAAAGGGGGAGGGAGGCCAACACAAAGTTTGGGCTTCATGAGTAGAGAGGCCAAATACGAATACTTGGGCTTGATGAATTTGTGGAGGGATTGTCAATGGAACGGGACTTCGAGGGTGGTTTGGCCAACGAAACTGGGCTTACAAATGATTTTCCGTCTGGAGCTGAAGTTTTGATGATGTATTGGAAAAAGGTTTATCCACATGGTCAGATTTAAGGA
Organism: Lathyrus oleraceus; assembly: GCF_024323335.1. NCBI lineage: Eukaryota > Viridiplantae > Streptophyta > Magnoliopsida > Fabales > Fabaceae > Lathyrus > Lathyrus oleraceus. Next base: position 376,962,144 of record NC_066579.1, read on the forward strand.
AGGTGCCAACGGAAATGGGCTATTGAGTAATTCCAAGAGAGTTTTGGGCTTGCTTATTTCTTGTTAGAGAGCTTCATGATTATATCAGATGATATGCATGAAATGATATAAATTATGCATGATAGGCTTATGCAACGGTATGAGGGTCTACGGATGCCCCAAGTTTGGGTGTGGTGTGCCCTGAATAGAGGTATATCTGCTTGGGTTACAAGGCTCATGATTTGTAAGATGTGGGATGCATCTCGCATGACTTCCCAATGTATTTCCTTCCCGCTGCTATTGGAGAAAGAATCTGCCATGAATCTTCTGATACCCAGACTGGTGTGTGGATACATTGAGGGGGATTACCATGGCAAATGATGATTCTCGTAATCTCTTAGGCTGTAGTCTCACAGGTCTCAGGATCTTCGCGATCTTATGTCTTTGCACTGTATGCAACCAATTGGGCATCGTGGTTATACCCTTAGACACCTTGAGATCAACATAAAATACGATTTTCATTACAACGCTATTGTTGTTATCCCCAAAATTTTCAATGCATTGTTTATATAGAAATAACAGTTATATTTCACACACAAGCAGAAAAAGTAAAAACGAGGAGATTCCGAATGAAAATTTTATTGATTGAAAACGAGCCCATAAATGGGCGTTTACAATAAGGAAGCAATTCCTAGATGGGGTAATTGCACAAGAACAAATTGGAATGAGAAAGTTTCGGATTTCCATTAAGGTCCAATCATGTTATAGCCTTTATACTTTATGAATCCTCGTACTTTACCCCAGTCGATGGTGATTGGATTGATCCCTTCGTTCGGGTTTCCACTGCTTGGGAGGATGTATTTACAGACCCTGAACAGTACGTAGTCTTTGCCTGTCAGTCCCTAACTTTTTCCTAGGTCGCCCTTTCAGGTTTTCGATCTAGCAGGATACCCTTTTTTTTGTGCCTAAGTTGCCCTTTGGGGGGAATCAGCTTAGCGGGTTTTCAATTCTTTTGTTTTATATCCCTAACTTTTTCCTGGACCTTTTCTTTTTTGTGGTCCACCGGGATGTCCATTTTTCCTAAGTTTCCCCCTGGGATATCAACTTAGCGGGTCACATATTAGGCATAATATTTTTGACTGCATCTGCATTTATAGGTGATGCCAGATCATCCTCATCCATAGTCGAGAGAATCAAGGCTCCTCCTGAGAAAACCTTTCTCACGACGTATGGTCCTTCTTAATTGGAGGTCCATTTGCCCCGAGGGTCTGTGTGGATAGGCAGGATCTTTTTGAGTACCAGGTCACCGACTTAGATTTTCCTAGGACGTACTTTCTTGTCAAATGCCCTCTTCAACCGCTTCTGATAAAGTTGGCTATGGCACATAGCTGTCATGCCTTTCTCTTCAATGAGGTTCAGTTGATCGAGTCTGGCTTGAATCCATTCTGCTTTGTCTAGTTTGATGTCTTCCAGGATTCTCAGAGAGAGGATCTCTACTTCGATTGGGAGCACTGCTTCTATACCGTACACCAGAGAAAAAGGGGTTGCCCCGGTCGAGGTTCGTACCGAAGTGCGATAGCCATGTAGTGCAAAATGCACCATCTCGTGCTAATTCTTGTATATCTTCACCATTTTCTGAACAATCTTCTTTATGTTCTTATTGGCAACTTCCACTGCACCATTCATATTTGGACGATAGGGTGAAGAATTATGATGTTCAATCATGAAACTCTTGCACAATTCCTTCATCATCTTGTTATTAAGATTCGAACCATTATATGTGATAATTTTGTTGGGAATCCCATAACGATAGATGATGTCACGTTTCAGAAAGCGAGCTACCACTTGTTTGGTGACATTTACGTATGACGCAACTTCTACCCATTTGGTAAAATAGTCGATGGCGACCAGGATGAACCTATGCCCATTCGAAGCAGTTGGTTCAATATGTCCCTTCACATTAATGCCCCACATAGCAAAGGTCCACGAAGATGAAATGACGTTGAGAGTTACTGGAGGTATGTGTATTCTGTCAGCGTAAATTTGACATTTGTGATAAGTCTGCATGTGACGGAAGCAATATGTTTCCATAGTCAACCAATAATATCCTGCTTTGAGGATTTTTTTAGCCATTGAATGGCCATTAGAATGTGTCCCAAACGAACCTTCATGCACATCAGTTGTAATTTGCTCCATTTCGCGCCTGTCCATGCATCTGAGCAACACTAAATCATAACTTCTTTTATACAATACATCTCCACTCAAGAAGAACTTAGAGGAAAGCTTCCTCAAAGCTTTCTTGTCTGTGATTAATGCATTGTTTGGGTACACCTGTTTTTCAAGGTACGTATTGATGCCATGGTACCAAGGTTTGCCATCTGACTCTTCCTCGGTAGCTAGACAGTATGCAGGCTTGTCCAGAAGATCAATGCTGATAGCAGGAGCCTCATTCTTCCAAGTGATCTTGAATATGGATGCTAAGGTAGCGAGGGCGTCTGCTAATTGATTTTCCTCCCTTGGGATGTGATGAAAAGAGATTTTTCATCGAATTAAGGGATCAATTTTAGGACATGTTCTTTGTACGAAATCAGCTTCTGGTTGTGGGTTTCCCAATCTCTTTGTACTTGACTGATGACGAGAGTCAAGTCCCCATAAACCTCAAGTATTTTGATTCTCAAGTAGATGTCCGCTTCCATACCGAAGATACAGGCTTCGTATTCTGCCATATTGTTGGTACAATCAAAGCATAATCTTGCGGTGAATGGAAGATGAAATCATGTCGGTGAAGTAATGATGACACCTACTTCATGGCCTCGTGCATTGGAACCACCATCGAACGCGAGCGTCCATCACGATCTTGGTTCGGGGCCTGGAATATTGCAATCCCTTATGAATAGAATGTCCTCGTCAGGGAAATCAAATTTTATCGGTTGATAGTCCTCTACTGGCTGGTGGGCCAAGTAATCAGGAAATACACTTCCCTTGATGGCTTTTTGCGTGACGTGCTGAATGTCGTATTCAGTCAAGGCCATCTGGCAACGGGAAACTCTTCCAGTCAGAGCGGGTTTCTCAAAGATGTACTTGATTGGGTCCATTTTGGAGATCAACAGAGTAGTGTGTGTCACCATGTACTGCCTTAATCGTTTGGCAACTCAAGCGAGGGCACAATAAGTCTTTTTCAGCAAAGAATACATTGACTCACAATCAATGAACTTCTTGCTAAGGTAGTAGATGGCATGTTCCTTTCTACCTGATTCATCATGATGACCCAACACGTAACCCATAGAATCCTCCAGGACTGTCAAGTACATGATAAGCGGTCTTCCTGGTACCGATGGTATCAAGATGGGTGGTTCTTGGAGATACTGATTTATCCTCTCAAAGGTTCTTTGACAGTTCTTGTTCCACTCGACGACTTGGTTCTTTTGCAGTAGATTGAATATTCGTTCGCATGTGGTAGTCAGGTGCGATATGAACCTGGCTATAAAGTTTAACCATCCTAAAAAGTCGCGAGCTTATTTTTCCGTTCTCGGTGCGGGCATAGCTTGTATGGCTTTAACTTCGTCGGGATCCACTTTAATGACACGCTGGCTCACGACAAAACCTAGCAGCTTGCCAGATCTTACCCCAAATGCGCATTTGTTTGGATTAAGTCTCAATCTAAACTTTCTCAGCCTCTCAAACAACTTGTGCAGATGGGCGAGGTGCTCCTCTTCTGTTTGGGACTTACCAATCATATCGTCGATGTATACTTCAATCTCTTTATGGATCATGTCATGAAAGAAAGTGACCATAGCCCTTTGATATGTTGCCCCAACATTCTTTAGACCGAACGATATGACTTTGTAGCAGAATGTCCCCCACGGGGTGATAAATGTTGTCTTCTCCATGTCTTCTGGATCCATTTTGATTTGATTATATCCAAAAAAAAAAGTCCATGAAGGAGAATACATAGAATTGGGCCGTGTTAGCCACTAACACATCAATGTGAGGTAATGGAGAGTCATCTTTTGGGCTAGCCCTATTTAGGTCCCTATAGTCCAAACACACGCGTACTTTATCATCTTTCTTAGGCACGGGCACGATGTTGGTAACCCATTGGGGGTAGTTTGATACTGCTAGAAAACATGTATTCAACTGTTTCTGAACCTCTTCCTTGATTTTGATAGCCATATCAGGCCGAGTTCTTCTCAGTTTCTGCTTCACTAGAGGACAGTCCTATTTGAGCGGCAGATGGTGCATCACAACATTTGTGTCTAACCCAGGCATATCTTGATATGACCATGCAAACATGTCAACATATTTGTGAAGTAACTCAATCAACCTCTTCTTGACATCGTCCTGTAGGTCGGCGCCAATCCTGATTTCTTTCTTCCAGTCTTCGGATCCAAGGTTGACGATCTCCAACAACTCTTGGTACGGTTGAATCACTTTGGATTCCTGCTATAGCAACTTGGCCAACTCCTCTGGGAGTTCACAATCTTCTTCATAATCTTCCTCGGCTTGGTAGATCAGACTCTCAAAATTATAATCGACCATAGCATTTTTGTTGTCAATGGAATCCGAGTCGGATCTGCATGAGTGATTCATGCTTTATTTTAGAATATGGACTAGCATAAAATATGAAACATTGTCGATTTTTTTTTTGGAAAAAATGAAAAGAGAAAGACAAAGAGCGAAACTGTATGCGAAACACTTCTTTTATTTCATTTTAAAACAATGATGAAAACAACGGGGGCCCTACAAGCTCCATTATGCCTTGGGCACGGGCATATGGATCCTAAATGAAAACAGAAAATTACATTTGATAGAAAGTAACTTCGGGTACGTCCATTTCTATCCAATTGTTGAGCTGTTGACCTGCTTCCTTCTTGAGCACGAAGCAATCGGCTTCAAATATATTGAGGTCTTCGCCCACCATAGTGACCTGCTCTTGAAAGAGATGTTCGACGCTCACGAACTTCCTTGGGATAGAGATGGCCAGTTCGTCACCTACTACAGGTGTATCTTGTTGGGTCATCCGTGTTGGATGGTATCCTAAGTCAGACCTGTTTTTGGTGACAGGTAATTCCAGGATTCTCCCCCATCCTTCTGGATGGTCTACTTTGATTATCGTCTAAGCATCTTTTAGGGACGATGTCAGGAGTTCAGATTTTTCGGATGTTCTTCCATTGAGAGGATTCATCAACATATTGGAAATATTGAATGCCTGAAAAGGTGTTTTGTGAATCTCTCAATCTACTTCAACATACCAGAAGGAGGATAGCTAGTTAACCAGGATGTCTTCTTCTCCATCAATAGTGACCATCTTGCCATTGATAATAAACTTCAGTTTTAATGGAGAGTAGAGGTCACTGCCCCTGCATCATGGATCCATGGGCGACCCAGGAGGCAGCTATACGTTGGGTGAATATCCATCACATAGAAGGTCATGAAAAAGGTGTACGGCCCTATTTTGATAGGAAGGTCCACCTTTCCGATGACGGACCGGTTCAAACCTTCGAATGAACGAACTATCAGTGCGTTGGGGTTCATCATCCAACCCTCTATTGTCAGTTTAGTGAGGGAATTCTTCGGGAGCACGTTCAAAGAAGACCTTGTGTCTACCAACACTCAGGACATTATCGTGCCAACACATTCTATGGATATGTGCAGGGCTTTGTTATGATTTTTTCCACCGAGAGGCAGATCGTCATCGTAAAAGCCTATGCATCCCCTCGAAGCTATATTATCCACTACCCCTTTGAATTGATTGACAGTGATCTCCTGAGGCACATGGGCGGCACTGAGGAACTTGATTAGAGCATCTCAATGGGCTTCAGAATATAAAAGTAGTCAAAGTATGGAGATCTTGGATGGTATTTGGTTGATCTAGTCAACCACTTTATAGTTGCTTTTCTTTATGATACGGAGGAACTCTTCCATATCATCTGACACGACTTTGCCTTGAGTCTGGGTTTGCCCCTGCTCCAGGTCGGCAGGTTGCTTACCCCTATTCTTGGAGTTGGCTCCAAGATTCTTGTTTTCAGGTGGAGGTGGCGGTGCTGCGAATACACGACCACTTAGGGTCATGCCACTAGCTCCTGTAATGTTTACAACTGGCTCTTGAGCTTCCACTGGTTTCTGAAATTCTGCAGGCTTTCGTACTTCCACAAACATCTGAGCCCCCACATGTTTGGAAACCTTAGAGGGTACATGGATTCTTAGAGTATTTTGAGTTTCAAAAGACCTTTCTTTGAGTCTTTACCCATGCATATGGGATGTGGAGTTGTAATTCTAGGGGACGACTTTAGTGCTTTCGTATGGAAAAGGAGCCAACACAGTAATCACCAGGGGTGTTGCGGGAGCATTCTCAATAGATATATGTACTGGATAGTAGGATATTTCCAAAGTAAACACCTCATCGACTGCTGAAGAGTGTTCTACCAGGAAAATGCCCTGGTCTATTAGCAATTGAATACCTTTTTTAAGCTTTCCACAACCATGTGGGGTGTCTTCACATTGTGCATAGTCAGAAATGCATCCAAGGAACACATTTCTTAGGAGTAATTGTTCCTTTACTTCTAGTAACAAAGTCTTTATCATGTCGACCTTCGAGATACAATAGACCTCAGCAGACTCTTGTATCATGTTCACGAGATGCCCAACATGAGGAGGCATCAGATTATTGTTAACATTGGGCCTTGCAGGCGCGGACGATATGGTCTTTGAGTCAAGGAGGTCTTGAACTTTATACCGAAATGCCTTACAGTTATCAATAGTGTGGTCGGGTGCCCCAGTGTGGAACTCACAACGTGCATTTGCGTCATAGCCTGGTGGGAGTGGGGACATCGGAGGGCTGACTTCCCTTAGCTTAATAAGAGAACCATTTAACATATGGTTCAATAGTTCACTACAACTCATGGGAAGAGGGTCGAGTCTCCTCTCTTGTCTTTTGAGACATTGTTGGCCCAATTGATATTGTTGATAATTATTTGGCCTGGGTGCGTACGGATGCTGGTACTGGACAGGCGGTTGATATGGGACTTATTGTGGAACAGCGTGAATGATGTATGTCGACTGTTGATAGTTGTTGGGAGTCACTTCTGCAACTTGATAGTACGAGGTCCGGTAAGCTTTACCTTTCACCTTGGAGGTTGATGCAACATTGGTTTCTCCCTCCTTTTTCTTGGGAAAACCACTATAGGGTTTCTTTGTCCCATTATTAGCAACAAAAGGACCTTGGATTTTCCTAGTCTTCAAACCGTTCTTGTTCCGTTCTCCAGCGACAATGAGATCAGAGAAGCTGGAAGAAGCACTTCCTATCATTCAGTCCAGATATGGGCCTTGGAGTGTACCCATGAACATATCAGCTAGTTCCTTCTCAAGAAGGGGAGGTTGGACCCTAGCAACTAGGTCCCTCCAACGTTGTGCATATTCTTTGAAGGATTCTTTAGATTTCTGAGTCAAACTCTGAAGCTGTGTCATATTAGGCGCCATATCGGTGTTATACTGATAGTGCTTCAAGAAAGCTTCGGATAACTCTCTCCAAGAACGCACATGCGAGTGTTCAAGCTACATGTACCATTTCAGGTATGCTTTGCTGAGACTGTCTTTGAAGAAATGAATCAATAACTTTTCGTCGCATGAATAAGCCGCCATTTTCCTACAGTAGGACCTGATATGGATCTTGGGACAAGTAGTCCCTTGATATTTCTTGAAGGTAGGTACTTTGAACTTAGCTGGGATCTTGTCCCTTGGGACTAAGCATATATCAGCAGCTTCCAGCCCAAAGGTGTTAGGATCTTCAATGGATCGGATTCTTTTGTCCATCATTCTGAGTTTCCTTTCGAGTTTGGTCTGTGGTGGTCCAAAAGGCTCGTACACTAATTCATTCTTGGGCGTGAAGAATTCTCCATTGTGGTCCTCTATGTTAGCTTGAGAACCTCCATAGATAGGGACATGGTATGTGTGAACAACATTCGGATTGGTGGGCATCCCTTCAGCATGGGCCTAAGTGACGATAGGAATCCCATTCCCCATGATAGGATTGGTAGCATTCGCATTGACATTGGCTCCTGGGTTAACCTGGAGATTCTCTTCTTGTCGGTGAATGACATTCTGCATGATGTCCATGAGTTTCCTCAGTTGGATCCTCACTTAAGCCATCTCCTCTTGCATGACAGTCTGGTTTTGTTCAATTCTTTCCATAGCTATCTTTTCCTTATCTCAGGTGTTGTAGATGTGGGAAGTCAACTTGACGTCGAGAAATACTGGATAGAAGGCCAAAGTAATGGTGAAACCAATTGGATATATTATGAAATGCATGAATAATGATTGATGCATGATGCATGTTGGTTTTTTTTATTCTCGGGGAAACCTTATATGATTCATGATGCGACAATAAAGCATTATAGAATAGACATATAAAGTAGAAACACCGACTTCACAAAAATCAAGCAATTTTATTCATGAATTTGATATTACGATTACAAAGATATCTGGTAAAGTAATTCAACATGAAAAGGAAACAAACAACTCTGGTCAAATGGCGCGCTTTGCTTTCCGCTCCCTCATCTCCTTTAACTTAACTTTGAACCTTTTCATCATTCGGTCACAGAGGTAGATGAATCGGAGTATAGAGTGGGGAGTGATTTTCTCATCAGCATCCTCTAGCTTCCAAGGAACTTCTTGGGTTAATTCGTTGCAAAACCTTGCTAAGCAATCATACTTGACTCGGTACAAAGCGGTTGCAGGTTGCAACAAGTTGATAGATCCAACATAAATATCGGGAAGACTATTCATCTGAGCCTTCATCTTGAGCCAACCCAAACTCTCATTCTTCAAAGTAGAAAAAAGATCTCACTAATGTTCGGAAATCGAGATGGAAATCTCAACTTTGTGACATTTCTCTCTAGATTTGAGGGTGACGTAGGAAACCCTGATTACTTCCTCCTTAAGATAACGTTCCACCTATATCTTGGCATTTGCCTCGCGGAGGGAAAGCTTGAGATCATGAATCTCCAGGTCGGATTCATCTCTCAATGCCTTATTCTCTTTGACAACCAACTCGAACCAATGGTGGTTGTCACCTCTCTCTTTTTCCGCCTGTTTTAACTATTTTCTGAGATAACTCAACCCCATATCTACTTGAGCCAAACCATCTTGGTATTTATCTTTGAGGTATTACTCAAGTTTTGCCTTCTTTCTTCGATCACAAGTCTTTGTTCTCTTTGGTTAACTGTGCGATAGTTGCTTTCAGTGCATCTACTTCTTCCTTAGAAGCGTATACTGGTTCTAGTTCTGGAGGGGGAACCTGGACATCCACACTGTATGGTAGCTTGACTTCTTTGGCCCTTTGTATTACCCACTGGCGATACGGATCTTTAGCTCAGCAGTCACGTTTGCCTAGCTCTTTGCCTTGGTGATGAATTTGGGTCCAAGCTCTCTTAACCTTTTGCAACAGAGTTGGGTTCTCTGTACCCAAACTGGTGTCGCATCCGCGAAAAACAACCGGCGGGAAGAAGCAAACAAACAGAGCCGCCACCGTGCGTTATTTATCCCAAAGAAGGGAAAGGAAACGCTCGAAGTAAACTTGGAAAGGAAATGGTCTTACGACCGGAGATTGCAAGGATCGGGAGTCGGTTACGCAAGGGGAAGGTATTAACACCCCTCACGTGTACCCATGAACATGTCCACTAATTCTCGATCAGTCATCGGGGGTTTGACTCTGCCAGCCAAATCTCTCCATTTTTGAGCATATTCTTTGAAGTTTTCTTTAGAGCCCATAGTCATAATCTGCAACTGTAGCCGAGTATGCGCCAATTCAGAATTATACTGGTAGTGTTTGTAGAAAGTTGTCGCTAAATCAGTCCAGGTGCGGATGTTAGAGCTCTCAAGCTGATAATACCACTCTAACTGTGTGCCAGACAGACTCTCTTGGAAGAAATGGATCCATAGCTTCCTATCAGTGGTATATGGCTGAATCTTTCTCACATAAGCTCTCAGATGCATCTGAGGACAAGACGCACCATCATATTTAGTGAAAGCGGGGACCTTGAATTTGCGGGGAATGACCACATCAGAGACCAGACCTAAGCTTTCGAAATCCAGACCGGGCGCCTTTTGACCCTCCATAGCTAGCATACGTTCTTCCTGCAACTTATACTTATCATCTTTTGGAGAGTACTGTTCATTTTCATAGTCTTCATCGTCGTCCTCAGGGTTGAAGGGATCAACATTTTCCTCTTCCGAATCATTTTCTGTCTCCTCTTCGTGATCCTTCGGAATTCTAATCTTGACTCCTACGGCCTGTCCTTTAAGCCTTCTTCCCGGGTTAATGTAACTCACAGCTTTCTTGTCTTTCTTCTTCTCGAGCAAGAGAGCCTTCAGTTCCTCCTGCCCCTTGGATAAGTTCAAGATCATCTCCTGGAATTGAGCATTTTGAGCCTGGAGATCTTTGACAGTTTGTTCGAGGGCCATTTTTCTGTTTGCAATGAAGACCGTGAGAACATTGATCCTTTAGAGTACCTGTTATGCAATGTTATGTTATGCTATGCAATGTATGAAATGTTTTCAAGGACTTTTGAAATTTAACTTTGCGTAAACCACCAAAAGAGGGAAATAAATTCTTGAGTTAAGGAGAGATCGTTACGAGGTTGATCCGGATGGTCTTCCTGGAAGCCATAGCCTTACAAAACAGAGCAAAGTTAAATCCCTAAGTCCTTGAAATGGTTAGTACAATGTCATGATGTTATGATGTTATGATGTTATGTAAGTAACAAACACAAACAAGTCACACCGCAATCAATCCTAGGTTTTTAAGGCTTGCATGAGTTCCATAGGTAAGTACCCTCCCCACTGAAGTTTGGTTGGTTCAACCTGTCCTAGAATAGTAACCGGGTTCTAGAAGGATCTCAATCATTGACCTTTCCTTAAGTCCACTTCAGTGCAACAACAAGTGGTTGACCAAAGCTTCCCTAAAGTCCAATCTCAAAGAGTGTAGTATCGAGTCTCAACCAACCCCAGTCGGAACCGAAGTCAGTTATCTCACTACTTTCTAATGGCTAGGATGAGTCAATTAGAGTTCTAAAGGTCTGGTTAACGCTTTGATGACACCACGCGGACGCCAAATTTTTCCTCAAGTAAACATGAGGAACATCAGGACATTCAAAGTGTCACGTTAACCATAGCCATCATTTTAACCATTCCAGTATACGCCGGATAGTCGCGATGATCTCTTGCTACTTACCTAAGGTACACTTGATCCGGGTGTAGGATCTTTCACTCAAGCATAAAATACCCAAGCAACCCCTTAAAAGTAAATCAGACAATTTGAATACATAAGTGATCTTGTTTTTTAAGGTAACCTCTCTTTTTAAGGGTCCCCAGCAGAGTCGCCAGTTCTGTCATACGGTGAACTGACTTTGGGTGCTTTTGCTTTGGAAAGCAAATGTCGCGGATAGCAAGAGTCTCCACCGACTTTTCTTTTATCCAATAAGGAAAGGTGGAAAAGAACAGGAAAGACCTTGATTAGATTTTGGGTTCGGGAGGTACATTATACAAAGGGAAGGTGTTAGCACCCTTTGTATCCATGGTTATCCATGGGCTCTTAATGGCTTAATCAGTTATGTTTTTCTTGTTTAAAAAGTGTTTGAGAAATGTTTAGAAAATGTTTGAAAAGAGAGTTTAACTTTGTAATGATTCTTGTACGAATGCATACAAAGTGTTTTTCTCGTTTAATTTTGAAAGCTGTTTAGAAAAATATAACTTGGCAATGATTCTAGTACGAATGTATACCAAGTGGTGATTTTCTAATAGATGTTTTGCAAAGTGTGAGGTGTGAAAAGTGTTTTAAGTTGTGAGTCAGCATTTAAGAGTTATACCTACCCAAGGTCTTTATGGGCATTTCCTATCCTTATGAGGGTAAAACTGTCCTTACTATTGAGAAGTAAGTAGTCTTATCCTTTGGATGTAAAGGGACATCGTAGGGTCATCGATTGGTCATTGAAGGCAACATTTGTAAGGATACCTTAGCATTCGAAGGGACGATCATCATTTAACCGTAGGCTACAACGACGGGCCATCGAGGGACAAAATCGTATATTCGAAGGCAACATCCGAGGGACTATGATTTATCTTATAGGGACGTGATGATTTAATCGAAGGGTCTTTGCTAAGTGTATCCCCACGTTCGCGGGACATGACCGTAATACCGTAAGGCAACAAAGAGAGGACCAAGATCACATGTATTCAGAGGCAACATTTGTAATCAGTTAGATAATTAGAATAGATCTCCACAAGGGTATCCCACAAATAAAGTGGAATACCTAGCAAGCTACCTTCTTCGGGAGTATGTGAACCCTCACAAAAAGTCAACAAACGGGTTTGAATACCAAAACGGGGTGCAGTCGAGAGTTGCACCAAACAAAAGAATCACAGTAGTAAGAATGTCAGGCCAATAATACACGGTGATAATAAAACATGTCAGATAAGCACAGAACAGAATGGCAAAATCAGCGACTGTCATGTTCGCTACTGCCTCGCCTAGCGAAGGCTTGGCGAACACTCGCTACATGTTCGCTGAGCGAGGTGCTAGCGAACGGCTGCGGGTTTTGAGTTTGATAACAGTACGATTTCCGGAACTCCGAACCCTATGGCATCCATTACAGAAATTATATGATTAAACATTCAGGATATTCATGCATACTTAAACCCACATGCAAAATCTAACTACATATCCAAAATTCAATCATAATGCATCATGTATTTAGAGATTACAAATTGGAAGTATAAAACGATAGTGATGGTGCAAACCTGTTTGCGATTTAATTGCACCAGTGAATTGGCAGATCACTCTTAGGGTTTGTACCGGATCGAGGGGGCGGAGGTAACCTTTGTGCAGGTGAGTTTCCTTCAGGGTTTCCTTTAGGGTTGCTCTGAATTCTTTTGGTTAACCTCCAGGGTTTGCTCTCTGTGCGTGTTTGTGTTTCTCCTTTTCTCCTCTTTTTTCCGTCCTCCCCTTTTCTGAATGAGGTCTTGGTATTTATAATAGTTTTTGTGACCTGATGGGCTCAGAATGAAGCCCAAAATTTCTGGTATTCGCAAGCTTCGCTAGGCGAGTGGTGCAGCGAAGAGTTCGCTAGGCGAAGGATTTGCTCGCCTAGCGAGCATGCCAGTTTGAGTCATTTTCTGGATTTGGCCACCTGTGAGCTGGGTCTTTGTTCCTTAAAGATCAATGTCTTGAACAATGAGTTGGAGTGCCTTGAAGAATGTCTTGAAAGATTAACAGGCAAATTTTGGGGTATGACACCCAACCACTACTATATCAGCAAAATTGGTAACCGGGCATCCTACCATTCTTTCAGCAAAGGTCCCTTGCAGGGTACCCATGAACAGATCAGACATTTCTCTATTTACCAACGGAGGTTGGACTCGGGCAGCCAACTCCCTCCATCTTTGCGCGTATTCTTTAAACCCTTCGTTAGGCTTCTGAGACATACCCTGCAGCTGGGTACGGCTAGGAGCCATATCAGCATTGAATTGATATTGTTTAAAGAAGGCATCTCCGAGATCCTGCCAGCTTTTGATATCATAAGATTTCAGCTTGGTATACCATTCCAAAGACCCACTAGACAGCCTGTCTTGGAAGAAGTACATCCAAAGCTTCTGGTCCATTGTATAAGCAGAAATCTTTCAGACAAAATCCTGGAGATGCGTTTCCGGGCAAGAACTCCCATTATACTTGTCAAACGCAAGCGCTTTAAACTTTTGCGGAATCACAATCCCCTCAACTAGCCCCATGTTCGACATATTGACAACCCCCGGAGTAGCATAGCTTTCTAGAGCCCTGATTTTCTCCGCCAGCACTTGAATCTCTTTATTTGGTGGTTGGGCACCATATTGCCCAAACTGTTCATTCAGCATGGAGAACTGATCTTCTTCTCTATCCTCCTCAGCCCCAAAGAAAGGAGGAAACAGGTTATCCTTCAGATTGTTGCCCATCGGACCTGGTCCACCGCCTGTGGCAACACCAAAACCCCCACCATTATTAATCACTACGCCAGCAGTTGTCTTTTTTCTGAGATCTCCCCCATCCCTGGAACCACCAAGGCCATTGTTGGACACCCCCTCCTGATTGTTACCACTGTTGGCAGCTGAAGCCCGCTCGAGCTTCTCCACTTTATCAGCATATGCTTTTTGCCCCACGGCAAACCCTTGCATGACGTTGATCAGTTTGCTCATTTTCTCCTTCAGCTCGAGAATATCTGCGTTGGATGTATCCATCAGTTTGGGTCTGTTGCGCCTGGTAGGGTATCTGTGCGGACGAGCTACGTGCAAAGGAATGATTCGACGTGCGCGAGCAATGATTCCTGAGATAACCAAACACGTTAGATACTGACACCTGCAAAACAGAAGACAGGTTATTATGACTCACGCATGAATGCAATGTCTATCCATATGAGGAACACACTGTCTTTCGATCCTGGCTTCATCGAGACGGGTAATAATTTGGACAATAACATTCTGACATCAGGATGTCTCTCAACCAAAATTTCAATCGAGAATGTACCCTGAGTATGGATAGACATGGGTTAGATGCAGATGAATGCAAAATGAGAATGATGCTGATGTATGAATGCAATGCACTGTGCCATCCTCCAAGTCCTTTGAAAATCAACTGCACTGAGTTCCGGTCTCTGAACTGATCACAACCATCTGAGGGAACGAGTAACCATAAATCCGACTTAGGGTTCCGAAATAAACGGAACTGAAGGATATACCACCATCATCACTGGGAAGTCACTGATCGGATAACAACAAAAGCATCTGAATCAACCCAGGGAATCCTGAAATAAATGGATCCCCACTAATAAATACCACGGACAGAACTCCGGCGTCTCAGAAATAAATATCCATAAATCCGGCTGAACCAAAGTCACCATCAAAACATGCATCTGTAAGAATCAAACCCTCCCCTCACAGGCGAATTCTAATCAGGTCATCCTAAGGCGGATAATGGTCTCGACAATCGGGCAAAGATACTCAACGGGTTTGCCCTTTCGGGTGTGCCGTTGCAGCTCTCATAAGATCGTCTAAACCAAAGATCCGAGAAAGAACGGTCACCGAAGTCAATAGCTCATAAGAGGTAACCCAACCAAAGTGGAATCCTCCACTCGGAAGGACTCTCTCAGATGAACCTCGTCCGGCTTGTGGTATGTCACGTCGCAACAACATGCCCAACCAACATGTGAGGAACGTGAGACCACACTAATCCTAGGTGTATACTCGGGCCTGGGTTTTAGCCCCACTCAAAACACCCACCCCAACTCAGAGGAACCAACCTATACAGAGTCCAACACAATGATAATATGATGCATACAAACATATATGCAAATATATACAGTCACAACATAATAATCATAAATGCAATAAATAAAGCATCACAAGCAACCAAAACTACCCTATAGAGCGCTAGGATTGACTCGCTTAGGGAAGATGGACCAGCAAGATGTCAACTTCTATTGTCCCCAGCAGAGTCGCCAGCTGTCGCATCCGCGAAAAACAACCGGCGGGAAGAAGCAAACAAACAGAGCCGCCACCGTGCGTTATTTATCCCAAAGAAGGGAAAGGAAATGCTCGAAGTAAACCTGGAAAGGAAATGGTCTTACGACCGGAGATTGCAAGGATCGGGAGTCGGTTACGCAAGGGGAAGGTATTAGCACCCCTCACGTCCGTCGTACTCGACGGGATCCACGCTCAGAAAGATAGAATAAGGTTGCTGAATAACCGCTCAAAGAATGCACACACACTGGAATAAAACACAGATGGAAAGAGAGGGGAACGGGCTCGCTAGGATATCGCATCCTATGCCTATGTATCTCATCTGGAATGAGAATCAGAGCTACCGTAGTTCGGCTAACGCACGCCAAACAAAACGCTAAACGGAGACGCTGAGACGTCAGAGCAAACACCCAAACACAAACTGGAAACGGAATGCCAATCGCTGGGCTTACATCCAACTCCACAAAAGAAACGCAAACAGGAAACCGACTGCCAATCGCTGGACTTACGTCAGACTCCAAACAAGCAAACACACACAGGAAACTGACTGCCAATCGCTGGACTTATGTCAGACTCCAAACACACACAAGAGGGTTGAAAAAAGAAAAGGGCGCCCGGAGAGATCTGCTCATCTCCTGCCTACGTACCTCATCTGGTATGAGGATCAGGGCGACGTAGTTCCCCTTAACAGGGAAAAAACTTCTATCTTAACCAGAGACTAGGGAGATAACAACTAAAAGGGAGACTACGACTCGAGCCTAGAAGTTGTCATGCAAATGATCCCTATATTGAAGTCTCTAACAAGAGTTTGACTCACACAGGCAGTGAGTCAACTCAAGTTTATCTCTACGTACATTCAACTTCCTCGAAAGTTGATCATACGACTCCTACAGAAAGGAGATGAGAAGCAAAACAGATAATCATCAAAAGCAATTAGCACACATTATACACAACCAAGGGGGCTCAAGCAAGGTTGGGCTTTAGTCAAGGGGTCATATCGACCTTGACAAACAAGCCAACTGGAAAGGGGTATTGTTTTCTCTTAACCCTAACATTGAGAGTTAGGGTGAAGCAGATGAAATGGGAAGTGAGGGTAAGACCTCACAGCTCTTATCCCTGGCCTGGGAGAGCTTCAGACAATGAAAGTGTGGGAGTCCAGAATGTGGGACTCTATTCCACATGACCTGACACAACAAGATTTTGGGTTTTTATTCAAAGTGCATCAACACAGGGTGTGAGCAAGATGAATGACACAACTGAATAGCAGGGGGTGGATTGCACACCCCTTTTATCTGCCAATGCCTCTTCACTTAGGAGGTCTTTTCATGTACAAGGCACAAAAATAAACAACCACAAACATTGCCTCTTAAGGAGGGCTTCAGACAGGTGCCTGCCAAAGTAACATGACAGGTCTTCCAGACTACATGGAGATCAAGGAAAATACCTAAGTGGTATGCCAACCACAAGCAAAGCAACACAAAGTTCAAATGAACTTAAAGCAACTTAGGTACCTGTGTAAACAACTAAACAAATCAGTATAGTGTTCAGACAAACAGACAACAGTCAACAACACACAGACAATCCCAAGGTACAACAAATAAGCCATAAGGCAAACTCAAGTGAATTATCATCAACCTACAAAACAACCAAATGTTAGCAATCAATGGAAAATATCAACATTCAAATGATGAAGCAACATCAACCATGGAAATTGAGTGCTTGGTCTTGAAATTCAAAGCTCACATGTAAGTACAAGCCACTAGGTCAAAGCCTAGGGTCAAAGGTGAAGAAAAAATTCAAAACAGGAGCTAATATTCAACACAATGCAACTTCAAACACATATTAACATGTCCTAAAAAGGACAAAAAAAAATCATCAAGCAAAGGCATTTCATGTGCAAGAGAAGTCAGACAATTTCTAAGCTCACATTTGGACATTGAGAATGAAAATTCCAAATAAAAACAGAAATGATTCAAATAATTTTGGAAAAATTCATGAGCATTCAACACATCCAATACAATCATCATATAAAAAATCAGAAGCATCAAAGGTCATTTGATATGGAAATGAAATTGCACAAGTTGATCAACCAAATGTGTGACACAAATTGTCACACCATGCAAACATGTGTATAAAACAGAAATGACACATGGAAAAATGTCAAACCAAAACCAAAATGTCAATTATCATGTCAAGAATCATCATGCAAAATTTGGTAGCAATTGGATCAATATCAAGCATTTCACAATAGAAAGAGTAAGGCAAGGTCACAAATGTACACATGATCACATATTCTAACACAAATCAAAATCCAGCCATGCACAACTTCAAAATTTATCATCATCAAATAGAGGACATCTTAATGAACAAATAGCAAAAAACCAGGGATTATTTGGAGCATTTTTCAATTAGATATGGATTTTCAAAGTTGGAAGAAATATTTAAAATGAGATGAACACATGTATATGAAATATGGAGGGAAAAATGAACATGAGAAATTAATTTGAATATATGCTACCACCAGGATTCGAATCAGGTATAGGCGCCAATCAAAACGGCGTTGTTTCATGGCATGGAAATAAAATGAAAAAAACAGAGACACAAACGCGCTACACATGGATCGAAGTGAGAACCAACGGATCAAACAAGGCATGGGCGCGTTCTTCATCAAGAACCCTAGCGAACCAGGTTGGACGCTAAGCCGTCACTATGCCGTCGCTAAGATGAAGATCTTCATCTTCTTCACGAAGATGATGATGAACAGTATGAAGTTCATCAAAAAATTTCTAGAATTTCCAGAATTTCTCAGATTTTACAAAAAATTATACCAAAACGAAGCTCATGCAATGGAGATTATAGATCAAGCATCAATTCATCCTAATTCAACATGATTCATGCAAATCAAAGCAAATAAAGTTTGACATTCAAAACTTCAATCAAGCATATCTCTCTCAATTCTTATCCAAATCGCACGAAACTTATATCAGATTGATCAGCATCAAATGTTCTACAATATTATACACATAAAACAGAGAATTAAGGTGATCGAAAATGTGACCTCTTGAAGATCAGTTCTTGAATTCTGCAGATTCCAGGCCAGGCAAGCATGCAAATCCACTCCAAATCACTTGTTATGAAGTCTGATGATGAAATTGAGGCTTGGAAACGTGTAGATCTAGCTCAATTTGCATTTGCCATTTTTGAGTTCTTGAACTTCAATGCTTGATTTCTACACGAATTCACCAATCCAAAGCTTGATTTGCACTAAATCCACACCAGAGAACAAGAATATGGAATAAAAATGCAAGGTTCTTTGAAGATTTTTCAAATTTTGGTTGAGAGAAAAAAAATGGAGGGAAAAACTTCTAGATCTAAAAAATGGTGAAAATGATTAAGCTCCTTCAAATTCTGTTATGATTATCAATATATACTCTGTCCTAATCTCATTTTAATTAAAATTAATCAAAGTTAATTAGAGATTAAGCAAAATAAGGGTGCATGGCAAAAATTGGAAATTTGGTGGTGTGTGAAGCATGCACACGTGAACAGTGCCATTTGCTTGATCAAAGTCACTCAAAATCATTTTTCTTAACACATTGGCAATGGTAAAAAGTTCATGTAATGCACCATTTTTGAATTTCCAAGTTTCCCTCCAAAATTGACTTGAATGCACAAATGATCATATGATGGAAATTCATGCAATGTGATGAATGTTTTGGAAACTACATGTCATGAGAAGCAATTTAGAAAAAGAGGCACCAAATTTGAAGTTATGAATCAAAAGTTATGGCCATTTGAAGTTCCATATACACTTGGCAATGATTGAACCATATCTCCTCAACCATTCATCAGATGCTCATGATCTTGGACTTTTTGGAAATGGGAGAGAGAGATCTTCAACTTTCATGTTGGACAAAATTTCATTTGAAGCATCTTTGATGATGTAAGATCAAGTTGAATTTGGTCCAAAACCTTTCCATTTTTGGAAACTTCCAATTACAGGTCACTTTCCATTTTTGGAAAGTTTTGATTTGGCCTCAAATTCTTCGAGATATGAATTTGACATGATTAATAAGCCTCTTTTGAACATGAATGAGATGTTGAAACTCATTTCTCCACCTCCTAGCCCACAATTGACTTTCTGTTGACTTTCTAGGGCCCTAGATGACTTGAACATGCTCAGATAACTTTGAGCCTCAACCACTTGATGAAATGACTCCAAAATGAAACCCTAGCTTGTACAAGCTCAATAACATCATATGATGATCTCCTTCTCAAGAAAGACCTCATCTCCTTGAAAATCCCTGACTGGTAGAATGCAACTGATTAGGGTTGACCAGAGGTCAAAACCCTAATCCTAAGGAACATGATCAGGCACAATGAACCTCTTGAAGATGATAAAACCATGATGATGGTGATATATCCTTGCCAATAAGATAATACTCAACCTCCTTGAGGAACCAATAAAACCCTAATGGAAGAGCAACCCTCAGATGATTGATCAATTCAACAAGACCCTCAGGCTTGAATCTCTCAACCTCTCTATCTCCTGAGAAAGACTTAGGAGGATGACCTTCTATTTCCACATGATATGCAATATGCACATGCCTAATGCCCTAAACTATGAAATGCAATATGTTAAGCTAGTCCCAAGAGAGGAGGGCAAATTTTGAGGTGTTACAGCTGCCCCTATTCAATCCATTGTGAACCTATCGATATGAACAGCCTCGGCTTTCAGATGATCAGGGTGAAGAGTGATTGAATACCAAGAACAGACGAACAATTCGCGCTCTGCTGGGAAATAATTAACAGTGCCTGTCAGAATCGGCAAAGAAGTGATCTTGAAAGAAAAATCCGTCTGGTACGGAGACAGTCGGCCTGAACACCGAAACAGAATGTTGACCTGGATACCAAAATAAATGGTAACACAGGAATAACCATGGCCTGAACGCCGCATCCGCTGGGGATTATTATTTTTTTTTACTTTTTCTTGAACCCCGAAACTTTCTGATTGATGGTTTTTTTTGCTTTTCTTGGACCCCGAACAAATATTTTCTTTCGTGCAGATGATCCCGGATCACCGCAGTTGAACCCCGACAACTTCATAGTAGTCTTGCTGCCAAACAATGAACCTCGTTCTCCGTTTTCTTGTGATAATTCCGTTGGCAATGCCGGAAATAACACCAACCACCACTCTAATGGTGACATATCAGAGGATATTCGACCAAACATTTACCCATGTCTGGGAAGAAATTCGACGTTTACTGACATCGAACAATGATGTTCACTGACACCAAAGAAAGGATACTCGACTAGACATTTACTGATGACTGGGAAGGAACTCGACGTTTACTAACATCGAACAATGATGTTTACTGACACCAAAGAAAGGATATTCGACCAGACATTTACTGATGACTGGGAAGGAACTCGACGTTTACTGACATCGAACAATGATGTTTACTGACACCAAAGAAAAGATACTCGACCAGACATTTACTGATGACTGGGAAGGAACTCGACGTTTACTGACATCGAACAATGATGTTTACTGACACCAAAGAAAGGATATTCGACCAGACATTTACTGATGACTGGGAACGAACTCGACGTTTACTGACATCGAACAATGATGTTTACTGACATCGAACAATGATGTTTACTGACACCAAAGAAAAGATACTCGACCAGACATTTACTGATGACTGGGAAGGAACTCGACGTTTACTGACATCGAACAATGATGTTTACTGACACCAAAGAAAGGATATTCGACCAGACATTTACTGATGACTGGGAACGAACTCGACGTTTACTGACATCGAACAATGATGTTTACTGACATCGAACAATGATGTTTACTGACACCAAAGAAAAGATACTCGACCAGACATTTACTGATGACTGGGAAGGAACTCGACGTTTACTAACATCGAACAATGATGTTTACTGACATCGACCAATGATGTTTACTGACATCGAACAATGATGTTTACTGACATCGAACAATGATGTTTACTGGCATCGAACAATGATGTTTACTGACATCGAACAATGATGTTTACTGACATCGAACAAAAGAAACATTACGGGGATCGACACGACACTTACCGGTATCGCAGGGATAACATCTACATATGTCAAAACCAGGCAGACGCTTGCCGGGGACTAACTGAGGAATGCTGCTGATCCAAAATCACGATGCTGAACTCCTCAGAGTAACACCTTCCAACTTCCATCTCGCACGACAGAAATTCTTCCTCCAATATCGCACTACTGGGGGGACTGTTGTTGCTCTAACGTCATGATGCTAAACTCCTCAGAGTAACATCTTCCAATTTCCATCTCGCACGACAGAAATTCTTCCTCCAATATCGCACTACTGGGGGGACTGTTGTTGCTCTATCGTCATGATGCTAAACTCCTCAGAGTAACATCTTCCAACTTCCAGCGAAACCAACTCTCAAACGACAACCACGGCTTGAGGCTAGCTGATGCTTGCAATGCTGAGGCTGATCTTCCAACCAAATAAACCGATTCTCAAATGGTAACCACGGCTTGAGACTAGCTTATGCTTGCAATGATGATGCATGATTTTGTTTTCAGCGTAATGCTCCATAACTAATGAAATGCTACACAATTAGCTATGCAATATGCTATGCTTTCCTAAATGATGAATGAATAAAAAATATCCCCTCAAGGGACTCTTCTGGGGAGCTCGAGGCACTTTGTTGAGGAACTCGATACCGCTCCGATCTCCACCCTGCTGGGGAATAGCACCGCCGTTGGGGAAAGGACCACCCTCACCGGGGATGAACTCCACTGAACCCGATCCACTTGGGGACTCCGCTGGGGAAGAAACCACCAACGCATTCTGCGAGGAAAACAACAATCTTCGACTTGCTGGGGATATAACAATCCTGACACTGCTTGGGGGAACAACTACCAATAAACACCTCCGCTAGGGAAATAGCAACCTTCAGGCCTGGCTGCTGGGGAAACACCGATCTCAAACCCGCTGGGGAGATAACCATCCCGACCCTGCTAGGGAAGACACAAACCCTGAACCTACTGGGGAGGTAACAATCCCAACTCTGCTTGGGGAAATAAGGAAAATCTGGCACAGAACACCCGTCGACTCGTCGAACCCTGGTATTCACCATCTAACTCCAGTGTCAGCTTTCCACTTTTGAGAGCTCCCAGACTTGCCTGGACTTTTCTGATTCATCACCTTGTATTCTCGATTTCCCCGTACTCTACGGAGATCGAACCCCTCAAATTGGTATCAACTTTCCAATTTTTTCAAACTTTGAAGAGTCTTCTTGATTAATCCTCCAGGATCGTCGCACGTTTCTCGCCGTCCTTTCACCATTCTCAACTCCTTGTCCTTGATCGGACTCCACGGGGATCTTTTGTCACAAAGCTTCACGTCACAACCTGCAAGTGAGTGAAAATATCTAACAGCACCTGCAACAAATATCGTTAGATAAAAACGTGCCCCAGGCGTGCCAAAATTTTAACACTTGGGTCACTCAACCTTCCGAATAAGATTTCAAGCTTTCAATCTTATAAACATGCATTGGAAGGGATCTCCATGTCTCAAAATGCAAAGATTCTTTATCAAAATAAACGGATGTTTTTGCAATCAAAGCGGTTATGAAAACAAAAACAAAATTATTTGACTGAATATGCATTTTATTGATTGAAAAAGGTGTGGCTCGAAACTGAGCAATACACAGGAAGCAATTCCTGAAAAGAGCTAATTGCGCACAAAAGGAAAAATCTATCCTAATGGCAATGTGAAACCGTGATCTCATCGAGTTCCAACTCGGTTACACCCCATATGTCCTCAAACTCTCCGTGCTTTCTGCCTTCTGAACAAGACGCTTCTGACTGATCCCTGCTGGGGATTATCCACTTGTCATATCCACAGTGCAAACGATCATGCTAGACGCAGTTGTTCGTTTCAATCCCTCTTTTGCCTAAACCGCCCTTTCGGGTTTTCAGTCCACCGGGATACCCTTTTTTGCCCAAGTCGCCCTTTCAGGTTTTCGACTTGCCGGGTGTACAGTTTTTCTCTTTTTATCCCTAATTTTTGCCCGAACCTTTTCATTTTTTTCTGGTTCGCCGGGATGCCCATTGTTGCCTGGACTATTTTATTCTTTTCGTCCAGCGGGTCTCTTTATACGAAGTATTTTTTAACTGCGTCCGCATTCACAGGGGACGGAAAATCCTCGCCATCCATGGTCGTCAACAACAAGGCTCCACCAGAGAAAACCTTCTTGACCACGAATGGACCTTCATAATTGGATGTCCATTTTCCCCAACGATCGTTCTGAGGAGGAAGGATCCTTTTCAACACCATATCGCCGACGTGATATACCCGAGGTCGCACCTTTCGGTCAACAACATGCTTCATTCGCTGTTGGCACAACTGTCCATGACAAACGGTTGCCAGCCTCCTCAATCAGGCTCAACTCTTCGTACCGAGTCCTTATCCATTCAGCCTTTTCCAATTTCATCCATCCGGACTCTCCATGATGAGATCTGGACCTCAATAGGTAGCACTGCTTCCATCCTATACACAAATGAGAAAGGCGTTGCCCCAGTAGACGTACGCACCGAGGTTCGATACCCAGGATATAAGCTTCGTACTCAGCGACCCTTGCCGGTGCATTCAAATATTATCCGGGCAACAAAAGGACCGTGGGCTCCCCTTTGGCGTAACCAAAGCAACACCAAACCCGTTTCCGTTCACGTTGACGACCCCATCAAACATTGGAATCCGTTCGGATTCAGGGTCAGGCCCCTCCTCCGGGATCGGTTCCTCATAATCTTTCGATTTGAGAACCTCGATGTCCTCATCAGGGAACTCAAACATCATCGGTTGATAATCCTCCATGGGTTGCTGGGCGAGGTAATCAGACAATACACTCCCCTTTATTGCTTTCTGAGAGGTATACTGGATATCATATTCAATCAAAATCACTTGCCCTCTCGCAACCCGTCCAGTCAATGCTGGCTTTTCAAACATGTACTTGATCAGATCCGTCTTGGAAATCCACAAAGTGGTATGAACCAACATATACTGTCTCAGTCGGCGAGCAGCCTATGCCAAAGTACATCAAGTTTTCTCGAGCAGTGAATGTATTGTTTCACAGTCGGTAAACTTTTTGCTAAGGTAAATTGCATGCTCTTTTCGACCAGACTCGTCATGCTGCCCCAGTACACACCTCATAGACTCCTCGAGGACTGTCAAGTATGGGGTTTACGGTCTCCCTCCACAGGGAGGCAACAGAATCAGAGGCTCCTGCAACTTATTCTTTTATTTCTCAATGCCCCTTGGCAATCATTATTTCACCTGACCGTTTGATCTTTTTTTTCTCAACAGCTTGAGTGGGTTCCCACGTGGCTGTTAGATGAGATGTGAACCGTGAAATGCAGTTCAATCTACCTAAGAAACCACAAACCTCTTTTTCTGTTCTCGGTTCAGGCATTTTCTTGTATGGCTTTTTTTCTTTCTTCTTTTTTTTTTCTCTTTTTTTTAACAGGGTCAACCTCGATTCCTCTTTCCCGCTCACAATAAGCCTCAGCAACTTACCGGACCGCACTCCGAAAGTGCACTTATTCGAATTCAACCTCAGTCTGAATGGCACCACCTCCGCTCTTGACACTCGCCTCCAAGACGGCCCCAACCTTCACTTCCTTTTTGACCTCTTCGGTGCCCAGATCAACAATTTCACTCTCTCCTCGTGCGGTTGAATCACCTTCTCCTCTTGTCTCAACAACCTGGCTAATCTTCTATCAGATCACAATCTTCTTCGCCTTCTTCTTCGGCATGATAGATCGGATTGTCGAAGTCATACAGAGGTGTAACCGAATTGTTATCAATGAGATCAAGAGAATTATTTTTTGAAGTCGGAACGAGACAAACCAAAAAAGGGGGAAAAATGAAAACAAACATTGCCATTTTCTTTATTTTTGTTTTAAACTGCAAAAATAAATGAAAAACAGGGAACACCGCTTTTGTTGTGAAAAACATCCATTTATTAATGATGCAAAATGTTGCAAAATGAAACACATGAGGTGGCCCTTACAATGAACCATTACGTTTCGGGCAAAACGTATGGCTTTCATGCAAACAGTATTGAAAGATAAAAATATTACTCTTCACGCAGAGTGACAGTGATGATCTTTTAGGCCTTCCAGTTCTGGATCCTTGGTACGCACGATTTTATCCACGAGTCAAACTCGCGGTCACTGTCAGTCTCTTCCCCCACCGCACAGACGTGACCTGAATCTTCAGCAATTACACCCACCATCACCTGACCATGCGCCAACATGGGATTAGCATTAACATTCGAAGATGGTGCAAAATTGATGGCCTTGGAGTCTACCAAGTCTTGGACAACATGCTTAAAGGCTCTACAACCCTCAATATTATGCCCTGGTGTACCAGAATGGAATTCACACTTGATGTTCTCATCATAATTAGGGGGCCTCTGATCTGGTCTTACCGGAGCCATCGTCCTCGGCTGAACCAACCCAAGATCCATCAACTTCTTAAACAGAAAAGCATATGTCACGGGTGGCTTATCAAACTGACGATCAATCCCCTTTCCTCTCACTTAGTACCCAACTCTCTGTTGAGGTGGCTGACGCTGCTGTTGTACCAATTGATTACCAGCAGGGGTGGTTACCGCAGCGGTGTGCTGGTAGTAACGATCCCTACGGTGTCCCCTTTGGGCATACAAGCACTCAATTCACCCTCATTCTTGCGCTGACCGTTCCCAAATGGCTTCTTTACTCCAGATGACGGAGCATTTCCCTGTATTTTCCCCATTCTCAGCCAACTTTCAATTCTTTCCCCAGTGTCATACGGTGAACTAACTTTGGGTGCTTTTGCTTTAGAAAGCAAATGTCGCGGATAGCAAGAGTCGCCACCGACTTTTCTTTTATCCAATAAGGAAAGGTGGAAAAGAACAGGAAAGACCTTGATTAGATTTTGGGTTCGGGAGGTACATTATACAAAGGGAAGGTGTTAGCACCCTTTGTATCCATGGTTATCCATGGGCTCTTAATGGCTTAATCGCTTATGTTTTTCTTGTTTGAAAAAGTGTTTGAGAAATATTTAGAAAATGTTTGAAAAGAGAGTTTAACTTTGTAATGATTCTTGTACGAATGCATACAAAGTGTTTGTCTCGTTTAATTTTGAAAGCTGTTTAGAAAAATATAACTTGGCAATGATTCTAGTACGAATGTATACCAAGTGGTGATTTTCTAATAGATGTTTTGCAAAGTGTGAGGTGTGAAAAGTGTTTTAAGTTGTGAGTCAGCATTTAAGAGTTATACCTACCCAAGGTCTTTATGGGCATTTCCTATCCTTATGAGGGTAAAACTGTCCTTACTATTGAGAAGTAAGTAGTCTTATCCTTTGGATGTAAAGGGACATCGTAGGGTCATCGATTGGTCATTGAAGGCAACATTTGTAAGGATACCTTAGCATTCGAAGGGACGATCATCATTTAACCGTAGGCTACAACGAAGGGCCATCGAGGGACAAAATCGTATATTCGAAGGCAACATCCGAGGGACTATGATTTATCTTATAGGGACGTGATGATTTAATCGAAGGGTCTTTGCTAAGTGTATCCCCACGTTCGCGGGACATGACCGTAATACCGTAAGGCAACAAAGAGAGGACCAAGATCACATGTATTCAGAGGCAACATTTGTAATCAGTTAGATAATTAGAATAGATCTCCACAAGGGTATCCCACAAATAAAGTGGAATACCTAGCAAGCTACCTTCTTCGGGAGTATGTGAACCCTCACAAAAAGTCAACAAACGGGTTTGAATACCAAAACGGGGTGCAGTCGAGAGTTGCACCAAACAAAAGAATCACAGTAGTGAGAATGTCAGGCCAATAATACACGGTGATAATAAAACATGTCAGATAAGCACAGAACAGAATGGCAAAATCAGCGACTGTCATGTTCGCTACTGCCTCGCCTAGCGAAGGCTTGGCGAACACTCGCTACATGTTTGCTGAGCGAGGTGCTAGCGAACGGCTGCGGGTTTTGAGTTTGATAACAGTACGATTTCCGGAACTCCGAACCCTATGGCATCCATTATAGAAATTATATGATTAAACATTCAGGATATTCATGCATACTTAAACCCACATGCAAAATCTAACTACATATCCAAAATTCAATCATAATGCATCATGTATTTAGAGATTACAAATTGGAAGTATAAAACGATAGTGATGGTGCAAACCTGTTTGCGATTTAATTGCACCAGTGAATTGGCAGATCACTCTTAGGGTTTGTACCGGATCGAGGGGGCGGAGGTAACCTTTGTGCAGGTGAGTTTCCTTCAGGGTTTCCTTTAGGGTTGCTCTGAATTCTTTTGGTTAACCTCCAGGGTTTGCTCTCTGTGCGTGTTTGTGTTTCTCCTTTTCTCCTCTTTTTTCCGTCCTCCCCTTTTCTGAATGAGGTCTTGGTATTTATAATAGTTTTTGTGACCTGATGGGCTCAGAATGAAGCCCAAAATTTCTGGTATTCACAAGCTTCGCTAGGCGAGTGGTGCAGCGAAGAGTTCGCTAGGCGAAGGATTTGCTCGCCTAGCGAGCATGCCAGTTTGAGTCATTTTCTGGATTTGGCCACCTGTGAGCTGGGTCTTTGTTCCTTTAAGATCAATGTCTTGAACAATGAGTTGGAGTGCCTTGAAGAATGTCTTGAAAGATTAACAGGCAAATTTTGGGGTATGACAGTTGCCCCTGTTCAATATTCTTAGACCGAGAGAGTTAGAATGGTATGTACGCCATTCGTGATCTGGAGGTAGAAGATTATTGGACACTTAGAATGCCCGAAAATTTGCACTTGTTAATTGAGATGGTCTTGGCGGAGATGGGCTTAGAGATGCCATCCAGAAAGTTTGATGATGAGAGCTTCAGAGTGCATCATACCTCAGACCAATTTGAAGACATGGGTGCCACACCGGATCGTACGCTAGACCGTATAATGAGTCATCCTGATGAGATAAGGATCCAAATGGGTCATACACTGCTGGGGATAAAGGATCAGAATGGATCATACGCTAGATCGTATCTGAATTGCAGAATGAACCGTCCGTTAGGCTGTATCTGGAGAGGTAAAGATCAGAATGGATCGTACGCTAGATCGTATCTGAGTAGCAGAATGAGCCGTCCATTAGGCGGGTGACTTCAGTGGGGATGGAAGATCAGACCGGATCATACGCTAGATCGTATCTGAGTAGCAGAATGAGCCGTCCATTAGGCTGTATCTGATGATAAAAGGTAGTCGTATGCTAGACTACACTTCAGAATGTACCGTACGCTAGGTAGTATCTGAGGAATAAAGGTCAGAATGGATCGTACGCTAGATCGTATCTGAGTAGCAGAATGAGCCGTCCGTTAGGCTGTATCTGATGATAAAAGGTAGTCGTACGCTAGACTACACTTCAGAATGTACCGTACGCTAGGTAGTATCTGAGGGGATGAACATCTAAATGGGTCGTACGCTAGACCGTATTGGAACAGTTGAAGGAACCATACGTTAGGCTGAATCAGAATGAACCGTGTGTTAGGATATATCTGATAATATTTGTATATGTTGTATTTGCAATAAATGTCTGGGATGGGCTTAACGATGCCATCATTAGGCGGATGTCAGAATGCTCATCAGAATGAACATCCATATGGATTATATTTGAAAGACGTATCCGAACCTTGAATGTAATCAATGAGAATACCCGTATGAGTGGATCTTTATTTTGACTGTATCAGGAGGATAATTAACCTGAAAAATAAAGTTAGCTTCATGCCATGTCATGATGCATGAGATGTTTTATGCTTGCGAACATTGTATGCATGCGTATGCTGTGAAATGATGTAATGAATGAATTATGCGTCTGAGAAGTTCTGCTAGGGGAGAATAAATCCCGAGATTCCGGTTAGAGACATTTGTATTGATGAATCTTTCTTAGCTGGGGGTATTTGATTTCTGTCTGATGGCAGAAATATTCACCAAAAGCCTGGCTGGGGATGGAAGAGATGACCAGTCTGTCTAGTAATGCCAATTTCTTCTGGGGAATAATTGGCTTTGCTGGGGAATAGAATTAGCAACGGATTCATTGGAAAGCATGGTTAGACCTTCTCCCCGATCCTGAAGTCTTTTAGTAATCTCTATTTCTATTTTATGCATGTATTTTTGGTAAACATCGATCATATTCAAATGCATATATTAATTCAAATTAAATCAATGGACGTTTACGCAAACAAAACAGAGAAAGTAAAACAAAAGTATCTTTTTGGGAACAAAATTGTATTGATTTTGAAAGAGGGCCTATAAACAGGCAATTTGAGTACAAAGAGACAGAAATCCTAGTAAGAGGAAATTGTCGAGAAAACAAAGAAAAAGCTATGAAGAAAAAGTCCCATTGATTTTAATTCTGCTACTGTCATTAGGTCTTCAAGTATCTCATCTCCTACTGTCGGATAGAAGTGATTGGCTTGTTCAGTCCCTTTGGCTTGGGTGAAGCTGACTGAGAACGGGACATAGTCATACGCTTTAATCCCTAATTTTTGCCTGGACCGCCTTTTCAGGTTTTCAGTCCACCAGGATACCCTTTTTTGCCCAAGCCGCCTTTTCAGGTTTTCGACTTGCCGGGTGTACATTTTTATATGTTTATCCCTAATTTTTTCCCGAACCCTTTTGGTTCGCCGGGATGCCCTTACTTTTGCCTAGATACGTTGACCTAGCGGGTCTCTTTTATGCGTAGTATTTTTTGACTATGTCTGCGTTCACGGGATGTGGGAAGTCTTCGCCATCCATTGTAGCAAGTATCATGGCTCCACCAGAGAATACCTTCTTAACTACAAATGGTCCTTCGTATGTGGGAGTCCATTTGCCTCTGGGATCACCTTGTGGTAGAATGATACGCTTTATCACCAAGTCGCCAATTTGATACACCTGTCTCTTGACTTTTTTATTAAATGCCTGGGTCATGCGCTTCTGATATATCTGCCCATGACAAACAACCGCAAGTCTCTTTTCATCAATCAAATTTATCTGATCGAGTCGAGTCTGAATCCATTCAACTTCATCTAAGCCTGCATCTTTCATAATTCTTAGAGAAGGAATCTGAACTTCCACTGGTAAAACGGCTTCCATTCCATAGACTAAAGAGAAACGAGTTGCCCCTGTCGAAGTGCGTACTGAAGTGCGATAACCATGAAGAGCAAATGGTAACATCTCATGCCAGTCTTTGTAGGTTACTGTCATCTTTTGTATAATCTTCTTAATATTTTTATTAGCAGCTTCTACAGCGCCATTCATCTTTGGCCGGTACGGAGAAGAGTTATGGTGTTTTATTTTGAACTGCGTGCAGAGTTCAGTAATCATCTTGTTGTTCAAATTAGTGCCATTGTCAGTGATAACTCTTTCAGGAGAGAGCAGGTTTCTCAAATATATATTTGATAGGATCCATCTTAGAAATCAATAAAGTGGTATGATTCAACATATACTGTCTTAGTCGGCGAGCAGCCCAAGCCAAAGCACAACAAGTTTTCTCAAGCAGTGAGTATTTTGTTTCACAGTCGGTAAACTTTTGCTAAGGTGGTATATTGCATGCTCTTTTCGACCAGACTCGTCATGTTGCCCCAACACACACCCCATCGAATTTTCTAACACGGTCAAATACATGATTAGAGGTCTTCCTTCAACTGGTGGCATCAGAATTGGAGGTTCTTGGAGACACTTCTTGATTTTGTCAAAAGCTTCTTGACATTCATCATTCCATATTATCTCTTGAATTTTTCTCAGTAATTTGAAGATGGGTTTGCAAGTAGCAGTCAAATGGGAGATAAATCGGGCAATGTAATTCAAGTGTCCCAAGAAATCTCTGACTTCTTTCTTGTCTACTTCAGTACCCAGATTTACAGTTTCAATTGATTCCTCATGCGGCTGTATAGTCTTTTCTTCTTGCAGTAACAGTCTGGCAAGCTCTCCAGGTACTTCACAATCTTCCTCACTTCCATCCTTGGCCTGGTAGATCGGATTTTCAAAGTCATAATGAACAGTAGCAGAATTATTATCAACAGGATCCAGGGTGGATATGGATTTGCAATTTGTTACGTGAGTGTGTGTAAGAAAACATAGCTTATTCGAAAGATGACAGGAAAGATAAAGAGCGCAATATTTGAATGCAAAAAGTCCATTGATTTATTGAATGTGAATATGCTTATGAAAATGACAAAACCTTTAACAAAATTTAATATATTAAAATAAGCAATAACAATTACTCCTGACTAAAGGAAACTAGGATAGTGTCTTCAGCCTTCCAATTATTGAGTCCGTCACCGATTGTTGGGAAAATCCAGCTATCCAAGTCACAATCGCTATAAGCATCTTCTACAGCATTAATCTGATCTTTGACTATCTTTTCAGAGTTAAACCCCAGACCAGACTTATCAGGCTTGTACGGTACATCGATCAGTTGACCCCAGCCAGTACGACCACCATTTTCAACCACGGCTTGAGCATCTTTCAAAGAAATCATAGCAGGAGGGGCATGAATAACTTCGGGCACAAGGGAAGTTGGCTTAAGGACAGGACTGGTCGGAGGAACTACATCAAATGACTGAGAAGGAGTCTCAAAGAATTCACCATCCATCTCGACGTATCTGAAGGCCTGCAAACTACTGACAATATACTCTTCTTCTCCACACACAGTGACAATCTTGCCCTCTATCGGATACCTCAGCTTTTGATGGAGAGACGAAGCTACCGCACTTGCCCCATGGATCCAAGGGTGCCCCAGCAAGTAGGAATAGGCAGGACGAATGTTCATTACGTGAAAGGTAGTGTTGAAGACTTGAGGTCCTATCTTGATAGGGAGAACCACTTCACCATGGACAACACTTTTCGCACCATCGTAAGCATGCACCACAATGTCACTAGGTTTCAATTCAATGCTTTTACAGTTGAGTTTATCGAGCACAGCTTTCGGTAGCACATTCAGAGAAGAGCCATTATCGATCAACACATGAGATAAGGTGATCCCCTTACACTCAATGGAGATATGCAGAGCTTTATTGTGATTCTTTCCTGCTGGTGTCAGGCCAGCATCGGAAAAACCTAGGCCATTGTCAACAGATAAGTTAGCAACATAATTTTCGAACTGATCGACAGATGTCTCCTGAGGTACATGAGCGGTCTTCAAGAATTTTATCAATGCATTGGCATGAGATTCAGAAGATAACAACAAGGATAACATCGAAATTTTAGACGGAGTATGCCCCAACTGTTCTACCACATCAAAATCACTCTTGCGGATGATTTTCAACATTTCTTCCATTTCCTGTTTGGCAACATCTTCGGTAGTAACTTTGACTGGTGTCCTTGACTGAGAAGGGTTGATTACTGGTTCCTTTCCTCGAGTTTCAGGGACGGGAGGTGAGATTTCTGGAGAGAAGATCCTTCCACTTCGAGTAATTTTACTAGTCCTAACAATGTCATTAGGGTTAGCAGAATTATCAACTTGCTTTATGCCATGGACGTAAACATCACCTCCATAATTCCACGAAATGGCTTTGCTTGAGGAATACGGTATTGGGCCAGGTGCAGTAATAATTAGGGGAGCTACCTTGGGCTCATCAGTAATCTTCACGGGTACTTTAGTAGCGGTAATCTTCACTGGAACTTTGGATCTGGCAATCACAGATATTTCTTCAATAGGGTTTTCCACCTTAGGAATCTTTTCAAAGAGAATTGTACGATCATCCATCAGCTGTTGAATACCGTTCCTCAACTTTAAGCAACCATTGGGTCGGGGTATACAGAGATCGCAATTTTCAGCACAACCTGGAAATAAACCAGCTTGCAACAAATTCTTCTTGATGATCAGAAGAGGAGATGATAAGTCAACTTTATTAGAAATGTGAGAATTGTCATCCGCAACATTAACAGTCTTGTCATGATTAGGCATAGGGGCAGTGATGACATTAGGAGTCTCTGGAGGATCAAATTCAATTTCTCCAGCGTCGATCATATCCTGAATCTTATTCTTCAACAACCAACAATCGTTTGTATCATGCCCGGGGCTATCGGAGTGATATGCACACCTGGCATTAGGATTATCACGAGGAGAAGCAGTGTTGGGATTTGCAGGAGGATCTCTGAGGGTAATTAAATTTGCTTTTAGCATACCCTGCAGTGCTTGTGCTAAAGTCATATTGATCTTCGTAAACTGTCTTCTCGGCCTGTCTTGTCTGTGCTGGAAGTTTTGAGATGGCGGTGCTGCGATCGTAACTGCTCCAATGGTATGGTCACGGTTTTTCTTGTTATGGCCCCTTTCACCGTACACAGCATTTGATTCGCTCCTCCCCTGATAGGGCTTTTTGGTGCTTGCAGAGGTAGCCGCCTGTATCTTTCCACTTCGAATGCCGCTTTCAACGCATTCATCTGTCAATATAAGTTCAGTGAAACCCGATGAAGAACTTCCCAGTAGATGGCTGTAGAATGGGCCAGTCAGTGTACCCATGAACATGTCCACTAATTCTCGATCAGTCATCGGGGGTTTGACTCTGCCAGCCAAATCTCTCCATTTTTGAGCATATTCTTTGAAGTTTTCTTTAGAGCCCATAGTCATAATCTGCAACTGTAGCCGAGTAGGCGCCAATTCAGAATTATATTGGTAGTGTTTGTAGAAAGTTGTCGCTAAATCAGTCCAGGTGCGGATGTTAGAGCTCTCAAGCTGATAATACCACTCTAACTGTGTGCCAGACAGACTCTCTTGGAAGAAATGGATCCATAGCTTCCTATCAGTGGTATATGGCTGAATATTTCTCACATAAGCTCTCAGATGCATCTGAGGACAAGACGCACCATCATATTTAGTGAAAGCGGGGACCTTGAATTTGCGGGGAATGACCACATCAGAGACCAGACCTAAGCTTTCGAAATCCAGACCGGGCGCCTTTTGACCCTCCATAGCTAGCATACGTTCTTCCTGCAACTTATACTTATCATCTTTTGGAGAGTACTGTTCATTTTCATAGTCTTCATCGTCGTCCTCAGGGTTGAAGGGATCAACATTTTCCTCTTCCGAATCATTTTCTGTCTCCTCTTCGTGATCCTTCGGAATTCTAATCTTGACTCCTGCGGCCTGTCCTTTAAGCCTTCTTCCCGGGTTAATGTAACTCACAGCTTTCTTGTCTTTCTTCTTCTCGAGCAAGAGAGCCTTCAGTTCCTCCTGCCCCTTGGATAAGTTCAAGATCATCTCCTGGAATTGAGCATTTTGAGCCTGGAGATCTTTGACAGTTTGTTCGAGGGCCATTTTTCTGTTTGCAATGAAGACCGTGAGAACATTGATCCTTTAGAGTACCTGTTATGCAATGTTATGTTATGCTATGCAATGTATGAAATGTTTTCAAGGACTTTTGAAATTTAACTTTGCGTAAACCACCAAAAGAGGGAAATAAATTCTTGAGTTAAGGAGAGATCGTTACGAGGTTGATCCGGATGGTCTTCCTGGAAGCCATAGCCTTACAAAACAGAGCAAAGTTAAATCCCTAAGTCCTTGAAATGGTTAGTACAATGTCATGATGTTATGATGTTATGATGTTATGTAAGTAACAAACACAAACAAGTCACACCGCAATCAATCCTAGGTTTTTAAGGCTTGCATGAGTTCCATAGGTAAGTACCCTCCCCACTGAAGTTTGGTTGGTTCAACCTGTCCTAGAATAGTAACCGGGTTCTAGAAGGATCTCAATCATTGACCTTTCCTTAAGTCCACTTCAGTGCAACAACAAGTGGTTGACCAAAGCTTCCCTAAAGTCCAATCTCAAAGAGTGTAGTATCGAGTCTCAACCAACCCCAGTCGGAACCGAAGTCAGTTATCTCACTACTTTCTAATGGCTAGGATGAGTCAATTAGAGTTCTAAAGGTCTGGTTAACGCTTTGATGACACCACGCGGACGCCAAATTTTTCCTCAAGTAAACATGAGGAACATCAGGACATTCAAAGTGTCACGTTAACCATAGCCATCATTTTAACCATTCCAGTATACGCCGGATAGTCGCGATGATCTCTTGCTACTTACCTAAGGTACACTTGATCCGGGTGTAGGATCTTTCACTCAAGCATAAAATACCCAAGCAACCCCTTAAAAGTAAATCAGACAATTTGAATACATAAGTGATCTTGTTTTTTAAGGTAACCTCTCTTTTTAAGGGTCCCCAGCAGAGTCGCCAGTTCTGTCATACGGTGAACTGACTTTGGGTGCTTTTGCTTTGGAAAGCAAATGTCGCGGATAGCAAGAGTCTCCACCGACTTTTCTTTTATCCAATAAGGAAAGGTGGAAAAGAACAGGAAAGACCTTGATTAGATTTTGGGTTCGGGAGGTACATTATACAAAGGGAAGGTGTTAGCACCCTTTGTATCCATGGTTATCCATGGGCTCTTAATGGCTTAATCAGTTATGTTTTTCTTGTTTAAAAAAGTGTTTGAGAAATGTTTAGAAAATGTTTGAAAAGAGAGTTTAACTTTGTAATGATTCTTGTACGAATGCATACAAAGTGTTTTTCTCGTTTAATTTTGAAAGCTGTTTAGAAAAATATAACTTGGCAATGATTCTAGTACGAATGTATACCAAGTGGTGATTTTCTAATAGATGTTTTGCAAAGTGTGAGGTGTGAAAAGTGTTTTAAGTTGTGAGTCAGCATTTAAGAGTTATACCTACCCAAGGTCTTTATGGGCATTTCCTATCCTTATGAGGGTAAAACTGTCCTTACTATTGAGAAGTAAGTAGTCTTATCCTTTGGATGTAAAGGGACATCGTAGGGTCATCGATTGGTCATTGAAGGCAACATTTGTAAGGATACCTTAGCATTCGAAGGGACGATCATCATTTAACCGTAGGCTACAACGACGGGCCATCGAGGGACAAAATCGTATATTCGAAGGCAACATCCGAGGGACTATGATTTATCTTATAGGGACGTGATGATTTAATCGAAGGGTCTTTGCTAAGTGTATCCCCACGTTCGCGGGACATGACCGTAATACCGTAAGGCAACAAAGAGAGGACCAAGATCACATGTATTCAAAGGCAACATTTGTAATCAGTTAGATAATTAGAATAGATCTCCACAAGGGTATCCCACAAATAAAGTGGAATACCTAGCAAGCTACCTTCTTCGGGAGTATGTGAACCCTCACAAAAAGTCAACAAACGGGTTTGAATACCAAAACGGGGTGCAGTCGAGAGTTGCACCAAACAAAAGAATCACAGTAGTAAGAATGTCAGGCCAATAATACACGGTGATAATAAAACATGTCAGATAAGCACAGAACATAATGGCAAAATCAGCGACTGTCATGTTCGCTACTGCCTCGCCTAGCGAAGGCTTGGCGAACACTCGCTACATGTTCGCTGAGCGAGGTGCTAGCGAACGGCTGCGGGTTTTGAGTTTGATAACAGTACGATTTCCGGAACTCCGAACCCTATGGCATCCATTACAGAAATTATATGATTAAACATTCAGGATATTCATGCATACTTAAACCCACATGCAAAATCTAACTACATATCCAAAATTCAATCATAATGCATCATGTATTTAGAGATTACAAATTGGAAGTATAAAACGATAGTGATGGTGTAAACCCGTTTGCGATTTAATTGCACCAGTGAATTGGCAGATCACTCTTAGGGTTTGTACCGGATTGAGGGGGCGGAGGTAACCTTTGTGCAGGTGAGTTTCCTTCAGGGTTTCCTTTAGGGTTGCTCTGAATTCTTTTGGTTAACCTCCAGGGTTTGCTCTCTGTGCGTGTTTGTGTTTCTCCTTTTCTCCTCTTTTTTCCGTCCTCCCCTTTTCTGAATGAGGTCTTGGTATTTATAATAGTTTTTGTGACCTGATGGGCTCAGAATGAAGCCCAAAATTTCTGGTATTCGCAAGCTTCGCTAGGCGAGTGGTGCAGCGAAGAGTTCGCTAGGCGAAGGATTTGCTCGCCTAGCGAGCATGCCAGTTTGAGTCATTTTCTGGATTTGGCCACCTGTGAGCTGGGTCTTTGTTCCTTTAAGATCAATGTCTTGAACAATGAGTTGGAGTGCCTTGAAGAATGTCTTGAAAGATTAACAGGCAAATTTTGGGGTATGACACCCAGCCACTACTATATCAGCAAAATTGGTAACCGGGCATCCTACCATTCTTTCAGCAAAGGTCCCTTGCAGGGTACCCATGAACAGATCAGACATTTCTCTATTTACCAACGGAGGTTGGACTCGGGCAGCCAACTCCCTCCATCTTTGCGCGTATTCTTTAAACCCTTCGTTAGGCTTCTGAGACATACCCTGCAGCTGGGTACGGCTAGGAGCCATATCAGCATTGAATTGATATTGTTTAAAGAAGGCATCTCCGAGATCCTGCCAGCTTTTGATATCATAAGATTTCAGCTTGGTATACCATTCCAAAGACCCACTAGACAGACTGTCTTGGAAGAAGTACATCCAAAGCTTCTGGTCCATTGTATAAGCAGAAATCTTTCAGACAAAATCCTGGAGATGCGTTTCCGGGCAAGAACTCCCATTATACTTGTCAAACGCAAGCGCTTTAAACTTTTGCGGGATCACAATCCCCTCAACTAGCCCCATGTTCGACATATTGACAACCCCCGGAGTAGCATAGCTTTCTAGAGCCCTGATTTTCTCCGCCAGCACTTGAATCTCTTTATTTGGTGGTTGGGCACCATATTGCCCAAACTGTTCATTCAGCATGGAGAACTGATCTTCTTCTCTATCCTCCTCAGCCCCAAAGAAAGGAGGAAACAGGTTATCCTTCAGATTGTTGCCCATCGGACCTGGTCCACCGCCTGTGGCAACACCAAAACCCCCACCATTATTAATCACTACGCCAGCAGTTGTCTTTTTTCTGAGATCTCCCCCATCCCTGGAACCACTAAGGCCATTGTTGGACACCCCCTCCTGATTGTTACCACTGTTGGCAGCTGAAGCCCGCTCGAGCTTCTCCACTTTATCAGCAAGTGCTTTTTGCCCCACGGCAAACCCTTGCATGACGTTGATCAGTTTGCTCATTTTCTCCTTCAGCTCGAGAATATCTGCGTTGGATGTATCCATCAGTTTGGGTCTGTTGCGCCTGGTAGGGTATCTGTGAGGACGAGCTACGTGCAAAGGAATGATTCGACGTGCGCGAGCAATGATTCCTGAGATAACCAAACACGTTAGATACTGACACCTGCAAAACAGAAGACAGGTTATTATGACTCATGCATGAATGCAATGTCTATCCATATGAGGAACACACTGTCTTTCGATCCTGGCTTCATCGAGACGGGTAATAATTTGGACAATAACATTCTGACATCAGGATGTCTCTCAACCAAAATTTCAATCGAGAATGTACCCTGAGTATGGATAGACATGGGTTAGATGCAGATGAATGCAAAATGAGAATGATGCTGATGTATGAATGCAATGCACTGTGCCATCCTCCAAGTCCTTTGAAAATCAACTGCACTGAGTTCCGGTCTCTGAACTGATCACAACCATCTGAGGGAACGAGTAACCATAAATCCGACTTAGGGTTCCGAAATAAACGGAACTGAAGGATATACCACCATCATCACTGGGAAGTCACTGATCGGATAACAACAAAAGCATCTGAATCAACCCAGGGAATCCTGAAATAAATGGATCCCCACTAATAAATACCACGGACAGAACTCCGGCGTCTCAGAAATAAATATCCATAAATCCGGCTGAACCAAAGTCACCATCAAAACATGCATCTGTAAGAATCAAACCCTCCCCTCACAGGCGAATTCTAATCAGGTCATCCTAAGGCGGATAATGGTCTCGACAATCGGGCAAAGATACTCAACGGGTTTGCCCTTTCGGGTGTGCCGTTGCAGCTCTCATAAGATCGTCTAAACCAAAGATCCGGGAAAGAACGGTCACCGAAGTCAATAGCTCATAAGAGGTAACCCAACCAAAGTGGAATCCTCCACTCGGAAGGACTCTCTCAGATGAACCTCGTCCGGCTTGTGGTATGTCACGTCGCAACAACATGCCCAACCAACATGTGAGGAACGTGAGACCACACTAATCCTAGGTGTATACTCGGGCTTGGGTTTTAGCCCCACTCAAAACACCCACCCCAACTCAGAGGAACCAACCTATACAGAGTCCAGCACAATGATAATATGATGCATACAAACATATATGCAAATATATACAGTCACAACATAATAATCATAAATGCAATAAATAAAGCATCACAAGCAACCAAAACTACCCTATAGAGCGCTAGGATTGACTCGCTTAGGGAAGATGGACCAGCAAGATGTCAACTTCTATTGTCCCCAGCAGAGTCGCCAGCTGTCGCATCCGCGAAAAACAACCGGCGGGAAGAAGCAAACAAACAGAGCCGCCACCGTGCGTTATTTATCCCAAAGAAGGGAAAGGAAATGCTCGAAGTAAACCTGGAAAGGAAATGGTCTTACGACCGGAGATTGCAAGGATCGGGAGTCGGTTACGCAAGGGGAAGGTATTAGCACCCCTCACGTCCGTCGTACTCGACGGGATCCACGCTCAGAAAGATAGAATAAGGTTGCTGAATAACCGCTCAAAGAATGCACACACACTGGAATAAAACACAGATGGAAAGAGAGGGGAACGGGCTCGCTAGGATATCGCATCCTATGCCTACGTATCTCATCTGGAATGAGAATCAGAGCTACCGTAGTTCGGCTAACGCACGCCAAACAAAACGCTAAACGGAGACGCTGAGACGTCAGAGCAAACACCCAAACACAAACTGGAAACGGAATGCCAATCGCTGGGCTTACATCCAACTCCACAAAAGAAACGCAAACAGGAAACCGACTGCCAATCGCTGGACTTACGTCAGACTCCAAACAAGCAAACACACACAGGAAACTGACTGCCAATCGCTGGACTTATGTCAGACTCCAAACACACACAAGAGGGTTGAAAAAAGAAAAGGGCGCCCGGAGAGATCTGCTCATCTCCTGCCTACGTACCTCATCTGGTATGAGGATCAGGGCGACGTAGTTCCCCTTAACAGGGAAAAACTTCTATCTTAACCAGAGACTAGGGAGATAACAACTAAAAGGGAGACTACGACTCGAGCCTAGAAGTTGTCATGCAAATGATCCCTATATTGAAGTCTCTAACAAGAGTTTGACTCACACAGGCAGTGAGTCAACTCAAGTTTATCTCTACGTACATTCAACTTCCTCGAAAGTTGATCATACGACTCCTACAGAAAGGAGATGAGAAGCAAAACAAATAATCATCAAAAGCAATTAGCACACATTATACATAACCAAGGGGGCTCAAGCAAGGTTGGGCTTTAGTCAAGGGGTCATATCGACCTTGACAAACAAGCCAACTGGAAAGGGGTGTTGTTTGCTCTTAACCCTAACATTGAGAGTTAGGGTGAAGCAGATGAAATGGGAAGTGAGGGTAAGACCTCACAGCTCTTATCCCTGGCCTGGGAGAGCTTCAGACAATGAAAGTGTGGGAGTCCAGAATGTGGGACTCTATTCCACATGACCTGACACAACAAGATTTTGGGTTTTTATTCAAAGTGCATCAACACAGGGTGTGAGCAAGATGAATGACACAATTGAATAGCAGGGGGTGGATTGCACACCCCTTTTATCTGCCAATGCCTCTTCACTTAGGAGGTCTTTTCATGTACAAGGCACAAAAATAAACAACCACAAACATTGCCTCTTAAGGAGGGCTTCAAACAGGTGCCTGCCAAAGTAACATGACAGGTCTTCCAGACTACATGGAGATCAAGGAAAATACCTAAGTGATATGCCAACCACAAGCAAAGCAACACAAAGTTCAAATGAACTTAAAGCAACTTAGGTACCTGTGTAAACAACTAAACAAATCAGTATAGTGTTCAGACAAACAGACAACAGTCAACAACACACAGACAATCCCAAGGTACAACAAATAAGCCATAAGGCAAACTCAAGTGAATTATCATCAACCTACAAAACAACCAAATGTTAGCAATCAATGGAAAATATCAACATTCAAATGATGAAGCAACATCAACCATGGAAATTGAGTGCTTGGTCCTGAAATTCAAAGCTCACATGTAAGTACAAGCCACTAGGTCAAAGCCTAGGGTCAAAGGTGAAGAAAAAATTCAAAACAGGAGCTAATATTCAACACAATGCAACTTCAAACACATATTAACATGTCCTAAAAAGGACAAAAACAAAATCATCAAGCAAAGGCATTTCATGTGCAAGAGAAGTCAGACAATTTCTAAGCTCACATTTGGAGATTGAGAATGAAAATTCCAAATAAAAACAGAAATGATTCAAATAATTCTGGAAAAATTCATGAGCATTCAACACATCCAATACAATCATCATATAAAAAATCAGAAGCATCAAAGGTCATTTGATATGGAAATGAAATTGCACAAGTTGATCAACCAAATGTGTGACACAAATTGTCACACCATGCAAACATGTGTATAAAACAGAAATGACACATGGAAAAAATGTCAAACCAAAACCAAAATGTCAATTATCATGTCAAGAATCATCATGCAAAATTTGGTAGCAATTGGATCAATATCAAGCATTTCAAAATAGAAAGAGTAAGGCAAGGTCACAAATGTACACATGATCACATATTCTAACACAAATCAAAATCCAGCCATGCACAACTTCAAAATTTATCATCATCAAATAGAGGACATCTTAATGAACAAATAGCAAAAAACCAGGGATTATTTGGAGCATTTTTCAATTAGATATGGATTTTCTAAGTTGGAAGAAATATTTAAAATGAGATGAACACATGTATATGAAATATGGAGGGAAAAATGAACATGAGAAATTAATTTGAATATATGCTACCACCAGGATTCGAATCAGGTATAGGCGCCAATCAAAACGGCGTTGTTTCATGGCATGGAAATAAAATGAAAAAAACAGAGACACAAACGCGCTACACATGGATCGAAGTGAGAACCAACGGATCAAACAAGGCATGGGCGCGTTCTTCATCAAGAACCCTAGCGAACCAGGTTGGACGCTAAGCCGTCACTATGTCGTCGCTAAGATGAAGATCTTCATCTTCTTCACGAAGATGATGATGAACAGTATGAAGTTCATCAAAAAATTTCTAGAATTTCCAGAATTTCTCAGATTTTACAAAAAAATATACCAAAACGAAGCTCATGCAATGGAGATTATGTAAGAACAAAAATTGTTCTACAACAGATTCCTTGATTTTGATGATAACAAAGGATGAAACCAAAAATGGCACCCTAACGAAAAGTTTCTAAGTGTGCAGGATTCTAAAGAAAGAAGGAAGAAATCTGATGATGTCATCAGATACAAAACCAGATCAGATACAAATTATCAAATGATCAGAAGCATCTGAAGTGAAAACAAGTTCAAGAAAGTCTAACTCTGAGCAAAACAACAAGTATCAGAAGCATCTGAACAAGAAGTAAGCTCTAGAAGTTCTGACTCTGAACAATGCTATCTCTAGATTCCAGAAGTTATCAGCGCTGTCTGAAGAAACTATCTGAACTCAACATCAGAAGCAAGATTCCAAGATTCTCCAGAAACACAAATACTCTGAGCATGGAATTGCTAATCATGAAAGAGTAACGTTAAAGTCAAGTAAAGATTTGCAAATGGTTTTCCTAATAGAGAAAGAGACGTTAATCTCCAATTTCAATAAAGAAGATACCATATGTGGTAAGTAGTCATTTCAAGGAGAGAAAGTTATCCTGCAGAAGCTATTTATGTTATGGCGTAAATTCATCTTATTACTCATCAGTTTCAACTACCACCTCACTGATCTATATAAAGAACTGCAAATCAACATTCAAGATACAACACATACAAGCAGAAATTATACTGAAACATCAACGCACAAGAAAACACTCTTGCTCTCTAAGATCTTCACGAAGCTTTTGCTTATAACGTGAAAAACTCTTGCTCTTAATATTGTAATACTTGC
The DNA here is from genome assembly GCF_024323335.1 of Lathyrus oleraceus. Taxonomy (NCBI): domain Eukaryota; kingdom Viridiplantae; phylum Streptophyta; class Magnoliopsida; order Fabales; family Fabaceae; genus Lathyrus; species Lathyrus oleraceus. The sequence goes on from NC_066579.1 coordinate 377,005,751, forward strand.
TTTCTTAGAAGCACTCTAGATTACATAAATCTTTCATCTATTGTTTGTTGATTTCCTCAAGTGACTCTGTGTAGTCTGTATACTTGAGAGGACTAAGAGATTTTTCTCTTAGACGTTGTTTGTAATCTTTCAAGATTAGTGGATTAAGTCCTTGTTGAAGGCGAAATCACCTTGGCCGGGTGGACTGGAGTAGCTTTGTGTTATAAGCGAACCAGTATAAAATCATTGTGTGGTTTTCATTTTGAAAAAGCGCTTATTTTTCCAAACAATTCAAACCCCCCCTTTCTTGTTTTTCTCACCTTCAATTGGTATCAGAGCTCCGGCTCTGTTATTGATTTTCTAATCAAACACTTAACAGTGTAGAGAGATCCAGTACGAGAAAAACCATGGCCCACTCAAATGAAAGAGATAGTTACAATGCTAAGCCTCCTGTTTTTGATGGAGAGAAATTTGATTACTGGAAAGATAGAATCGAAAGTTTCTTTCTTGGTTATGACGCTGACCTCTGGGACATTGTCACAGATGGATACACACCTCCAGTCTCAGAAAATGGAGCTGAAGTTCCCAGAAATAAGATGTCAGAAGATCAGAAACGTATCTTCAAAAATCACCACAAGGCCAGAACAATACTTCTAAATGCTATATCATACAACGAATATGAAAAGATCACCAACAGAGAGACAGCCAAAGATATACTTGACTCTCTGAAGATGACTCATGAAGGAAACTCCCAAGTCAAAGAGACGAAGGCTCTGGCGCTTATCCAGAAATATGAAGCCTTCAAAATGGAAGATGACGAAGCTATAGAGGCTATGTTTTCTAGATTCCAAACTCTTATTGCAGGTCTCAAGGTGCTAGACAAAGGATACACAACTGCAGATCATGTTAAGAAGATAGTCAGAAGTCTGCCAAAGAAATGGAGACCTATGGTTACTGCTCTGAAGTTGTCAAAGGATCTGAACAATATCAGCCTTGAAGAACTTGTCAGTTCTCTCAGAAGCCATGAGATAGAACTAGAGGAAGATGAGCCTCAGAAAAGGAACAAGTCTGTAGCATTATAGTCCAGACCTGAAAGATGCAAACTTGACAGAACCAAAGCTCTCCAGGCAGAAACTGAAGATACTGACGACTCTGAACCAGAAGACTCTGATGATGAAGAAGAATTGTCCCTACTAACCAGAAGAGTTAAGCAACTCTGGAAAAAAAGAGGAACAACAACTTCAGAAGACCAAGACCCAGAGGGGATCGATCTGAATCAACTTCAAAAGGTAAATCTAACAAAGATATTACCTGTTATGAATGTAAAGAAACAGGTCATTACAGGAATGAATGCCCCGAGCTAAAGAAAGACAACCCTAGAAAAGAAAGCTTCAAGAAGAATACCTTCAGGACAAAGAAAGGACTGATGGCTACCTGGGATGATAGTGAATCTGGATCATCAGAATCTGACTCTGATGAACAGGCCAATGTGGCACTTATGGCTACCACATCCAGGAGTAGCTCAGATGAAGAATCTGAAGAGGTATTTTCTGAACTTTCTCGATCTGATCTAGAATCTTGTTTGTCAGAAACTCTTAGCTCATATCAGAAATTAAAACAAAAGTTTAAAAACATTAAAGGCTGTCTTAAAGCAAAATTTGAAGATTGTGGCAAGCTTGAGATGACAATTCTAGCACAAGAAGATACAATTAGATTGTTAACATTAGAAAGAGATGGAGCAAAAAGAAAAAGCTTAGAATTAGAAGAAGCGTTATCTCAAACTCCACAAACTTCAAATGCAATAATTTATAAATACGAAGAAGCCTTCCAAGAATTTCTGAAAAATGGAATAGGTAGGAGTATTATGGCATCCATGATTTATGGAGTAAGTCAGAACAATAAAAAGGGAATTGGGTATGATTCTAAGGAAGATAAAACTTCTACCAGTGACCAACTTAAATCTCCCTTTTCATATCACTACACACACACACAAGAACAAAAATTTAAAAATGCTAGAAAACCCAAAGTTATAAGAAACTCTGGGAAAACTAATCTGAAAGGACCCAAGAGATTCTGGGTACCAAAAGATAAGATTGTGTATGTTGCAGATATCCTATGCAGCAAAGTTCAGACACCAGTCATGGTACCTGGACTCTGGATGCTCGCGACACATGACGGGAAGAAAGTCTATGTTCCAAAGCCTGGAACTTAAAGACGCTGGATTTGTAGGTTTCGGAGAAGATCAGAAAGGAAGGATCAGAGGCTCCGGAACGATTGGTAATGGTACTCTTCCCTCTATATCTGATGTTCTTTATGTAGAAGGATTAATGCATAACTTGTTATCCATAAGTCAATTAAGTGATAACGGTTATGATGTAATCTTTAATCAAAAAACATGTAAAGCCATTAATCAGAACGATGGCTCTGTCCTTTTCACAGGCAAGAGGAAAAACAACATTTATAAAATTAATCTTTCTGATTTAAAAGAACAAAATGTTAAATGTTTGATGTCAGTTCACCAAGAGCAATGGGTATGGCATAAACGCTTGGGCCACATTAGCATGAGGAAACTTTCTCAGCTAACTAAACTCGAGTTAGTCAAAGGCCTACCTAAACTGAAGTTTTCTTCAGATGCTCTGTGTGAAGCATGTCAGAAAGGAAAATTTTCAAAAACATCCTTTAAAAAGAAAAATGTTGTTTCTACCTCTAAGCCTCTGGAACTTCTTCACATTGACTTATTTGGTCCTGTGAAAACAGCATCAGTTAATGGAAAGAAGTATGGACTAGTCATTGTTGATGATTACAGTCGCTGGACATGGGTAAAATTCCTAAAGCACAAGAGTGAGTCTCACTCTGTATTCACTAGTTTCTGTTCCAAAGTACAAAAAGAATTTGACTCTAAAATTATTAGAGTCAGAAGTGATCATGGTGGAGAATTTGAAAACAAAGATTTTGAAGAATTATTTGATTCTAATGGAATATCCCATGATTTCTCCTGCCCTAGAACTCCACAACAAAATGGAGTTGTAGAGAGGAAGAATAGGACATTCCAAGAGATGGCAAGGACCATGATCAATGAAACTAATGTAGCAAAGCACTTTTGGGCAGAAGCTGTAAATACAGCGTGTTACATTCAGAATAGAATCTCTATAAGACCTATTCTTGAAAAGACTCCCTATGAACTGTGTAAAGGAAGAAAACCAAACATTTCATATTTTCATCCTTTTGGATGTTCTTGCTTTATATTAAATACTAAAGAACATCTGAACAAGTTTGATTCCAAAGCACAGAAAGGTATTATGTTAGGATACTCAGAACGCTCTAAAGGCTACAGAGTATACAACACAGAAACCAAAATTGTGGAAGAATCAATTCATGTCAGATTTGATGATAAGCTTGACCCTGAAAAGTCAAAGCTAGTTGAAAAGTTTGCAGATTTGGAAATCACTCTTGTAGAATCTGATAAAACTCCAGAAGCAACTGTCACTCAGAACTCTGAAGAAATTAAATCTCCAGAAATCCCAAAGAAAGTTAAAAGTCATATCAATGTATCTGAAGATTTGATTCTGGGAAACAAGAACGAACCTGTCAGAACCAGATCTACCTTCAGGACTTCTGAAGATACTCCTCTGGGACTAGTGTCTCTGATTGAGCCTATGTCTTGTGATGAAGCACTTCAGGATAACGACTGGGTTTCAGCTATGCAAGAAGAATTGGATCAATTCTCAAAAAATGATGTCTGGGATCTCGTTCCTAAACCCAGAGGCACTCATGTCATTGGAACCAGATGGGTTTTCAGAAACAAGCTGAACGAGAAAGGAGAAGTTGTCAGAAACAAAGCTCGACTGGTAGCTCAAGGTTACAGTCAACAAGAAGGTATTGACTATAATGAAACCTTTGCTCCAGTCGCGAGGTTAGAATCTATTCGTCTTCTTGTATCTTTTGCTATTAATCACTCTATCAAATTATATCAAATGGATGTCAAGAGTGCGTTTCTTAATGGTTATATTTCAGAAGAAGTGTATGTCAATCAACCTCCAGGTTTTGAAAATTCAAACTTTCCAGAACATGTTTTTAAACTTAAGAAATCCTTATATGGACTTAAACAAGCTCCCAGAGCTTGGTATGAACGTTTAAGCAGTTTTCTTCTGGAACAAAATTTTATCAGAGGGAAAGTTGATTCTACACTCTTCTGTAAAAACCTTAATAATGATCTCATGATATGCCAGATTTATGTTGATGATATTATTTTTGGTTCTGCTAATATCTCTGTTTGCCAAGAATTTTCTAAGTTAATGCAGGCAGAATTTGAGATGAGTTTAATGCAAGAACTAAAGTTCTTTCTGGGAATTCAAATTAATCAAACTCCAGAAGTCACGTACGTCCATCAAAGTAAATATATTAAAGACGTTCTGAAGAAGTTTGACATGACTGAATGCAACTCTGCAAAAACTCCCATGCACCCAACTTGCATTCTTGAAAAGGAAGAGGTAAGCAACAAGGTTTGTCAGAAGCTTTATCGAGGTATGATAGGCTCTCTTCTCTATCTGACTGCTACTCGTCCTGATATTCTCTTTAGTGTCTGTCTTTGTGCCAGATTCCAATCAGATCCTAGAGAATCTCATTTAACAGCAGTTAAGAGAATTCTTAAGTATCTGAAAGGAACTCCTAACCTGGGCCTGATGTATGAGAAAACATCAGAGTATAGACTCTCGGGTTATTGTGATGCAGATTATGCAGGAGATAGAATAGAACGAAAAAGCACTTCTGGAAATTGCCAGCTTCTGGGAAACAATCTGATATCCTGGGCTAGCAAAAGACAATCAACAATTGCTCTATCAACTGCAGAAGCAGAATATATCTCAGCGTCACTGTGCACAACTCAGATGCTCTGGATGAAGCATCAGTTAGAAGATCTGCAAATCTTTGAGAGTAACATTCCTATCTTTTGTGATAATACTGCTGCTATTTGTTTAAGTAAGAATCCCATTCTACATTCCAGAGCCAAACACATTGAAATAAAACATCATTTTATCAGAGACTATGTTCAGAAAGGGATAGTAACATTGAAGTTCATTGATACTGAACATCAATGGGCAGATATCTTTACTAAGCCTCTAGCTGAAGATAGATTTCTTTTTATCTTAGAACATCTGAACATTAAAAATTGCCCTGAGTGATGTATGGCTCTGAAAATGTAAAATGAGACTCTGATAAAAACAAATACACTTCTGCCTCTGACTCTGATACTTCTACCAGTTAAGAAGATATCTGAGTTAGAAATCTTCAGGAACAAATCCCTTGGTATTCCTAAAGATCAGATACATCAACACGTGGAGCTCTGAGCGTCTAACCTTAGAACTTCTAGACAGCTGTCAAAAGAAATCCAAAAGGCAGACGTTTGAGTCCTCCTCGAGCAGTGTGCGTACTGTGGGATTAGACATTCATTAATTAGCTGTAATCATTTTTCCCCCCAAGCGTGCTTACTTGAGCGTTGTGCTAACGCAATTTAATGTGTCGTTTTGCATGTGTTTTACTTAGAGTATATAAACACTTTTCTCACATTTCACACACTTATCACTCTCACTCACTCTAAAACCCTAAACCTCTCTCAAGCATTCTCTGAAAGCTCTTCATCTTCATCAATCTTTTTCTCCTTCACCATGGACGCTCAACAACAACAAGTCTTTAACTTCTCTCAAGAAATGGAATCAAGCTCTACTGCTTAAATCTCAAGCATTCCAACACCAACGGTTACAGGCGTCACCATCACCCCTGTTTACAAAGAACCCCATGTTCTTGACCGTGAACGCCACATTAACCTCTCAACCCCTTTTGAAGGACTGGACGTGTTGTGTGAATCGCTAGTTGATTTCGACAACTTGAAGAGAAATGGCGTTGATCTTACTGAAGAGCTTCGTAAACAAGGTTGGGAAAACTATTTCCAAAGGCTTTATGGTCCTGTTTACCCTCTTCTTGTCAAGGAATTCTGGAGATTTGCAGATGCAGATGACCACTTCATCGTCTCCTATGTTCTGGGGGTAAAAATTGTTATTACTGAAGGGTCAATTGCCTCCTTACTGAACATGGAGAGAGCTGGAGGTAAAAGGATTTACAACATCCCTCCTAGGTCAAAGCGCATTACTGATGTAATCAATCCAACAATTTTCAAACCCAACACTGAAGGAAATCCTTCAAAGAACAAAGAGCTGCATCAGAACCTCAGAGTGTGGCTGAAGATCATTCTGGGAATTATTCACCACCGTCCAGCCTCTAACTCCTCTGACTACATCAATGCAGACCAGAAATGCATTTTGTATTGCATTCAGAAGGGTGTGAAGATCTGCCTCCCTGCTCTCCTTTTCAGATATCTGAGAGATTCTGTCAGAGAAACCACAAACAACATGAAGCCCAGATCCTACATTCCTCTGGGAAGACTGCTATCTGATGTCTTCATTGAGAATGGACTGGTAGATCATCTGGAAAAGACCAAACTGATGGATGATCTGGCAATAGATGTTGGGAAGCCTCTGAACGCCAGAAATCTCAAGAGTATGGGGATAATTAAGAAGATTCAAGTCAGACCCACTCTGGACACATCCTGGGATTCTTTGAAAGATCAGAGGAAGATGCCTCATGGCCTTGCCAGGTTCTTCAAAAATGAACCCAGAGATGCTGTTGCTATCTATCTTCAGCGTCTGCTGGATGATGGTGTTGACATCTCTGACTTCAGCCTCGACGACTGTCTGGATTCTGAAGAAGACTTCGTCAGATACAAGAGAGGTTTCTCTGAGAAGAAGATAGCATCACAGGCAAAGAGGGCAAGAATTGGAGAAGCTTCTGGAAGCAGATCTTCAGCTCCTCTGAAGACCTCGTCAGATACTGGTATGTCTGTTTCTCCTCTTACCTCTGTACCTCCGATGGTTTCCTCTACTCCTCCCTCTAATCCTCTTACAACACCTCCCATCTATACAACCTCTGAAATCCCACCTTCAACCATCAGAACCTCTCAGCCTACACCAGTTTTAAACATCGCCCGTACTTTCATACCTCCCTCTAAACCTGCACAAACCCACCAAAGCACTTCCTCTTCATCTTCCTCAGAACCAGAATCACCCCCATATGTTTCTATCTCTTCTGACCCAGAATACTCTGACCCTGACTCCCCAACCATAGCTCAGATTTATGCTCAAAAATTCGCTTCACAACAACCAACAGAACCTGAAATAACTTCACCACCACAACAAACAACCACCATACCTTCTGAAGACCAACCCTCTGACCATCCCACTTCTGATATCAACCCACCAAACACCTCTGCTGCACCTGAATCTGAAACTGAAACTGAACCCTTAGATTTAAATCCTCTTTACGCATCACCCCAAACATCTGAACCTCAACCTGAATCAGAAACTGAACCAGAACCTCTAACTCTAAATCTCAGCCCTCCAACATCTCCACCTCTTACCTCTGAACCTGACCTTTCTGTACCTACCCTTGAGGAATCCATCATGCTGGTTGCAGGGGCTTCAGTACAAAAGATCAAGTCTCTGACCACTAACTCTGAAGTCAGTGATGATCCTGAATCTGTAAGGACACACTGGAACAGAGTCATTGGCTGGATGACCTCTGAGGCTTTTAGGCTGAAGAGTATCTCTGAACAAGTCAAAAATGGCTACATCAGAGATGCTGAGGCAAGACTCCAAGAGAGATTAGCCAGAGAAGCTGAAGCTAGAAGGCTAGAGGAAGAGAGATTGGCAAAGGAAGCTGAAGAAGAAGCAAGAAGACTGGAAGAAGAAGAAAAAGCTCGTCAAGCTGAAATCCTAAGGGAAAAGGAAGCTGAAGCTAAGGCTCTGGCGGATGCAGAAGCACAAGTTGCTGCTGAAGTTGAAGCTCAGCAGGCTCTGACTCTGGGGGAGTCCTCTTCTGCTATCCCTATGGTTCTTCAGACTCTGAAAGAACTTAAGCAAGATCAGAATGAACTCCGGGCCAGAATGGACAAGCAAGATACTGTCAACGACAACATCCAGAACATGCTTGCTATGTTGCTTCAGAGAATGCCTCCGCCTCCGAACCCTTAGGCACTTAGGATTTATTTTGCTTGCCTGTTGTTTTATTTTATCTGAATCTGATGTTTTCTAGTTCTTGTTGCCTTTGTGCTTTTATCTGAATACAAGTTTTTCTCTTTACTTATTTATTTATTTTACTATGTCTTTTTGATTCTGACAAAAAGGGGGAGAAATCATTAATAGCTCTGATGAAAATATTGTCTAATACCTTAAGCATTCTGCAACATATTTTTCTTAAAAATAAATTTATCTAACCTGGACTTAAGAAATTGCAGAAGGTATCAAGAAACCTCTTTACTTAAGAAACTCTGGTAAGAACTTCTGAACTCCCTAGCACTATCTCAGGGGGAGCTTCTGTCTATCTGATCTAATATTATTCATGTTTCATCTGCTAATTAAGGTTGTTTTGTCATCATCAAAAAGGGGGAGATTGTAAGAACAAAAATTGTTCTACAACAGATTCCTTGATTTTGATGATAACAAAGGATGAAACCAAAAATGGCACCCTAACGAAAAGTTTCTAAGTGTGCAGGATTCTAAAGAAAGAAGGAAGAAATCTGATGATGTCATCAGATACAAAACCAGATCAGATACAAATTATCAAATGATCAGAAGCATCTGAAGTGAAAACAAGTTCAAGAAAGTCTAACTCTGAGCAAAACAACAAGTATCAGAAGCATCTGAACAAGAAGTAAGCTCTAGAAGTTCTGACTCTGAACAATGCTATCTCTAGATTCCAGAAGTTATCAGCGCTGTCTGAAGAAACTATCTGAACTCAACATCAGAAGCAAGATTCCAAGATTCTCCAGAAACACAAATACTCTGAGCATGGAATTGCTAATCATGAAAGAGTAACGTTAAAGTCAAGTAAAGATTTGCAAATGGTTTTCCTAATAGAGAAAGAGACGTTAATCTCCAATTTCAATAAAGAAGATACCATATGTGGTAAGTAGTCATTTCAAGGAGAGAAAGTTATCCTGCAGAAGCTATTTATGTTATGGCGTAAATTCATCTTATTACTCATCAGTTTCAACTACCACCTCACTGATCTATATAAAGAACTGCAAATCAACATTCAAGATACAACACATACAAGCAGAAATTATACTGAAACATCAACGCACAAGAAAACACTCTTGCTCTCTAAGATCTTCACGAAGCTTTTGCTTATAACGTGAAAAACTCTTGCTCTTAATATTGTAATACTTGCTTTCTTAGAAGCACTCTAGATTACATAAATCTTTCATCTATTGTTTGTTGATTTCCTCAAGTGACTCTGTGTAGTCTGTATACTTGAGAGGACTAAGAGATTTTTCTCTTAGACGTTGTTTGTAATCTTTCAAGATTAGTGGATTAAGTCCTTGTTGAAGGCGAAATCACCTTGGCCGGGTGGACTGGAGTAGCTTTGTGTTATAAGCGAACCAGTATAAAATCATTGTGTGGTTTTCATTTTGAAAAAGCGCTTATTTTTCCAAACAATTCAAACCCCCCCTTTCTTGTTTTTCTCACCTTCAGATTATAGATCAAGCATCAATTCATCCTAATTCAACATGATTCATGCAAATCAAAGCAAATAAAGTTTGACATTCAAAACTTCAATCAAGCATATCTCTCTCAATTCTTATCCAAATCGCACGAAACTTATATCAGATTGATCAGCATCAAATGTTCTACAATATTATACACATAAAACAGAGAATTAAGGTGATCGAAAATGTGACCTCTTGAAGATCAGTTCTTGAATTCTGCAGATTCCAGGCCAGGCAAGCATGCAAATCCACTCCAAATCACTTGTTATGAAGTCTGATGATGAAATTGAGGCTTGGAAACGTGTAGATCTAGCTCAATTTGCATTTGCCATTTTTGAGTTCTTGAACTTCAATGCTTGACTTCTACACGAATTCACCAATCCAAAGCTTGATTTGCACTAAATCCACACCAGAGAACAAGAATATGGAATAAAAATGCAAGGTTCTTTGAAGATTTTTCAAATTTTGGTTGAGAGAAAAAAAATGGAGGGAAAAACTTCTAGATCTAAAAAATGGTGAAAATGATTAAGCTCCTTCAAATTCTGTTATGATTATCAATATATACTCTGTCCTAATCTCATTTTAATTAAAATTAATCAAAGTTAATTAGAGATTAAGCAAAATAAGGGTGCATGGCAAAAATTGGAAATTTGGTGGTGTGTGAAGCATGCACACGTGAACAGTGCCATTTGCTTGATCAAAGTCACTCAAAATCATTTTTCTTAACACATTGGCAATGGTAAAAAGTTCATGTAATGCACCATTTTTGAATTTCCAAGTTTCCCTCCAAAATTGACTTGAATGCACAAATGATCATATGATGGAAATTTATGCAATGTGATGAATGTTTTGGAAACTACATGTCATGAGAAGCAATTTAGAAAAAGAGGCACCAAATTTGGAGTTATAAATCAAAAGTTATGGCCATTTGAAGTTCCATATACACTTGGCAATGATTGAACCATATCTCCTCAACCATTCATCAGATGCTCATGATCTTGGACTTTTTGGAAATGGGAGAGAGAGAGATCTTCAACTTTCATGTTGGACAAAATTTCATTTGAAGCTTCTTTGATGATGTAAGATCAAGTTGAATTTGGTCCAAAACCTTTCCATTTTTGGAAACTTCCAATTACAGGTCACTTTCCATTTTTGGAAAGTTTTGATCTGGCCTCAAATTCTTCAAGATATGCATTTGACATGATTAATAAGCCTCTTTTGAACATGAATGAGATGTTGAAACTCATTTCTCCACCTCCTAGCCCACAGTTGACTTTCTGTTGACTTTCTAGGGCCCTAGATGACTTGAACATGCTCAGATAACTTTGAGCCTCAACCACTTGATGAAATGACTCCAAAATGAAACCCTAGCTTGTACAAGCTCAATAACATCATATGATGATCTCCTTCTCAAGAAAGACCTCATCTCCTTGAAAATACCTGACTGGTAGAATGCAACTGATTAGGGTTGACCAGAGGTCAAAACCCTAATCCTAAGGAACATGATCAGGCACAATGAACCTCTTGAAGATGATAAAACCATGATGATGGTGATATATCCTTGCCAATAAGATAATACTCAACCTCCTTGAGGAACCAATAAAACGCTAATTGAAGAGCAACCCTCAGATGATTGATCAATTCAACAAGACCCTTAGGCTTGAATCTCTCAACCTCTCTATCTCCTGAGAAAGACTTAGGAGGATGACCTTCTATTTCCACATGATATGCAATATGCACATGCCTAATGCCCTAAACTATGAAATGCAATATGTTAAGCTAGTCCCAAGAGAGGAGGGCAAATTTTGAGGTGTTACAACTGCCCCTATTCAATCCATTGTGAACCTGTCGATATGAACAGCCTCGGCTTTCAGATGATCAGGGTGAAGAGTGATTGAATACCAAGAACAGACGAACAATTTGCGCTCTGCTGGGAAATAATTAACAGTGCCTGTCAGAATCGGCAAAGAAGTGATCTTGAAAGAAAAATCCGTCTGGTACGGAGACAGTCGGCCTGAACACCGAAACAGAATGTTGACCTGGATACCAAAATAAATGGTAACCCAGGAATAACCATGGCCTGAACGCCGCATCCGCTGGGGATTATTATTTTTTTTTACTTTTTCTTGAACCCCGAAACTTTCTGATTGATGGTTTTTTTTGCTTTTCTTGGACCCCGAACAAATATTTTCTTTCGTGCAGATGATCCCGGATCACCGCAGTTGAACCCCGACAACTTCATAGTAGTCTTGCTGCCAAACAATGAACCTCGTTCTCCGTTTTCTTGTGATAATTCCGTTGGCAATGCCGGAAATAACACCAACCACCACTCTAATGGCGACATATCAGAGGATATTCGACCAAACATTTACCCATGTCTGGGAAGAAATTCGACGTTTACTGACATTGAACAATGATGTTCACTGACACCAAAGAAAGGATACTCGACTAGACACTTACTGATGACTGGGAAGGAACTCGTCGTTTACTAACATCGAACAATGATGTTTACTGACACCAAAGAAAGGATATTCGACCAGACATTTACTGATGACTGGGAAGGAACTCGACGTTTACTGACATCGAACAATGATGTTTACTGACACCAAAGAAAAGATACTCGACCAGACATTTACTGATGACTGGGAACGAACTCGACATTTACTAACATCGAACAATGATGTTTACTGACATCGAACAATGATGTTTACTGACACCAAAGAAAAGATACTCGACCAGACATTTACTGATGATTGGGAAGGAACTCGACGTTTACTAACATCGAACAATGATGTTTACTGACATCGACCAATGATGTTTACTGACATCGAACAATGATGTTTACTGACATCGAACAATGATGTTTACTGGCATCGAACAATGATGTTTACTGACATCGAACAATGATGTTTACTGACATCGAACAAAAGAAACATTACGGGGATCGACACGACACTTACCGGTATCGCAGGGATAACATCTACATATGTCAAAACCAGGCAGACGCTTGCCGGGGACTAACTGGGGAATGCTGCTGATCCAAAATCACGATGCTGAACTCCTCAGAGTAACACCTTCCAACTTCCATCTCGCACGACAGAAATTCTTCCTCCAATATCGCACTACTGGGGGGACTGTTGTTGCTCTAACGTCATGATGCTAAACTCCTCAGAGTAACATCTTCCAATTTCCATCTCGCACGACAGAAATTCTTCCTCCAATATCGCACTACTGGGGGGACTGTTGTTGCTCTATCGTCATGATGCTAAACTCCTCAGAGTAACATCTTCCAACTTCCAGCGAAACCAACTCTCAAACGACAACCACGGCTTGAGGCTAGATGATGCTTGCAATGCTGAGGCTGATCTTCCAACCAAATAAACCGATTCTCAAATGGTAACCACGGCTTGAGACTAGCTTATGCTTGCAATGATGATGCATGATTTTGTTTTCAGCGTAATGCTCCATAACTAATGAAATGCTACGCAATTAGCTATGCAATATGCTATGCTTTCCTAAATGATGAATGCATAAAAAATATCCCCTCAAGGGACTCTTCTGGGGAGCTCGAGGCACTTTGTTGAGGAACTCGATACCGCTCCGATCTCCACCCTGCTGGGGAATAGCACCGCCGTTGGGGAAAGGACCACCCTCACCGGGGATGAACTCCACTGAACCCGATCCACTTGGGGACTCCGCTGGGGAAGAAACCACCAACGCATTCTGCGAGGAAAACAACAATCTTCGACTTGCTGGGGATATAACAATCCCGACACTGCTTGGGGGAACAACTACCAATAAACACCTCCGCTAGGGAAATAGCAACCTTCAGGCCTGGCTGCTGGGGAAACACCGATCTCAAACCCGCTGGGGAGATAACCATCCCGACCCTGCTAGGGAAGACACAGACCCTGAACCTACTGGGGAGGTAACAATCCCAACTCTGCTTGGGGAAATAAGGAAAATCTGGCACAGAACACCCGTCGACTCGTCGAACCCTGGTATTCACCATCTAACTCCAGTGTCAGCTTTCCACTTTTGAGAGCTCCCAGACTTGCCTGGACTTTTCTGATTCATCACCTTGTATTCTCGATTTCCCCGTACTCTACGGAGATCGAACCCCTCAAATTGGTATCAACTTTCCAATTTTTTCAAACTTTGAAGAGTCTTCTTGATTAATCCTCCAGGATCGTCGCACGTTTCTCGCCGTCCTTTCACCATTCTCAACTCCTTGTCCTTGATCGGACTCCACGGGGATCTTTTGTCACAAAGCTTCACGTCACAACCTGCAAGTGAGTGAAAATATCTAACAGCACCTGCAACAAATATCGTTAGATAAAAACGTGCCCCAGGCGTGCCAAAATTTTAACACTTGGGTCACTCAACCTTCCGAATAAGATTTCAAGCTTTCAATCTTATAAACATGCATTGGAAGGGATCTCCATGTCTCAAAATGCAAAGATTCTTTATCAAAATAAACGGATGTTTTTGCAATCAAAGCGGTTATGAAAACAAAAACAAAATTATTTAACTGAATATGCATTTTATTGATTGAAAAAGGTGTGGCTCGAAACTGAGCAATACACAAGAAGCAATTCCTGAAAAGAGCTAATTGCGCACAAAAGGAAAAATCTATCCTAATGGCAATGTGAAACCGTGATCTCATCGAGTTCCAACTCGGTTACACCCCATATGTCCTCAGACTCTCCGTGCTTTCTGCCTTCTGAACAAGACGCTTCTGACTGATCCCTGCTGGGGATTATCCACTTGTCATATCCACAGTGCAAACGATCATGCTAGACGCAGTTGTTCGTTTCAATCCCTCTTTTGCCTAAACCGCCCTTTCGGGTTTTCAGTCCACCGGGATACCCTTTTTTGCCCAAGTCGCCCTTTCAGGTTTTCGACTTGCCGGGTGTACAGTTTTTCTCTTTTTATCCCTAATTTTTGCCCGAACCTTTTCATTTTTTTCTGGTTCGCCGGGATGCCCATTTTTGCCTGGACTATTTTATTCTTTTCGTCCAGCGGGTCTCTTTATACGAAGTATTTTTTAACTGCGTCCGCATTCACAGGGGACGGAAAATCCTCGCCATCCATGGTCGTCAACAACAAGGCTCCACCAGAGAAAACCTTCTTGACCACGAATGGACCTTCATAATTGGATGTCCATTTTCCCCAACGATCGTTCTGAGGAGGAAGGATCCTTTTCAACATCATATCGCCGACGTGATATACCAGAGGTCGCACCTTTCGGTCAACAACATGCTTCATTCGCCGTTGGCACAACTGTCCATGACAAACGGTTGCCAGCCTCCTCAATCAGGCTCAACTCTTCGTACCGACTCCTTATCCATTCAGCCTTTTCCAATTTCATCCATCCGGACTCTCCATGATGAGATCTGGACCTCAATAGGTAGCACTGCTTCCATCCTATACACAAGTGAGAAAGGTGTTGCCCCAGTAGACGTACGCACCGAGGTTCGATACCCAGGATATAAGCTTCGTACTCAGCGACCCTTGCCGGTGCATTCAAATATTATCCGGGCAACAAAAGTACCGTGGGCTCCCCTTTGGCGTAACCAAAGCAACACCAAACCCGTTTCCGTTCACGTTGACGACCCCATCAAACATCGGAATCCGTTCGGATTCAGGGTCAGGCCCCTCCTCCGGGATCGGTTCCTCATAATCTTTCGATTTGAGAACCTCGATGTCCTCATCAGGGAACTCAAACATCATCGGTTGATAATCCTCCATGGGTTGCTGGGCGAGGTAATCAGACAATACACTCCCCTTTATTGCTTTCTGAGAGGTATACTGGATATCATATTCAATCAAAATCACTTTCCCTCTCGCAACCCGTCCGGTCAATGTTGGCTTTTCAAACATGTACTTGATCAGATCCGTCTTGGAAATCCACAAAGTGGTATGAACCAACATATACTGTCTCAGTCGGCGAGCAGCCTATGCCAAAGTACATCAAGTTTTCTCGAGCAGTGAATGTATTGTTTCACAGTCGGTAAACTTTTTGCTAAGGTAAATTGCATGCTCTTTTCGACCAGACTCGTCATGCTGCCCCAGTACACACCTCATAGACTCCTCGAGGACTGTCAAGTATGGGGTTTACGGTCTTCCTCCACAGGGAGGCAACAGAATCGGAGGCTCCTGCAACTTATTCTTTTATTTCTCAATGCCCCTTGGCAATCATTATTTCACCTGACCGTTTGATCTTTTTTTCTCAACGGCTTGAGTGGGTTCCCATGTGGCTGTTAGATGAGATGTGAACCGTGAAATGCAGTTCAATCTACCTAAGAAACCACAAACCTCTTTTTCTGTTCTCGGTTCAGGCATTTTCTTGTATGGCTTTTTTTCTTTCTTCTTTTTTTTTCTCTTTTTTTTTAACAGGATCAACCTCGATTCCTCTTTCCCGCTCACAATAAGCCTCAGCAACTTACCGGACCGCACTCCGAAAGTGCACTTATTCGAATTCAACCTCAGTCTGAATTGTCTCAGCCGGTCAAACAACTTGGCCAGGTCCACCAAATGCCCCTCTTCCGTTTGGGACTTTGCTATCATGTCATCAACATAGCATTCAATTTCATGATGAATCATATCATGAAACAAAGTCACCATAGCTCTTTGATGCGTGGTGTCGCATTACGCGAAAAAACCGGCGGGAGAACAAGAACAACAGAGCCGCCACCGTGCGTTATTTATCCCAAAAGAGGGAAAGGAAACGCTCAGAGTAAACCTGGAAAAGACATGGTCTCGCGACCAAAGAGAATGGGTTCGGGAGTCGGTTATGCGAAGGGAAGGTATTAGCACCCCTACGCATCCGTCGTACTCGACGGGATCCATTCACAATAGAAAGGAAAATGGTTGCTAAAACACTGCTCAAACACACACACACTGGCTGAAAGAGACACAAGAAAACAGACAAGACTGAAACTGACTCGGCAGGATACCGCATCCTGGGCCTACTTAGTCTATCAGGCATAGACATCAGAGTCGAAGTAGTTCGGACTGCGGAAACAACACATGCTCGCCAGGATATCGCATCCTATGCATACGTATCTCCTTTGGACGAAGGAGAATCAGAGCATTCGTAGCTCGGCTGACACGCACACAAACAAACACAGACAAAGGCAAACGTGGAGTCTGAATGCCAATCACTGGACTTACATCAGCATCCGAACCAAACAAAACCACACTGGAACCCGAATGCCACTCGATGGACTTACATCAGCTTCCACGCACACAACAACACACACAGAGGGGTTGAAGACACAAAGGTGGAAAAAGAAAAAGGGCGCCCGGAGAGATCAGCTCATCTCCTGCCTACGTACCTCATCTGGTATGAGGATCAGGGCGACGTAGTTCCCCTACGCAGGGAAAAAGGACTAGCCTAACCAGATAACAGAGGGAGACACAACACTAGGGAGACTACGACTCGAGCCTAGATGTTGTCATGCAAAGTCGTCCCTAAGTTAAGGTTTCTAGCTAACTTGCACAGGAAGCAAGCCTATCCTAATCATGACTCGCACAGGAAGCAAGCCACACCTAACCTAACTTGCACAGGAAGCAAGGGTCTCGATTGCAACTAGGGCAAGAGAAAGGGGAGGTCTCAATCGCAACGAGGGCGAGAGAAAAGAATTAGTGTTAGTTGTTAGTCAAACTCGACAAGACATCGCATCTCGTGCCTACGTATCTCATCTGGACATGAGAATCAGAGTTGCCGTAGTTCGGCTAAACTATTCCCGTTGGTTTGTGTTTTTTAAGTGGACAACGTCACTGCGCAATCTACCTGATGCTCGACCTTTGGAGACTTACTCACCTGTAGTAGAAGGAGTGGACGTATCCTTTAGAGGGGATAATGTTTGTTTGTGTTTTAGGAAAGCCCAAGCAAGAAAGGAAGTCCTATACGAAGGAACCGTGCTACCTTAATTGACATGCAAACGAGACTACGCGGAGTCTAACAAACCTAGGGGATACAATCACACCACACAAGCACATACAACATGAAATAAACACACCAACAAGGGGCTCAAACATCAAGGCTAGGTTTTAGTCGAGGGGTCATATCAACCTCAACAAACAAACCTCTGGAATTGGGTAGATGTTGCTCTTAACCTTGCCATTGAGGGGCTAAGGTGAAGCAGATGAAAGGTGATGAGGGGTGTGCCTCATTGCTCTTATCCCTGGTCTGGGAGAGCTTAAGACAAGAATGTGTGGGTTCAGAAGGTGGGAACCCTTCTACACATTTGAAACTGACTCAACTGTACAATTGTACAAGATCTTGGGTTTGTATCTGCAATGCATCAACACAGTGGTGTGAGCAAAGCAGATGACACACAGAATAGCAGGGGATAGGTTGCATATCCCTTGGGTTCTGCCAATTTCCTCTTCATTTAGGAGGTCTTTCACTATGTACAGGGACAAATTGTAAACATACACAAACATTGCCTCTTAAGGAGGACTTCAGACAGTTGCCTGGCCAAGTAACAGGCCAGGTCTTCCAGACTACATGAAGATTAGAAATATACCTCAATGCAAATTGCTTAATAAGCAAAGCAAAGCAAAAGTTCACAAAGGAACTGAGCAACTAAAAGCACCTGAAATAGTCAAGCAGACATTAGTATACAACTTCAAAACAAAGCAAAAGGAAACAGACATCAACAGTTAATCATAAGCAAGTGAATGTGCAAGGCACAAGGCTTAAGGCATGTGAGCCAAGCCACCTACAAAACACACAAGTTAGTCAATGATATTTAAGCAAGCTCAATCAAAAAGAAATGGTCTCATTGGTCATTTGTTGGTCAACCTGAAAACATGAACTCAAAGGTGAGTAACAGGACCACTAGGGCAAGCCTAGGGTCAAAAATGAATGAGAAAGTCAAAACAGCAAGCAATGTCCAATAAAAATCAAATTCAAACATTTAGGAAGCAAACCCAATTGGTTTCATGTTCATATCATGCATCATCATCATTTCATAAGCAAAAGAAGTCAAAGCATGGCAAATGAGAGCTCATAGGAGTCAACAGAAAGACTTGCATCAAAAGCAAACTCAAACATTTTCAAAAATCACCAAATAAATCATGATCAATCCTAACACATAGCATGGTAAGCATGTCAAATTTCATCTCATTTGGACAAGTGGAAGGTAGTCAATGAAAATCAGAAAGTCAAAACAATTTTGAACATGCTCAAGGAAGTCAACCAAACATGCATCAACTTGAAAAATTCATAAATCAGAGATGGCATATGATAAATGAATGGGACTAAAACCATGGCAAAGCTTAGGATGTCTAGTTATCTCATGTAAAATTTCATGTCCATCTAGTAAAGTATGAGCATTTCACAAAACAAATGGGCACATGCATCACATAAGGTCAACATTTTGGTCAAACAGGGGAGAAAATCTCAAACAAATGGAAAATGGCACAAATAATTCCAAGAAAAATCACATGTAAACTAGACATACAAGAGCTCAATCATGCAAAAATTCAGATCAATTGGAGGTCAAGAAGCATATTATCAAAAATCATGAAGTTTGACATCAATGGTGTGACACAAATTGTCACACCCTACTTCAAAAATTCACAACTCCCAATCCAGATGAGATAAATTCATGATCTTTACATCAAAATAAACATGAATGAGTCTAGTTTGAGCACACAAAAAATTCAGGGTCATTGGATAATGCATCACAATTTCACAAAGGATTTGGCAAGATGTACAAAAATTGGACACATGAACAAAACCCTAATGCCAGTTAAAATCTATCCATCCAAAAAATCAGCAAAAATCATGATAAAAAAGTAGAGATTCATATGAACACAATGCCACAAGTCCCATGAATTTTGGATTTGAAATGGAGATGTTATGATTTTTGTAAAATTGAGTAACAAAGTGAAACAATCATTGAAACAAATAAATGATTTAAATAAAATAAAAACCGGGAATGGCAAACTTGTAAATAGGGGTTCACTAATACAAAACGCGGCGTTTTGAGCCACGGAATGAAATGTTTTCATTGGCCAGTATGGTGAAACAGTAGCATGCACGTGAGAATCAGAAAAAATCTGGGCAATGCATGAAGATCAACTAGGGTTTATGTACAGTATGCATGCTCATCTTCCCCAAATCGAGTTTCAACAAAAATTTCCCAGAAATGGCAATTGAATACACAGAAATGATCAACAAAGCATGACTAACATGAATCAATCATTGGTTTTCACTAAAACATCATACAAGTCATGAATCGAGCAGAAATACAATTCATCACCAAACTTCATTTCATCACAACTCAAGAAATAACCAACCATTTTGAAAAGTAAGACCATCACAAAGCTCAGCATGGAGAGATCTTTCTAAAGCATGTATTGATTTGATGAAATAATGAGATCGAAATTTTACCAGTTCTGAAGTGCAGCTGAGATTCAGTTGTTATTTGGCTTCAAATCTTCGAAACAAGTAAAGCTCCTAGTCCCAAATGATGAATGCTTGAAGGCTTTGAGCTCATAGATGCTTGGAACAGTTCAAACCCAACTCTGCCATGGATGATGCTTTGAAAAACCAGTCCAGCAAAACAGCCTTACAGTTGGAGAATGATGGTGGAAACAAGCTCACAATGCTGTTTAGATGGTGGATCGAGCAAGGCAAGGTCAAGTTCTCTTGAGGTTTTTGAAGATTTCGAAAATGGCAAGAAAAATGAAGTTTTGAGAGAGTGAGTGAATTTTTGTGTTTGTGTGGCTGCTAGGGTTGGAATTGACAGAAAATGAGCCTTATATTAGCTGTTTAGTGTTGGCTAAGTGGAATGCTAAACATAATTATCTCAAATGAATCATTTTGGTCATTTTGCTAAATTTCACCAACTTGGCAAATGGGGTGTGTGCTGCACGAATTGGGCTTGGCAAACATGTCCCAAATGACATTTCTGAACTATCTCAATTGGCAACAAAGGGGGAAAAATGAAAACAAACATTGCCATTTTCTTTATTTTTGTTTTAAACTGCAAAAATAAATGAAAAACAGGGAACACCGCTTTTGTTGTGAAAAACATCCATTTATTAATGACGCAAAATGTTGCAAAATGAAACATGTAACACTCCGATAAAAATAAGATAATTATTTAAATTAAGTTAATAATATATTTATTAATTTAATTAAATAATTGGGATATTTTATTGGAATTATTATTATTGGATTATTATTTTATTGGAATAAAAGTTGGAATTTAGAAAAGGTCCCATTTAGTAAAAAGGTTCATTTTTTTCACGTGAAAAGAAAAGGAGACTGAAAAGTGGAAAATGGCAAAGAGAACCAGAGAACAAGGGTTGAAGAGAGGAAGAGCTTGAAGCTGCAGGATTGCCGGATTAACTCAGGTAAGGGGGGGTTTATCGTCGTTTAATGGGTATTATGGGATAACATATAATGGGTAGTGATAGACTATTGATTTGTCCCTGATTTGAATGATGCATGATGAAAATTGTGAAATGTTGGATGAACGAAATTGGATTATGATTGAGAGGAATTCGTAGGAATTAGATGTAAAAGTGTTAGAATTGGTGAAATTGAATAGGGTATGATTCGTGTTAGATGATATGAACGATTACTGTGAAAAATTGGATTGTAGGAGGTTGGAATTGGTAGATCTCGTAGCAGAGAAGACCATAGCAGATCTGGAAATCTGGTTTCTGGTCATACGCGTATGGCACTAGGCAATACGCGTATGAGATGGTCTGGTACGCGTATGGCACTAGGCAGTACGCGTATGGATGAGGAAGATGATGTTTTGAACGTAGTTTGGTCTCTGTTGGTACGCGTATGGAGAAGTGATACGCGTAGCATACGCGTATGAGATGGTGTTACGCGTATGGGATTTGGTCAGGAGATGGGCCATACGCGTATGGGGTTAGGCAATACGCGTATGGGCAGGATTGTGATTTTCCTGAGCTGTTGTTGTGCAGTTTTTAACTGTTCAGCTGAGTAACGTAATTCAGCTGATGTATGATATATTAGGGATCATTTCCCGTTGTTTTGAGTAGTATAGGTATTAGTAGAGTGTGCTAATACTGTGGTTGTTCTTTGGCATGATCTGATATGCTTATGTGATAAAATACTGATGATGTGTGATGGTATGCATGATCTTGTGAATGTATCAGTTATGTGTGCATTCGTGAATAGATTGTTTTATGGCTTAGAGTGTGAGCATATGTCTATTCTTGAATTGTGGTTGATGATTTAGCATTGCTAGGTGATTAGCATGCATATTGTGGCCTTTATGGTGGTAGCTAATTCCCATGGTGAGGAATTAGTGAGTTAGTATTGTGGATTGTTGTTGATGTTTGCATGCTAGGTGATTAGCGTGCATATCATAGCCCTTGGGGTGGTAGCTAATTCCCATGGTGAGGAATTAGTGAGTGAGTCACTAGGTCTCAAATGAGTGGGACTAGTGGGCTTGGTAGCCGTGCCTGGATTTGGACGGTGAGGTGAACTATATGTTCACAAATAGTCGGTACCGCATGCATGGAGTCTCATTGCATAATATGTGTATAGCGTATAATATGAATGGATGTATTCCAATATTATACGTGTGTTTGTGTTGATATTGAGTATGAGCATGAATTGTATTGGTATTGAGGATGATATTTGAATTGATGTGCCGTTACCGAATGTGTGATGTGATTTGGGTGATTAATGAGTTAGATTACTTAACATGACATGATATTTTATAATGCTCATTATATTGATTGAGGAACTCACCCTTACAACTATTTTTCAGGTAACGAGCAGTGATTGAGTAGAAGCTAGTGCTTGGAGTCTAGTGTAGTCTCCTTAGTGGGTCATGCTCTGATAGATGTAACATCGGGATGGGATGTTTTACCTTGTTGAATAATTTTACATGTAATTGTGTTACATGTTCTGCATGATTGATTTGATTTCTATCCGCTGCGTACTATGCAAACGTTTTATCTGATAAATAAATGAGCATGACAATCTACTTTGATGAATGGTGTGAAGTTGTTTGTGTGACACCCTTAACTGCATAATTACTCTGATTTATATGTTGCTATTTTAATTAATTATTTGGGGTATTTTAGAAGGGTGTTACATTAGTGGTATCAGAGCCTGGTTGGTCGAGTCGAGTCGTAATTATTCTGTTTCCCCTGTACGGGATAGGTGTTGTGTAACCCTATCAGTACTTATTGTTTTAGCTTGTTGGGTTTTCAGAATAGAGATGGATGGAAGAGGTAGAGACGATGTTGCGATTGCTGAGGCTCTGGGTATGCTAGCTGGAGTACTTGGAGGGAATCCGAATGTTGTGGGAATGGGAGTTGCTCGTCAACTGAGTGAGTTCCAGAAGAACAATCCTCCAATGTTTAAGGGAGCATACGATCCAGATGGTGCTCAGAAGTGGTTGAAGGAGATCGAGAGGATCTTCCGAGTGACTGAGTGTGCCGATAACCAGAAGGTCAGGTTCGGTACGCATATGTTGTCAGAGGAAGCAGACGATTGGTGGGTTGCTACCTGCACTGAGTTGGAAGCTGCTGGGAATGCTGAGATCACTTGGGCTGTGTTCAGAGAGAGATTCCTGAGGAAGTACTTTCCAGAAGATGTCAGAGGAAAGAAAGAGATAGAGTTCTTAGAATTGAAGCAGGGTAACAGGTCTGTTACTGAGTATGCTGCTAAGTTCACAGAGCTGTCGAAGTATTACACTCCCTATAACGAGGCTACTGGGGAATTTTCAAAGTGTGTGAAGTTTGAGAACGGGTTACGTCCCGAGATCAAGCAGGCTATTGGATATCAACGGATTAGAGTGTTTTCTGATTTGGTTGACTGTTGCAGGATTTTTGAACAGGATACCAAAGCCAGAGTGGAGAGCTATCAGCAAAGGGTTGATAGGAAAGGCAAGAATCAGAATGATCGTGGGAAACCGTATGCAGCTGGCAAAGGTTTCCAGAGACAGAGTGGGATGAAGAGGCCTAGTGGGGGAGACTCTAGTGCCCCTGTTAAGTGTTTCAGATGTGGTCAGGCTGGACATCGTATCCATGAGTGTACCAGTAATAAGAAGAAGTGTTTCAAGAAATAACCAACCATTTTGAAAAGTAAGACCATCACAAAGCTCAGCATGGAGAGATCTTTCTAAAGCATGTATTGATTTGATGAAATAATGAGATCGAAATTTTACCAGTTCTGAAGTGCAGCTGAGATTCAGTTGTTATTTGGCTTCAAATCTTCTAAACAAGTGAAGCTCCTAGTCCCAAATGATGAATGCTTGAAGGCTTTGAGCTCATAGATGCTTGGAACAGTTCAAACCCAACTCTGCCATGGATGATGCTTTGAAAAACCAGTCCAGCAAAACAGCCTTACAGTTGGAGAATGATGGTGGAAACAAGCTCACAATGCTGTTTAGATGGTGGATCGAACAAGGCAAGGTCAAGTTCTCTTGAGGTTTTTGAAGATTTCGAAAATGGCAAGAAAATGAAGTTTTGAGAGAGTGAGTGAATTTCTGTGTTTGTGTGGCTGCTAGGGTTGGAATTGACAGAAAATGAGCCTTATATTAGCTGTTTAGTGTTGGCTAAGTGGAATGCTAAACATAATTATCTCAAATGAATCATTTTGGTCATTTTGCTAAATTTCACCAACTTGGCAAATGGGGTGTGTGCTGCACGAATTGGGCTTGGCAAACATGTCCCAAATGACATTTCTGAACTATCTCAATTGGCAAAAGGTGTTAGAATTGGTTATTTGGAAAAGTCAAAATTCAACCTCACTTGAAATTAATTAAAGCAAGTTCAAAAAGGCCATTTTGCATGGTGATGTTTTGATGCATGATGATGACATTTTTGGAAAGAGGGGATCAAATATGACTTGTAGGAAAAAACCCCACCCAATTTGGCCAAATGGTTTGAGAGATATGGCCTTTTGAAGTTCAAAAATTTTTGAGATTGAATTGATCATAACTTGCCAACCATACATGGGAATTGAGTGTTCTTGGACTTTTTGGAAATGGGAGAACAAGGTCTTCAACTTTCATGTTGGGCAAAAATTCATTTGAAGCTTGTATCATGATGTAAGTTTAGGCTCAAGAAGTTTCCATTTTTGGCAGTTAAAATTACAGGTCCAGTTTCTATTTTTGGAAATTTCTGATTTGGCTTCAAATTCTTCAATGATGTTGTTTGCCATGATATATGAGGCCTATTTGGACATGAATAAGCTCTCTCAAACCAAATCCATCCATCAAAACCATAAAATCAATCACAATTGACCAAGTTTGACTTTTTAGGGTTTCTGACTGACTGTGCATTGACTGATGACTTCTGAACATCCAATCTTTGACCAAAACACTTCAAATGGATCCCCAATTCATGTGAACATGTTGGACCAACCCTAGGGCCTTGGCTCCTTGGAAATTGCACTTGCTTGCTTGATTAACTGATCTCCTGATCAGTTTGACCTAATTCTTCTGACTGGCTTGCACTTGAGGCAAAGGGACAATGCAATGCTATACAGTGGACCATGTTATGTTATGACCTAATATAAGAATGTATGTACAATGATAGGTGCAAATTTGAGGTGCTACAGCTGCCCCTATTCAATCAGCTGGGAACCCGAATGGATGAGAGCAACGGCTGTCAGACTTTCAGGGTAAACAGGGATTGAATACCAAAGAACCGTAGAATTTGCACAATGCAGGGATCCAATAATGGAAACGTCCACTGGGATCTGATACTTATTACTGGGTTTTTTTTGGTTTTTTTTTTCAAAGGGTACGGCCACATCCAGACATCGCAACGACGATGAATGGGAAAAGAAAACACAACTAGATGCCAACGGACAACTAGGAAAAACTCAACGTTTACCAAGACCAACGGAGAGGTAACCAGACATTAATGAATGACTGGAAGGGATACAACCATAAGTCAGCGGACGTAATGGGAAAAACTCAACGTTTACCAAGACCAACGGAGAGGTAACCAACTGGGAACGACCAGGAAAAACTCGACGTTTATCGACACCAACGGAGAGGAGGACTACTGCTGGGGAGACAGAACACAACCAAATCATCAACGGATGATTGGGAAAAACTCGACGTTTATCGACACCAACGGAGAGGAGGATTAACTGGGGACGACCCTGCGAGGAAAGATATCAACCATACGCCAACGGACGCATAGGAAAAACTCGACGTTTATCGACACCAACGGAGAGGAGGAATACTTCACTAGGGAAGGAGGACACAACCAAATCATCAACGGATGATCGGGAAAAACTCGACGTTTATCGAAACCAACGGAGAGGTAACTCTGCATGGAGAGGGGTACAACTAGACATCATCGGATGACTAGGAAAAACTCGACGTTTATCGACACCAACGGAGAGGAGGAAACTCTACTGGGGAGAGTGAACACAACCAAATCATCAACGGATGACCGGGAAAAACTCGACGTTTATCGAAACCAACGGAGAGGTAACTCTGCATGGAGAGGGGTACAACTAGACATCATCGGATGACTAGGAAAAACTCGACGTTTATCGACACCAACGGAGAGGAGGAAACTCTACTGGGGAGAATGAACACAACCAAATCATCAACGGATGACCGGGAAAAACTCGACGTTTATCGACACCAACGGAGAGGAGGAAAACTTCTTCGATCTGAAAATCCGAAATTGGCCTGAATGCCACTTCGGTCTGAATACCGAAAAATTGGCCTGAGTGCCATAAGTACATCGACCTGATCGTCGGAAACTTCTTCGGTCTGAATACCGGAAAATTGGCCTGAGTGCCATGAGTACATCGACCTGATCGTCGGAAACTCCTTCGGTCTGAATACCGGAAAAACATAAGTACATCGACCTGATCGTCGGAAACTTCTTCGGTCTGAATACCGGAAAAAACATAAGTACATCGACCTGATCGTCGGAAACTTCTTCGGTCTGAATACCGGAAAAAACATAAGTACATCGACCTGATCGTCGGAAACTTCTTCGGCCTGAATACCGGAAAAAACATAAGTACATCGACCTGATCGTCGGAAACTTCTTCTGCCTGAATACCGGAAAAAACACAAGTACATCGACCTGATCGTCGGAAACTTCTTCGGTCTGAATACCGGAAAAAACATAAGTACATCGACCTGATCGTCGGAAACTTCTTCGGTCTGAATACCGGAAAAACATAAGTACATCGACCTGATCGTCGGAAACTTCTTCGGTCTGAATACCGGAAAAAACATAAGTACATCGACCTGATCGTCGGAAACTTCTTCGGTCTGAATACCGGAAAAAACATAAGTACATCGACCTGATCGTCGGAAACTTCTTCGGTCTGAATACCGGAAAAAACATAAGTACATCGACCTGATCGTCGGAAACTTCTTCGGTCTGAATACCGGAAAAATCATGAGACATATTATCTATAGCCGTCAAACTGTAGATAATACACTCGCATGGAAGATTATCCATAACCAGGTTGTAGGTTGTTAAATGGATAAATCGACCGAAAAGAAAGGCATCGGTACCAGGACTAGGTGTGCAAAGGTGACCAATCAAAAGAGGATAAAGTTGCTAACTCGGAGCAAATACCCAAAGGCAGGGGAAGATCCAATGGGGACAATACTGCTTGATCAAGGCAAGTATCCAGAGGGGAAAAGAATATCAATACCGCAAAGAGGGGATTACATCTACCGGTTTGTAGGCAGAAAACCACGGAAAAGTAACCAGTCATCGATAGGATGAGCACAAAGGGTTAACTCCACCAAGGGGAGAACGTGGGATTTTACAACTACCAGCTTGTAGGTAGAAAACCACAAAGATAGGACTTACAACTACCGGTTCATAGGTAGAGGCCAAAGAGAAGTAACCAGTCATCAATAGGATGAGCACAAAGGGTTAACTCCATCAAGGGGAGAACGTGGGATTTTACAACTACCGGTTAGTAGGTAGAAAACCACAAAGATAGGACTTACAACTACCGGTTTGTAGGTAGAAGCCAACAAATTCCGCTGAGGATAAGATGAATGAGTGCCGGTTAGTGAGCGACTATTCATTTATGCCCCAGGGAAGCACAGGAGACAGCCAACAGGAAGCCAATTTAGGATCGATCCAAAAAGGCAGACTGAAACAAGACTCATCCTAATGAGGAAAGAACTCAATAGGGAAAACCCATCCCAATGTGTGTTGGGAGGGAACGGAAACAACCGTCATCCACGAGGATGTATCTCAGTGGGGAAATGGCAGGAAAGGATAGACACTTTCTGCTTAAGGGGTTGGCTCTACATGGAGAGATCAGACACACCCACATCTGCTAGGGGAAAAATCTACTGGAGAGATTCTTATCACCAAACAGCAAGAGACAACAATCAACAGATACACGGCAACAGCTGCAACATGAGTATCCAAATGCTATGATTATGCATGTATGCATTCTACCTAAAATGTATGATGAATGCTGACAAACAGACATGCTCAATACACAGATCCGGGAATCAACCATCCGGCACCACTCTTCAGAGGGAAAACCAAAGTCATCATCCTGCAGGGGAGGAAGAAGACTGCTCTGCTGGAGAGACGAACGCTAACGTCTTCAGTAAACACTCTGCTTGGGGAACTGCCCCACAAAAGTATTTCAACCGCAAACTTGCTAGGGATGCCCCACAATAAGGCTCAAACAAACCTATACTGGAGATGCCCCACAATAGGGCTAACAGGGATTTGGAGGAAGAATGTTGTACTGCCGGGAACATGAAGATAAACAACTTCAACCAACACTGCACTGAGCAACCTCGTTGAGGAGAAACCATGAAAATGTTCTGCAGGAAAAAAAGATACAGTCATGCTCGAGATACGAACAATTGTCTTACCTGTTGGTAATCATACCACCCTCGGGAGAGCACTGCGGATCTCCTAAGTATCCTTCCATCATCGTGAATGTTCACTTTGTTTAAGAACAATTTTTTTGAAAAATTTGTTTATTTTGAAAACAATGATACTTTATCAATTAAAACGTGCAAAACATTTGTTGAGTTGAAAACAAATAAGAGTGCAAATAATGGGATAAAAGCTCAAATAGATGTAATGGAATGGTAGTCTGCAAAGGGCGAGACTCCATAGATCTGTACAAATTTGAAATCGGTGATATATATTGGAGAGGGCTACATTGAACATAATGACCTTTCCTCTACCATTCCGAATTTTCGATGTATTCGGAGCTTCAGTCGACGACGAATCGAGAATCCCTGACGGATGACAGATATAGAGCACAGTCTTGTCAAGATGCAGTTACTTGCCAAATCCCTAATTTTTGCCTAGATTGCCCCAGCGTGAGGTGTTCAATCTAGCGGGATGCAAATTCTTTTTTCAATGTCTCTAACTTTTGCCTGGATCGCCCTTTCGGGTTTTCAATCCACCGAGACGCTCCTTTTTTGCCTAAGTCTCCCTTTGGGGTGTTCGACTTAGCGAGCTATTCTGCTTTTTTTCTTTTTAGGCGAAGTATTTCTTGACTGCATCGGGATTCACAGGACGAGTGAACTTCTTCATCCATTGTTGTAAGTGTCAGAACACTGCCTGAAAAGGCTCTCTTGAAAACATATGGACATTCCTAGCTTGAAGTCCACTTGCCCCTGGAATCGGGCACGAAAGACAAGACTTTCTTGAGCACAGGGTCATTTTCTCGGAACACACGAGGCTTGACCTTTTTATCGAATGCTTTCTCACTCTCTGTTGATATAACTGACCATGACACATGGCAGTTGATCTCTTCTTTCTTTCAGCCGGGTTCAGCATCAGTCAACTTGGGACTTTGAGGGTGCTATTTTTCTTTTGTTTCTTTCTTTCTTTTTCTTTCTTTTGATTTTGATTTTGATTTTTTTCCTTATTTTGCACCCTCCTCTTTTTTGTTTGTTTTTTGATTGATTTTTTTTCTTTTTTTTTTCTTCTCTTTTTTTTTATTAATGCCCCAGTTGGCTGTTCTGCTGATTCTCGAGATGCAGCTGAGTGTGATCTTCTTTTCTTGCTCAAGAAGTCGGGAAATACCGTCAGGAATCCCCTCAAGCATCATCTTCTTCCGCTTTGAATACAGGGAATTCAAAATTGGGAGATGACGTCCGATCATTATGTTCAATGGGTTTGAGAAACAACCTGCATAAAGATTTTGATATGAAAAGCTCTTTGAAAATCAAACAAGACAATCGTTATGCAGATGAAAAGATTGCTTTTATTCTTGTTTTTTAGGGTTTTTTGTGATCACCAATTTCATGCAAAAAGCGAAAAGGGAAAACAAATGAAAAACAAATGTTTAACATGAATTTATTTGAATGAAAATATCATTGCACAAAATAATGCCAACAATGTCATCACTTCTCCTTTTGGCATGGGAGAAGAGTTTTTAAACAAAGTGATTATTACTCTGACTTATGAACAACTGTAGGAAAACCCACAGTGACCCAATTGTGATAGATCCCACCGGGGATGACAACTGTCAGAATCTCTTGCATCAGTGTCATGAACCGGGCCATGTTCGCCCTCATCTCTGCGAGCTCTGCTTGTAGATTCTCCATTGCTCTTTGCTGATTTCTGCGGGTACCGTACCGGTGAATTCCTGAATCGGCTATCCTGCCCCTTGATTCCAGTCTCACGAGAAAATCGAGCCATAGATAAACTTCGAAGATCAAGATGCAATAGAGAGAAGGTCTTCATACAGATAAATTCAAAGAGAATGGTCTTAGCCAATAGTACATCAAAAGAGGACCTCCACAACAAGCCTGTGGATCATCACTACACAACAACAAAGCAATAAGTAAAAAAAAAAAAAAAAAGAGGAGCAATAATCAGGACTCAGCCTCCCGTGTACAAACCATGAGGACTGCTCCTCACTTCAGCCAGCAATGCTATCGTGTCAGGATGATCTGGGAATTCTATCAAACGCCGGATAAGCAGATTCCTTTGGTGAATAACTCCATCCAACTCGTTGATGTGCTCTCTGTAGTAATTCCCATCATCCTCTCCGAATACCTCTACAAGTCTGGATTTCTTCAAACCTGCCAACACCTTAAGTTCTTCAATCTGTCCTCGAGCCTCATTGAGTTGATCGGTGATGTAACCATTGGTAGAACGGGCACACAGAAGCTCATGGTTCTTCTCTTTCAACAAAGTCTTCAATTTCTCCATCTGACCAGTCAGTTCGGTCACCATCTCCTCCTCCTTTGCCTTCCGAGAAGTTGAAAATGCATCCCATCGCTCTTGCCACCCAGCTAATTTACCATGAGCATCCATTAATTGTTGCTTGACTCGCCTCAACTCAGAACTGGATGATCCCAAGGCCTTGTCTGTTTTCCTGAAGACATCCACCTCCACAGCTAATTTTCCTTCTGCTTCCTCTTGCAATCTGACGGCTTCCCCCTTCTGATATTCTGCCTCATGGAATTGATGCATATAGTCTTGCAATTTCACACTTAACTCCGAGTTTTCAATTTGAAGCTCCTCCATGGCTTTCTTCAATTTGTCATACTCCTCTCGGCTCACTACTGTTGACTGCGCAGGAGTCGGTGGATACAAAGGTTCTTCTATAGGAAACGGCAGACCAAACTCTTCAACTCTTCCTTAAAGCCACTCTTCATACAGAGGATAAGTCCTACAATCTCCTTTTCCAAGCACAACTCCTCCTCTCTTGATCACCTTGAGCCAGGCCTCAGCTGCCTTACGGGATACAGTCAAATCAGGTGAAGAATGGAAAAACAGAGATGCTTCCACATCCTTTTCCAAAGGCGGAGTTCTTAAAGCATATCCAAACTGTCTAACTACTAGAGAAGGATTATAGTTGATTCCTCCTCTTCTTCCTACCAACGGTACATTTGGGAAATTCCCACAACTGTGAATAATATCTACCCGAAGCAAACTCCTGTCAGACCACCAAGAAATATCTTCAGCCCTCAACCCCATCAATCTCTTCGACCAACTCAACGAGTCCTCGACATCAATGAACGCTCCTGATTTGGGTAGGTGAGAACTGAACCACTTATAAAACAAAGGCGCACAACAATTCAACAATCCTCCTTTTCTATTCTCATTCCTGTGGTGCACCGAATGAAAGAAATCTCCTAGCAAGGTCGGCACTGAATTTCCCAACACGAAGAGGCGTATTGCGTCCATGTCCACAAATTTGGCAACATTAGGGAACAGAACAATCCCATACACACAAAGAGCCAACACAGCATTGAAACCCCTCTGGTCACCATCTTCAAATCTCCTCTTTGCTTCTCCCAGCAAGAAACTCAAATGAAAACCACTGACTCCTCCCTTCTGACATATATTAGCCTTCAAGACTGATTTCCCCAAATATGTGACCGAAGCAACCATGCTGAGATCGGGCA
This sequence comes from Lathyrus oleraceus, assembly GCF_024323335.1. Taxonomy (NCBI): domain Eukaryota; kingdom Viridiplantae; phylum Streptophyta; class Magnoliopsida; order Fabales; family Fabaceae; genus Lathyrus; species Lathyrus oleraceus. The sequence goes on from NC_066579.1 coordinate 377,037,698, forward strand.
GAAACTCAGAACTATAGAACAACAACTGTGACTTGATAGGAACTCTGAGAAAACTGGCAATCTCCTCCAAAGTAGGGACCAAAATATAATCCGGGAATGTGAAACACCTCAACGGAGGGTCATAGAACTGCAGCAGTGTAAAGAGAGCATCGTGTTGATCTTTGGAGAGAACCGTGACGAAGCTTAGAATCAAACCGTAATCCTTCCGGAATCCTTCTAGAGAATCGTGATCCATTGACTTCATCAGTTGTTGAATAGGCTCCAAACAAACCACTGGAAACTTGTAAGCGACGTGTCTCTTCCTGCCAATATCCATCTCAGGAGAACCGGAAAACCCCGACCGGAATCAAGAAGAATATGTAAACCCCCTAGAAATGGATAAACATGTGTTAAATGATATAAATGCAAAATGATGTGATGCAAATGCATGAATGCAGGTTACTGTGCCACCAAGTCATCTGTAGACCCATTAAGTCTCTGAACCAGTAACAGTTATCTGAAGGACTAGGTCACCATAAATCCAACTTGGGGAGGTTCCGAAATAAACGGAACTGGAGATTACATCACTATCATCACAGAAATATCCACTGAACGGATGACAGTCAGGTCCTCTGAACAAGTACTCTCAAATTCAACCCGGGGATCCGAAATAAACGGAACCCGCTGATAAACCACGGACAGAACTCCGGCGTCCCAGAAATAAATGTCCATAAATTCGGCTGAACCAAAGTCACCATCACAGCATCACTGGCAGAAACCGTATCTGTAGAGATCAAACCCTCCCCTCACTGGTAGGTTCTAAGAACAGAAGTTTGTCAGCTTCAGCCCTTCAGTCGAGAATAATACGTTTACCACTGAAGGTTTGGCATTATTACGGGATAAAAGACCTCTGCTGACTCCCCTCAACAGGATATCCTAAAGCAAGTTCCCAGTCTCGGGGTCCTCGGATTGAGCAGCGAGAATGCGCCCATCAGAGCTAACATAATCACGTCTCGGAGGAGAGGCCTCGACTGAGTTCTCGGGAAATGGTCACCAGAGTCAACGATTTCTACAGGAATATCTGTCGTTATGGAACACCCATAGGACAGAATATATCCAAAAGAAACCTCGTCTGGATGTGGGTTTCATGAACGACTTAACGTAGCAACATGCCACGCAAGCCTCATGACTATCCACTCTAACACCTATGTGTACACTCAAGCCTGGGTAGTGGGCTTATTTCTCACAAAATATCCCATCCCAACAAACAGACAACCGGCAGATGAATATGAATGAATGCAAACATTAATGCAAACAATAAATGCAAACAGTAAATGCAAATATATACAAATGAATGCAATAAATAAAGCAGCACAAAGCAACCAAAGCCCTAACCTAGAGAGCGCTAGGAGAGACTCGCTCGGGGAAGATGGACCAGCACAGGTCAACTTCTCTATATCCCCAGCAGAGTCGCCAGCTGTCGCATTACGCGAAAAAACCGGCGGGAGAACAAGAACAACAGAGCCGCCACCGTGCGTTATTTATCCCAAAAGAGGGAAAGGAAACGCTCAGAGTAAACCTGGAAAAGACATGGTCTCGCGACCAAAGAGAATGGGTTCGGGAGTCGGTTATGCGAAGGGAAGGTATTAGCACCCCTACGCATCCGTCGTACTCGACGGGATCCACGCACAATAGAAAGGAAAATGGTTGCTAAAACACTGCTCAAACACACACACACTGGCTGAAAGAGACACAAGAAAACAGACAAGACTGAAACTGACTCGGCAGGATACCGCATCCTGGGCCTACTTAGTCTATCAGGCATAGACATCAGAGTCGAAGTAGTTCGGACTGGGGAAACAACACATGCTCGCCAGGATATCGCATCCTATGCATACGTATCTCCTTTGGACGAAGGAGAATCAGAGCATTCGTAGCTCGGCTGACACGCACACAAACAAACACAGGCAAAGGCAAACGTGGAGTCTGAATGCCAATCACTGGACTTACATCAGCATCCGAACCAAACAAAACCACACTGGAACCCGAATGCCACTCGATGGACTTACATCAGCTTCCACGCACACAACAACACACACAGAGGGGTTGAAGACACAAAGGTGGAAAAGAAAAAGGGCGCCCGGAGAGATCAGCTCATCTCCTGCCTACGTACCTCATCTGGTATGAGGATCAGGGCGACGTAGTTCCCCTACGCAGGGAAAAAGGACTAGCCTAACCAGATAACAGAGGGAGACACAACACTAGGGAGACTACGACTCGAGCCTAGATGTTGTCATGCAAAGTCGTCCCTAAGTTAAGGTTTCTAGCTAACTTGCACAGGAAGCAAGCCTATCCTAATCATGACTCGCACAGGAAGCAAGCCACACCTAACCTAACTTGCACAGGAAGCAAGGGTCTCGATTGCAACTAGGGCAAGAGAAAGGGGAGGTCTCAATCGCAACGAGGGCGAGAGAAAAGAATTAGTGTTAGTTGTTAGTCAAACTCGACAAGACATCGCATCTCGTGTCTACGTATCTCATCTGGACATGAGAATCAGAGTTGCCGTAGTTCGGCTAAACTATTCCCGTTGGTTTGTGTTTTTTAAGTGGACAACGTCACTGCGCAATCTACCTGATGCTCGACCTTTGGAGACTTACTCACCTGTAGTAGAAGGAGTGGACGTATCCTTTAGAGGGGATAATGTTTGTTTGTATTTTAGGAAAGCCCAAGCAAGAAAGGAAGTCCTATACGAAGGAACCGTGCTACCTTAATTGACATGCAAACGAGACTACGCGGAGTCTAACAAACCTAGGGGATACAATCACACCACACAAGCACATACAACATGAAATAAACACACCAACAAGGGGCTCAAACATCAAGGCTAGGTTTTAGTCGAGGGGTCATATCAACCTCAACAAACAAACCTCTGGAATTGGGTAGATGTTGCTCTTAACCTTGCCATTGAGGGGCTAAGGTGAAGCAGATGAAAGGTGATGAGGGGTGTGCCTCATTGCTCTTATCCCTGGTCTGGGAGAGCTTAAGACAAGAATGTGTGGGTTCAGAAGGTGGGAACCCTTCTACACATTTGAAACTGACTCAACTGTACAATTGTACAAGATCTTGGGTTTGTATCTGCAATGCATCAACACAATGGTGTGAGCAAAGCAGATGACACACAGAATAGCAGGGGATAGGTTGTATATCCCTTGGGTTCTGCCAATTGCCTCTTCATTTAGGAGGTCTTTGACTATGTACAGGGACAAATTGTAAACATACACAAACATTGCCTCTTAAGGAGGACTTCAGACAGTTGCCTGGCCAAGTAACAGGCCAGGTCTTCCAGACTACATGAAGATTAGAAATATACCTCAATGCAAATTGCTTAATAAGCAAAGCAAAGCAAAAGTTCACAAAGGAACTGAGCAACTAAAAGCACCTGAAATAGTCAAGCAGACATTAGTATACAACTTCAAAACAAAGCAAAAGGAAACAGACATCAACAGTTAATCATAAGCAAGTGAATGTGCAAGGCACAAGGCTTAAGGCATGTGAGCCAAGCCACCTACAAAACACACAAGTTAGTCAATGATATTTAAGCAAGCTCAATCAAAAAGAAATGGTCTCATTGGTCATTTGTTGGTCAACCTGAAAACATGAACTCAAAGGTGAGTAACAGGACCACTAGGGCAAGCCTAGGGTTAAAAATGAATGAGAAAGTCAAAACAGCAAGCAATGTCCAATCAAAATCAAATTCAAACATTTAGGAAGCAAACCCAATTGGTTTCATGTTCATATCATGCATCATCATCATTTCATAAGCAAAAGAAGTCAAAGCATGGCAAATGAGAGCTCATAGGAGTCAACAGAAAGACTTGCATCAAAAGCAAACTCAAACATTTTCAAAAATCACCAAATAAATCATGATCAATCCTAACACATAGCATGGTAAGCATGTCAAATTTCATCTCATTTGGACAAGTGGAAGGTAGTCAATGAAAATCAGAAAGTCAAAACAATTTTGAACATGCTCAAGGAAGTCAACCAAACATGCATCAACTTGAAAAATTCATAAATCAGAGATGGCATATGATAAATGAATGGGACTAAAACCATGGCAAAGCTTAGGATGTCTAGTTATCTCATGTAAAATTTCATGTCCATCTAGTAAAGTATGAGCATTTCACAAAACAAATGGGCACATGCATCACATAAGGTCAACATTTTGGTCAAACAGGGGAGAAAATCTCAAACAAATGGAAAATGGCACAAATAATTCCAAGAAAAATCACATGTAAACTAGACATACAAGAGCTCAATCATGCAAAAATTCAGATGAATTAGAGGTCAAGAAGCATATTATCAAAAATCATGAAGTTTGACATCAATGGTGTGACACAAATTGTCACACCCTACTTCAAAAATTCACAACTCCCAATCCAGATGAGATAAATTCATGATCTTTACATCAAAATAAACATGAATGAGTCTAGTTTGAGCACAAAAAAAATTCAGGGTCATTGGATAATACATCACAATTTCACAAAGGATTTGGCAAGATGTACAAAAATTGGACACATGAACAAAACCCTAATGCCAGTTAAAATCTATCCATCCAAAAAATCAGCAAAAATCATGATAAAAAAGTAGAGATTCATATGAACACAATGCCACAAGTCCCATGAATTTTGGATTTGAAATGGAGATGTTATGATTTTTGTAAAATTGAGTAACAAAGTGAAATAATCATTGAAACAAATAAATGATTTAAATAAAATAAAAACCGGGAATGGCAAACTTGTAAATAGGGGTTCACTAATACAAAACGCGGCGTTTTGAGCCACGGAATGAAATGTTTTCATTGGCCAGTATGGTGAAACAGTAGCATGCACGTGAGAATCAGAAAAAATCTGGGCAATGCATGAAGATCAACTAGGGTTTATGTACAGTATGCATGCTCATCTTCCCCAAATCGAGTTTCACCAAAAATTTCCCAGAAATGGCAATTGAATACACAAAAATGATCAACAAAGCATGACTAACATGAATCAATCATTGGTTTTCACTAAAACATCATACAAGTCATGAATCGAGCAGAAATACAATTCATCACCAAACTTCATTTCATCACAACTCAAGAAATAACCAACCATTTTGAAAAGTAAGACCATCACAAAGCTCAGCATGGAGAGATCTTTCTAAAGCATGTATTGATTTGATGAAATAATGAGATCGAAATTTTACCAGTTCTGAAGTGCAGCTGAGATTCAGTTGTTATTTGGCTTCAAATCTTCGAAACAAGTGAAGCTCCTAGTCCCAAATGATGAATGCTTGAAGGCTTTGAGCTCATAGATGCTTGGAACAGTTCAAACCCAACTCTGCCATGGATGATGCTTTGAAAAACCAGTCCAGCAAAACAGCCTTACAGTTGGAGAATGATGGTGGAAACAAGCTCACAATGCTGTTTAGATGGTGGATCGAGCAAGGCAAGGTCAAGTTCTCTTGAGGTTTTTGAAGATTTCGAAAATGGCAAGAAAATGAAGTTTTGAGAGAGTGAGTGAATTTCTGTGTTTGTGTGGCTGCTAGGGTTGGAATTGACAGAAAATGAGCCTTATATTAGCTGTTTAGTGTTGGCTAAGTGGAATGCTAAACATAATTATCTCAAATGAATCATTTTGGTCATTTTGCTAAATTTCACCAACTTGGCAAATGGGGTGTGTGCTGCACGAATTGGGCTTGGCAAACATGTCCCAAATGACATTTCTGAACTACCTCAATTGGCAAAAGGTGTTAGAATTGGTTATTTGGAAAAGTCAAAATTCAACCTCACTTGAAATTAATTAAAGCAAGTTCAAAAAGGCCATTTTGCATGGTGATGTTTTGATGCATGATGATGACATTTTTGGAAAGAGGGGATCAAATATGACTTGTAGGAAAAAACCCCACCCAATTTGGCCAAATGGTTTGAGAGATATGGCCTTTTGAAGTTCAAAAATTTTTGAGATTGAATTGATCATAACTTGCCAACCATACATGGGAATTGAGTGTTCTTGGACTTTTTGGAAATGGGAGAACAAGATCTTCAACTTTCATGTTGGGCAAAAATTCATTTGAAGCTTGTATCATGATGTAAGTTTAGGCTCAAGAAGTTTCCATTTTTGGTAGTTAAAATTACAGGTCCAGTTTCTATTTTTGGAAATTTCTGATTTGGCTTCAAATTCTTCAATGATGTTGTTTGCCATGATATATGAGGCCTATTTGGATATGAATAAGCTCTCTCAAACCAAATCCATCCATCAAAACCATAAAATCAATCACAATTGACCAAGTTTGACTTTTTAGGGTTTCTGACTGACTGTGCATTGACTGATGACTTCTGAACATCCAATCTTTGACCAAAACACTTCAAATGGATCCCCAAGTCATGTGAACATGTTGGACCAACCCTAGGGCCTTGGCTCCTTGGAAATTGCACTTGCTTGCTTGATTAACTGATCTCCTGATCAATTTGACCTAATTCTTCTGACTGGCTTGCACTTGAGGCAAAGGGACAATGCAATGCTATGCAGTGGACCATGTTATGTTATAACCTAATATAAGAATGTATGTACAATGATAGGTGCAAATTTGAGGTGCTACACGTGGCATCGGCGTTCTTGAGACCGAATGGCACCACCTCCGCTCTTGACACTCGCCTCCAAGACGGCCCCAACCTTCACTTCCTTTTTGACCTCTTCGGTGCCCAAATCAACAATTTCACTCTCTCCTCGTGCGGTTGAATCACCTTCTCCTCTTGTCTCAACAACCTGGCTAATCTTCTATCAGATCACAATCTTCTTCGCCTTCTTCTTCGGCATGATAGATCGGATTGTCGAAGTCATACAGAGGTGTAACCGAATTGTTATCAATGAGATCAGGAGAATTATTTTTTGAAGTCGGAACGAGACAAACCAAAAAAGGGGGAAAAATGAAAACAAACATTGCCATTTTCTTTATTTTTGTTTTAAACTGCAAAAATAAATGAAAAACAGGGAACACCGCTTTTGTTGTGAAAAACATCCATTTATTAATGACGCAAAATGTTGCAAAATGAAACATGTAACACTCCGATAAAAATAAGATAATTATTTAAATTAAGTTAATAATATATTTATTAATTTAATTAAATAATTGGGATATTTTATTGGAATTATTATTATTGGATTATTATTTTATTGGAATAAAAGTTGGAATTTAGAAAAGGTCCCATTTAGTAAAAAGGTTCATTTTTTTCACGTGAAAAGAAAAGGAGACTGAAAAGTGGAAAATGGCAAAGAGAACCAGAGAACAAGGGTTGAAGAGAGGAAGAGCTTGAAGCTGCAGGATTGCCGGATTAACTCAGGTAAGGTGGGGTTTATCGTCGTTTAATGGGTATTATGGGATAACATATAATGGGTAGTGATAGACTATTGATTTGTCCCTGATTTGAATGATGCATGATGAAAATTGTGAAATGTTGGATGAACGAAATTGGATTATGATTGAGAGGAATTCGTAGGAATTAGATGTAAAAGTGTTAGAATTGGTGAAATTGAATAGGGTATGATTCGTGTTAGATGATATGAACGATTACTGTGAAAAATTGGATTGTAGGAGGTTGGAATTGGTAGATCTCGTAGCAGAGAAGACCATAGCAGATCTGGAAATATGGTTTCTGGTCATACGCGTATGGCACTAGGCAATACGCGTATGAGATGGTCTGGTACGCGTATGGCACTAGGCAGTACGCGTATGGATGAGGAAGATGATGTTTTGAACGTAGTTTGGTCTCTGTTGGTACGCGTATGGAGAAGTGATACGCGTAGCATACGCGTATGAGATGGTGTTACGCGTATGGGATTTGGTCAGGAGATGGGCCATACGCGTATGGGGTTAGGCAATACGCGTATGGGCAGGATTGTGATTTTCCTGAGCTGTTGTTGTGCAGTTTTTAACTGTTCAGCTGAGTAACGTAATTCAGCTGATGTATGATATATTAGGGATCATTTCCCGTTGTTTTGAGTAGTATAGGTATTAGTAGAGTGTGCTAATACTGTGGTTGTTCTTTGGCATGATCTGATATGCTTATGTGATAAAATACTGATGATGTGTGATGGTATGCATGATCTTGTGAATGTATCAGTTATGTGTGCATTCGTGAATAGATTGTTTTATGGCTTAGAGTGTGAGCATATGTCTATTCTTGAATTGTGGTTGATGATTTAGCATTGCTAGGTGATTAGCATGCATATTGTGGCCTTTATGGTGGTAGCTAATTCCCATGGTGAGGAATTAGTGAGTTAGTATTGTGGATTGTTGTTGATGTTTGCATGCTAGGTGATTAGCGTGCATATCATAGCCCTTGGGGTGGTAGCTAATTCCCATGGTGAGGAATTAGTGAGTGAGTCACTAGGTCTCAAATGAGTGGGACTAGTGGGCTTGGTAGCCGTGCCTGGATTTGGACGGTGAGGTGAACTATATGTTCACAAATAGTCGGTACCACATGCATGGAGTCTCATTGCATAATATGTGTATAGCGTATAATATGAATGGATGTATTCCAATATTATACGTGTGTTTGTGTTGATATTGAGTATGAGCATGAATTGTATTGGTATTGAGGATGATATTTGAATTGATGTGCCGTTACCGAATGTGTGATGTGATTTGGGTGATTAATGAGTTAGATTACTTAACATGACATGATATTTTATAATGCTCATTATATTGATTGAGGAACTCACCCTTATAACTATTTTTCAGGTAACGAGCAGTGATTGAGTAGAAGCTAGTGCTTGGAGTCTAGTGTAGTCTCCTTAGTGGGTCATGCTCTGATAGATGTAACATCGGGATGGGATGTTTTACCTTGTTGAATAATTTTACATGTAATTGTGTTACATGTTCTGCATGATTGATTTGATTTCTATCCGCTGCGTACTATGCAAACGTTTTATCTGATAAATAAATGAGCATGACAATCTACTTTGATGAATGGTGTGAAGTTGTTTGTGTGACACCCTTAACTGCATAATTACTCTGATTTATATGTTGCTATTTTAATTAATTATTTGGGGTATTTTAGAAGGGTGTTACATTAGTGGTATCAGAGCCTGGTTGGTCGAGTCGAGTCGTAATTATTCTGTTTCCCCTGTATGGGATAGGTGTTGTGTAACCCTATCAGTACTTATTGTTTTAGCTTGTTGGGTTTTCAGAATAGAGATGGATGGAAGAGGTAGAGACGATGCTGCGATTGCTGAGGCTCTGGGTATGCTAGCTGGAGTACTTGGAGGGAATCCGAATGTTGTGGGAATGGGAGTTGCTCGTCAACTGAGTGAGTTCCAGAAGAACAATCCTCCAATGTTTAAGGGAGCATACGATCCAGATGGTGCTCAGAAGTGGTTGAAGGAGATCGAGAGGATCTTCCGAGTGACTGAGTGTGCCGATAACCAGAAGGTCAGGTTCGGTACGCATATGTTGTCAGAGGAAGCAGACGATTGGTGGGTTGCTACCTGCACTGAGTTGGAAGCTGCTGGGAATGCTGAGATCACTTGGGCTGTGTTCAGAGAGAGATTCCTGAGGAAGTACTTTCCAGAAGATGTCAGAGGAAAGAAAGAGATAGAGTTCTTAGAATTGAAGCAGGGTAACAGGTCTGTTACTGAGTATGCTGCTAAGTTCACAGAGCTGTCGAAGTATTACACTCCCTATAACGAGGCTACTGGGGAATTTTCAAAGTGTGTGAAGTTTGAGAACGGGTTACGTCCCGAGATCAAGCAGGCTATTGGATATCAACGGATTAGAGTGTTTTCTGATTTGGTTGACTGTTGCAGGATTTTTGAACAGGATACCAAAGCCAAAGTGGAGAGCTATCAGCAAAGGGTTGATAGGAAAGGCAAGAATCAGAATGATCGTGGGAAACCGTATGCAGCTGGCAAAGGTTTCCAGAGACAGAGTGGGATGAAGAGGCCTAGTGGGGGAGACTCTAGTGCCCCTGCTAAGTGTTTCAGATGTGGTCAGGCTGGACATCGTATCCATGAGTGTACCAGTAATGAGAAGAAGTGTTTCAAGTGTGGAAAAGGTGGTCATTTGGCTGCAGAGTGCCGGTCGAAGACTGTGACTTGTTTCAACTGTGGAGAGTTGGGTCATATTAGCCCACAGTGTCCTAAGCCGAAGAAAGAGAACCAGTCGGGAGGCAAGGTCTTTGCTTTATCGGGTTCTGAGACTTCTGCAGATGATCGTTTGATCCGAGGTACGTGTTATATTAATGGCTTTCCTCTTGTAGCTATTATTGACACAGGTGCGACTCATTCCTTTATATCTTTGGATTGTGCTGTGAAACTTAATTTAGAGATATCTGAGATGCATGGTAGTATGGTGATTGATACTCCTGCGAAGGGTTCAGTGACTACTACTTCAGTTTGTTTAAATTGTCCTTTGAGTATTTTTGGTAGAGACTTTGGGATGGACCTTGTGTGTCTTCCACTAGTGCAGATTGATGTTATCTTGGGTATGAACTGGTTGGTGTTTAACCGAGTCTATATCAATTGCTTTGATAAGACTGTGATCTTTCCTGAGATTGAGGAAGGAAAGAGTTTGTTTCTATCAGCGAGGCAGGTGAATGAGGCAGTAGCAGATGGGGCAGAGTTGTTTATGCTGTTAGCGACTTTGGAGGCTAAAGATAAACTGGTGATTTGCGATCTAGCTGTGGTGTGTGATTTTCCTGATGTGTTTCCTGAAGAAGTGCATGAATTGCCGCCAGAGCGTGAAGTTGAGTTCTCGATTGACTTGGTACCTGGTACTAGGCCGATATCGATGGCTCCGTACCGTATGTCTGCTGTTGAGTTAACTGAATTGAAGAGTCAGTTGGAAGATCTGTTGGATAAGAAATTTATTCGTCCGAGTGTGTCACCGTGGGGTGCACCAGTGTTATTAGTTAAGAAGAAAGAAGGTACTATGAGGTTGTGTGTGGATTACAGGCAACTGAATAAAGTGACGATCAAGAATCGGTATCCTTTGCCGAGGATTGATGATTTGATGGATCAGTTGGTTGGTGCGAGTGTGTTCAGCAAAATAGATTTGAGATCGGGGTATCATCAGATACGTGTGAAAAATGAGGATATTCAGAAGACTGCTTTCAGAACAAGGTATGGACATTATGAGTATTCTGTGATGCCTTTTGGTGTGACTAATGCGCCTGGAGTATTTATGGAGTATATGAATAGGATTTTCCATCCGTACCTAGACAAGTTTGTGGTGGTGTTTATTGACGATATTTTGGTGTATTCGAAATCTGAAGAAGAGCATGCTGAACATTTGAGAGTGGTTTTAGGAGTTCTACGAGAAAAGAAGTTATTTGCTAAACTGTCAAAGTGTGAATTTTGGTTAGAAGAGGTTAGTTTTCTTGGTCATGTGATTTCCAGAGGTGGTGTTGCTGTTGATCCTTCTAAAATAGAAGCGGTATCTAAGTGGGAAGATCCGAAGTCAGTTTCTGAGATAAGGAGTTTTCTTGGACTTGCAGGTTATTATAGGAAGTTCATTGAGGGATTTTCTAAGTTGGCGTTACCGTTGACGATGTTGACTAGAAAGGGGCAAGCGTTTGTTTGGGACTCAAAATGTGAAGAAGGTTTCCAAGAGTTAAAGAGAAGGTTGACTACTGCTCCTATTCTGATATTACCGAGTTCGTCGGAATCATTTGAGGTTTACTGTGATGCTTCATTGTTGGGTTTGGGTGGTGTGTTGATGCAGAACAAGCAGGTTATAGCTTATGCTTCGAGACAACTGAGGGTTCATGAGAGGAACTATCCGACACACGATTTAGAGTTGGCAGTTGTGGTATTTGTTCTGAAGTTGTGGAGGCATTACTTGTACGGGTCAAGATTTGAGGTTTTCAGTGACCATAAAAGTTTAAAGTATTTGTTTGATCAGAAAGAACTGAATATGAGACAGAGGAGATGGTTAGAGTTTTTGAAGGATTATGACTTTGGTTTGAATTACCATCCGGGTAAAGCAAACGTAGTGGCTGATGCATTGAGTCGGAAATCATTGCATATGTCTATGTTAATGGTTAAGGAATTGGATTTAATTGAGCAGTTTAGAGACTTGAGTTTAGTGTGTGAGAGTACTCACAATAGTGTTAAATTGGGAATGTTGAAGTTAACGAGTGGTATTCTGGATGAGATTAGAGAGGGTCAGAAATCCGATGTGCTTTTGGTTGATAAGTTGACTCTAGTGAATCAAGGTCAAGGTGGTGAATTCAGAGTTGATGAGAATGGTGTTTTGAAATTTGGTAATCGGGTGTGTATTCCGGATGTTACCGAACTTAAGAAGAGTATTCTTGAGGAAGGACATCGTAGTGGCTTGAGTATTCATCCTGGAGCTACGAAGATGTATCATGATTTGAAAAAGTTATTTTGGTGGCTGGGAATGAAAAGAGAAATTGCGAGTTTTGTTTATTCTTGTTTGACTTGTCAGAAGTCAAAGATTGAGCATCAAAAGCCGTCTGGGCTAATGCAACCGTTGGCTATTCCAGAGTGGAAGTGGGATAGTATCAGTATGGATTTTGTTTCTGGTTTACCGAGGACAATTAAGAATTTTGAAGCTATTTGGGTAATTGTTGACAGATTGACAAAATCGGCTCATTTCATTCCGATCAGAATGGATTATCCGTTAGAGAGATTAGCCGAGTTGTATATTGAGAAGATTGTAAGTTTGCATGGTATTCCGTCGAGTATTGTTTCGGACAGAGATCCTAGATTTACATCGAAGTTCTGGGAAGGTTTGCAGAGGGCTTTGGGAACTAAGCTGAGATTGAGTTCTGCATATCATCCGCAGACTGATGGTCAGACTGAGAGGACAATTCAGTCACTGGAGGATCTTTTGAGGGCTTGTGTTTTAGAAAAGGGAGGTGCTTGGGATTGTTATTTACCTTTGATTGAGTTTACCTAGAACAATAGTTTTCATTCGAGCATTGGTATGGCACCGTTTGAAGCTTTGTATGGTAGGAGATGTCGGACACCTTTATGTTGGTATGAGTCCGGTGAGAGTGCTGTGGTCGGACCGGAGATCGTTCAACAGACTACGGAAAAGATTAAGATGATTCATGAGAAGATGAGAATTGCTCAGAGTCGTCAGAAGAGTTATCACGACAAGAGAAGGAAGTCACTTGAGTTTCAAGAGGGGGATCATGTGTTTCTCCGTGTTACTCCGATAACTGGTGTTGGTCGAGCTTTGAAGTCGAAGAAGTTGACACCTCGATTTATTGGTCCTTATCAGATTTTGGAGAGGATAGGAGAGGTAGCCTATCGTATCGCTTTACCGCCGTCACTTGCGAATTTGCATGAGGTTTTTCATGTGTCTCAGTTGAGGAGATACATCCATGATCCGTCGCATGTAGTCCAAGTAGATGATGTACAGGTGAGAGATAACCTGACTGTTGAAACATCACCTATGAGGATCGAGGATCGAGAGTTGAAGCAGTTGCGGGGTAAAGAGATTGCTTTGGTAAAGGTAGCTTGGGGAGGACCAGCAGGTGGCAATGAGACTTGGGAACTTGAGAGTCAGATGAAGGAGTCTTATCCGGAGTTATTCGCTTGAGGTATGTTTTCGAGGACGAAAACTCTTTTAGTGGGGGAGAGTTGTAACACTCCGATAAAAATAAGATAATTATTTAAATTAAGTTAATAATATATTTATTAATTTAATTAAATAATTGGGATATTTTATTGGAATTATTATTACTGGATTATTATTTTATTGGAATAAAAGTTGGAATTTAGAAAAGGTCCCATTTAGTAAAAAGGTTCATTTTTTTCACGTGAAAAGAAAAGGAGACTGAAAAGTGGAAAAGGGCAAAGAGAACCAGAGAACAAGGGTTGAAGAGAGGAAGAGCTTGAAGCTGCAGGATTGCCGGATTAACTCAGGTAAGGGGGGTTTATCGTCGTTTAATGGGTATTATGGGATAACATGTAATGGGTAGTGATAGACTATTGATTTGTCCCTGATTTGAATGATGCATGATGAAAATTGTGAAATGTTGGATGAACGAAATTGGATTATGATTGAGAGGAATTCGTAGGAATTAGATGTAAAAGTGTTAGAATTGGTGAAATTGAATAGGGTATGATTCGTGTTAGATGATATGAACGATTACTGTGAAAAATTGGATTGTAGGAGGTTGGAATTGGTAGATCTCGTAGCAGAGAAGACCATAGCAGATCTGGAAATCTGGTTTCTGGTCATACGCGTATGGCACTAGGCAATACGCGTATGAGATGGTCTGGTACGCGTATGGCACTAGGCAGTACACGTATGGATAAGGAAGATGATGTTTTGAACGTAGTTTGGTCTCTGTTGGTACGCGTATGGAGAAGTGATACGCGTAGCATACGCGTATGAGATGGTGTTACGCGTATGGGATTTGGTCAGGAGATGGGCCATACGCGTATGGGGTTAGGCAATACGCGTATGGGCAGGATTGTGATTTTCCTGAGCTGTTGTTGTGCAGTTTTTAACTGTTCAGCTGAGTAACGTAATTCAGCTGATGTATAATATATTAGGGATCATTTCCCGTTGTTTTGAGTAGTATAGGTATTAGTAGAGTGTGCTAATACTGTGGTTGTTCTTTGGCATGATCTGATATGCTTATGTGATAAAATACTGATGATGTGTGATGGTATGCATGATCTTGTGAATGTATCAGTTATGTGTGCATTCGTGAATAGATTGTTTTATGGCTTAGAGTGTGAGCATATGTCTATTCTTGAATTGTGGTTGATGATTTAGCATTGCTAGGTGATTAGCATGCATATTGTGGCCTTTATGGTGGTAGCTAATTCCCATGGTGAGGAATTAGTGAGTTAGTATTGTGGATTGTTGTTGATGTTTGCATGCTAGGTGATTAGCGTGCATATCATAGCCCTTGGGGTGGTAGCTAATTCCCATGGTGAGGAATTAGTGAGTGAGTCACTAGGTCTCAAATGAGTGGGACTAGTGGGCTTGATAGCCGTGCCTGGATTTGGACGGTGAGGTGAACTATATGTTCACAAATAGTCGGTACCGCATGCATGGAGTCTCATTGCATAATATGTGTATGGCGTATAATATGAATGGATGTATTCCAATATTATACGTGTGTTTGTGTTGATATTGAGTATGAGCATGAATTGTATTGGTATTGAGGATGATATTTGAATTGATGTGCCGTTACCGAATGTGTGATGTGATTTGGGTGATTAATGAGTTAGATTACTTAACATGACATGATATTTTATAATGCTCATTATATTGATTGAGGAACTCACCCTTACAACTATTTTTCAGGTAACGAGCAGTGATTGAGTAGAAGCTAGTGCTTGGAGTCTAGTGTAGTCTCCTTAGTGGGTCATGCTCTGATAGATGTAACATCGGGATGGGATGTTTTACCTTGTTGAATAATTTTACATGTAATTGTGTTACATGTTCTGCATGATTGATTTGATTTTTATCCGCTGTGTACTATGCAAACGTTTTATCTGATAAATAAATGAGCATGACAATCTACTTTGATGAATGGTGTGAAGTTGTTTGTGTGACACCCTTAACTGCATAATTACTCTGATTTGTATGTTGCTATTTTAATTAAATATTTGGGGTATTTTAGAAGGGTGTTACAAAACACATGAGGTGGCCCTTACAATGAACCATTACGTTTCGGGCAAAACGTATGGCTTTCATGCAAACAGTATTGAAAGATAAAAATATTACTCTTCACGCAGAGTGACAATGATGATCTTTTAGGCCTTCCAGTTCTGGATCCCTGGTACGCACGATTTTATCCACGAGTCAAACTCGCGGTCACTGTCAGTCTCTTCCCCCACCGCACAGACGTGACCTGAATCTTCAGCAATTACACCCACCATCACCTGACCATGCGCCAACATGGGATTAGCATTAACATTCGGAGATGGTGCAAAATTGATGGCCTTGGAGTCTACCAAGTCTTGGACAACATGCTTAAAGGCTCTACAACCCTCAATATTATGCCCTGGTGTACCAGAATGGAATTCACACTTGATGTTCTCATCATAATTAGGGGGCCTCTGATCTGGTCTTACCGGAGCCATCGTCCTCGGCTGAACCAACCCAAGATCCATCAACTTCTTAAACAGAAAAGCATATGTCACGGGTGGCTTATCAAACTGACGATCAATCCCCTTTCCTCTCACTTAGTACCCAACTCTCTATTGAGGTGGCTGACGCTGCTGTTGTACCAATTGATTACCAGCAGGGGTGGTTACCGCAGCAGTGTGCTGGTAGTAACGATCCCTACGGTGTCCCCTTTGGGCATACAAGAACTCGATTCACCCTCATTCTTGCGCTGACCGTTCCCAAATGGCTTCTTTACTCCAGATGACGGAGCATTTCCCTGTATTTTCCCCATTCTCAGCCAACTTTCAATTCTTTCCCCAGTGTCATACGGTGAACTAACTTTGGGTGCTTTTGCTTTGGAAAGCAAATGTCGCGGATAGCAAGAGTCGCCACCGACTTTTCTTTTATCCAAAAAGGAAAGGTGGAAAAGAACAGGAAAGACCTTAATTAGATTTTGGGTTCGGGAGGTACATTATACAAAGGGAAGGTGTTAGCACCCTTTGTATCCATGGTTATCCATGGGCTCTTAATGGCTTAATCACTTATGTTTTTCTTGTTTGAAAAAGTGTTTGAGAAATATTTAGAAAATGTTTGAAAAGAGAGTTTAACTTTGTAATGATTCTTGTACGAATGCATACAAAGTGTTTGTCTCGTTTAATTTTGAAAGCTGTTTAGAAAAATATAACTTGGCAATGATTCTAGTACGAATGTATACCAAGTGGTGATTTTCTAATAGATGTTTTGCAAAGTGTGAGGTGTGAAAATTGTTTTAAGTTGTGAGTCAGCATTTAAGAGTTATACCTACCCAAGGTCTTTATGGGCATTTCCTATCCTTATGAGGGTAAAACTGTCCTTACTATTGAGAAGTAAGTAGTCTTATCCTTTGGATGTAAAGGGACATCGTAGGGTCATCGATTGGTCATTGAAGGCAACATTTGTAAGGATACCTTAGCATTCGAAGGGACGATCATCATTTAACCGTAGGCTACAACGACGGGCCATCGAGGGACAAAATCGTATATTCGAAGGCAACATCCGAGGGACTATGATTTATCTTATAGGGACGTGATGATTTAATCGAAGGGTCTTTGCTAAGTGTATCCCCACATTCGCGGGACATGACCGTAATACCGTAAGGCAACAAAGAGAGGACCAAGATCACATGTATTCAGAGGCAACATTTGTAATCAGTTAGATAATTAGAATAGATCTCCACAAGGGTATCCCACAAATAAAGTGGAATACCTAGCAAGCTACCTTCTTCGGGAGTATGTGAACCCTCACAAAAAGTCAACAAACGGGTTTGAATACCAAAACGGGGTGCAGTCGAGAGTTGCACCAAACAAAAGAATCACAGTAGTAAGAATGTCAGGCCAATAATACACGGTGATAATAAAACATGTCAGATAAGCACAGAACAGAATGGCAAAATCAGCGACTGTCATGTTCGCTACTGCCTCGCCTAGCGAAGGCTTGGCGAACACTCGCTACATGTTCGCTGAGCGAGGTGCTAGCGAACGGCTGCGGGTTTTGAGTTTGATAACAGTACGATTTCCGGAACTCCGAACCCTATGGCATCCATTACAGAAATTATATGATTAAACATTCAGGATATTCATGCATACTTAAACCCACATGCAAAATCTAACTACATATCCAAAATTCAATCATAATGCATCATGTATTTAGAGATTACAAATTGGAAGTATAAAACGATAGTGATGGTGCAAACCTGTTTGCGATTTAATTGCACCAGTGAATTGGCAGATCACTCTTAGGGTTTGTACCGGATCGAGGGGGCGGAGGTAACCTTTGTGCAGGTGAGTTTCCTTCAGGGTTTCCTTTAGGGTTGCTCTGAATTCTTTTGGTTAACCTCCAGGGTTTGCTCTCTGTGCGTGTTTGTGTTTCTCCTTTTCTCCTCTTTTTTCCGTCCTCCCCTTTTCTGAATGAGGTCTTGGTATTTATAATAGTTTTTGTGACCTGATGGGCTCAGAATGAAGCCCAAAATTTCTGGTATTCGCAAGCTTCGCTAGGCGAGTGGTGCAGCGAAGAGTTCGCTAGGCGAAGGATTTGCTCGCCTAGCGAGCATGCCAGTTTGAGTCATTTTCTGGATTTGGCCACCTGTGAGCTGGGTCTTTGTTCCTTTAAGATCAATGCCTTGAACAATGAGTTGGAGTGCCTTGAAGAATGTCTTGAAAGATTAACAGGCAAATTTTGGGGTATGACAGCTGCCCCTGTTCAATATTCTTAGACCGAGAGAGTTAGAATGGTATGTACGCCATTCGTGATCTGGAGGTGGAAGATTATTGGACACTTAGAATGCCCGAAAATTTGCACTTGTTAATTGAGATGGTCTTGGCGGAGATGGGCTTAGAGATGCCATCCAGAAAGTTTGATGATGAGAGCTTCAGAGTGCATCGTACCTCAGACCAATTTGAAGACATGGGTGCCACACCGGATCGTACGCTAGACCGTATAATGAGTCATCCTGATGAGATAAGGATCCAAATGGGTCATACACTGCTGGGGATAAAGGATCAGAATGGATCATACGCTAGATCGTATCTGAATTGCAGAATGAACCGTCTGTTAGGCTGTACCTGGAGAGGTAAAGATCAGAATGGATCGTACGCTAGATCGTATCTGAGTAGCAGAATGAGCCGTCCATTAGGCGGGTGACTTCACTGGGGATGGAAGATCAGACCGGATCATACGCTAGATCGTATCTGAGTAGCAGAATGAGCCGTCCATTAGGCTGTATCTGATGATAAAAGGTAGTCATACGCTAGACTACACTTCAGAATGTACCGTACGCTAGGTAGTATCTGAGGAATAAAGGTCAGAATGGATCGTACGCTAGATCGTATCTGAGTAGCAGAATGAGCCGTCCGTTAGGCTGTATCTGATGATAAAAGGTAGTCGTACGCTAGACTACACTTCAGAATGTACCGTACGCTAGGTAGTATCTGAGGGGATGAACATCTAAATGGGTCGTACGCTAGACCGTATTGGAACAGTTGAAGGAACCATACGTTAGGCTGAATCAGAATGAACCGTGTGTTAGGCTATATCTGATAATATTTGTATATGTTGTATTTGCAATAAATGTCTGGGATGGGCTTAACGATGCCATCATTAGGCGGATGTTAGAATGCTCATCAGAATGAACATCCATATGGATTATATTTGAAAGACGTATCCGAACCTTGAATGTAATCAATGAGAATACCCGTATGAATGGATCTTTATTTTGACTGTATCAGGAGGATAATTAACCTGAAAAATAAAGTTAGCTTCATGCCATGTCATGATGCATGAGATGTTTTATGCTTGCGAACATTGTATGCATGCGTATGCTGTGAAATGATGTAATGAATGAATTATGCGTCTGAGAAGTTCTGCTAGGGGAGAATAAATCCCGAGATTCCGGTTAGAGACATTTGTATTGATGAATCTTTCTTAGCTGGGGGTATTTGATTTCTGTCTGATGGTAGAAATATTCACCAGAAGCCTGGCTGGGGATGGAAGAGATGACCAGTCTGTCTAGTAATGCCAATTTCTTCTGGGGAATAATTGGCTTTGCTGGGGAATAGAATTAGCAACGGATTCATTGGAAAGCATGGTTAGACCTTCTCCCCGATCCTGAAGTCTTTTAGTAATCGCTATTTCTATTTTATGCATGTATTTTTGGTAAACATCGATCATATTCAAATGCATATATTAATTCAAATTAAATCAATGGACGTTTACGCAAACAAAACAGAGAAAGTAAAACAAAAGTATCTTTTTGGGAACAAAATTGTATTGATTTTGAAAGAGGGCCTATAAACAGGCAATTTGAGTACAAAGAGACAGAAATCCTAGTAAGAGGAAATTGTCGAGAAAACAAAGAAAAAGCTATGAAGAAAAAGTCCCATTGATTTTAATTCTGCTACTGTCATTAGGTCTTCAAGCATCTCATCTCCTACTGTCGGATAGAAGTGATTGGCTTGTTCAGTCCCTTTGGCTTGGGTGAAGCTGACTGAGAACGGGACATAGTCATACGCTTTAATCCCTAATTTTTGCCTGGACCGCCTTTTCAGGTTTTCAGTCCACCAGGATACCCTTTTTTGCCCAAGCCGCCTTTTCAGGTTTTCGACTTGCCGGGTGTACATTTTTATATGTTTATCCCTAATTTTTTCCCGAACCCTTTTGGTTCGCCGGGATGCCCTTACTTTTGTCTAGATACGTTGACCTAGCGGGTCTCTTTTATGCGTAGTATTTTTTGACTATGTCTGCGTTCACGGGATGTGGGAAGTCTTCGCCATCCATTGTAGCAAGTATCATGGCTCCACCAGAGAATACCTTCTTAACTACAAATGGTCCTTCGTATGTGGGAGTCCATTTGCCTCTGGGATCACCTTGTGGTAGAATGATACGCTTTATCACCAAGTCGCCAATTTGATACACCTGTCTCTTGACTTTTTTATTAAATGCTTGGGTCATGCGCTTCTGATATATCTGCCCATGACAAACAACCGCAAGTCTCTTTTCATCAATCAAATTTATCTGATCGAGTCGAGTCTGAATCCATTCAACTTCATCTAAGCCTGCATCTTTCATAATTCTTAGAGAAGGAATCTGAACTTCCACTGGTAAAACGGCTTCCATTCCATAGACTAAAGAGAAACGAGTTGCCCCTGTCGAAGTGCGTACTGAAGTGCGATAACCATGAAGAGCAAATGGTAACATCTCATGCCAGTCTTTGTAGGTTACTGTCATCTTTTGTATAATCTTCTTAATATTTTTATTAGCAGCTTCTACAGCGCCATTCATCTTTGGCCGGTACGGAGAAGAGTTATGGTGTTTTATTTTGAACTGCGTGCAGAGTTCAGTAATCATCTTGTTGTTCAAATTAGTGCCATTGTCAGTGATAACTCTTTCAGGAGAGAGCAGGTTTCTCAAATATATATTTGATAGGATCCATCTTAGAAATCAATAAAGTGGTATGATTCAACATATACTGTCTTAGTCGGCGAGCAGCCCAAGCCAAAGCACAACAAGTTTTCTCAAGCAGAGAGTATTTTGTTTCACAGTCGGTAAACTTTTGCTAAGGTGGTATATTGCATGCTCTTTTCGACCAGACTCGTCATGTTGCCCCAACACACACCCCATCGAATTTTCTAACACGGTCAAATACATGATTAGAGGTCTTCCTTCAACTGGTGGCATCAGAATTGGAGGTTCTTGGAGACACTTCTTGATTTTGTCAAAAGCTTCTTGACATTCATCATTCCATATTATCTCTTGAATTTTTCTCAGTAATTTGAAGATGGGTTTGCAAGTAGCAGTCAAATGGGAGATAAATCGGGCAATGTAATTCAAGTGTCCCAAGAAATCTCTGACTTCTTTCTTGTCTACTTCAGTACCCAAATTTACAGTTTCAATTGATTCCTCATGCGGCTGTATAGTCTTTTCTTCTTGCAGTAACAGTCTGGCAAACTCTCCAGGTACTTCACAATCTTCCTCACTTCCATCCTTGGCCTGGTAGATCGGATTTTCAAAGTCATAATGAACAGTAGCAGAATTATTATCAACAGGATTCAGGGTGGATATGGATTTGCAATTTGTTACGTGAGTGTGTGTAAGAAAACATAGCTTATTCGAAAGATGACAGGAAAGATAAAGAGCGCAATATTTGAATGCAAAAAGTCCATTGATTTATTGAATGTGAATATGCTTATGAAAATGACAAAACCTTTAACAAAATTTAATATATTAAAATAAGCAATAACAATTACTCCTGACTAAAGGAAACTAGGATAGTGTCTTCAGCCTTCCAATTATTGAGTCCGTCACCGGTTGTTGGGAAAATCCAGCTATCCAAGTCACAATCGCTATAAGCATCTTCTACAACATTAATCTGATCTTTGACTATCTTTTCAGAGTTAAACCCCAGACCAGACTTATCAGGCTTGTACGGTACATCGATCAGTTGACCCCAGCCAGTACGACCACCATTTTCAACCACGGCTTGAGCATCTTTCAAAGAAATCATAGCAGGAGGGGCATGAATAACTTCGGGCACAAGGGAAGTTGGCTTAAGGACAGGACTGGTCGGAGGAACTACTTCAAATGACTGAGAAGGAGTCTCAAAGAATTCACCATCCATCTCGACGTATCTGAAGGCCTGCACACTACTGACAATATACTCTTCTTCTCCACACACAGTGACAATCTTGCCCTCTATCGGATACCTCAGCTTTTGATGGAGAGACGAAGCTACGGCACTTGCCCCATGGATCCAAGGGTGCCCCAGCAAGCAGGAATAGGCAGGACGAATGTTCATTACGTGAAAGGTAGTATTGAAGACTTGAGGTCCTATCTTGATAGGGAGAACCACTTCACCATGGACAACACTTTTCGCACCATCGTAAGCATGCACCATAATGTCACTAGGTTTCAATTCAATGCTTTTACAGTTGAGTTTATCGAGCACAACTTTCGGTAGCACATTCAGAGAAGAGCCATTATCGATCAACACATGAGATAAGGTGATCCCCTTACACTCAATGGAGATATGCAGAGCTTTATTGTGATTCTTTCCTGCTGGTGTCAGGCCAGCATCGGAAAAACCTAGGCCATTGTCAACAAATAAGTTAGCAACATAATTTTCGAACTGATCGACAGATGTCTCCTGAGGTACATGAGCGGTCTTCAAGAATTTTATCAATGCATGATTACGGCTATCTAAGTAATTACAACACATTGCCTTTAAATAAGTGATCTTGGACCTCTCTTTGTTACCCTACGATTATGGTATTACGGTCATGTCCCGCGAATATGGGGATGCACTTAGCAAAGACCCTTCGGTTAAATCATCATAGTTCCTCGAATGTTGCCTTTTTCCCTCGATGATCCTTCGGTGTAGCCTACGGTTAAATGATGATAGTCCCTTCGAATGCTAAGGTATCCTCACAACTGTTGCCTTCAATGACCAATCGATGACCCTACGATGACCCTTTTACATCCAAAGGATAAAACTACTTACTTCTCAATAGTAAGGACAGTTTTACCCTCATAAGGATAGGAAATGCCCGGAAAGACCTCGGACAGGTATAACCCTTAATTGCTCATTCATAACCTAAAATACTTTTCACACCTCACACATTTCCAAACTATTTTTCTAAACTATTTTCAAAACTAAATGAGATAACCACTTTGTATACATTCATACAAGAATCATTACAAAGTTAAATTCTCCTTTTTCAAAACATTTCCTACACATTTCTCAACCACTTTTCCAAACTAGAAAAACATAAATGATTGAGCAATTAAGAGCCCATGGATAACCATGGATACAAAGGGTGTTAATACCTTCCCTTTGTATAATGTACCTCCCGAACCTAAGAATCTAAATTAAGGTCTTTCCTGTTCTTTTCCACCTTTCCTTATTGGATAAAAGAAAAGTCGGTGGCAACTCTTGCTAACCGCGACATTGCGATTAAAAACACATTAAAGTCAGTTCACCGTATGACAGAACTGGCGACTCTGCTGGGGACTTACAAAGAGAGGTCACCTTAAAAATCATTTATGTTTTAAATTGTTCCTTCTTTTGAGGGTATTTTATGCTTGAGTGAAAGATCCTACACCCGGATCTAGTGTACCTTAGGTAAGTAGCAATAGATCATCGCGACTATCCGGCGTATACTGGAATGGTTAAAATGATGGCTACGGTTAATGTGACACTTTGGATGTCCTGATGTTCCTCATGTTTACTTGAGGAAAAATTTGGCATTCGCGTGGTGTCATCAAAGCATTAACCAGACCTTTAGAACACTAATTGATTCATCCTAGCCATTAGAAAGTAGTGAGATAACTGACTTCGGTTCCGACTGGGGTTGGTTGAGACTCGATACTACACTCTTTGAGATTGGACTTTAGGGAAGCTTTGGTCAACCACTTGGCGTTGCACTGAAGTGGACTTAAAGAAAGGTCGATGATCTGAGATCCTTCTAGAACCCGGTTACTATTCTAGGACAGGTTGAACCAACCAAACTTCAGTGGGGAGGGTACTTACCTATGGAACTCATGCAAGCCTTAAAACTTAGGAATGATGGTTGTGTGACTTGCTTGTGCTTGTTATTTACTTAACATCATAACATCATCATAACATCATGGCATTGAACTAACCATTTCGAGGACTTAGGGATTTAACTTTGCTCTATTTTGTAAAAAAAAAAAAAAAAAAAAAAGTTTCCTTTTTTTGGTAGTTTATGCAAAGTTAAATTCCAAAAGTCCTTGAAAACATTTCATACATTGCATAGCATAACATTGCATAACAGGTGTTCTAAAGGGATCAATGTTCTCACGGTTTTCATGCAAACAGAAAAATGGACCTCGGACAGACTGTCAAAGATCTCCATGCTCAGAATGCTCAACTCCAGGAGATGATCTTGAACTTATCCAAGGGGCAGGAAGAACTAAAGGCTCTCTTGCTCGAGAAGAAAAAAGACAAGAAATCTGTGAGGCACATTAACCCGGGAAGAAGGCAGTTTACGAAGATCAATATGACTTTAGCACAAGCACTGCAGGGTATGCTAAAAGCAAATTTAATTACCCTCAGAGATCCTCCTGCAAGACCCAACACTACTTCTCCTAGTTATAACCCCAACGCCAGATGTGCGTATCACTCCGATAGCCCCGGGCATAATACAAACGATTGTTGGTCGTTGAAGAATAAAATTCAGAATATGATCGACGCCGGAGAATTTGAATTGGATCCGCCTGAGACTCCTAAGGTCATCGCTGCCCCCCTGCCCAATCATGACAAGACTGTCAATGCTGTGGAAGATGCTGATAACGATTGTGACTGGGATAGCTGGATTTTCCCAACAATTGGTGACGGACTCAATAATTGGAAGGCTGAAGACACTATCCCGATTTCCTTTAGTCAGGAGTAATGGTTATTGTCTATTTTAGTGTTGCAAATTTTTGTTTTTTTTACAATTGAACTTCTCCAAGCGTTGTGTCTATGCCCGGGGCACAATAGCTAATTTGTTAAGGGTTTTGTCATTTCATAAGCATATTCACACTCAATAAATCAATGGACCTTTTTGCATTCAAATATTGCGCTCTTTATCTTCCCTGTCATCTTTTAAACAAGCTATGTTTTCTTGCACACACTCACGTAACCAATTGCAGATCCATAGCCACTCTGGATCCTGTTGATAATAATTCTGCTACTGTTCATTATGACTTTGAAAATCCGATCTACCAAGCCGAGGGTGGAAGCGAGGAAGATTGTGAAGTCCCTGGAGAACTTGCCCGACTACTGCAAGAAGAAAAGACTATACAATGGCATGAGGAATCAATTGAAATTGTAAATCTGGGTACTGAAATAAACAAGAAAGAAGTCAGAGGTTTCTTGGGGCACTCGAATTACATTGCCCGATTCATTCCACACTTGACTGCTACCTGCAAACCCATCTTCAAATTACTAAAAAAGAAAAATCAAGAGATGGTATGGAATGATGAATGCCAAGAAGCTTTTGACAAAATCAAGAAGTATCTCCGAGAACCTCCAATTCTGATGCTACCAGTTGAAGGAAGACCTCTAATCATGTATTTGACTGTGTTAGAAAATTCAATGAGGTGTGTGTTGGGGCAACATGACGAGTTTGGTCGAAAAGAGCATGCCATATACTGCCTTAGCAAAAGGTACCGACTGTGAAGCAAGATACTCATAGCTCGAGAAAGCTTGCTGTGCTTTGGCTTGGGCTGCTCGCCGACTAAGACAGTATATGTTGAATCATACCACTTTATTGACTTCTAAGATGGATTCTATCAAATATCTATTCGAGAAACCTGTTGTCTCCTGAAAGAGTTATCACTGACAATGGTACTAATTTGAACAACAAGATGATTACTGAACTCTGCACGCAGTTCAAAATAAAACACCATAACTCTTCTCCGTACCGGCCAAAGATGAACGGCGCCGTGGAGGTTGCTAATAAGAATATCAAGAAGATCATACAAAAGATGACGGTGACGTACAAAGACTGGCATGAGATGTTACCGTTTGCTCTTCACGGTTATCGCACTTCAGTGCGCACTTCGACAGGGGCAACTCCGTTCTCTTTAGTCTATGTAATAGAAGCCATCTTACCAGTGGAAGTTCAGATTCCCTCTCTAGGAATCAGGAAAGAGGCGGGCTTAGATGAAGATGAACGGATTCAGACTCGACTCGATCAGATATATCAGAAGCGCACGATCCAGGCATTTAACAAAAAGGTCAAGAGACAGGTATATCAAATTGGCGACTTGGTGATCAAGCGTATCATTCTACCGCAAGGTGATCCCAGAGGTAAATGGACTCCCACATACGAAGGGCCATTTATGGTTAAGAAGATATTCTCTGGTGGAGCCATGATACTTGCTACAATGGATGGCGAAGACTTCCCGCATCCCGTGAACGCAGACATAGTCAAAAAAATACTACGCATAAAAGAGACCCGCTAGGTCGACGTATCTAGGCAAAAGTAAGGGCATCCCGGCGAACCAAAAGGGTTCGGGCAAAAAAATTGGGGATAAACATATAAAAACGTACACCCGGCAAGTCGAAAACCTGAAAAGGCGGCTTGGGCAAAAAAGGGTATCCTGGTGGACTGAAAACCTGAAAAGGCGGTCCAGGCAAAAATTAGGGATTAAAACGTAAGACTATGTCCCGTTCTCAGTCAGCTTCAACCAAGTTCCAAGGACTGAACAAGCCAATCACTTCTATCCGACAACTGGAGATGAGACGCTTGAAGACATAATGACAGTAGTGGAATTAAAATCAATAGGACCTTTTCTGCACAGTTGTCTCTTTGTTTTCTTGACGATTTCCTCTTACTAGGATTTCTGTCTCCTTGTACACAAATTGCCTGTTTACAAGCCCTCTTTCAAAATCAATACAATTTCATTTCCAAAAAGATGCTTTTGTTTTACTTTCTCTGTTTTGTTTGCGTAAACGTCCATTGATTTACTTTGAATTGATTTATGCATTTGAATATGATCAGTGTTTACCAAAAATGCATGCCTAGAATAGTAATAGCAATTACTACACGACTTCAGGATCGAGGAGAAGGTCTAATCACGCTTCCCAATGAATCCGTTGCTAATTCGATTCCCCGGCAACGCCAGTTATTCCCCAGAAGAACTTGGCATCGCTAGACTAGTCATCTCTTCTACCCCCGGCCAGGCTCTGTTGAATATCTTTGCCATCAGATAAAAGTCAAATACCCCTAGCTAAGGAAGGATCATCAATACAAATATCTCCGACCAGAAGACTGAGATTTATTTCCCCAGTAGAGTCCCCTGGAAGAACGTTTCAGACACATAGTGCATTCATTACATCATTTCACATCACATACCTACATACAATTTTCATTCCGCATCATATACATTACATCATTTCACATCACATACCTGCATACAATGTTCACATTTATTTCATTCCGCATCATATACATTACATCATTTCACAGCACCCGCATGCATACAACATTTGCATCTCATGCATCATGACATGGCATGAAGCTAACTTTATTTTTCATGTTAATCATCCTCTTGATACGGTCAAAACAAAGGCCCATTCAGACAGACATCTTTATCAATTACATTCAAGATTCAACTATATCCCTCAGATATTGCCTAGCATATGGTACATTCCGAGGTGTAGTCTAGCGTACGACTACTTTCTTCTTCAGATACATCTTTCAGATATACTCCATGTCAACATTCATTCTGACATCCTCCTAACGATGGCATCTCTAAGCCCATCCCAGACATTTATCGCAAATACAGCATACACAAATACTATCAGATTCAGCCTAACATACGGTTCGTTCTGATTCAGCCCAACATAGGACTCCTTCAACTCAGATACGATCTAGCGTACGATCCATTCTGACCTTCAATAACTCAAATATGGTCTAATGTACGATCCAGTTAGACCCTCATCTCCTCAGATGCTGCCTAGTGTATGGTACAGCTCTGAAGTGTAGTCTAGTGTATGACTACCCCCTTTTATAATCAGATTCAGCCTAATGGACGGCTCACTCTGCTCAGATACGGTTTAATGTACGACCCAGTTAGACCCTCATCTCCTCAGATGCTGCCTAGTGTATGGTACAACTCTGAAGTGTAGTCTAGTGTATGACTACCCCCTTTTATAATCAGATTCAGCCTAATGGACGACTCACTCTGCTCAGATACGGTTTAATGTACGACCCAGTTAGACCCTCATCTCCTCAGATGCTGCCTAGTGTATGGTACAACTCTGAAGTGTAGTCTAGTGTATGACTACCCCCTTTTATAATCAGATTCAGCCTAATGGACGGCTCATTCTGCTCAGATACGGTTTAATGTACGACCCAGTTAGACCTTCATCTGCTCAGATGCTACCTAGTGTATGGTACAGCTCTGAAGTGTAGTCTAGTGTACGACTACCCCCTTTATCATCAGATTCAGCCTAATGGACGGCTCATTCTGCTCAGATACGGTTTAATGTACGACCCAGTTAGACCTTCATCTGCTCAGATGCTACCTAGTGTACGGTACGTGTCTGAAGTGTAGTCTAGCATACGACTACCCCTTTTATAATCAGATTCAGCCTAATGGACGGCTCATTCTGCTCAGATACGGTTTAATGTACGACCCAGTTAGACCTTCATCTCCTCAGATGCTACCTAGTGTACGGTATATTTCTGAAGTGTAGTCTAGCGTACGACTACCCCCTTTCATCATCAGACACAGCCTAACGGACGACTCATCCTGCGACTCCAATACGGTCTAGCATAAGACCCATTTGGATCTTCAACTCAGATACGATCTAGCATACGATCCGGTCTGATCTTCTATCTCCAGTGAAATCACCCGCTTAATGAAGGTTTCGTTCTGCAACCCAGAGACGATCTAGCGTACGATCCATTCTGATTTTTCATCCTAAGCGAAGTCATCCGCCCAATGAACAACTCACTCTGGTATTCAGATGCGGTCTAGCGTATGATCCATTCTGATCCCTTATCCCCAGCAGCGTATAACGCACTCTGACTCCCCAACGAAGTCGACAGCATAATGGATAACTCACTATACGGGCTAGCGTATGACCCGGTACGACATCCATGTCTTCAGATATCATCTAACGTACGACGCACTCTGAAGCTCTCATCATCAAATTCCCTGGATGGCATCTTTAAGCCCATCTCCATCAAGACTAGCTCCTGGTTGACAAGCGCAAATTTTTGGGGCATTTTAGTGTTCAATAATCTTCCACCTCCAGACCACGAATGGTGCACATACCATTCTACTCTCTCGGTTCAAGAATATTGAACAGGGGCAGCTGTCATACCCCAAAATTTGCCCGTTGATATTACAAGGCATTTTTCAAGGCACTCCGACTTGTTCTGCAAGACACTGACCTCAAAGGAACAAAAGCCCAGCTCACAACAGACCCAGCTCACAATAGGCCCAATCCAGAAAATGGCCCAAACTGGCCTGCTCGCTAGGCGAGCAATTCCTTCGCCTAGCGAACCCCTCGTTATGACACTCTCCCCAGCGAAGCACCAGATCCAGTAAAAGCCTAAAATAGCTTGCTCGCTAGGCGAGCAACTCCTTCGCCTAGCGAAGCTTGCGAATGTCAGAATTTCTGGGCTTCATTCTGAGCCCATTAGGTCACAACAAGAGCACTATAAATAGCCTAGCTTCAGTCACGAAAAGGAGGACGAAAAACAGAGGAAGACAGACGGAAACCCTGGCACAGAAACCCTGGAGGCTACCTTAGAGAGTTCCGAATAAAGAAACCCTGAAGGCCGCCCCTCCGCTCCGAAGCTACCGCCGCCCAACTCCATCCGATACCAAAAGCGATCAGTCTCTTCAACATAGCAGCTTAGTTGCAAGCAGGTTTGCGCATCCCTATTGTTTTATGCTTTTAATCGGTAATCTCTATATACATAAAGCATCATGATTGAAGTTTCGGATATGTAATTTGATTTCACATGCGAATTTAAATATGCTTGAATATCATGAATGTTTGTCCATGCTATTCCTATAATCAAGTGCCATACAAGTTCAGGTTTTCGGAGGTCATGCTGCTGTCAAAATCCAAACCCGTGGCCGCTCGCTAGCACATCGCTAAGCGAGCCTGTAGCGAGCATTCGCTGAGCCTTCGCCAGGCGAAGCAGAGGCGAACGGGACAGGGGCTGCTTTGTTTCTTTTCTATTATGCCTTATGTCTATCTAACCAAGACTTATTATAATTCTGCATCGTTTGGCCTGAGATTATGACTGTTGTGTTGTAGTGCAATTTTCAATTGTACTTTACTTTGATGCTCTAACCCGTGTGTTGAATTGTGCAAAGGTTTACATATTCCCGAGGAAACGGCCGGCTAGGTATCCGACTTTATATGTGGGAGATCCTTATGGAGATTCACCCTGAATTACCCAATTGATTTTAATGTATTCATTTCATGGTGAAGATTCACCCTAATGGCTTAATTGATCTTAATGTATTGATTTTAATATGGACCTAATTACCTAATTGATTACGGCTATCTAAGTAATTACAACACATTGCCTTTAAATAAGTGATCTTGGACCTCTCTTTGTTACCCTACGATTATGGTATTACGGTCATGTCCCGCGAATATGGGGATGCACTTAGCAAAGACCCTTCGGTTAAATCATCATAGTTCCTCGAATGTTGCCTTTGTCCCTCGATGACCCTTCGGTGTAGCCTACGGTTAAATGATGATAGTCCCTTCGAATGCTAAGGTATCCTCACAACTGTTGCCTTCAATGACCAATCGATGACCCTACGATGACCCTTTTACATCCAAAGCATAAAACTACTTACTTCTCAATAGTAAGGACAGTTTTACCCTCATAAGGATAGGAAATGCCCGGAAAGACCTCGGACAGGTATAACCCTTAATTGCTCATTCATAACCTAAAATACTTTTCACACCTCACACATTTCCAAACTATTTTTCTAAACTATTTTCAAAACTAAATGAGATAACCACTTTGTATACATTCATACAAGAATCATTACAAAGTTAAATTCTCCTTTTTCAAAACATTTCCTACACATTTCTCAACCACTTTTCCAAACTAGAAAAACATAAATGATT
Source organism: Lathyrus oleraceus (assembly GCF_024323335.1). NCBI lineage: Eukaryota > Viridiplantae > Streptophyta > Magnoliopsida > Fabales > Fabaceae > Lathyrus > Lathyrus oleraceus. Next base: position 377,068,968 of record NC_066579.1, read on the forward strand.
GAGCAATTAAGAGCCCATGGATAACCATGGATACAAAGGGTGCTAATACCTTCCCTTTGTATAATGTACCTCCCGAACCTAAGAATCTAAATTAAGGTCTTTCCTGTTCTTTTCCACCTTTCCTTATTGGATAAAAGAAAAGTCGGTGGCGACTCTTGCTAACCGCGATATTGCGATTAAAAACACATTAAAGTCAGTTCACCGTATGACATAGGGTATCTGTGCGGACGAGCTACGTGCAAAGGAATGATTCGACGTGCGCGAGCAATGATTCCTGAGATAACCAAACATGTTAGATACTGACACCTGCAAAACAGAAGACAGGTTATTATGACTCACGCATGAATGCAATGTCTATCCATATGAGGAATACACTGTCTTTCGATCCTGGCTTCATCGAGACGGGTAATAATTTGGACAATAACATTCTGACATCAGGATGTCTCTTAACCAAAATTTCAATCGAGAATGTACCCTGAGTATGGATAGACATGGGTTAGATGCAGATGAATGCAAAATGAGAATGATGCTGATGTATGAATGCAATGCACTGTGCCATCCTCCAAGTCCTTTGAAAATCAACTGCACTGAGTTCCGGTCTCTGAACTGATCACAACCATCTGAGGGAACGAGTAACCACAAATCCGACTTAGGGTTCCAAAATAAACGAAACTGAAGGATATACCACCATCATCACTGGGAAGTCACTGATCGGATAACAACAAAAGCATCTGAATCAACCCAGGGAATCCTGAAATAAATGGATCCCCACTAATAAATACCACGGACAGAACTCCGGCGTCTCAGAAATAAATATCCATAAATCCGGCTGAACCAAAGTCACCATCAAAACATGCATCTGTAAGAATCAAACCCTCCCCTCACAGGCGAATTCTAATCAGGTCATCCTAAGGCGGATAATGGTCTCGACAATCGGACAAAGATACTCAACGGGTTTGCCCTTTCGGGTGTGCCGTTGCAGCTCTCATAAGATCGTCTAAACCAAAGATCCGGGAAAGAACGGTCACCGAAGTCAATAGCTCATAAGAGGTAACCCAACCAAAGTGGAATCCTCCACCCGGAAGGACTCTCTCAGATGAACCTCGTCCGGCTTGTGGTATGTCACGTCGCAACAACATGCCCAACCAACATGTGAGGAACGTGAGACCATACTAATCCTAGGTGTATACTCGGGCCTGGGTTTTAGCCCCACTCAAAACACCCACCCCAACTCAGAGGAACCAACCTATACAGAGTCCAGCACAATGATAATATGATGCATACAAACATATATGCAAATATATACAGTCACAACATAATAATCATAAATGCAATAAATAGAGCATCACAAGCAACCAAAACTACCCTATAGAGCGCTAGGATTGACTCGCTTAGGGAAGATGGACCAGCAAGAGGTCAACTTCTATTGTCCCCAGCAGAGTCGCCAGCTGTCGCATCCGCGAAAAACAACCGGCGGGAAGAAGCAAACAAACAGAGCCACCACCGTGCGTTATTTATCCCAAAGAAGGGAAAGGAAATGCTCGAAGTAAACCTGGAAAGGAAATGGTCTTACGACCGGAGATTGCAAGGATCGGGAGTCGGTTACGTAAGGGGAAGGTATTAGCACCCCTCACGTCCGTCGTACTCGACGGGATCCACGCTCAGAAAGATAGAATAAGGTTGCTGAATAACCGCTCAAAGAATGCACACACACTGGAATAAAAGACAGATGGAAAGAGAGGGGAACGGGCTCGCTAGGATATCGCATCCTATGCCTACGTATCTCATCTGGAATGAGAATCAGAGGTACCGTAGTTCGGCTAACGCACGCCAAACAAAACGCTAAACGGAGACGCTGAGACGTCAGAGCAAACACCCAAACACAAACTGGAAACGGAATGCCAATCGCTGGGCTTACATCCAACTCCACAAAAGAAACGCAAACAGGAAACCGACTGCCAATCGCTGGACTTACGTCAGACTCCAAACAAGCAAACACACACAGGAAACCGACTGCCAATCGCTGGACTTATGTCAGACTCCAAACACACACAAGAGGGTTGAAAAAAGAAAAGGGCGCCCGGAGAGATCTGCTCATCTCCTGCCTACGTACCTCATCTGGTATGAGGATCAGGACGACATAGTTCCCCATAACAGGGAAAAAACTTCTATCTTAACCAGAGACTAGGGAAATAACAACTAAAAGGGAGACTACGACTCGAGCCTAGAAGTTGTCATGCAAATGATCCCTATATTGAAGTCTCTAACAAGAGTTTGACTCACACAGGCAGTGAGTCAACTCAAGTCTATCTCTACGTACATTCAACTTCCTCGAAAGTTGATCATACGACTCCTACAGAAAGGAGATGAGAAGCAAAACAGATAATCATCAAAAGCAATTAGCACACACTATACACAACCAAGGGGGCTCAAGCAAGGTTGGGCTTTAGTCAAGGGGTCATATCGACCTTGACAAACAAGCCAACTGGAAAGGGGTGTTGTTTGCTCTTAACCCTAACATTGAGAGTTAGGGTGAAGCAGATGAAATGGGAAGTGAGGGTAAGACCTCACAGCTCTTATCCCTGGCCTGGGAGAGCTTCAGACAATGAAAGTGTGGGAGTCCAGAATGTGGGACTCTATTCCACATGACCTGACACAACAAGATTTTGGGTTTTTATTCAAAGTGCATCAACACAGGGTGTGAGCAAGATGAATGACACAACTGAATAGCAGGGGGTGGATTGCACACCCCTTTTATCTGCCAATGCCTCTTCACTTAGGAGGTCTTTTCATGTACAAGGCACAAAAATAAACAACCACAAACATTGCCTCTTAAGGAGGGCTTCAGACAGGTGCCTGCCAAAGTAACATGACAAGTCTTCCAGACTACATGGAGATTAAGGAAAATACCTAAGTGGCATGCCAACCACAAGCAAAGCAACACAAAGTTCAAATGAACTTAAAGCAACTTAGGTACCTGTGTAAACAACTAAACAAATCAGTATAGTGTTCAGACAAACAGACAACAGTCAACAACACACAGACAATCCCAAGGTACAACAAATAAGCCATAAGGCAAACTCAAGTGAATTATCATCAACCTAAAAAACAACCAAATGTTAGCAATCAATGGAAAATATCAACATTCAAATGATGAAGCAACATCAACCATGGAAATTGAGTGCTTGGTCCTGAAATTCAAAGCTCACATGTAAGTACAAGCCACTAGGTCAAAGCCTAGGGTCAAAGGTGAAGAAAAAATTCAAAACAGGAGCTAATATTCAACACAATGCAACTTCAAACACATATTAACATGTCCTAGAAAGGACCAAAAAAAATCATCAAGCAAAGGCATTTCATGTGCAAGAGAAGTCAAAGACAATTTCAAAGCTCACATTTGGACATTGAGAATGAAAATTCCAAATAAAAACAGAAATGATTCAAATAATTCTGGAAAAATTCATGAGCATTCAACACATCCAATACAATCATCATACAAATAATCAGAATCATCAAAGGTCATTTGATATGGAAATGAAATTGCACAAGTTGATCAACCAAATGTGTGACACAAATTGTCACACCATGCAAACATGTGTATAAAACAGAAATGACACATGGAAAAAATGTCAAACCAAAACCAAAATGTCAATTATCATGTCAAGAATCATCATGCAAAATTTGGTAGCAATTGGATCAATATCAAGCATTTCACAATAGAAAGAGTAAGGCAAGTTCACAAATGTACACATGATCACATATTCTAACACAAATCAAAATCCAGCCATGCACAACTTCAAAATTTATCATCATCAAATAGAGGACATCTTAATGAACAAATAGCAAAAAACCAGGGATTATTTGGAGCATTTTTCAATTAGATATGGATTTTCAAAGTTGGAAGAAATATTTAAAATGAGATAAACACATGTATATGAAATATGGAGGGAAAAATGAACATGAGAAATTAATTTGAATATATGCTGCCACCAGGATTCGAATCAGGTATAGGCGCCAATCAAAACGGCGTCGTTTCATGGCATGGAAATAAAATGAAAAAAACAGAGACACAAACGCGCTACACATGGATCGAAGTGAGAACCAACGGATCAAACAAGGCCTGGGCGCGTTCTTCATCAAGAACCCTAGCGAACCAGGTTGGACGCTAAGCCGTCACTATGCCGTCGCTAAGATGAAGACCTTCATCTTCTTCACGAAGATGATGATGAACAGTATGAAGTTCATCAAAAAATTTCTAGAATTTCCAGAATTTCTCAGATTTTACAAAAAAATATACCAAAACGAAGCTCATGCAATGGAGATTATAGATCAAGCATCAATTCATCCTAATTCAACATGATTCATGCAAATCGAAGCAAATAAAGTTTGACATTCAAAACTTCAATCAAGCATATCTCTCTCAATTCTTATCCAAATTGCACGAAATTTATATCAGATTGATCAGCATCAAATGTTCTACAATATTATACACATAAAACAGAGAATTAAGGTGATCGAAAATGTGACCTCTTGAAGATCAGTTCTTGAATTCTACAGATTCCAGGCCAGGCAAGCATGCAAATCCACTCCAAATCACTTGTTATGAAGTCTGATGATGAAATTGAGGCTCGGAAACGTGTAGATCTAGCTCAATTTGCATTTGCCATTTTTGAGTTCTTGAACTTCAATGCTTGATTTCTACACGAATTCACCAATCCAAAGCTTGATTTGCACTAAATCCACACCAGAGAACAAGAATATGGAATAAAAATGCAAGGTTCTTTGAAGATTTTTCAAATTTTGGTTGAGAGAAAAAAAATGGAGGGAAAAACTTCTAGATCTAAAAAATGGTGAAAATGATTAAGCTCCTTCAAATTCTGTTATGATTATCAATATATACTCTGTCCTAATCTCATTTTAATTAAAATTAATCAAAGTTAATTAGAGATTAAGCAAAATAAGGGTGCATGGCAAAAATTGGAAATTTGGTGGTGTGTGAAGCATGCACACGTGAACAGTGCCATTTGCTTGATCAAAGTCACTCAAAATCATTTTTCTTAACACATTGGCAATGGTAAAAAGTTCATGTAATGCACCATTTTTGAATTTCCAAGTTTCCCTCCAAAATTGACTTGAATGCACAAATGATCATATGATGGAAATTCATGCAATGTGATGAATGTTTTGGAAACTACATGTCATGAGAAGCAATTTAGAAAAAGAGGCACCAAATTTGAAGTTATGAATCAAAAGTTATGGCCATTTGAAGTTCCATATACACTTGGCAATGATTGAACCATATCTCCTCAACCATTCATCAGATGCTCATGATCTTGGACTTTTTGGAAATGGGAGAGAGAGATCTTCAACTTTTATGTTGGACAAAATTTCATTTGAAGCTTCTTTGATGATGTAAGATCAAGTTGAATTTGGTCCAAAACCTTTCCATTTTTGGAAACTTCCAATTATAGGTCACTTTCCATTTTTGGAAAGTCTTGATCTGGCCTCAAATTCTTCAAGATATGCATTTGACATGATTAATAAGCCTCTTTTGAACATGAATGAGATGTTGAAACTCATTTCTCCACCTCCTAGCCCACAGTTGATTTTCTGTTGACTTTCTAGGGCCCTAGATGACTTGAACATGCTCAGATAACTTTGAGCCTCAACCACTTGATGAAATGGCTCCAAAATGAAACCCTAGCTTGTACAAGCTTAATAACATCATATGATGATCTCATTCTCAAGAAAGACCTCATCTCCTTGAAAATCCCTGACTGGTAGAATGCAACTGATTAGGGTTGACCAGAGGTCAAAACCCTAATCCTAAGGAACATGATCAGGCACAATGAACCTCTTGAAGATGATAAAACCATGATGATGGTGATATATCCTTGCCAATAAGATAATACTCAAACTCCTTGAGGAACCAATAAAACCCTAATTGAAGAGCAACCCTCAGATGATTGATCAATTCAACAAGACCCTCAGGCTTGAATCTCTCAACCTCTCTATCTCCTGAGAAAGACTTAGGAGGATGACCTTCTATTTCCACATGATATGCAATATGCACATGCCTAATGCCCTAAACTATGAAATGCAATATGTTAAGCTAGTCCCAAGAGAGGAGGGCAAATTTTGAGGTGTTACAACTGGGCTAGATGAAGTCCTTTAGTAATTCAACCCTAGGTTCATTCTCCATCGGGTATCCCAACTGCCTCAGGGCCAACGAAAGGTTGTAATTGATGCAACCTCGTAGACCCACGAGTGGCACATTCGGTAAGTCTCCACAGCTCATGATAACTTGTTATATGTTGGAGGTATGAAGGTACCAAACCAAAGCTTCGGCAGTAAGGGAATAAAACTTCTGTGACCACCTCAAATCTTTCAAGAAGTCCACCTAAGGCCCCTTATGAGGCATGTGAGATAAGAGCCAAGTATACAACAATGAAGAACAACTCAATACGACTCCATAAATCAGTAGAATGACACTGAAAGGAAGGCATTTCCCCTCTTTCTCCAAGGCCCATGCCTTGTCTTCCAAGAACTTTATGGAAAACCCCCTATGTCCCAGACCAAGGGAGACCTCTTCAATAGGTAAGTGGAGTGCTTCAGCGACTAATTCAAGCATCAATGGTTCACCCAACTTTGTGAAGGGAGGGTGGTCTTTCACATACCAACCTAGGAGCTTCTCATACTCTTCAATAGTTGGAGCCAACTGGAAGTCTTTGAATGTGAAACATCTTAGTGGTGGGTCATAATACTGGGATAAAGCTACCAGAGTTGATACATCTATCGGAGTAGTAAGGAGATCAAGGATCCGCCCATATCTGCAGATGAAATTGTTCTTCTTACAAGGAGTGATCTTGCTATAGAGAGCTATCAGGGCATCCACTCTCTAAAGTTTGAACTTGAGTGGAAAGGTATTCCTTCTTTCTGAGCCCATCTTGGAATGTTCACTGCACAATCACAAACCTTTAGGTTTCTCCGAGAATAAGGCCCAAGTATGTATGCAAATACAATATGTTATGAATGCATATGCCACAAGAGGATAGGATCACTGAGATTCATGGTGTGTTGGAGGTTTAGTTTCCCGGCAAGAAACCCATATACCCTCACGAGGTGGGTACTAAGACTTCTGAAGATGCTTAGATTCATCGATTATGAGGCGAAAGTGTCGTCGTCGACACAAAATACTTGTGGGTCAATAACACTTTCGGGATGACCTCCTCTAAGTGAAGTTTCCTTCAACCTCAAAAGACAAGGATTGTCTAAAGGTCCTCAGAGTCATGTACCCTCTTTGGAAGAATGGTTGTCAGCGCGAACATGACTCACGTGCCAGCAAAACTCCAAAAAGAATCTACTCCAAGCGGGATCTTCGTATCTCCCCATCAAGAAAACTACGTCTGACAGGTCAATACGAAGGCCCCTCATATCTTAGGTGAACTCTCTAAGCCTATGTATTGGGCTTTTCACTTTATAGTATCCATCCCACAAGGTCAAAGCAAGATAATATATAATAGGAATATATCACATGAATGGACAAATAAAGAAAGTAATAACAAAGATAAACATCCAAGTAAAATAATACATGCAAGCTAGGCTTGACTCGCTTATGGGAAATCCATGTCATCCCCACCAGAGTCACCAACTGAAGCACCGTGAAAAATACAGAGTCTCCACCGGATTTTATTCATTCCAAAGGAAATGGAAAATAGCGATAAAACCCCAAATAAGAGAAATGATCTTGCAACCAAGAGAGGATTCAGAAGTCGATTATGCAAGGGGAAGGTATTAACACCCCTCATATCCATAGTACTCCATGGGAACCACTTGCTCGTATCAAATGCGTATGGATGTTGTTTATCTATAGGTTGCTTGCTATCGAGAATGAGATGAAAAAATAAGGTGGGAAGAGAAAATAAGTTTTAAGTTAGTGAGCTCGCCAAGGATTTAGGGCCTTGTGCCTACGTATCCTCATACATGCAATAAGGAAGTCAGAGCTTCGTAGGTCGGCTCACAAACAAAACATTTGTTTGGTTGTTTTTATTGAATAATATTAACGCTCGCGCGCTACTGTTCACTTGTATACTATGTCATGGGAGCGGGAAGTATTTGCTTGTTTGCGGTAAAGTGGATACGCTTGGTTCCCACTCTAGCAGTTAAACATTACTCGCTCGCACATGGAGGCTTAAACATTGTTCACGGTAGAATGGAAGTAATATGTCCTTATCGAAAGGTTTTGAAGAGAAGGCCCTAAGGCAAAAGATGATTTGATTTGTTGGGGTTGATTTTATGTACGGAGACAAGCATCATACCCTTGGCTAGATACAACCAACGGTCTAATAACTCGGGAGTTAAGAGGACAATGTTTTCCTAACCACTCTTTTTCATCCAAAAAAGAGATTTGAATTGTGAAAAGAGTTTGGCAAGTCTAATAATTGGAACTTAAAGGGAGACAAGTATCTGACCCTTGACTAAGTACGATCAACAATCAGATTACTTGGGAATAGAGAGGACCACACACGCACGCACGCACACACGCGCACACACGCACACACGCGCGCACGCACACACGCACACACGCACACACACACACACACACACACACACACACGTACGCACGCATGCACGCACACGCACGCAAGCACACACACACCCGCGCGCGCGCACACACACACACACAAAATAAGGTCAAGATCAAATGATATCAAGGTGTCAAACTTAGTAACATGACACATCCGGTAATTCTTCACGTTATGTTTGTATAACAAAATCTGCCGTTGGATAGAAAATTATTATCATATAAACATGCCTATAAAATTTCACATCAATAAAAAATCATTTGATATGTAAAAGAGAATGATAAAATTTAACGGTTTTTATGAAGTTTTGTAAGACATTAGTTTTTATGTATTTAATTGACATATCAAAATGATTTTCGAATGATATTAAATTTTATATATATGATCTATATGATAATATATTTCAATCCAACGGTGAACTTTGTTATACAAATATGCAAGAAAGAATTATCTAAGATATCATGTTATTAAATTTGACATGTTGGTATCATTTGATCATGATATATATATATATATATATATATATATATATATATATAATATATATATATATATATATATATATATATATATATATATATATATATATATAAAAGTACATAATTATTTTATCAAATATTAAACAATTCTGTTAAAGCAATTAAGTTGGCGGTTGTGGAAATATCTCATTTCATGAACACGTTTTCGAAGTCGTAAAACTTCAATTGTACACCTTTAAATGAAATAAAGTTTTAATTATTAAAGTGATGTATTGAATGACAAGAGGGATGACAAAAGCGATGACAAAAGGAGTCTCTTAAATCTTGTAAACAAATCTATTTTTTGGAATTTTATAGTTATAAGTTTGTTAGGAGATAGAGAAATAAGTTTTCAATTATTAAAGTGATTCTTCGTAGTCCAGACAGAAATAAAGTGATATTTCTTTGTGATTGGACAATCGTGTTATGACAAAAGTAAAAGTAAATAATGATTTGTATCCTTGAAACTAATGGATTCACATTTTAATTTTAAAATTTGAAATAATAGTTTAATCTCTTATATTAAAAAAATTAATTGATTTAAAATGTCTTTTGAAATTTAACATTATTGAAAATAAAAAGAAGTTTCACATCGATTTAAAACCTTAAAACATTAATTAATGATGGAGTTTGAAAGAATTCATTTTGAATGATAGCTTTTACTTAATAAAATAGTTTTTTTAGATGACTTAAACAAAATTTAATTCAATTATAAAATGAGTCTATCATTTCATTGAGATTACTCAGTTATGTAGATGCACGTCCAAATTCAATAGTATTGGATGTGAGAGATATATTAAGAAAACTCATTGAATTTAAAAATATTGATTAAAAATAAATTTTGAATAAAATTTATTTTAAACAACATTTCATCATCTTACCAGTTGATTTTATATAAATGCATTAAATCAAACTTTAATTTTATTACATCCCACAAATAATTTAAGTTGGAGATAAAACATTCCATTTTTCATTTACTCACACTCAATAAATTTGATTTTTACCACTTAATTTTATTGATTAAAAAATGAATTGATTCTCTTTCCTTAATTTATGAATCTAAATTCATATTTTATGAATTTTTGAAATACAAAATTATCACCCTTTTACAAAAGTTCTTACAATTTTGGGATCAATGTAGCACAAAAATAACATTTCTCTTTTGTGTGGTTAGTAGTAGATCAATATTTTTTTGTTGATGTTGAACTAGTTATTGTTTTTTTACATATATAATCACTATAGTGAGATAACGTTTAGAAGACAAGATCTAACATAGACCTTAACTTAAATCTTAAAAGACTATGAACAATAAACCTAAACACATACAATTCTAGAAAATGATAAAACCTTAAAATCATAGAATGCTCGAAAGCAATAAATCATGAAAACCATGCAAACTATATGAAAATTAAAAGAGAGAGATAAAGAGAATTGTACTCTAGTATTTATACTTATTATGTGTTTCGTCCTCGCATACATCTATTCCAGTATCCACTGGCGAACCAATAAAAGTTCATTGGTTCTTCACTAATTTAAAATTATTAAAAGTGTCTTTTGATACAGTGAAAATTTAAAGTCAACAACTCAATAACACAAATATGAATCTTGATTTTCCTTTAGTTGTACGCATCACACTAAAAATAAAATCCTTTAAGATCTTCACTAGATCTTGAACCAACCACCTTTTTCGAATCAAAGCACTCCAAGATTTCATTTGCAAATATTTACTCGACCCTACTAAAATTCTCTTATCTGAGTTTATGCTTAGATTATCAATTTTATGGTATAGGGTATCTACCTTAACATCTATGTGGTCAAAGGCTCTGAATTCGTACAATCCATCTTTTTATGGATATTTTTCTATAAGAGCACATTCTTTACCCCACTTGTAGTAGTTCTATGTCATGTCCTCAATAAGGGCATAAATATCATCGTATACTTACTCATAAGGGCCCCATCCTATAACAACATTTAAGGTCATTCTCTTAGAGTAGAAAAAACCATTATAGAAGGTATGAACTATGAGCCATTTTTCTACACAATGATGTGGACATAACCTCACCAGTTACTGATATATTCCACATGCTTCGAAGAATGATTCACCATCATTCTACTTAAAGCAGGAAATTTGGTTCCTTAACTGTATCGTTTTGCTCAGCAAAAAGTATCGGGCTAGGAACACAACTTTCAATTCATTCCATATCATTATGAAATCCGATGGTAGGGACCGAAGCCACTCTCTAGCTCTATCCTCTAAGAAAAGTGGTAAAAGTCTTATCCTAATAGTAATTTGGTCCATTCCGTTCATTTTCAGAGTATCGCAAAATTCAACAAAAACTAACAAATGCAAATTAGGATCATCTATAAACGCAATAAAAATCTGGTTTCGTTGTACCATGGACAACAAATAGGGATTCAATGAAGTTGTTAGCCTCTAAAGCAAGACATACCATGTTCGACTGAGGTTCTCCATTCAAGGGAATAACATACTCTTTCAAGGGGGGATTATTTTTTTAGGCATTGCAACAGGTATTTGTAATCAATGCCTTTCATGGAAATATTATTCGATTTTGTTCATCGGTTCAACGAGGTTCCCTTAACTGGGAGTTCTTTGCATACAAATAATATATAAATTAAAAGAGAGGGATAAAGAGAGTTGTACACCGTTATTATATTAGTTATATGTGTTATTCTCGCTTGCACATAATCATGTATCCAACAGATAACTATTGAAAATTTGTTGGTCTTCCACTAATTTTAAAACTTAAATATAAATAGATATTCATAGCCAAACTGAAAACTAAAATCCAACTACTAAGCAACACATGTCTAAATCTTGATTTTTCTTATGTTATACACAACACACTAAACCACAAATCCTTCAAGATCTTCACTTAATCTTTAGCCAACTACTTTTTTAGAACTAAAGCATTCCAAAATTTCTTCAACATCGATCTTTACAGACCCTAATATAAATCCCTTGTTCTAATCTTTGAACTGATTAATGAGCTTAAAAATAAAAAATGTATCCACAACGATTTTCACTCGACCCTTCCAAAAAAAATTTAGAGAAGAAAGTCTTATTTTTCTTAATTGGATGTATATCTCTATACTTCACAAACACCATTTTATTCTTGAATCTGAAACAACAAACAAACTTTAGAAAAACATCATAATTCACTAATGTACCTTACAACTACTAATCACACTCTCACACTTAGATTTTAGCAACCACAACGATGAGTTTTTGGCTAAAGGTTGAAGATGAATTTTTCTGGAATAATCTCACTCATAATTTATTTACACTTAAGAAATCAACTCACTAAAGAAAGTTTGTTTTTTAAGGTTGATTTGAAAGAAAGTTTTTGTGATTGACACAATTTTTTTCTAGTTTTTCAAAGATTGTGAGAGAATGCAAAAGCTCTTTTTCAAATATGAATTATTTTAAAAAATGAAAATGTGTGAGTCTCTCTCTCTAATATTTTATATGTGCTAGAGATAAGACAATAAATAGTTAAAAAACTAAAAATATGATTTGAGACAAATCCCAAAATTGTGATTTGAATTAAAGAAAAGAGTGATTTGAGTAAAGATGATAAAATCATGATATGACATATTTGATTCAAGTCATGAATGATATTTGTGATTCTAGTCAGGAAAAATGGTGACTTGAGTCAAGATGGTGGAGCCAAATTCCAAAAGAATGAATACATTCATGACTCGAGTCAAACATGACTATGATTCGAGTCAATGTGCATTTGATTTGAGTCTAACATAGTTCACTTTTGATCATTTTAAACAATTTTAAAAAACATTGAATGATTTCAACTTAAGTTAGAATTAAAGATAGTAATGAAGTACATCAACTACGATAAACTGTAAATTAAAATTATGACAAAATGATAAAATCAAAATTACAACAAAACAACTAATCAAAAATATCTAAAATATAACAAAACATTAAAATACATAAGAAATTACATTGTTACCAACAAAGCGATTTCATTATTTTCGCCCAAAATTCAAAAAATGCAACTCTTGATAGTATTTGACATGTAAGACACAAAATTTAAGACATATATCTAAGCTAATGGGTGTGACTTGTTACCAAAATTATAACTTTTAATTATTTTTTAAAACAAATAAGACATTAGAGAAGATTTGTCACCGAAGAAGTCTCAACCTTGTCGAAGATAACAAGATTCAAATAAAAGTCAATATTCTAAGAGAACACATAAGTATCCATAAAAAAAGTGAATTTAAAATAATAAAAAAATCTATTTGTGATGCACATATTGAAACTACTAGCTACAGTGTATTTCCTATTAGTACATACATTCACTAAAAGAAAATCTATTTTTAGCTAGGGGTAAAACCCCCCATTAATGCAAAAATCTCTTCACAAAACAAAAATTTGTAAGGGAAGCTGTCTCCTAACTAAATAGGGCATCACAAATTATTTGTTAGGGGTAAGCTCCTTGCAAAATTGGCTAGGAGTTAAGCCCCTCACAAAATATCCTTAGTGCAGTGTGTCAAACATTAGTGAGGGGATAAGTCCCTAGCAAATGCATCTATGTTTTGATTTTTGTGAGGGGAAAATCCCCTAGTGCAGTGTGTCAGTCATTAGTGAGGGGTTTAACCCCTAACAAATGCATATACATTTTGGAATTTGTGAGGGGATTAACCCTTCGCAAATTTCTAATTATTTGTGTGGGGATTAACCCCTAGCTAATGTTTACAATATTATATAAAAAAAAATTAAAATTTTATTACTATAATTATAATAATATCATTATAATAAATAAATAAATATTTTAAAAATAAAATTAGAAAATAAAATAATTTATCATTAAAAGTGAAATAAAAAAAATTATATCCATATCCACCCAAATAAAAAAAAATTCATGATTAAAGATAAAATAAAAATTAAATTGAAAAATACATATCAAAAGTTTCATATTTTAACAAAATTAATTACCTCCTTCCTCATCCTCCCAATCCTCCTCATCTCCTCCTCCAAGACCTTGATTCATATGCGAGATCATAAATTATTCAAATCTTTGTGCGTGCTCATTTGCAAACCCGCATTGCTTTCTCATATTCCGTTGTTTTCCTCCTCAATTCTTTCTCCATCTCTGTTTGTATTCTCCTCATTTCTTCCATTTCTGCATTTCTTGTTGCTGCTTCAAGTGCTGGCTCAGTATGCGCTAAATTTCTCATAGTTTCTAGCATATCAGCGGTTAATATAAGTGGATCTCATGTTCCTTCTCCATCAACAAGTCTCACTCTGAAACTCCTATCACGTCGCTTGATTATTTTGGCATACCCTCCAACACCATACACTCTTTCATTTTTCCTCTTCCCACGAGCTGAGCAACATCATACCAAGTCCGAAAACCCAGACAAGAATCAACAGGATATCCCAGTGGCGATGAAAGTAACTCAGGATGCTTTGATATAGTAATGGCAAGTCGTCTATCATACTCCTCCTATAAAAATGAATAAATTAGATGTTAAAAAAATTTAAATAAGGTAGGTACATAAAATAAATAAATAAAATGACTAAATATAAAAAAAGAAACTTACTTGAGTGTTTTTGAGCGTTCATAGACAAACTCCCCATTTTTCTTGATATAAGTCTCTATATGAATCTCATTAAGAAGCGGATCTCTACCCAAATATTCACACTAATTAATTGAAAATATAAGTAAAAAATAATTAGTTTTAGTCTAAATTCTAAATGAAAATTTAAAAACATAAATAAATTTACCATCCTTCGTGCAATTTCAACAACACTAATACTGCCTGCTGCGTAGTTGCAGCCACCAACTTCAGATGCTCTGTTTTTTTTGCTGTTTCAAATATTTGCTTAAAGGTATCCAAATTCCAATGGGAAATAAGCTATTGAAATACATCTTCACCTATCCAACATGGACATGTTCCTTTTCTTTCCCAATTAATTCTAACACGCCTAAGCGTGTCGGATAATCAGGCAGCACACTTCGAGTCAAAATTTTCTTTAATTTGCTACTGATCTCTAATGTCCCAACAATATTTCTCCCACATTGTTTTATGAATTCAAAAAATATTAAATAAAATATAATCATGAATATGTCAATAAATATAAAGAAAATTAAAATAATAATTACTTAAATGAGTCGACCTTATACCTGAAATAACTTAAACCCATCTTCCTTCTCTTTATTGGAAAGTGCTCCATAAGTCGGCCAAAACTTATTATACTTTTCTTTAATAACTTTTGTTATACTCGATACTGCCTGATGTGACGGTACAAGGCTAAACAACAAAATTTTGAGTTAGTATTAATAAAAAAAACAACTCAAATTTAAAATATAATATATAAAACATAAACACTTTCCTTCCTCCATCGGGGTGAATGACAAATCTTCCCTTGTATTTCCTAATTGTTTGTGGCGGTTCATTTCTCAGAATGTGTGTCATCTTTCGTTTCTCATGAGCATTGTCAGAAGCATTGGTATCTCCATGATCATAAAAACCGGTATTTCATGACCATGAGCACTAATATCATCCTCATCATCCTACTCATCAGGCGTAGAATGCATATGTGATAAATGTGGCATGCTATAGATCCACTTGCCTCCATATATGGCATAAAAGGCTGCATGGAAGGCATCAGAAAGCTAGGACCACTCGACTGCATGGAAGACATCAAAAAGCTAGGTATGCTCGAATACATGGAAGGCATAGGAAAATATGTGGGATGCGGGGTGTTGGGATGCATAATAGGTGTATATTCAGGAGGACTAATAAAACCTATCACGGATATGGGTGGGAGTGAAGAAAAGTAAGGCGTGGATAGTAATCCGGTGAAAGATCCAAATATGGATGAAGTAGAATGCATAGGCGGTGAAGTATGATGCACAAGCAATGGAGTAAGATGCATAGGCGGACGAGGCACCTGACTCGAAAGTGGCATAGGAATAAACATATACGAATCAAGAACCTCTTCTACAATGAACCTTGTGCGGCAAGCCTTGCCCTTACCCTTTTCCTCACTTCGGGGTGACATTTACATAAAATAAGAGTAATATTAATTCAAACAAATATTACACAATAGTATTATTACATAATAGTATTATTACATAATAATATTATCACACAATACATATTATTCAAATTATTCATCATCATATTCTTCACTATCTTCATCATATCTGATATTATTGTCTTCATACTCTCATGGCTCTTCTTGCTCTTCTTCCACATGATTTGTTGACAGCAAGATAGTTGCGTCAACTTGTTGACCCACAACTACAGTATCACATAAACTTTTAATCTCCTCAATTTCAATTATCCCATTGACGGATGAAATCTCATCATATTGGTATGCAACATCATCTTCCATTACACCGTTAGTTTCAATATAACCCACTGAATTTGACTTGATTACAACACATCATCCTCATTTACAAATTTACATACTTTCAAAATATATTTTAACTTACAAATTATATACTCTTATAATTTAACTCATATTTTTTATAAATATATTACTAAAATATATTACATACTTTCTAAATAAAAAATGTATACTAATATATAGTCTGTTTTTTAAAATCTATTCTTTTATAAAAGTATATAATATGCTTTTTAAAATAATTTTATAAATTTATGTACAACAAAATATATAAACAATATTATTTTTAATATTTAAACAACATATACATATTAATAAATATACTAAATAACACACACACGCACACACGTGCGCGCGCGCACACACACTAAAAGTTTCACAATATTAACAAATCAATATCAAATGCATCTAAATCTTAAAAAAGAAAAAAATGTATATTTTGGTGAAATTTGCACACTTAAACTTGAAGCTCCCATTTTGGTGAAATTTAACACCTTTGTATAAATAAATTCATACATGCAACACAAAAAATTAAAAATAATAAATTAAGTGAATATAAATTATAAATTCATAGAAATAAAAGAAATATTAATATTTACCTAATTTCAGAATTGTTGAATATTTGAAAGAATATAAAATGGAAGATGTTTGAAGGAAGAAGAGATTGATTTTGTTGAAAAATGAGAGAGACAAGAAGAGTTGTCGAGAAGAAAAATATGAGAGAGAGAGAGAGAGAGCACTACGCCAAAAACTGGAATAGACAGCGCACCTTAGAGGGCGCTTTATTACAAAAGCGCTCTCTAAAGTGAAGCGAAAAAATAAGGAGCAATAGACAGCGCACTTCAGAGGGCGCTTTTGTAATAAAGCGCCCTCTAAGGTGAAGCGAAAAAATAAGGAGGAGATAGAGGGACAACAATACATGGCGCTTTTTAGAAAGCACCCTCTAAGGTTACCCTTAGAGGGCGCTTTTAAAGAAGCGCTCTATAAGTCCATGTGCATTTCCAGTTTATAAAGCGCTTCTGGAAAGCCTTAGAGAGCGCTTTCATAAGCGCCCTCTTAGGCCCCCTTTAGAGGGCGCTTTTTTTCCACAAGCGCCCTCTAAGGTCCCCTTTAGTAAACATTAAAATTATAACATACTGCGCATTTTGTTATTTCACTCTCTGTTATTTTCGTTCTTTTTCACGTTAGGATTTTCACTGCTACGATTTTCGCTACTTCTAAGGCGTTCTCCTTCCACCTCTGTTAGATCTACGACGTTTCCTCCTTCTACCAATCAAAGGTACACTATGCAGCTTATGAGTGTATTTATTCTAGCATACATTATTACTTGCACTATTGCTTTGTTTTAGCTTTGCCCCATTTCAGTTTTATGTTATTGTTGTCTATGCTACGTTTGTTTCGACCATCAAAATTAATGATGAAGAAAAAAAATGAAATTTTATGATTTATTATTGACTCGTTTGTTGGTTAACCCTGTGAAGTTTCAATATTCATAGCCATTTAAATAGTTTGGGTTTATTAGGCAAGTGACGTTTGGTTTTTAAATTGCGGAATTTGATATCGCTATGAATCACATTTGTTGGTTAACCCTGTAAAGTTTCAATATTCATAGTCATTTAAATAGTTTGGGTTTATTAGGCAATTGACGGTTGGTTTTTAAATTGCTGAATTTGATATCGCTATGAATCACATTCAAAGACTGTTGTTAGGGTTCGGTTATGGTTGCATTATAGAGACATTAGAAACCTTTGATTTCGCGGCTTAGATTGTAGTTTAACAACATTTTGTAAAACCCTAAAAAAGTTTCAAATTTTTGACTATTCAGGCAGCAATATCTAAAACACCTTCTACCAATCAAAGGTACACTATGCAGCTTATGAGTGTATTTATTCTAGCATACATAGCGTAGCTAGTAACTTAAGAAGTTTAGGTATGGATGTTATTTGATAGAGTAAATGGAGACATGAATGCCCTGCACAGAGACTAACTCAATAAAGCGAAATTGTTTTGTCTCATCCCATTTTTGGTTTCTCTTCTGAAATTGTTTTTTATTTATTCTAATTAGTAATGGATAATACATGGATGTCTTCCAATCGATTGTCGAGAGAGTACGAGAATGGGGTATCAGAATTCGTTAAGTTTGCCGTTGCGCACGCCGAAGACCCCAGTAGAATGATATGTCCTTGCTTGGGTTGTTGTTATGGGAAACGGGTTGACGCAGTTCAGTTGACATCGCATCTAATGAGGCATGGAATTGATCGAAGTTATACATGTTGGAATTTGCATGGTGAGAAAAGTAACGAGAATGTTGAACCGGGGGATAGTACGACCTATGCCTCAAACTATAGTGGCACAGATACATACGATTGTGATCGAGTTGAAGAGATTGCAGAAGCACTTGAAGGAGATCTTAAGGATTGTCCCGAAATGTTTGAGAGGTTGGTAAGTGATGCAGAGAAACCTTTGTATGATGGTTGCACTAAATTCACAAGATTGTCTGCGGTATTAAAGTTGTACAACTTAAAGGCGGGCAATGGATGGTCGGATAAAAGTTTCACAGAGTTATTAGCCCTTTTGAAAGATATGCTTCCTGAGGATAATGTTCTTCCCAATCGAACATATGAGACCAAAAAGATGTTGTGCTCTATTGGCATGAGCTATGATAAGATACATGCATGTCCAAACGATTGCGTTTTGTTTCGAAATGAGTATGCATCGTTAAATGAGTGTCCTAAATGCGGTGTCTCGCGATATAAGAACAAGTTGTCTCCAGCAAAAGTCTTGTGGTATTTTCCTGTTATTCCGAGATTTAGACGCATGTTTCATAGTGAAACCGATTCAAGACACTTGACCTGGCATGCAGATGAAAGAATTATAGATGGAAAGTATCGACATCCGGCAGATTCACCACAGTGGTTGAAAATTGATAATGATTATCCTGAATTTGGAGAAGAATCAAGAAACCTTCGCTTGGCATTATCTACTGATGGAATGAACCCACACGGTATCCAGAGTATCTCACACAGTACATGGCCTGTGATTATTATGATTTATAACCTACCTCCATGGCTATGTATGAAGCGTAAGTACATGATGTTGTCTATGTTGATTTCTGGACCTAAACAACCAGGGAATGACATAGACGTGTACTTGAAGCCCTTAATCGAAGATTTAAAGATTTTGTGGGAGACCGGTGTGGAGGTTTATGATGGATATAGGAAAGAAAGTTTCAACTTGAGGGTGATGTTGTTTGGCACAATTAATGATTTTCCAGCATACGGAAATCTATCAGGGTATAGCATAAAAGGTCAATGTGCGTGTCCTATTTGTGAAGATAAAACAGATTGGAAGCGCTTGGAGTTTGGTCAGAAGAATGTCTTTCTCGGTCATCGGAGATTCTTAAATTCAAATCATCACTACCGTGGATGGAGAAAGGCGTTCAATGGAGAGACAGAACAAGGCAGAGCTCCACCTATATTGACGGGTGATCAAATTTTTGAAAAGGTGAAAGATTTGGATACTCAGTTTGGCAAGCCTTTTGCCCACACACTTGTCAAAAGTGGGTGGAAGAAGAGGTCAGTTTTTTTTGAATTGCCGTATTGGAAGTCCTTGTATGTGAGACATTTTCTTGATGTTATGCATATTGAAAAAATGTATTTGAAAGTGTTATTGGCACGTTACTCAATATACAAGGAAAGTCTAAGGATGGCCTTAAGGCAAGAAAGGACTTGATAGCGATGGGAATAAGAACTGAATTAGGACCCTTGAAGAAAGGAAAACGAACATATCTACCGCCTGCTGCTTATACTATATCTAGAAAGGAGAAAAAAACATTGTGTAAGTTTCTAAGTGAAGTTAAAGTTCCATAAGGGTACTCTTCAGATATTAGAAGACTTGTGTCTATGAAAGACCTCAAGTTAAAGAGTTTAAAGACCCATGATTGCCATGTTATAATGGAACATTTTCTCCCAATAGGTATACGTTCTATTCTTCCAGAAAAAGTAAGAAGCTCTATAACTAAGTTGTGTTCTTTCTTCAAGTCAATTTGCAGTAAGGTGATCGATCCTGCGATCTTACCAATGTTGCAAAAAGAAATCGTTATTACTTTGTGTGAGCTTGAAATGTTTTTTCCTCCATCATTTTTTGACATAATGGTACATCTAGTTGTTCATCTTGTGAAAGAGACACAATTGTGTGGACCAGCTTATATGAGATGGATGTACCCTGTTGAACGTTATATGAAAATATTAAAAGGGTACGTGAAGAACCGAAGTCGACCAGAAGGTTGTATGGTTGAAAGATACATTGTTGAAGAAGCGATTGAGTTTTGTACTGAATATTTGTCTAATGTTCAGTCAATCGGACTCCCCGAGTCTCAACTTGTCAAAAAGAAAGAAGGAAAAAATCTAATTGGAAATAAAATCGTGGCAGTATCAAGGGTCGAACGGGATCAAGTGCATTTGTATGTTCTGCACAATGAGAATGAGGTTGAGCCGTATGTTGAAATTCACAAGGATGTTCTCCGAGGTTTAAATCCCAATAGAAATGAAAATTGGATAGTACGAGAGCACAATCGATGTTTTATACCTTGGTTTAAGGATCATATTTATTCAAAGTATTATTCAGATCCCGCTTCAATAACAGAAAGGTTGAGATGCTTAGCATATGGTCCAAGTTTCCATGTTTTTTCTTATAGCGCATACGCGATTAATGGATACACATTTTATACCAAAGAACAAGATGATAAAAGTACTATGCAGAATAGTGGTGTCACCGTGGTAGCTGAAGCAATGCACATATCAAGTGTGAAGGACTTAAACCCCAAATTTGCAAATCTGTCGTATTTTGGTGTTATCGAGCGCATTTGGGTGTTTGATTATGAGAAGTTTCAGATTCCTATATTTGGTTGCAAGTGGGTTGAAAATAATAACGGCATTCGAATGGATAAGTCAGGATTTTTGCAAGTGGATCTTAATAGGGTGGGATACAAATATGAGTCTTTTATTCTAGCCTCTCAAGCTAGACAAGTGTTCTATGTCAATGATCCGAAAAGTACGAAATGGTCTATAGTTCTTTTTTCCAACAAAGTAATTGATGAAAACACTGGAGATCAAGGTGATATTGATGTTGAGATTGAATCGTTTACCAGAAATGATCAAGATGAGAATATTATATCAAATGATTCATATATTAGAAATGATCATAATGAGGGTATTTGGATCAATCCAACCGTCCGTGTTGTTAATAGACATGTAGAACATATTCCAACCAAGAAAAGAAAGAGAACTTAGTGAAAAAGGTACAGGTCAAATGATTTTAATTGTTTTCTTTATTACAGGTAAAATGGCTTTTATGATTTTAATTGTTTTTATATTTGTCATCTGATTTTAATTGTTTTCTTTATTACAGGTAAAATGGCTATTATGAAGTCAATCATTCGTGTAAGGGGCAAGGGATACTTGAAAGTATCAATTGATATTTGTTTAGATGGAGATGTTCCATTGTCGTCAAGCCTCATTCGCGTAGATGATGATGCTGGATATTTGAAAGTATCCCTCTACGACAATGGAACATGTCCATCTAAACAAATATCAATTCTATCTTCAAAAGATAAGGGACCAAAAATATAAGGGGATTATGCAGCAAATCGAGTCAGTTGCATAAAAAAAAGGTATAAACACAATTATATGATATTTATGCATAGAAAATGTTAATTCTTGATCTTATACTTCACCTAACTAATTTTATGATATTTTAGGTTCATGCTATTGATATTGAACAAAAAGAGGTTGTTGCTAAGAAGACTACGGCTAGCAAAAAAAATATACATCTCAGAGATGCTTTTGCTACTTAGTTTTATTTCTTTTTAAGTTATGAATTGGTTGTATATTTAGAATCTTTAGAAGTTAAACGATTATATATCAGTGGATTGTTGTATATGTATGGATTGTTGTATATAAGGCTTGTTGAATGCAATGTGTGAAAAAGGGCTTCAAATTATACAGTTTTGGGTGTACTGCTTCAATATACAGGTTGTCTAAAATAAATAAAAAAATATAGCGCTTTTTAAAAAAAAAAATTAAATAACCACCCACTTTAGAGGGCGCTTTCCAAAATAAGCGTCCTCTAAACCCTTTAAATTTCCACTTTAGAGGGCGCTTTCTAGTAAAAGCGTCCTCTAAACCCTTAAAAGTTTCCACTTTAGAGGGCGCTTTCCAGTAAAAGCGTCCTCTAAACCCTTAAAAGTTTCCACTTTAGAGGGCGCTTTCTTTAAAAAGCGCCCTCTAAAGTGGCCCTTAAAGGACTTAAAGAGCCACTTTAGAGAGCGCTTTTATCAGGAAAAAAAACGCTGTCTTTACCTATGCCAGCGCCACATTAGAGGGCTCTTTAAAGCGCTGTTATAGGCCAAAAAAAGCGTCATCTTTTCTCTTATTTGACGTAGTGGAGAGGTGTTACAGCTCTGGCAAAAATCCTAACTACAAGGAGTTTTTCATGTGGTGATTGGGAAGAATGTATATATTTAACATGCGCAAGCTTTTGACCAACCCTAGTAAGAATATCAACATCAACATGAAGTAGCATCGTTGTTTGATAAAGAATCTATCTCGAAATTTGAGACTAAGAAAGTTTTTTATTACAACCCATGTGATAGTTGCACTAAATTGGAAAATATTTTAAAATAATATCCTATTTTGATAGAACAAATGCATGATAACATGTTTTCCCTCTATTTAGTATTCAAGCATGACCATGAATAGTGCACAACTCAATGATACCGCCACCGAAAAAGTAGTTTTTTTTATTTGGATTTGAGTATCTATAATACTCTCACTTAAATCCAAAGTTGCTTATAAAAAAAAGTGTAGGTCATATTTGGTGGGTAAAAAAAGAGTTTGGTATTACACTTATATTAATGAAAATATAATAACTTTTCTATAAAAAATAATGAAAAATAATATATTTAACACAATAAAAGATGGAGTAGATATACACATCAAGGAAAGTTTCCTTAATGAGAATACGTTGGCCATTACATAAGCAAATCAAAATGTAACACTTTGTATGAAAATCCTTTTGATTTCTAAAGTCTATTAGAACTTAACACTTTGTTTTTTAATATATTACATTAAAATTTCATTTTATAGTAATTTAGCTGTCAGA
This sequence comes from Lathyrus oleraceus, assembly GCF_024323335.1. Lineage (NCBI taxonomy): Eukaryota > Viridiplantae > Streptophyta > Magnoliopsida > Fabales > Fabaceae > Lathyrus > Lathyrus oleraceus. The sequence continues at coordinate 377,092,631 of NC_066579.1, forward strand.
ATTTCATTTTATTAAAGTATTTCTATCTTTAAAAAGAAAAAAAGAAAAGAGATATTATGTATTCTTCATCATTGAAAAATAAAAAGGAAAAGGAGGTTTTAAAATGACAAAAACATCAAAAATAAATATATTTTTTTTAAAATGAGGATGTTGCTAGAACCATTTTTCCACACAAAATATCATGTGGATGTAGTGTTGGTCCTCAAAGACGGCTAGTATTACTTTTGTTGGATAGAGAAAGTTCACATAAATATTCTGCTTTATTTTTTTTTACAAATTATTTATCTAAAAGAATAATTTAAAAATTCACCATTGACTTAAAAGTCTTAACAAAGGTCTTCTGTTTACTTTACATCGTTTCCGTTAAGCTATTTGAAAGCAATGAAAATAATCTATGGAGCAATAAAACTCAAAAGACAAGATGACTTTCAAATAAAGCGTGGAAGAAAAAATATCTACAATCAACTTCATTATTATCTGTATTAATTTTTTCTTCTTGAATTTAAATCAAAATTATATAAAACAATTAATATTAAACAAAGAAAAAAAGGTTATATTCATTTTGTATATGATAAGTTTTTTTATAAAAGCAATAGAGTAATAATATTTTTTTAAATTAAAAATAGAACATATTTGTTCAGACCAAACAAATTTCTTACTCACATATGATAAATTATATTTTATAGATATTCGTGAAAATGTTAGATTTGAGAATATTCATATGGCTGTTGGTCTGAGTCATGATATTCCATGAGGATAATCTCAACTAAATGTTTGGTGGATTCGTGAAGTTTATACGTCATAATCAATCAAAGGGTGTGACTTAGGAGTGGACAACTTCCCCTTCGTCAAATTCAAGAAATACAAATGATAGGTATGTAGTTGTGCGAATATATTTGAATTTTGAGCTTTACTTATTTTAAAAAAATTTATAGTGTTTTAAATACATTTATAAATATTTATTTAAAAACTTAAACCATTTTAAATGCTGGAAGTTAAACTACTTATATGATTATTATTATTTTTATCAAATGTCAATCATTTCCAACACGTTTAATTAAATTGAAATTAATATATATATATATATATATATATATATATATATATATATATATATATATATATATATATATATATATATATATATATATATATATATATATATATATAAGATTAATTATTATACACTGTCAGTGTAAAAAATTTTACACCGTCGATTCATCACCATCATCCGTTTGTATTACTTTAGAGATTTTTAAAATAAAAGTCAAACTTCTTTTAATATCCGACGTATATGATTAACTGACGGTGTAAAATCCTTTTACACTGTCACTGTATTTCAATTAAACTCTCTCTCTCTCTCTCTCTCTCTCTCTCTCTCTCTATATATATATATATATATATATATATATATATATATATATATATATATATATATATATATATATATATATATATATATATATATATATATATTATAAAAAAATCAGGGGACAAAACAATCTAACCACAGAAAAAACATACAATATAAAGATAATGTTTCATCCGTCCCACAATTAATGATTCAGTTAAATGAAAAAAAGAAAATGATATTTTTACTAAAATATTTTTATCTTGTATTAGAAATGATGAAAGTAATATTAATTGGAGAATAAAATGGGAAAATATGCATTGAAAATTGAAATGGATTATTCATTTTGAGACACTATTTTATTTCAAACGAGTCATACATTATGGGACGAAGATCATTCTTAAAGGATAAATAAAACAAATTTAGATCTAAATTTTTATTAAACATACACACATGGTAAGTATTATCCAAACCTATAAATACAACTAATGAAGTTGATTGCTAACACAAAAACATGTTCACATGCCAACAATCTATCGCATAAAAACATGATAACAACGAGCAACAAGAACTATTTCTAGCCAACATTCTAGTGACAATTAATCATAATTCTTTTTCGTTGAGTCTCTCATCACATTTCTGGCATGTACAAATTTTCCGTTATTGTTGTTGTTGTTATTTTCGTCGTTGATGTTGTAGCCATAGGTCGATCGATATTGTTGTTGTTATTGTTGTTGTTGTTATTTCTATTGTTGTTGTTGTTGTTATTGTTGTTTTTGTTTTTGTTTTTGTTGTTGTTGTTGTTGTTGATGATGATGTTTTCGTTGTTGTTATTATTGTTGTTGTTGTCGTCGTCATCATCGTCGTCATCACCGTCGTCGTCACCGTCGTTGTCGTCGTCGTTGTTATTGTTGTTGTTGTTGTTGTTGTTTTTGTTTTCGTTGTTGTCGTTGTTGTTGTTGTTGTTGTTGTTGGCGTTGTCGTTGTTGTTGTCGGCATTGTCGTTGTCGTTTTTTCATTGTCATTTCGTTGTTGTTGTTGTTGTCATTGTTGTTGTCATTGTCATTTTTGTTGTTGTTCTCGTTATCGTTGTTGTTGTTCTTGTTGTTGTCGTTTTCATTATTGTTGTTGTTGTCGTTATCGTTGTCATTGTCGTTGTTGTTGTTGTTGTTGTCATTGTCGTTGTTATCGTTGTCCTTGTCATTGTTGTTATCGTTTTTCTTATCGTCATTTTTGTTGTCGTTGTTGTTGTTGTTGTCGTTTTCGTTATCGTCGTCGTCGTTGTGTTGCCGTTGTCATTATCATTATCGTTGTTGTCATTATCGTTGTCGTTGTCGTTGTCGTTGTCGTTGATGTTGGCGTTGTTGCTGTTGTTGTTCCGTCGTTGATGTTGTTGCTGTATGTGGTTGTTATTGTTATTATGGTTTTTGAGACTTATAATGTTTACTATAATGTTGTTATGGTATTTGTTGTTGGTATGATAGTTATTGTTGGTTGTGTATTTTTATTTTATTTTCAGAAGTTGTATGTGATTATGGATCGTAGTTGGATGAAAGTCAATAGATTAAGTAAAGAGTGTGAGAATTAAGTGATTCAATTTCTTGATTTTGCGGAAAAAAACCTTCCTAAGGAGAAGGAGACTTTTTGTGTCCTTGTAAATTTTCTGAAATATGCACAAACATCCAAGGGATGAAATATTCAATCATTTAGGTTGTGATGAAATTATTCAAAATTACATGAAATGGGCATGACACGGTGAAGTGAAAAAAAAAAGAACTTTGTGACATATATTTGAAGATGATGATGAATTTATGAATGATACTCTAGAAGACATGATTTGTGATATTGGGGTAAATGCTTTCAATAATGGTAATGTGGTAGATACTTTGCAAAAACACACGAAAAAGTCGTTGTATCTGGGATGCAAAAGTTTTACAAGATTTTTAGCTTTGTTAAGACTATTTAATCTTAAGGCAAGATGTGAGTGAACGGATAAAAGTTTCACTGAATTGCTTGAATTGTTGCAAGAAATGCTTCTAGAAGGTAACACATTGTCAAACTGTAGTTATGAGGCCAAGAGAATATTGTTCCCAACGAGTTTGACTTATGTCAAAATATATGCATGTCGTATAAGTAAGAATATAAAAACTTGAAGGAGTGCCCGAGATGTGGGGAGTCACGCTTCAATAAGAAAGCCAATGGTGTTGAAGACGATGATAGTGTAACTAGAAAGGATGTTCCTTCCAAGATGATGTGGTACCTATCAGTAATTCAAAGGTTTAAGAGATTGTTTTCAAATTCAAATGATGCAAAGAGTACTAGATGACATGCAGATGAAACAATGTGCGATGAAAAGTTTTTCCATGTAGCTGATTCATTGCAATGGAAGAAATTTGATTCCAGATTTCCAGATTTTGCACTAGAACCAAGGAACCTTAGGCTTGGACATGTGATCAGTCGCCAATTCTCCGTGTTTTCTGACACTCATTTGGAAGTTTGCAAGGAATCGGTAACACATTAGTCACTTATTTTATTGTTTTGTTGAGTTATTTATATGTTTGATATTGTTGTCTCGATTTATGGAGCACATATTATATGCATCATCATACTCAATTTTATGTCTTTTTGTGGTAGTTCTTTTGGTTTTAGGTATAAACAAGTGCACCGGAGGAATAAACAAGCAAAGCAGGCATTCGGGCCCGATAGAAGAAGAAAAATGGACTTACAGTAGCCCTGACACGGCCACCCGTGTTGGCCAACACGGGCCGTGTCAAGAGAGAAGGCTGGGAAATGGAAAATAGGGAGCTGGCACGGGTGCCCGTGTCAGCCTCCCTGAAAGATGTGTCACAGCATAATGCTCCCAAAGCCAACACGGCCAGGCGTGTTACCTGACATGGCCAGTGTTGGCTTGGACACTTGAATTTCCAAATTTTTGCTATTTTTGGCACGGCTTATCCCGGAGGGCATTTTGGACTTTTACGCAAGGAAAATTATCATCAGGAACTATTTACAGTGGATTTGAATTGAGAGAGGGGACTTTTTACACGATAGAGAATTGGAAACGATCAAGATTGGAGAAGTGACAAGAAACGAAGAACGAGGATCCTTCAAGAGCGGACGCGATTGAAGATCAACGGAATTCCGACCTTTTTGTAATGTCTCAATTTTACTTTGTATCTGATTTGAATAATATGATAGGCTAAACCCCCCAATCCCATGGGGGGTGTCCCTGAACTGATCATGTAATGACTCTGATGATTGATTTCCCTTATTATATGTTATTTGATTTCAATTTCACTGTATGATTTGCGTAATGCTTTATTTTTGGCAAAAATTAAGATTAATATATGGTTAATGATTAGCAGGACTGCAATAGTTAAGGTTTTCATATAGTGAAACCATAGTAGAGATCACCTAGGACTAGGGATACCCTATGCTTACCAAATTATTCTTGTTAATTTAAAATGCTTGGTTTCATCATAATCACCTAAGGACTTAGAGATTAGATTGAATAACAAAGGTTTCCCTCCGAGGTCTTAAGGGGAAATAATCTTAAGATCCGGTAATTGAAATAATATTCAGTATTAAGGAGTTATACACTCAAGGGGTCATTACAGGAGATGTTTACACACCTTTCTTGACATATCATATTAACTTGTTAAAATATTTATTTGTTATATTTTTCCTTACAGTGAATTCTTCAAAACCATAACTATAACTTTTGTTCAATTGGGTGACTGTTTATGTTTATATTGCTGCGCAATCCTCGAGATCGATCTTTGGGAAACATTCCTCTTATTACTACATCGGCGAAAATAGTACACTTGCTATTTTTTCGATCAAGTTTTTGGCGCCGTTGCCGGGGATTGCCAAATATAAGTTTAAAATTATCTCAATTGAAATTTTGTTGCTCTGTAACTAAAATTTATTTACCATATTTTGAATATTTTGTTTCGATTATATCAACTAATCTTGTGTCTGATATTTGTATGCGAGGTAAGGCCTTAGCTAATTTTCTTTTTGACGCAGAAATCGAGAGAACCTTGTGGGCAAGACTCAGACAAGCTCGATTAGCCAGATTGGAATCAGATAAAGAACAACTTTCCATCCATTCAAGCTCAGATTCAGGTTCCGATAGAGAGATCAAAACTATGGCTGATGTTCCACTGCCAGCAGAAAGACTGTTGGGAGACTACGGAGGTTGCAAATGCACAAACCGACAGATTAACTATTGTCAACCAACCAGTGAACGTGGCTAATTTCCAGCTGCACCCGAGCACCATTAATCAGCTTGAAAGGAAGCATTTTACGGGAAAAGTGAATGAAGATGCAAACAAGCATTTGTAGAGGTTTCTGGCCATGAGCAACACTCTAAAAATTGATGGTCACACTAAAGAAGCCAAGAAGTTAGGAATGTTCTCGTTTACCTTAGCGGAAGAAACTGAAGAATGGTTTTATTCTTTACCTGCACGTAGCATCACAACATGGGAAGAAATGGAAAAAGCATTCCTGAATGAGTATTTTCCAGCATCGGTGTTTTTGCGGAAGAGGTATGAAGTTCTGAATTTTAAACAGAATGACGGGGAAACTTTGGGAGACGCCTACAAGAGATTCAAGAGAGTCCTAGTAGCCTGCCCAACTCATAATATGGATGCAACTGAACAAATGCAGATGTTTGTGAATGGTCTTAAAATAAATACCAAACAACTAATTGATACTGCAGCTGGTGGTTCCACAAATTTTTCAACATCCTCCGGTATTAAGAAGATCATTGAAGCTATTGCTGCCAATGAGTACATGGAGTTGTACGATAGGTGTCAAAGCAAACCAGAAGGGGTGATAGATTTAAAGTTGGAAACTACGAAAATCCGTATTGAAGATACTATAGCTGCTGAAGTTGAGAAAAAGCTGAAGGCGATGAATATAGGTACTCGACAGGTGGCACAGGTCCAACCAACCCCTACTTTCTGTTGTGAAATCTGTAACGGTCCACACCAAACTCTATATTATTTTTTAACTCCTCAACAAGTGGAGGAGATCAAATTTTTGAAGCAGAATAATCCTTATTCTTACACGTACAATCCGGGTTGGAAGAATCATCCCAACTTCTCCTGGAAAGAACAAAAAGCGACCGCCCCTCAACATGGTCAGTACCAAACTCAATATCAGCAACATCAGCAACAACAGATACCTAAGAAAGCTGAGTGGGAGATTGTCATTGAAAGAATGGCAGCTCATCATTTTCAATTTTAAGAAGAACCCCGAAACTATCAGAAAAACACTACAACTTCCATAAAAAATCTTGAAGTCCAGATGGGTCAAATCGCTCAGCAAATAACATCAAGTTCTCAAGCACAAGGTGTTCTACCTAGTGCAACTGTGCCCAATCCTAGAGAGCATCATAACGTGAGCGTTGTGACAACACGAAGTGGTAAATCTGAGGAAGTTATTGAGGAAGTGGATGAAGAGGAAGACCAATTGATCAAAGTGGACCTTGCGATCAAAGAAAATGAAGTTGTTAGAGAAGAAGTGGTAGCACCGAAATCGGTTGTGAAAGAAATGGTCATTGAGCCCAAGCCGGTTGTTAAGCTCCCATTCCCCACGAGAAACAAGAAAAAAAGACAACATGAGAAAAATTTCGAAAATTTCTTAGAGTTGTTCAAGAAGCTGGAGATTAACATTCCTTTGTTGGAGGCACTTGAACAAATGCCTACTTTTTCCAAGTTCATGAAGGATATCATTTCGAAGAAGCGTACCGCCAACACTAACCTGATCCTTCTAACCGAAACTTGTAGTGCTATTTTGCAGGGTATGAAGATTCTGAAAAAGAAGGAAGATCGAGGAGCTGTCACCATCCCGTGTACAATTGGAGATAGGTCGTTCAACAAAGCTCTTATTGATTTGGGAGCTAGTGTGAGTCTCATGCCATTATCCATTTACAAGAAGCTTAGTATAGGGGCGGTGCAAGATACCAAGATGACACTCCAATTCGCAGATCATTAGGTCAAGAAACTGTATGGTATTGTTAAAGATGTCCTGGTGAAAATTGATAAGTTTGTATTTCCGATCGATTTTGTAATTCTAGAGATGCCGAAAGATGAGGAGATCCCTCTCATTCTTGGTAGACCCTTTTTAGAGATGGGAAGATGTGTAATTAACATAGAAGAAGGAACCATGACGTTGAAGGTTTATGATGAGGAAGTGAAAATCAATGTTCGAAACACCATGAAAGACAAAGACGATATTTGCACCAGTCACACTATAGAGGTTCTGAATCCGGTGACGACATATGATGGCCCTTTGAGTACACCACCATCACCTTTGAAAAGAGTTTTGAGCTTGTCCAAGTCCGATAGTGATAAAGAAAAGGACAACGGGGACCCCTAAGTGCTAGCCTTGCTGGATACGCAAACCCCGTGGAAAGGATCTCAACCACACCAGTGGGGGGATATACACTCACCTCACTCTAACAAGGAGGGTGAAGAACCAAAGAAAGGAAAGGGATTGAAACAACTTCCGGAAAACCTCAAAGATGTGTTTTTAGATTCTAAAGGAAAATGTTATGCTACTGCAAAGGCGGTGAAGTTGTTGAACACAAGTCTTATATATCATGTTCCTGACAATACCTGGCCATAGAGAAAAGAGTTTGTCGAGGGACAGCTGGTGCTCTTGTTCAACTCCAGATTAAAACTTTTTTCAGAAAAGTTGAAATCTAGGTGGTCGGGTCCGTTTTTGGTTCACAAAGTGTTCCCCCATGGAGCAATCTAACTGAAAATTCCAAATAATGGGGACACTTTTAAAGTAAATGGAAAACGATTGAAGCACTACTATCAGGGACAGGAAAGTGATCTGATTGAGAATGTTCGTCTCCAAGGATAAGGGTGACGACCGTCGAGCCATGCGACGTTAAACGCAGCGCTTCGTAGAAGGCAACCCACACGGTTTCTAACTAATTATTTTCTTGTTTGGTATGTCTACAAGTTCACTCATAGGTTCGCGGTTGCATCGCACATTAAGAATAGAAAGGTTGATTTAGATGGTCGAACACCAAAAGAACAGGGAAAAATCTGAAAACGAAAAAAAAATCAGGAAAATTTTGAAAAAACAGGGCCCTGACACGGGCGCCCGTGTCAGCTGACACGACCCGTATCAGGAAAGAAGGAAAAAGCAAGTTTTATAGTAGGCTGACACGGCCCGTGTCAGCCCTACTGAGCCAAACCTGAAATTCTAGTTATCAGACTTTCGATGTCACACGGGTTGTTATGACATCCAATTCTGCGCAGACAAGAATTATGCAGAACTTAAAAGTAAGTGCAGTAAATAACACAAGTAATTTTTCACCCAGTTCAGTCCAACATGACCTACGTCTGGGGGCTACCAAGCCAGGGAGGAAATCCATTATTAGTAGTATTAATTCAGACCTTAAACCAACTGTTTAACCCTATCACTTAATACCTACCCAATGCAATTTCAATCTTACACTAAGATCAGAGTTCCTACTCACTCCCCCTCAATCACCTCAGTGATTACTACCTTTAATCAATATTAAAGACAAGTATGAAGTCACACTTCAAACAACTCTTGATTGTGCTTAACAACTTTAATCAAGATACACAACACTCACACTTAAAAGGTTAGAGTGACACAACACTTACAACTCAATGAACACCCTATACCAATGCAATCATCTCAGTGATAATAGCTTGGCTTACAAGATACGTCTAATACAAGACACACAAAAAATACAGCAGTGAAGTATAATGGACACACTAAATCTTCACGCCTAAAAATCCCTAGTTCTGAATGAAGGATTGCCATCCTTTTATATTGCAGCACTTGGGCCTTGAACTTGTATCTTCCTGAAATTAAGGTCACGCAAGTTCCCCTAAATTCCATATCTAGGTTACTAACAAATAGGCTATTTGTTAGGTTCATTGATTGTAGCTTGGTTGTTGGTTTCCTGGATTTTCTCTCAGCTGTTGAATCCCTGAAGAATAGCCTGAGAAAAATGCTGAAACAGAAAAACTAAACAACCTACAATATAGCATATGCTGTCAGGAATGAATGTCACAACATTCAGTTTGACATCCAAATCAAGGACCATATGCTAAGTCTGTTTTTCTTGAAAACAGACTGTACAATTTACTGTACTGTACAGAATCAATCTGTCCATGCTTCAGTATCAGCGTACAATTATAAATGTCAAAGCATCCAATTTGACATTCACACATAGAAACTTACATCAGGTCTGTTATCCTCTTGATAAGCAGACTGACAATAAATACTGAGTTATAGTAGAACATCACTTGTTCTATTCCTCAGTAACTGCTGACAGGGATGAATGTCATAACATCCAGTTTGACATTCAATAAATCCTGTATTAGCTAATCCTGCAGTACACTACTCAGAATGTCATGACATCAGCCAAGACATCAGAGTATAGTTAGATATTCTAACATACAATGCAGTCAAACAAACATCTCCACAGCATGTCATGACATCAATCAAGACATTAGAATCCAGCTAGTGTTTTACCATACAATGCAGCCAATTAAACATCTACAAAACCTCCAATTACAGTGGCCTGACACGGCCCGTGTCAAGGCCAACGACCATATTTTTTCAAATTTTGGATTTTTGTGTTTTGTGGGCCCCAACCGAACTTTTCACAATTTAAACTCATTTTACCCACTATCCACCAATAAATTCTGATTTTTCTTACTCTCCCTCCTTCATTACTTCATTATATTTCTCCTTTCTCACACTTTCTTCATATTCCTCCATAACCTAACTCACAAAAAGTTCCAAACTTTACCGTCATCTCCAGTCCAAAGTGCTGACAACCTTCACGAAAGTTGTTCTACTCGCCATCCTCTACAAAGCTACGGTAATCTTTTTCCGTTTTCCTTAAAAATATTGGGTGATAATTTGTATTTCAGGAAACAAAAATGTCGCCAAAAAGAATCTCCAAAGGGAAGCAAGCAGACGCGGAATCATCCCGTCCAAGGAAACGGACAATCCGTCATCCAAATTCACATGACATAATTTTTGATAGCCCGGAGCATGAACGGAGGTACGCATGTCATGTCAAACGGAAAATAACTCCGACCAGGTACCTTTGCTCCGATACTCTTTTTCAATTAGGCATGTCTGAAGAACTGGATAGGATGTTTCATGTGCTTAAAATGCTGGAGTTTGTCCATTGTGAAACGCCAACCTTTGAGCGCATCACATTAGAATTTTTTAGCACAATTGAGTTCAAGCTCAAAAAGGGTTGGACGGGTACAACTATGTACTTTGAAGGAACTATGTCTTTCAGGTTGTACAATGTCGACCATGAGTTGACGGTGGAGTAGTTGGGCGAAATTCTTCGCCTACCCCTTTATGGCCCCGGAGCTGTACCAGACAACTTTGATGCTAAGATGTTCTGGTTGGCCATTACGGGACGTTCCGACTATGTGGCTAAAGAAGCAAAGGCGTCGGGCATTAAAAACCCCGGTTTCAGGTATGCCCAGAAGGTGCTATCCTTCACATATTTGGCAGGGGTGACAGTACAGGTGTAGCCACCTAGAGAGAGAGTTGTTCTTTTTGTTTGCCATGGCAAATCAGGCAGCTGTGAGTGTTGCAGCATTTGTTGCAGATTATCTGGGTCGTGTGGGGAGAGCAGCCCAAGGAGGAATCTCCATAGAAGGCATCATCACGCAGATTGCCCAATATTTCGGATATGACCCAACTGCACTTAATGAGACAACGGTAGTAGGTAAGAGCAAACTGGACATGAACGCATTGGTCTAGCAAGGTATGGTTTCACAAGTTTCTGATTATTATGCTTTAATGAGTTCGGGTCAATTTATTATGGCTCTACCTGATCCGACACGAATTAACATCTCAAACACGACCAATTGGCTTTATGATAGTGCTGTCCAAGATGATATGGACGAGCACAATGCTGATACATTTGCTGCTGGTGATCCATAGGAGGAAGAAGTACAGGAAGAGATGCAGGATCAGGAGCAATTTGCTGCCCCACCAGAGGAATCCATGCACCCCGGTACCGGTTCGTCATATGTGACACCGGACCAATGGTCATGGATGCAAACAGAAATTGGCGATCTCCGAGCGGAGCAAGCACGCCAAGGTGTAGAGCAGGCCCGTCAAGGGACTCTGATGGATGAGATGCATGCCATGATGCAACGTCTGATGTTACAATTTCCGCCGCCACAGTGAGCCGGTTTGAGCCCTTCTCTATCTTGGATGCAAACATTGTGGACAATGTTTAGTTTAAGTGTGGGGTTTTATTTATTTATTTATTGTTGTTGTTGCTTGTTTGGTTTGTTGTTTGTTTTGTTCTTAATATTTTGGTTTTAATTAAGTTGTGTGTTACTCTATGTGTTACAGATAAAGGACATTCGTGTCGGATGAATGATGAAGCTTGGAACGATTGGATGGAAGACACACCCCTCTACTTGCTCTTCTGGAACCCCCCGAAGATTAATGCTACCGACTCGAAAAATCGGACACGACTCTCTATCACTGGATTTTATAATGATACTCCGCAACTGAAGAGAAGACGAATCTACACCACATTGAGAAACATCTTGGAAGCCTGAAAGCTAGACAAAACATGGTGAGAACTACAAAAAGCCAAACACTTATCATCATGAGAGCTGTTCAGGTATGTCTTTGTCTCTCTGGGTTTGCATTAGAGATACTGAAATTACATAGCACACGATACACACTGAGGCATTGTTTTAGTATTTTAACCCTGAGCCTTTTAAGCCAACCCGTCATAATTACCCGTCGTTCACCAATTTTGAGCCATATTTCCTTTTGTTTTTATTTTTACCATTGTATATAGCCATAAGCCCATACACTACCACACTCTGCTTAGACAAGTGTTGTTTACCCTGAAGCTACCGAAAAGCTTAAGTTTGGGGTTTCATCCAAATTTAGGGACACCGACAAACCTTAGATAAGTGCAAAAAGATGAAGAAAAATGCAGAGAAAAGAAGAAGAAGACATGAAGCACTTATCTAGGAAGTCTATGGTTGGCAAACAGCTTGCATCAAGAGAGCAATAAAAGAAAATATATGCGCCAATGAACCTCAACAAAGAAAAAAAAACGGTGTCCAAAAGAAATACCCCCGAGTTTTAAATTTGAACAAACGGCACAAGGGTAACAACACGAAATCTGAGCCTAAACCCCTAGTATTCCCTTTTTGTTTCTATTACCCACCTTACACCTTAGCCCCGTTACAACCGAAAAAGTCCTCAAATAGTGTGTGTTATGTGTTGCTTGTTATGAAGGTATCTATATTTCAAACCTAAGAGCTGATTTTGCATACTCTATTTTCTTGAGTGTAAACACTTCGACCCCGAGAGATTCAGTGAGAGTGTGAAAAGCAACATGCCAAAAGATGCGTCATAGTTAAAGTGTGGCTAAAGTCGGAAATCGGGAAATAGTAAAATTGTTATTGAAAGTGAACAGGAGAACACGAAAGATTGCGGTAGCATTATGGATTCATTCATTTGGGGGAAACCGTCTTGATGTCTCGAGCATCACTTGAGGACAAGCAATGAGATAAGTTTGGGGTTGTGATCAGTCACCAATTCTCCGTGTTTTCTGTCGACACTCATTCGACACCTTTGTAAGGAACCAGTAACACATTAATCACTTATTTTATTATTTGTTGAGTTATTTATATGTTTGATATTGTTGTCTCGATTTATGGAGCATATATTTTATGCATCATCATACTCTATTTTATGTTCTTTTGTGGTAGTTATTTTGGTTTCAGGTATAAACAAGTGCACCGGAGGGATAGACAAGCAAAACAGGCGCCCGAGCCTGACAGAAGAAGTAAAATGGACTTACAGTAGCCCTGACACGGCCACCCATGTTGGCCAACACGGGCTGTGTCAGGAGAGAAGGCTGGGAAATGGAAAACAGGGAGCTGACACGGGTGTCCGTGTCAGTTGACATGGCCCGTGTCAGTTGACACGGCCCGTGCCAACCTCCCTGAAAGGCGTGTCATAACATAATGCTCCCAGAAGCCAACACGGCCAGGTGTGTTACCTGACACGGCCAGTGTTGGCTTGGGCACTTGAATTTCCAAATTTTTGTTGTTTTTGGCACGGCTTATCCCGAAGGGTATTTTGGACTTTTACGCAAGGAAAATTGTCATCAGGAACTATTTACAGTGGATTTGAATTGAGAGAGGAGACTTTTTACACGATAGACAATTGGAAACGATCAATATTGAAGAAGTGACAAGAAACGAAGAACGAGGATCCTTCAAGAGCGGACGCGATTGAAGATCAACGGAATTCCGACCTTTTTGTAATGTCTAAATTTTACTATGTATCTGATTTGAATAGTATGATAGGCTAAACCCGCCAATGCCAGGGGGTGTCCCTGGACTGATCATGTAATGACTCTGATGATTGATTTCCCTTATTATATGTTATTTGATTTCAATTTCACTGTATGATTTGCATAATGCTTTCTTTTTGGCGAAAATTAAGATTGATATATGGTTAATGATTAGCAGGACTGCAATGGTCAAGGTTTTCATACAGTGAAACCATAATAGAGATCACCTAGGACTAGGGATACCCTATGGTTACCGAATTATTCTTGTTAATTTAAAAATGCTTGGTTTCATCATAATCACCTAAGGACTTAGAGATTAGATTGAATACCAAAGGTTTCCCTCCGAGGTCTTAAGGGGAAATAATCTTAAGATCCGGTAATTGAAATAATATTCAGTATTAAGGAGATATACACTCAATGGATCATTACAGGAGATGTTTACACACCTTCATTGGCATATCATACTAACTTGTGAAAATATTTATTTGTTATATTTTTCCTTACAGTGAATTCTTCAAAACCATAACTATAACTTTTGATCAATTGAGTGACTGTTTATGTTTATATTGCTGCGCAATCCTCGAGATCGATCTTTGGGAAACATCCCTCTTATTACTACATCAGCGAAAATAGTACACTTGCTATTTTTCCGATCAACATGCCAGCGACGGAATGAACCCTTTTGATGATTTGAGTACTAACCATATGTCATGGCTTGTTCTTCTCAATATTTAATACCTATCTCAATGGTTGTGCATGAAGTGTAAATATATGATGCTATCAATGATGATTTTCGGTCCAAAATAACTAGGGAACAACATACATGTTTATTTAACTCCATTGATTGAAGATTTTAGACTTTTGTGGGAGGAAGACGTTGATGTTGATGATGCCTATACATGTTATAACTTTAAGCTGTGTGACATGTTGTTTTAGACAATCAATGACTTTTCTGCATATGTTAATTGTCTGGGTCCATCGTCAAGGGACATAAAGCGTATCTTATATGTGATATTGATACATGCCACCACCAATTACAAAATGGAAAAAAGACTGTTTATCTTGGGCATTGAAAATCTTTAAGACCTAATCATCCATACCGTAGATTGTGGAAGACTTTTAATGGAGAGTAGGAGTTTGATTTCGCTCCAAAGTCCTTAACCGGGAAAGAAGTTTATAAAAGACAACAACACATTAAGGTTTTCTTTAGAAAGAATCTAAAAGATAAACAAAAAGGGCCCGTGGAGAAAAATAGTTGGAAAAAGAGGTCAGTGTTCTTTAATCTTCCATACTGGTTTAGTCTTGATGTGATGCATGTGGAGAAAAATGTATAAGATATTTTGATTGGAACACTTCTCAACATTAAAGGAAAGACAAAAGATACTAAGAAATCCCGTGAAGATATGGGGGTGATGAGTATACAATAAGAGTTAGCCCCAAAATAAATAGGAAATATGACATATTTCCCCCAGCTTGTCACACTTTATCTAAAAAAGAAAAAAAAGTTTTCGTGATTGTTTGCAGGGCATCAAAGTTCCCAAAGGGTACTCATCAAATGTGGAGAAACTTGTGTTAGAGAATGATAAAAAATTAGTTGGCTTAAAATCTCATGATTGTCATGTCTTGATGCAACAACTTCTACCATTGGCTATCCGTGACATTTTACCAAGGAATGTGAGGGTAACTATAACCAGATTGTGCTTATTATTCAATGCTATATATAGTAAAGTCATTAATCCTGAAAATTTAGACGAGTTGGAACATGAGGTTACAATTATCTTGTGTCAATTAAAGATGTTTTTCCCTCTATCATTCTTTGACATTATGGTTCACTTAGTTATTCATCTAATATGAATGATTAGAATTTATGCTCCAGTTTATTTATGGTGGATGTATCCCGTAGAGCGATACATGAAGATCTTCAAAGGGTATACAAAGAATCATCACCGTCCGAAAGCTTTGATCATTGAACAGTACATCATGGAAGAAGCTATTGAGTTTTGTACAATGTATTTGTCTGAAGCTAACTCTATAAGAATTCCCGAGTCTCGTCATGAGGGAAGATATTATGGTAGAGGTACTCAAGATTTAAATGTTAAAACTTTTAGTCGAGATGTAGTTCTTCAAGCTCATTTGTATATATTGAATAATCTGGCAGAAGTTCAACCATACTTGACAGCTCACAAAAGTCTTATAAAGGAAAAACACCCCCGAATGAATGAAAAATGGTTGTTGACAAAGCATAACAAAAATTTAATAACTTGGTTTTATAAAAGTGTTTCTAAAGAGAGTACTTGTGCATCAGAGAAAATTAAATGGTTGTCATGTATTCCTAAGTTTAATGTAATTACTTGGAGTGCATACAACATTACTAGAGTTTCATTCTATACAAAATCAAATGATAATCGCAGTACATGCAAAATAGTGAGGTTATGGTTGAAGTTGAATCCATGTACTTCTCTAGTGCCAAAGATAACAATCATATACTAGCATCTAGAGCATACTTTGGGTTCATTGAGGAGATTATGTAGATTGATTATGTTTCTTTTAAAGTGCCTTTATTTAAGTTCAAGTGGATTAACAATAACACTGGTGTAGAAACTGGTGAATTAGGATTCACATGGGTTGATCTTTGAAAGGTAACTTATAAGAACAAAGCATT
This sequence comes from Lathyrus oleraceus, assembly GCF_024323335.1. NCBI lineage: Eukaryota > Viridiplantae > Streptophyta > Magnoliopsida > Fabales > Fabaceae > Lathyrus > Lathyrus oleraceus. Next base: position 377,109,017 of record NC_066579.1, read on the forward strand.
CATCATGGTAGCCCAAGTAAAACAACTTTTTTATGTCACTAATCCTTCTAACACTAGATGGTCAATTGTACTACAAAGAAAATATCTTCCTGATAAAAAACAAGATTTTAAATATGAGAGCCCTTATTTCGTAACACATGTACATCAATCATCTGAAGAAAATGATTCATATGATGTGCATGCTACTTGTCGTGATCATTAAAAGGGAATATGGGAAAACTAATAAGTAAATGTTTTATATCACTTAATAATTTATAATTATTCATTTTACTCTTTTTTATTCCTTTTAATAAATATTTAATGTTGTTGTTGATTATCCTAATTAGTTTAAATTGTTGTACAAATTATAAGTCTTTAACAACTGGTGACAAATCTTAGCATAGAACTTTTGGACAGCCTACAAGATTTTTCATTTTGATAATTACTTTTGTTGGTTAATCATTTGATTTAGTTTTGTAGTAAAATTATAAGGTTTGTCAAATTTTGGATTTGCATTTGGTGTAAACTTTTGTTCTTTTATGATATGGTTCTGTAATGCAGGTACGATGTTTCTGTTTCAGAAATCTGAAAAATATGGTTATGTATTATGTGATATGATTCTCGAATTCAGGTATAAATGAAAATATAAAAAAAATTCACCTCTCGGTTTTTAAATAAATCTGGCATAATAATATAGGGCTATTAACTCAATTCTTATACAAAACCAAGATTTTATGTTGAGCGCGCCATCCAGCTTTGTAAATAATAAAAATGTAGATGACAAGCTTCGAACCCATGATCAGATAACTTTTGGACAACCTATAAGATTTTTCATTTTGATAATTACTTTTGTTGGTTAATCATTTGATTTAGTTTTTTAGTGAAATTATAAGGTTTGTCAAATTTTGGCTTTGCATTTGGTGTAAACTTTTCACTACGCCAAATAAGGGAAAAGAGGGCGCTTATTTTGGCCTATAACAGCGCTTTTAAGCGCCCTCTAAAGTGGCGCTGGCATAGGTAAAGACAGCGCTTTGTTTTCCTGGAGAAAGCGTTGTCTAAAGTGGCCCTTTAAGGGCCACATTATAGTGCGCTTTCAGAAAAAAGCGCCCTCTGGAGTGGTCCATAAAGGGACACCTTAGAGGGCGCTTTCTGGAAAAAGCGCCCTCTAAAGTTGTCAATGTAAAGTGTTTAGAGGGCGCTTTCTGGAAAAAGCGCCCTCTAAAGTTGTCAATGTAAAGTGTTTAGAGGGCGTTTTCTGGACACTACACAGAAAAACAAACAATATATATATAGTTAATTTCTTACAAACACTATTATAAGCAAAAAAACAAACACTATTATAAGCAAAAATAAGATACTTAATATATACCTGAACTCTGATCCAGGTAATGTCCTTCCTATTGCGATAATTCTTTTTCGATCTAAATTTTATTATTGCCCTAACAAAATAAAAACGTATATTGAGATCAATCTGACAGACATAATTAAATATACAAATACACACGAATATTTAGGGGAATTTCACTTACGCGTCAACCGTCTTCTTCATACTCGGATATTTACTCCAATCACCCGATAACGAATCGAGATAATACACTATTAGTCTCGAAAGATCCATAGCAACCAACACCCAGTGACCACTGTAAAATAAAACAAAAATTTAGATGAATGAAAATTTTCTACGTAAAAGATATACATAGATTAGAATGAAATTATTATAAAGAAAATCTAACCCGTTGCCAGAATTAAACGGTAAAAAATACAAACTGGGTGTAGTCTTATCGCCGGCCGCCATGAATCTATCGACTAGATCATTCTTTACGGATGTTGGATTTTTCGTTATTAACGTTGCGTTGATACGGGAAGCAGCAATAAAATTGAAACGGTTACACAATTCAGTTCCCCGCAGCAATGTTACATACATATACCTTAAATAGAAACATAATAAACATTAGACTACTCATTGAAATGTGTAAATAAATTGTTCAACTAAGTAAATTATAGATTGATCGGAGTACCATATGTATGTATGAATGACAGCGATGCCCAATTCGTCGTGTTCAAAAAGTTGTTGCATGTCCTCCTTTGCAATTATTTCGAAATGAGCAGCTCCGAAAACACCTTCATCAAAATCTATAGTACGAATGGCCCCTTGCATAATATCAGACTCATTCACCATTTTCTCAAGACGCATCATAATTTGAGATTTTGTCCCGGACGTCGTTGGAGGAATATCGTTACCAGCTTTTTTCAACTTTCGACCGGGAACCTAAAAATTCATATAAATTAAATCATAACTTTTTGTGATGCAACAGAATCGTTGCGTATATAATTCAATAGGTATATATATTTGTACCTCTTTTAGAGATGCAACCGACTCGATGCGTCTTGAAATCCCTTTACCAGCTTTATGCGTGGGTCTTGTAGGAGTCTAACATTACCATGTAATAAGGATTGATTAAATATCATAATTGTAGCTGAATTGAAATGTGAATACTAAAGATTCATAATCATTTAGAACATATATACCTCGACATCTGGGAAAATTAGATCTGACGGCCATCCAACAAAGGATCCGACTGCTTCTCGCATCAACGTTGTCTCTGAAACAACGTCAGGTAATGGTAGAAGCGCGTCGGTATCTAATACAAAGTCAACCGAAACATTCATATATCCCACCGGGAGGGGATTATGGTGAAGTAATTCACCCGAAGTGTTGTGCACTTTTCCCTTGCCAACCATGCGATAAGTTGGTGACGATAGATACAGCTGACAAGGTGAAATGCCCTAAACCAATAATAAATGTTATTGTTAACGTGTATATGTGTCAAGTAAAAAAGTGCTATTTTAATTTCATAATAACATATATAATTACCTCGGGAAATTTCGGTTGACAATTGATACTAGCTCGGTCACTAGTATCTTTTGCCTCGGAGGCGCACCTTTCCTCTCTATACCTTGCATTCTCGTTTTGCAGTTGGAGTACTTGTGCCCTTAACTCCGCCAAGGTCTCCATCACCTCTTTGTTGGTAGGATTTTTTGTTTTTGGTTTTTTATAAAATGACGACGGAGTCACACCAAAACCCTTACCCCTCACACGACCGGAATACTCAGGAACATTTAGTACTCGACTAAGTACGCTCCTGCAATCCTGGACCTCGGTTGAAGGTACGGTTTGGGATAAAGTCTCCTGAAATATTATTAGAGGAGATTAAAAATGAATTATATGTCTAACAAAATATTCGATATAATTAAAGAAATAATGTTACATATACTTACACATTCGTCATAAACAGTTTGGACCGCTTCAACGACAGCCCCATCCTTCCCAACCCGAGCAGCCTTCCATAATACGTGCTCCGGAATAGATGTTGCGTCACTTTTCTCCTCGGCTAGCTACACATTGAATTAGATTATAAGATCATCAATTATAACATATTGTGACAATGTATAAGCTCATAGCATTTGAATATACTCACAATTCTTTGTTGTAACCGTGCATATCCCGTATGCCCTTTTTTGTACGGATACGCGGGTTTTGATGCCCTTTTCCGATTTATGTCGCTTACTTCCTGGATAAAAAAGTTTAAGGCATATTAGAACCAAGTAACTTAACAATTGTATGATACCATAATTAATAGACATTACATGGAATTTTTCGTTTCTTCGTTTGGCGACAAAGTTATTCCATTCATCGGCTGAAATAATCTCGGCATACTTCATTGGCCGTTCTGCTTCAACAAATTTTCCTTCCTCATCCTTGAGAAATTTGTTGGACAAAAAGGATCGAAATCCTCGGAGTCTTTTTCCGGCCAATTGAATACAATATTTTTGCCGGCTTTCATCGATGTGAAAGGATCTCTAAAAAACATACACATGGAGTGTGTTATTATAAAGTAATATTATAACAATATATGGTCAACAAATAGTCAACAAAAAAAACATATAACAATATATGGTAAGTACCTGTATCTCCGACCATATTTTTTCTTTGCCAACCTTCAAGTCCGGACTTCTCCAATTATCACATGTAATCGGAATATGTTGTCGAACAAGGAAACCAATGTAACTTGCCAACATTGAACCGTTAGGCTCAATTAGTTGGTCTTCAGCACTCCAATGTACTTCAAATTTTACACCCTTGTCTCTTACACGAATGATTGACTTCATAACAGTCAATCCTCGTTTGATTTCTTTTTCAACATTGTTACGTGATCCATTCGCGTCATGGGTATCGTCTTGGTTAGCCATTTTATCTGTAATATAGAAATGATTCAATAAGACCCAAGTAAGACAATGATTCAATACGTGAACACATTCATATACCTTCCATTTCTCATGCAAAAGACCTACTGCATGCAAAAGACCAATGCAAACTCACACACACCTACTGCATGCAAAAGACCAGTGCAAACTTATGGTGTTTGGAACATGAACAAACTTGCATCCATAATCATCAAACTTCCAAGCACAAGCTCAAACACACTTCAAATGATATCAGTTTTCAATCAGAAATAAAAAACTCAGTTTGCCCTAAACAACATTAATCAACATAATGCACAAAATGTAAAACTAAGTTTAGAAAATGCCCTAATCAAACACATGAAGAAAGTGAACGGTAAAGATGGAGAAGAGAAATACCTTCAAGGTGACGGTAACGATGGAGAAGAAAGTGAACAGTGACGGTGGACGTGAACGTGAACGCAGCAGCAGAAAAAGGCGACGGCGACGACGACGGTGAGGGAGTGAGAACGAACGGAGGACGAGAGTAATCGCAGTAGACGGTGGACGCAGTAGAGAGAAAACCCAGTTACGTAAACGAAATAGCTTGTAGAGAGGGAAAATAAAGAGACATGCAGTATATGTTATAATTTTAATGTTTACTAAAGGGGACCTTAGAGGGCGCTTTTGTAAAAAAAGCGCCCTCTAAAGGGGGCCTAAGAGGGCGCTTCTGAAAGCGCTCTCTAAGGCTTTCCAAAAGCGCCTTCTAAACTGGAAATGTACATGGACTTAGAGAGCGCTTTTTTAAAAGCGCCCTCTAAGGGTAACCTTAGAGGGCGCTTTCACTAAAGCGCCCTCTATTGTTGTCCCTCCATTTCCTCATTATTTTTTTTGACTTCACTTTAGAGGGCGCTTTGTTACAAAAGCGCCCTCTAAAGGGGGCCTAAGAGGGCGCTTCTAAAAGCGCTCTCTAAGGCTTTCCAAAAGCGCCTTATAAACTGGAAATGTACATGGACATAGAGAGCGCTTTTTCAAAAGCGCCCTCTAAGGTTACCCTTAGAGGGCGCTTTCAATAAAGCGTCCTCTATTGGTGTCCCTCCATTTCCTCATTATTTTTTCGCTTCACTTTAGAGTGCGCTTTGTTACAAAAGCGCCCTCTAAAGTGCGCTGTCTATTCCAATATTATGCTCCTTATTTTTTCTCTTCACTTTAGAGTGCGCTTTTGTAATAAAGCGCCCTCTAAGGGGCGCTGTCTATTCCAGTTTTTGGCGTAGTGTTTGTTCTTTTATGATATGGTTATGTAATGCAGGTACGATGTTTTTGTTTCAGAAATCTGAAAAATATGGTTATGTATTCTATGATATGATTCGCGAATTCAGGTACAAACAAAAATATAAAAAAAATTCACCTCTCGGTTTTTAAATAAATCCGACATGATAATATAGGGCTATTAACTCAATTCTTATACAAAACCAAGATTTTATGTTGAGCGTGCCATCCAGCTTTGTAAATAATAAAAATGTAGATGGCCCATGATCAAATAACTTTACCTCTCGGTTTTTCATTAATCGAGGTGTTAAGTGGCATCTTTTTATGTCGCCCTTCGTTACGTCGCCTCGGTATCAACTGTTACATCTCTTTCGCGTGAGACGTTAAAAGTGTTATTTGTAGTACTATATGTTTTTCCATATCTTAGCTAAACATACATTAAACATTTTAAATAGAGTGTGGATATATGAAATTATGTTGAAATTAAATTAATAAATATTAATCACATATACACGCTCAACATATTATAATATATACTTTAGTGTGGAAAAATAGTCATACAAACATGTATAAATTTAAAAGAATGGCAAATTAGTCTTTAAGAATACCTAGATCCATTAAAAAAAGTCTTTTGTCAGTGTCGCATTACGCGAAAAACCGGCGGGAAAACAAAACAACAGAGCCGCCACCGTGCGTTATTTATCCCAAAAGAGGGAAAGGAAACGCTCGAAGTAAACCTGGAAAAGATATGGTCTCGCGACCAAAGAGAATGGGATCGGGAGTCGGTTATGCGAAGGGAAGGTATTAGCACCCCTACGCATCCGTCGTACTCGACGGGATCCACGCACAAAAGGAAGGAATATGGTTGCTAAAACACTGCTCAAACACACATCAAAGACTGGCTGAAAGAGACACAAGAAAACAAAAGAAACTGACTCGGCAGGATATCGCATCCCGGGCCTACGTAGTCTATCGGGCATAGACATCAGAGTCGACGTAGTTCGGGACAGGGGAAACGTGCTCGCTAGGATGTCGCATTCTATGCATACGTATCTTCTTGGACTAAGAAGAATCAGAGCACTCGTAGCTCGGCTCACGCACGCCAAACAAACAAACACAGGAAATCGACTGCCAATCGCTGGACTTACGTCAAACTCCACACAAACAGGACAACATGGAAACCGAATGCCAATCGCTGGACTTATATCAGACTCCGAACCAACAAACACACACAGGAAACCAACTACCAATCGCTGGACTTACATCGGACTCCAAGCACACAACAAGAGGATACGGAATGCCAATCGCTGGTCTTACATCCATCTCCTAACACACACAAAGACAAAACAAAAAGGGCGCCCGGAGAGATCAGCTCATCTCCTGCCTACGTACCTCATCTGGTATGAGGATCAGGGCGACGTAGTTCCCCTACGCAGGGACAAAGGACTAGCCTAACCAGATACAAAGGGAGATACAACTAGGGAGACTACGACTCAAGCCTAGATGTTATCATGCATATCATCCCTAAGTTAAGGTTGCTATCTAACTTGCACAGGGAGCAAGCTATCCTAAACAGCACAGGCAAAACAATCAATCACAAATAGCACACACTATATACAAACAAAGTGGGCTCACACAAGGGTTAGGCTGTGAAACACAAGCCATCTGGAATCGGGTGATGTTAGCTCTTAACCCTAACATTGAGAGTTAAGGTGAAGCAGATGAAATGGGAAGTGAAGATAAGACTTCACAGCTCTTATCCCTGGCCTGGGAGAGCTTTTAGACAAAAGAATGTGTGGGTTCGGAAAGTTGGAACCCTTCTACACATATGACTGACACAACTGTACAAGGATCTTGGGTTAATATCCACAATGCATCAACACAAGGTGTGTGAGCAAAGGGATGACTCAACTGAGTAGCAGGAGATGGATTGCACATCTCTTTTATCTGCCAATTGCCTTATCAAAGGTCTTTTCCTGCTTGGGGACAAAAATAAACAATCACAAGCATTGCCTCTTAAGGAGGACTTCAGACAGGTGCCTGACCAAATAACAGACCAGGTCTTCCAGACTACATGGAGTCAGAGACATTATACCTCAAATTGGTTAAGCAACCAAGCAACAGCAAAAGCAAGTTCACTATGAACTATAGCAACTAAGGTACCTGAAAACAATCTAACTCAGTCAATACACAACTCAAAAAGTCAAACAGATAGACTAAAAATCAACAGTTAACTGTACAAACAGACAACAAGCAATGCATCAAGCAAAGCACAAGCTCAACTCAAAGGAGCTAATCCACCTACACAACAACTTAATGTTAATCAACATCGATCAAATATCAATCCAGATGAGCAAATGAATCACACTCCTCAAGGCCATATGCTTCTTGTCCTGAAAACACAACTCAAACATAAGCACTAACCACTAGGACTTGGCCTAGGGTCAAAGAGGGAGAAATAATTCAAAACAGAACATGAAAATTGACATGAATCAAATTAAATCAATTAAGAACAACATCCAAGTGGTCTCATATCCATATCATCAACCAATTTCATTTCATACACCACATAAGGCAAAGCATGCAAATTCAAAGCTCATAGAAGCAAACACAATGAACCAATCCACATCAACTCAAGAATGGCTCAATAAATCTCAATAAAAATCATGGCTAAACAGCATACATCACATGATCATCATACCAAAATTCAAGTCATTTGGACAAGTGGAAGCATGTCAAATAAATTCCATAAGGCAAGGAAAGTCAAAACAAGCTCAAAGGAAGCACAAATTCATACATCAACTTCACACAAGCACAAAACAGAATCCACATATGATAAATGTATCAAACCAAATCCACAATAAACTTCAAAGAGTCTAGAATCAATGTGAAAAATTTCAAGTTCATATGATACACAACCAGCATTTCACAAATCTTTTAAGTTCATGACTATCAAAAAGTCCAAACTTGACCAATCAGAAAAGAAAATCTCAAACAAATAGGAAATGCACTCAAAAATTCCACAAAAATTCACAAGCAATCCTAACATCCTGAAGTAGTATCATGCAGAAATTCACATCCATTGGCATTTGAATGGCATGGCAAATAAAATTAGAAAGTCAAGCAAGCAATGGTGTGACACACATTGTCACACCAACATTCAACAGATCATATCTCATCAACCAAGAAGGCTAAAAATACAAACTCTATACCAAAATGACCATGAATATGTCTAGTTTAAGCACACAAAATTTCAAGAGTGTTGGATAAAATCTCATCATTTCACAATCAAAATGGCAAGGCATATCAAGAAAACACATGTGTAAACATTCCCTAGCCACAATTAAAATCCATGCGTGCATAATTTCTGGAAAAATCATCAAAAAATTCTAAAGATCATGATGAACATTATGCAAAAAATCCCAGCTCAATTGGATTATTATTCATGAAGATATGGATTTTTGAAATGGATGAAAAAATAAAAAACAAGGGAAAGGCATACATGAACATGGTAGCATAAAGTGAAAAAATGCCAAAGCCTAAATGTGAAATTGCTGGAGTGGGGAATCGAACTACGTTAGGATTCAAATTGAGCGCCCAGTCACATGATACGCGCCATTTCATTAAGTGTACGTGGCACAGGGAAGCACTATGAGCCAATCATTCAGCCAAGTCAGATCTCATGCAGCCAATACGCGAGCATAAACATCAAAACACATGCAATAGGCGCGTAAATGGATCAAATGACTTTCTGGAAACGAATTTCTAGGGTTCATGCAATGTTCTTCACGAATTTCCAGCTCAAGAACATATTATCACCAAAGCGCACAAAACCTATATCATTAGCTTCGTCTTTCCAAGCACATCACTAATCTAACATCAATTTATCCTAATTCTCAACAACACGCACGGATCGAGCCAAAGAAAATTCACACATCAATCTTATATTCAACATATCTCACTCAAATCTTGATGAAAATTAATGCCACAAAGCTCAGAATACTCATGGATTCAAGATCTACAACATGCATATCCTAATTGCATGAATTGTGAGATTCGAAATCTTACCTTCAAGAGATGGCAGAACTAAATTCGTGACTTTCAAGCCTTGAGAAGCAAAAACAGATGATCTTCAATGCTAGTATGATGATTTGGATGAATGTTGGATGCTCAGTCTTGCTTAATCGTGCTCAAATCTGCAGTTGCCATTGATGATGCTAGCTTCAACAGTTCAAGAATCAGCTCAAAATCCATGCAATCTTGCTTCAATCCAACTCAGTTATGGTTGTAGATGATGAATCAATGAAGAATCAATGCAAGGTTTGTGCAGAATTTGGATGAAAAGTTGAGAGAAAAAAGTTTGTGAAAAATGCAAAAGTGGATCTAGATCTGAGATTTGGATGTGTTAAGCACAAATTCTGTTATGATTTGCAATATATATGTGCTGTTAATCAAACTCTTAATCCCAATTAGCCAAATGCAAGTGATTAATGAAAATGCAAGTGTAATGCAAATTTGGTCAATTCACCTCATATGCATGAAATGCATGCTGCAGTACACGATTTGATGAGCTAATTCACTTCAAATGTTGGTAGGAAGCAAATGTAAGTGAAAGAATGTAAAGCCAATGCATATTTTTTCAAATTGGAATTTTCCCTCCAAATTTCAAATGAAAAATCCAAATTTTTTGTAATGGAAATGCATGGTTTTTGATGTATGTTTTGGATAGCTCATGTTAAAACAAGAATGTTACAAAAAGAACCACATCAATTGGCCTTTTGGTGTGAAAGTTATCCCCTTTTGAACTTCAAATTTGCTTGACAATGATTGATCCATAATTTATCAACCACACATGGGAAATTCATGTTCTTGGACTTTTTGGAAAGGTGAGAGCAAGATCTTCAACCTTCATGTTGGACAAAATTTCATTTGAAGCTTCCTTGATGATGTAAACTTGAGGAGAAAACCTTTCCATTTTTGGCAGTTTGAAATTACAGGTCACTTACTATTTTTGGAAACTTTTCCTCTGACCTCAAATTCTTCATTGTTGATGTTTGCAATGTCAAATGAGACTTGTATGGACATGAATGAGGCCTCTCTAACCATCTCCCACCTTCAAATCCATGATTGAATCCACAGTTGACCTTGGTTGACTTTCTAGGGTTTCTGATGAATTGTGCCTTGACTGTTGAGCTTTTGATCACCCAACCTTTGGCCAAACCACTTCAAAATGATCCCTAGGTCACATGAACTCATTGAACCAACCCTAGGGCTTTGCTTCAATAGGAATTGCACTTGCTTGCTTGCTTAACTGGATCTCCTGACCAGTCTTGATCTGATGACTTGCACTTGGGCAATGGACAATGCAATGCTATGCAGTGGACAATGCTAATGTTAATGACCTAAAATGAAAATGAATGTACAAAATGGGAGGTGCAAATTTGAGGTGCTACAGTCAGTAATCCTAACACAAGGTCTAGAGACGAGCAATAGACACTCGATGATTTGTGTGGTTATTTCTAAACCATTATTTCTAATGCCTTCTTGAATTATCTTAATATTGAAAGAAGAGATTATTATATGTATGATATATTAGGGACCATAGCCTATATATAGAGTGATGATCAATTAGGGTTCTCATTATTACGTAATATATCGTCTTGACATTCACTCATATTTGAGTTCATACCCAACTAATCAATTATTTTTTAAATATAAATCTAATTAGTCTCCTTAACTTTATTTAATCACTTAATCGATTAATCCTCTTGATTTTCTAAATATTATTATAACAATAATACCTCATAAGTTTTATTTATGCATAAAATTAAACATAACTTAAAATTTGTACAAAAATAAAATCGAAGTATAGAACATAAGAAAAATAAGGAAAAGAATCCAATAAATATAAGGCAATCTCAAAACCAAGCCCCATGCTCATAAAAAATCTTAGGTGTAAAATCATTGGTTATTGGATTAACTAGCATTAAGTCTTCTCCTATATGCTTTTATCAAAATATGTTTCTCTTGTGTTGGGACAAAATTGGTTTGTTCCATATCCCTTAGGTTTTGATGATAAAAAAGTATTTAAATAATAATTGGGTATAATAATGTTTGTTCAAGTATGCAAGACCGTAGACTAAAATTTCATGAACAATCCAGTGTTTGGTTTTTACTATGAACATTTTAAGAGAATCTTAAAGACCAGACTCTGATGGATCATAAGCTGAATACCAGACTCTAAAGAAGTCAAATTCTAAAGAGGTCAACGTCTGAAGGTCAAAGTCTGAAGAAGTCAATATTTGAAGACCAGACTTTGAAGAAGTCTCCTTCTGATGATGAAAACCTGAGCAAGTCAAAATGCAAGGACCAAGGTTACTCTGATGGGTCATTATCAACCTTTGAGCCTACTTTGTCACGCAAAGACCTAAGCTCTATTTTCTTCATAGAGTTAGTTAGGATGCAACTGATAATTCCTCTTGCAACAAAGGAATTTCAAACAAGCTTTCAACGTCACTAACCATTTGAAGAAACATCTCAACAACTCTATTTAAGCTTCTCAAAGACCCCACTGTGTTGAATCTTCAACTACTCTTTTTATTCTCTATTTAAGGAGCTGAAGACTTGAGGAAAAGTAGATCAATTGACATTCAAAAGAGAAGTTACTTTATCAAAACAAAGCACAAGCTAAACTTAGGATTTCTTATCCTTGTATATTCTAGAAATCCTAAGTCTTAAAAGAGTCTATTTTCATTGTATTCTTTCTACACCTCTGATTATATCAAGTTTATTACCCCAAACAAACTTTTATTTGTTAGGTATATTGTTAGAAGTCTCTTACTAAGTGTTTTAACATTTAAAGTATCTTTCTTGTGTTCTTGAGCATAAAAGTCTCTTGCTTTTGTGCTTGAGCATTGGAAGTCTCTTGCTTGTGTGCTTGAGCATAAAAGTATATTACTTTAGTGTTTGAGCATTAGATCTTGCTTTTGGGCTTGAGAAAATTTTAATCTTGTGTGATTATAGAGAAAATCTCTTGTAAGTACAAGGGGACTGGATTAATCTCAAGTTATGAGAGGAATCGGGATAACTTTACGTGTCTGTCTTCTTTCTTGCATTTCATATCCGCTGCCTGCCTCTGACTGAATCAGATTCCATACTTTGTGTTTAGAATATGACCAAGAGTTTTAAGTAGAAATAAAAAGTCAAGATGTATAGTATATGCTTAACACTTAATAGTGGTGCATAAAAGATCCTAATAAAAACATATTGAATCATGTTTGGTGTTTCTGAATCTGAAAGTGGTACTCCCAATACAGATGCTGCTATTAATCATGATTATAACGCTTCAGAAAAGAACAATTATACAACTAGACCTCTAACTTTCAGTGGAGACTCTATTGAGTGTTAGTGGTGGAAAAGCAAGATTTATACTCATATGATAGGTCTTGAATATGAGTTGTGGGATATCCTGGAAGATGGCATTGATATTCTAGTCGATGGAGTTCGAATGGTGTCTGCCATAAAAACTGTCACACTCGTCCAAAAAAATATATATAGAAAACATCATAGAGTTAAAGGCATCTTGGTTGATGCTCTACCTCATTCAGAGTACATCAAAGTTATTGATAAATCTACTACTAAGAACATTTTTAAATCCTTATGTGCCACATGTGAAGGGAGTCAACAAGCTAAGGAAGCTAAGGCTAACCTTCTAGTTCAACAATATGAGTTGTTTACAATAAAGGAGGATGAAGACATTGAAATCATGTTTTCTAGGTTTCAAATTCTTGTGTCTGGACTTTAGGTTCTGAACAAGAGCTACACTATATTTGATCATGTCAAGAAGATTCTTAGGAGTCTTCCTTCTAGATACATACCTAAAGTGACAACTATTTTGGGGGATAAAGACTTAAAGACATTAAATCTTTAAAGTCTTATGAGCAACCTCTGGAGCCATGAGATGGAGCTCAATGGAGATAAACCTGTCAGGAAGTTAAAGTATCTGGCTTTGAAATCTATTTCTAAAATTTCCAAGACTCCTCAAGTCTGCACTCTAAAGAAGCTTCTCATGTAGAAGGTTCTGAAGATGATTCAGATGATGATGAAGAAATGGCCTTTATCATAAAAAGGTTTTAATATTTAGCCAAAAAGAACAAGATATTCTCTGGCAGGAGTAGTGGCTTCAGAGGATCTAGCTCATTGTTGAATGTCCAGAAGTGCAAAGAGACATAAGTTCAATAAGAGTCTCATGGTAACATGGGATGAACTTGACAATGAAAAAGACTCTAAAAATTATGAATATAAAGACAACCTTGCTTTGATGGCTCTTACATCTTCTGAAGTAGAATATGACTCATATTCTGGTTTAGAGTCTGAAGTATTTTCTAAACTATCTCATTCTGATTTAATTACTTTCATTCAAGATCTAATGGGAAGGTGTCAAGAGTTTCCAGACACATGAAAATATTTAAAAAGCAATATGATATTTTGAAGGAAGAATTAAATTCTGTTCAAAACAAAAATGAAGCCCTAGAGAAAGATCATATTGCTATAGTAAAAGAAGTATATGTTAAACCCTTTGATGAGCATAAAGCAACTCTTCAAGAATTTATCATTACTAGCTTCAATAGAACTAAACTTGCATCCATGATTTATGGTATAAGTAGGATAAAAGGGAAAGCTCCTGGTTACTCATAAAAAACTTTTAATCCTAGATATGAAACCTTGAGTAAACCAACAAGTCCTTCTTCTTCAAGCTCTGCTCGGAAAAGAGCTTGACTCTTATTTTGTACCTGCTGCTGAAAATGTAAAGGTTATGAATCAATCAAAACCTAAAGTTGTTGAATCAAGGGTTTTGAAGAAATCAAAACCTAAGACTCTAAAGTCAAAGGTTCTTAAGAAGCCAGAACCTAAGACATCAGGAGAATTGGTTCTGAAAGGTTAAAACCCTAAGGCCAATGTCCACTCAAGACAACAAACTTTTAATAAGCCTTATCATATGATAGCAAAGGTACAAATAAGAGGAAACCTGTTAGAGCTAACCTTAAAGGACCCATAAGATTATGGGTAACTAAATCTCAAAAAAGAATTTCTACATATATGCTTTAAGGGAAAAGCAATACAACAATCATGGTACCTGGACAATGGGTGCTCACGACATATGATAGGAGAAAAGGATATGTTTCAAACCCTAACTCTGAAAGAGGGACGAACTGTGCGATTTGGAGGAAACCAGAAAGGAAAGATCATTGGTATGAGTACTATTGGTAACTCCTCTATCTCAATTAATAATGTTTGGCTTGTAGATGGACTTAAACATAACCTACTGAGAATTAGTCAATTTTATAACAGTGGTTATGAAGTCTTGTTTAATAAGAATAACTCTATAATAATGAATGAATATGACAAGTCCATAATGTTCAACGGTAGGAGGAAATACAATGTTTATAAAATTAATTTTTCTAAATTGGTTGATCAGAAGGTACTTTTCCCTCTATTAGTGAATGATTAAAGGTGGCTTTGACACAAAAGGTTAGGTCATGCTAACTTGAGATTAATCTCTAAACTTAGAAAGTTGAAACTTGTTAAAGGATTGCTAGAACTCAATTATCACTCAGATGCTCTTTGTGGAGCATGTCAAGTAGGGAAAATTAGTAAAACTTCTTTCAATACTAAAAGCATTGTCTCTACCTCTAGACCCTTAGCACTGCTTCACATTGATTTATTTGGTCCTGTTATTACTACATCAATCAATGGGAAGAAATTTGGACTAGTAATTATTGACGACTATAGCAGATGGAGTTGGGTTAAATTCCTTATAACCAAGGATAAATCATATGACGTGTTCAACATCTTCTACATATAAGTACAAACTAATAAGGAATACATTTTTATGAAGGTAAGAAGTGTTCATGATGGGGAATTTGAAAATGAGCCATTTAAATTTTTTATGAAAAACATGGAATTCTCCATGAGCTATCTCCTCCTATAACTCTACAACAAAATGACGTTGTAGATAGAAAGAACAGATCTTTACAAGAAATTGCCAAAACCATAATCCATGAAAACAAATTACCTAAGTACTTGTGGGCATAAGCTGTAAACACAACATGTTATGTTCATAATAGAATCTATATTAGATCTATTCTGAACAAGACTTCATATGAGCTGTTCAAAGGAAGAAAGCCAATCATTTCTTATTTTCATCAATTTGGATGTGCATGTTACATCTTAAATACTAAAGTCTATTTGAAGAAATTTGATGCTAAAGCTAAAAAAGGTGTCTTTTTAGGATACTCTGAAACCAACATGGTTGAAGAGTCAATACATATCAAATTTGACGACAAAGAGCCTGACAGTAAATTGTCATAACTAGTTCAGAAGCTTAATGTTTAGAAGCTATCAGAACTCCAAAATCTAGTAGTTCAGAAGTTAATCCAACCTCAGAAGCTCATCCAGGTGTTGAAGATTATGAAGAAGCTCAAGATGGCTCCTCAGATGCATCACAATGCAAGAATACTCTTAAATACAAGTCTTCTCATCCAAAAGAGTTAACTCTTGAAAACAAAGATAACCCTAGAAATACAATGCCTGCCTTCAAAGAAGAGCAGTCAATTCTAGGACTACTATCCATGACTGAACCTACTTCTATTGATGAAGCATTTTCTAATGATGGTTGGACCGTGGCAATGCAAGAAGAGTTGAATCAGTTTCAAAGAAATGATGTGTGGGATATGGTACCCAAACCTTACCAGAAGAACATTATTAGAACAAAACGGGTATTCAGAAACAAATTCAATCAGCAAGGAGAAATGGTAAGAAATAAGGCTAGATTTGTAGCTCAAGGCTACAGTCAGTAAGAAGGTATAAATTTATCTGAAACCTTTGTACCAGTTGCAATGCTAGAGACAATTAGGTTACTTCTCTCTTATGTTATTAATCATGACATTATTTTATGCCAAATGGATGTTAAGAGTGAATTTTTAAATGGAGTCATTTCAAAAGAAGTGTATGTCAAATAGCCACATGGGTTTGAGGATTCAGTCCATCCAGATTATGTTTTCAAACTTAAAAATTCACTCTATGGACTCAAACAAGATCCTAGTGCTTGGTATGAGAGACTGAATAACTTTCTGTTAGAAAATGGTTTTCTAAAAGGGAAAGTAGACACTAAACTCTTCAGTAAGAGACTTAAGAATGATATCTTAATTGTCCAATTTTATGTTGATGGTATTATATTTGGTTCAACTAACACTTTCCTTTGCCAAGAATTTTCAAAGACAATGCATGCTGAATTTGAGATGAGTATGATGGGAGAACTGGAGTTCTTCTTTGGGATTCAAATCAATCAATGGAAGGATATAGTCTATGTTCATCAGACTAAATACACAAAGTATATTCTAAAGAAGTTCAAGCTAGATGATTTCAAAATTATGAGCACTCATTTGCATCCAACATGTAATATTAGCAAAAAGGAAAGCAACACCAAGGTCTGTCAGAAGCTGTATAGAGGTATGATTGGCTCTTTACTTTATTTAATAGCTTCTAGACTATATATTTTATTCAGTGTCTATCTGTGTGCAAGATTTTAGTCAGATCCTAGAGAGACTCACTTAGCAGTTGTTAACAGGATCTTTATGTATTTGAAGGGAGCAACCAATCTAGAGTTACCTTATAAAAAAATCCCTAGATTATAAGCTAGTTAGATTCTGTGATGCTGACTATGCTGGGGATAGAATTAAGATAAAACCCACTAGTGGAATATGTCAATTCAATGGTGAAAACCTAATATCTTGGGCTAGTAAAAGACAAGAAACTATTACTTTGTCTACAACATAAGCAAAATATCTCAGTTGCAAGTTGTTGCACATAACTACTATGGATGAAATATCAGCTGGAAGACTATCAGATAAGTGGAAGTAGTATTCCAATCTTTTGTGACAATACTGCTACTATTAGTTTGACAAAGAATCCTATTCAACATTTTAGAACCAAACACATAGAAATAAAATAATATTTTATTAGAGACTATGTTCAAAAGGGTGTGATAGATATACTATTGATTGATACTGGTCATCAGTGGTCTGATATACTTACCAAACCCGTTACTATTAAAAGACTTAATTTTATCAAAAATAATCTGAACATATATTTTATTAAAGATTAATGTTTGTTTCTGAATGGAGGATCAAAGTCTGATGATGATCAAAAGCTACTATGGTCAGAGGCTCTAAACTAGCTTATGAGGAATAGTAGCATATGATACAACTCAACCTCTGATGCTTAGAATTTGATTAGTTTCCTCTGATAGCATATAACTGGAAAAATTAATTTTTAAAACCTGTCCACTCATGTGTCATGAATCTGAAAGGTTTTCTGACACTTGGTTACTGGGTTTTTGGATAATAACTGGTGGTTAATGATGAAATTGTTTTGAATGATGTGCCTCCTACCCATTTGTCATTAATTTTTGTTTCTTTCAAAACAAAAACCTTTTTACACTCAAAGACACTTAAACATTTCATTACTGCATATTCTCTCTTTTCACTACCAAATAAAGCCCATAATTTTGATGCTTAGAGAAAAGGATCTAAAGTTAGTCATTGAGCAGATTGTTGACTTTGAGTCTTTTAGGGTTAACAGATTTCCATTGAAAGCCTATTTTGAAGCTCAAGGGTGGATGAACTACTTTGAAATGCTGAACGGTCCTACATTTCCCTACTTGGTTAAGGATTTCTAGTGTGATCAAGCAACGTTTGTTTCTCAAATATGAAGACTACGATAAATTGAAAAAGATGGAAATTGAGTATAAATTCCTATTCAGAATCTTGATTGTCCGCTTGATTCCAAGAGAAGGAAACACTGATCAAATATCTTGGGATCACAAGCACTTCATCTGGTTTTTGGTTAACCAGGAGATGACCAACCTTCCTACATATATCTTTAACCACATGTGTGACGCTATCAAGGAAAGCACAAAACATAATAAGAAGAATGTTCATTATGCAAGGCTTATTTTTGAACTATTTCTTCATAATAGGTTGATTGAGAATCTGATGAGTGTTAGTGCTACAGAAGATATGAAGATGATATATGGGAATATTCTCTCAGCTGATGTGCTGAGGAATATAAACATTATAAAGAATAAGGATGTGATTCAACCTCCTGCAAGCCTTAGGATCAGGAGTTACAAGACTGCATATATTGATGACATCACAGCTATCTCCAAGCTGGATAATCTTAAAGTTATTCAAGAAAAATTCAAGATGGTCAGGGAAGAGACTCGAGTCACTCTGACCATGAAATACATTCTTGAACCTCCTGAAGGAAATGTGTACACGCCTTCAAGAAAAAGGAAGTAAGTTACTTTCGAGTCTGAAAAGATGGTTCAGAAGCCACCTAAGAGGAAGATTGTACTTTAGACAAAAGTTCATAAGGAGGTTCAAGAAGTGGTACCCATAATTATCTTGATGCCTACCAAGACAAGGAGTGGAACCACTGGTAAGACACCTTAGAAAGTAACCACTTCTGATTTGGATGAGCATATAAAGAAGAATAAAATAAGGAAGATGGTGATGCCAGAAATTGATGATGATGAAGAAGAAGATGATAAACCTTTGCTCAAGAGAACAAAGGTTGTGAAAGAAGGGGCAAGATTGATAGCATCTTCTATGATCAATCAGGCTATCGAAAAACCTTCTATTCTTGAAGCTTTGTTGAAGCAAACAGAAGCTGAAGTTGAGGTATAAGCTATGGAGAAGGAAGATAAGGGTCCTTCTGATGTTGGTACTTATGTTGCGTCAGAAGAAGTTGTTGCCTAGACTCGTAAGATCATTGAAGAAAAAGATCTACCTTTTTCAAATGTTGCAGAAACTATTAACACATGTAATCATCTGCATTCTATCTCAGATAATATATTAAATTCTTCCAGTTCCCCTCTCATAACTAAATCACCCACACCAACACCACCTCAATCACCTATACCCTCATCAAAACACACACCTTGACCAAAATATGACCAAAACCTATCTATGGGTCCTGTCATATCATCTCCTCAACCAACCTATGATTCAAATTCTCCTCACATTGGTCAGATGCTAAAGGAATTTTCCCAACAAGAAAATGTTCCTACAACATTTCTCCTAGAGGAATTAATAAGTCACCTAGTTGGTGAGTTACCTTCTGGTCAAAACCAGCTAGTATATATTTCTAATTCTAAACTACCACAACCCATTAACATTATCTTTGAACCACCTGTTGAGGTTTCTAGCTCTAATCCCTATAGTTCTAGCTCAAGTTCCAAATATGGTGCATAAGACTTAAGTCCTCTCAATATAATCCATCTTCAAGTCATTCCTCTTGAAACTGCACCTTATGTTAAACCTATCCAACCAAACCTTGTTCAGACTGAAATTCCAGTTCAATCTAAAATTGAACAAGTAATCCAAGACAATCAATACCAGAACCATAAAACCTACCTGAACCTGAATACAAAATTCCAACCCAAACCAGTCCTGAACCTCAACCAAATCTTGTTCAATCTCATCATGACATTGAAAATCAAAATGAGTTTGAACAAGTGACTACAAACCAACCTCCACCAGATTCCACAAATGAGAAAATTGTACCAGACTCACACCTTAACCAACATTCTGAACCATCTGACCATCATCTCTCACCTTCCAAAGAAGAAGATGTTGTGTTTAAATCTAACATAGTAGCTCTACCTAGCCCATCCACACCTCACTCGACTATAAACCTAAACCTTCCACCTCACATAAAATACCAAATGTAAGAGTTTAAAACTATTATTTTTGATAGAGTTCATAATTCGGTTGCTGAGAAGTTCATTGCATCTGATCCCAAAACTTATGCAACTAAATGGGACTCTCTTAGAATTATGCAGAATCTGAAGTCTTTCTCATATGAGTTTGCAGCTTCTTCTAGTCATATCTCCTTAGATTGTTCCTTTGCCTTCTTATTTGAGAAAAGTTTCCCACAACTTTCTTCATTTAATTTTGAGAGATAGTAGCCAAGTGAACACTTTCAACCTCCAAACTACCATCAAAATATTTTGGTTCGTGAAAGATCAACCTTAAACTCAACGAAGTGGATTTTAATTGATATGGATTTCAAAAGAGTAGTACACACTCTAGATAGTCAACATTAAAATGTCACAGGTTATTATGTTAAATTTGTTGCGAGATAAACCAATGAGGTTGCTCACGCTTTTGCAAAAATGCCCCATATTCAGCTCACGTCCATATTTTAATTCATATCAAAATTCAAAACAATTATTCAACATATTATCAAGAACGGATTGTTTAAGCATTTAATCGTCAAAAAGGGTTTTGTTGACCAATTTTCATTTTCATTTATATTAATTTTAAAGTTTCATTAGAAAACAACATTTATAATTTTTTATTACTTTTCATACTTTTTTAATGGAAACATATATATATATATATATATATATATATATATATATATATATATATATATATATATATATATATATATATATATATATATATAAATGGATATTGAACAAATAGAGAATAGAGAAAGAGTCATTGGCACAAGAAGCGTGTAGAAACAAAAGGAAAAGCAACCAGGCTAAAAGCCATCCGTTCAAAAAAATACCACATAAACACATCTACGAGGGAGGTTATAAAGAAGAGAAAACTCTAGAAAAAAACATCCATTCAATGAGGAATCAACAAAAAGAAGACCCGAATAGAGCTCAGACTACCAACCCACCATCAACAAATTAAAAAACCTAAAGCAACATAACAACTGTTAGACGGTGTGGCTAGTGATCGAGAGGGGGGGTGAATAGATCACCTCTTTGTAATTTAACGGATTTGAAATTTTATCAGAGTTTTCAAAGTTGGCGGAAAAATCAGTCCCGAATCGACTTCCGTCTATTCTGAACCGCTACTAGAAAGTCGGACACACAAGTTTAATTGCTGGATTTAAATGAGAATGACAGAAACAATTCACACCAGAATTTTAACTAATTGAATGCACTTATCATTAAAGTCTATTTCCAATGAATAAAATCTAGCTAACCGTTTTGTCAAACAGTTGGTGTGTATGTGATCGATGATAAACAGCAATGGAGTTTGATTAAAAGTTTTCTTGCCACTGCTGTCTTGCAACAGGAACAATCACCACACACTAACTGAAATTGCGAAAACAGTTTTAAAAACGTAAAGAGGAGTAAGGTAAGAATACGATACGCAGAGATTTGGTAAGGAAGTTCCCCACGTCGTCCTCGCGTGTGGGTACGTCTCCCTCTCAATTTCAAATGAAATTGAGAACTTTGATTATCAATATTTGCCGAATCCGTTGATACAAGGTTATGATACAAAGATATAATTCTAAACTCTAAGAACCTCTTCTTGTATGAACCTTCACTTGATTTAAGCACGATCAAGATTTTCCTGCACGAAATTGCAAACAATTCACCGGTTCCACGACCTGCTTGCGAAATCCCCCGATCTCCAAACGCAACGCTGCGGCTGAATATGTTCTGCAAACGTGACTCCCAAACCCTCAAGAACGCTCCAGTTCTTGAAGGACAAACCAGTAGGTTTTTCCTAGAAACCCCCTTCAA
Source organism: Lathyrus oleraceus (assembly GCF_024323335.1). Classification (NCBI taxonomy): domain Eukaryota; kingdom Viridiplantae; phylum Streptophyta; class Magnoliopsida; order Fabales; family Fabaceae; genus Lathyrus; species Lathyrus oleraceus. The sequence continues at coordinate 377,131,104 of NC_066579.1, forward strand.
TCTTCAACTCAGCTAGATCCTCGATCGTTCCACTGCAGACCACAGCTAGATCCTTGATCGTACCACTGAACGTTATCTCGATGCTTCTTTAATCCAAGGAACAAGAATGGTTATGTGTAAATGTTCTTGAAGAAAAGTGATTGAGAAGATGAAGAAGATGAAGTCTCTTTCAGGTTTCTAATTGCTCTCAAACAATTGCTCCAACACTGTTTTTGATCTTGTGTTCAATTTTTTTCCCTCAATGAATTCGTGTTTTTGCACTGCTGTCATAACCTGTCTTTTATATGCTGCAAAACAGTTACTGTTATAACATAAAACAACTTTATGTATTGATGCATAAGAGTGTGTATCGATGCATACTGTAAGATATGTGAATTTTTGGTGAAATTTATTAATCATGTATCGATGCATAATTCGTATGTATCGATGCATGTGATTATTTCACTAGTATGTATCGATGCCTAATGTGCATGTATTGATACACAGGCTGTTTCAATTGGTCATGTATCGATGCAGGGATCGTGTGGATCGATGCATAGAGTCTTTAGCCTTCCATGTATTGATGCATGACTCGTATGCATCGATGCATACTGAACAGAAAGGTTTTGTGATTTATCACATGCTGTATGTATCGATGCAGAGGCTTATGTATTGATGCATACTGACATAAAATGCATTTTAATTGTTATTTTAAGGGAAGTATCAATGTAGGTTTATATGTACAGTTATGCAACAATAGAGTGGGATGGAAAACATAATAAAAACACAAATGTATCATGTAATGCAATGCACAACCAACATTTGGATGATGATCACACATTTTGCTATCATTAAAAATTAATTCAAGGTAAAGAATTCTCTCACAAACTCCCCCTTTTTGATGATGGCAAATTCTTGGCAAGATGTGTGATACTCCCCCTGAGTTTGTGCATATCTGCATTTTCTCCCCCTTTGTCAACATCAAAAAGAGGAAGAAATAGATTTATCAAGGTAGCATAGTGTAGCAGGACATGGCAAAAAAATGGATAACAGGCTATCAATCACAAAGAATGAAGCTTCAAAGTAAAGAATCATTCACAAAGAATGACGAATAAGGGCAATAACAATAGAGATAAACAGAAATAGAAAAGCATTTTAAAGATACGAACGAGTTTAAGAGTTACATAAGCTAAACCATATATTGTGCAACAAAATAAAACTTGAGCAATATGAAATGAAATGTAGTGAGATGAAATGCAGGTGGGTTAATTGGGATTGTTGCCACCACAAGACTCTTCATCATTTCTGGTAGGATCTCTGTAGCTTGGTGGAGGCGGAGGAGGAGGCATTGTGTCTGGATTTTGGCCCATGAAGGAGTATTGCCTAAATCGGTTCTGAACTTCAATGCTTCTAAAGCTGTCCGTGATACCAGGATTTTCACGGCAGTCGTCCATAAAGCCGGACATTTCGTTGTAGAACACTTGATGCCATTTAACCAAGTCTTGGTGCCAAGCGTGTTGATTCTGATACATCCGTGTATGCTCATCATGCCAGTCCCGATGCTCGTTGTGCCATTCAGATTGTTGAACATGCCAGTACCGTGCTTCTTCATGGCGTTCTTTGTTGACAATTTCCATCTGATGAAGCATATAAGTGATGTCCGTATTTGGTGTTGAGGCTGAAGTACCACCAGAGAATGGAGGGGCTGTAGGTTCAGGTACATAGTTGGTAGGAGACCACCTTCGTGGCACCCAATCACCCCAACCAGCATTGGCCTCAGCTTGTGGTGCATCTGTTTCATCCGCATCCTGCATTTCTTCATCAGGCTGATCTTCAGCAACATGGATGCGTTCCGAGGGCACGTCAAAGTTGTAAATTCTGGTTTTGGATTTTCTTTCAAAGAAATAGAAACATTTGCGGTCCTTGTCCCACCGATATCCCATATGCGATAGAGTGGCAGAGTCAAACTCTTGAGCAGCAGATGGAGATAGGAGAGGAACAATAGGTATTGCAACTTTCCAAAACTTAAGAATTTTCATTATTTGAGAGGCATAACCTAGAGCCACATTCTTGGAGCTGTCTCGCACGAAAAATAGACGTTTTACAAAGTAATTAGCCCAATTTAAGAACACCTTATTTTGCAAAATGTAGAGAAGATGTATGCTGGGCCTGTCCAACCGCGAATGTCCACTGTTTGTTGGATGCAGAATATGTGTAATAATCCAGTGAAGAATACGCGGAGTTTGCTTGATCATACCAGACGTGACGTGTTCATCATCACTCAACGGTCTGTCTATCTTTAGGATAGATGGAGTAAAGTCCTTCATGTCAAATTCAGGATCAAAATGCAGGTCATGCCAGGACTTGACAGCCATCGACGGAAGCGGCATTTGAAATACCGTTTCCCAATCAGAGGCTTCAAAGGTATATGTTCTGACTCCGACAGAACACCGGAACATATAGCCTCTACCAGTTTGTAAGCCAGCATAAAAGACCCGAATGAAATCCTCATGATAATCATCCTTTGTGGACAGAAACGACCCAAGTCTTTGTGCATGTAAGAGTTCAACCAGTTCATTTAGGTGTAGGTGAACGACATCTGTTTTATCAAAGACGTGAGGTTTCATGACTAACCTTGTCTTGAAGGATTCCTCAAATTCAGCAGCAACAGCAGGATGAAGTAGCTCTAAGGCATTTGAAGGAACATCTGGTGGTTGCTGAGATGTACCGGCTGTATCCTTTCCCTTTCCTTTTCCTTTGGCTCTGGCTGGAATAATGCGTGGAGGCATGGTGATGTGAGATTTAGGGTTTTAGAGAGAGAGTGAAGATGAGGAGGATTAGGGTTAGCCACTGGTTTTGGGGTTTTTAAGGGCAGATGATATGAAGTCTTGAGATAGGAAGTGATATGATTGGCTGATGTGTCGATGCATGAGAGAGAAAGAAATGCATTTAATTCAGATAGCATCAGTATGTATCGATGCAGATGGTCATGCGTCGATGCCAAATATTCACAATGGGCATGTGTATCGATACATGCGATGGATGCATCGATGCATCCTGAAGCAGTTTTAAAAAAATTTGAATTTCAGAATGTATGGATCGATGCTTGCTTCGTTTGTGTCGATGCATACTGATGCTGAACTAGCTTTTAATGATTTTAATGCAGTATGATTATGCATTATGCACTATGTCATGATGATTATGCTCAAGAGAAATTCAGAAGTCAGATTGTTAATGTGCACACAATATGGACAAGGAGTATATGCAATCAAATTTTATATCAACTAGAGTAAGAACATTTGTTCTAACATACACAATCACTTAGCAATAAGAAAATTGTAGAAAGGATTGATATTACCTCTGTTGGAGAACTCTTGTGATGGATAATTGACATCTAAAACAGCTCTTATCAACCATGGTGAGGCATAATATAATTGAGAGGTAACATGTTTATGACATCAATTGAGAAAGATCTAAGATTCCCAATTCGCGACGAATGTTGAAGAAAGGTTCCGTTGCCAACGGTTTAGTGAAAATATCAGCAAGCTGATTTTTGGAGTCAACGTGCTCAAAGACAACGTCTTCTTTTTCAACATGATCACGAAGGAAATGATGTCTAATCTCTATGTGTTTAGTGCGTGAGTGTAAAACAGGGTTTTTAGTAAGGTTTATGGCACTAGTGTTGTCACATTTGATAGGAATACGTTTGAGTTGAATGTTGAAGTCTTGTAGTTGCTGTTTCAGCCATAAAATCTGAGCGCAACAACTACTGGCTGCAACGTATTCTGCCTCTGCAGTTGACAAAGCCACAGAAACTTGCTTTTTGCTATGCCAACTGACCAAGGAGTTTGAAAACAGGTGACATGTACCACTTGTGCTTTTCCTATCTGATTTGCAGCCAGCAAAATCAGAATCGGAGTACCCTACTAAGCTACAATCACTTCCTTTGGAATACCAAAGCCCATATTTAGGTGTTCCGTGAAGATATCTAAATATGCGCTTCACCGCTTTTAGGTGCGATTCCTTAGGATTTGATTGATAGCGTGCACACATGCAAACACTAAACATGATGTCAGGTCTAGAAGCAGAAAGATACAAGAGAGATCCAATCATACCTCTGAACCTTTTGACATCTACACACTTACCGTGCTCATCCTTATCTAGATTTCCGTTGGTAGGCATTGGGGTGTCGATTGATTTTGAGTCATTCATTCCAAAGTGCTTGAGTAGTTCTCTGCAGTATTTTGTTTGACATACTGCTGTACCCTCATCAAGTTGCTTTATTTGCAGTCCTAAGAAGTAGTTCAGCTCCCCCATTAGACTCATCTCAAATTCACCCTGCATAACCTTAGAAAATTCTTCGACCAAGTGTATGTTAGTTGAACCAAATATAATATCGTCGACATAAACTTGAACTAAAAGAATGTGCTTCCCTTTGTGTTTAATAAAGAGAGTATTGTCCAATTTACCTCTTGAATATCCATGATCAATCAGGAATTTGCTAAGCCTTTCATACCAAACCCGAGGGGCTTGTTTAAGACCATACAAAGCTCGTTTTAATTTGTAAACATGATCTGGATTTTCAGCATTTTCAAAACCAGGAGGTTGTGAAACATATACTTCTTCATTTATGACACCATTGAGAAAGGCACTCTTTACGTCCATTTGGTAAAGCTTAAAATCCTTAGAACACGCATAGGCAAGCAAAAGACGTATAGCTTCAAGGCGAGCAACTGGAGCATAAGTTTCCTCATAGTCTATGCCCTCCTCTTGATTATACCCTTGTGCTACTAAACGTGCCTTGTTCCTAGTAATCACTCCGTTTTCATCAAGCTTGTTCCTAAAAACCCACTTAGTGCCTATGATATGATGATCTCGCGGACGAGGGACAAGTTCCCAAACGTCATTTCTTTTAAATTGATTAAGCTCTTCTTGCATGGCCATTAGCCAAAATTCATCAATCAAGGCCTCTTTGGCATTCTTAGGTTCTACTTGTGAAACAAACGCGAAGTGAGAACAAAAATTACTTATCTTAGAACGAGTCATTACTCCCTTTGAAATGTCTCCCAAGATGTTGTCAATGGGATGGTCTTTTGAGGATCTCCAAGCTGTTGGAAGATCATTCACTTCAGCTGTCTTTTCTTCCTCAATTTCTTCATGACTAGTATTTTCCTCCTTCTCATGGGCAGCTGTTTTGGACTGATCAGTTTCCTCAACAGCTTCCTTGAGTATGTCTTCTGTAGATACACCTGCGTCATCAAAAGAAATACCTTTTCCGACATTTTTCGGATAAGACTCATCAAAAGAAACATGAACAGATTCTTCAACAGTAAGTAAACGCTTATTATACACTCTATATGCTTTACTTGACAGTGAGTAACCAAGAAAGATACCTTCATCTGCTTTTGCATCAAACTTCCCAATGTTTTCCTTACCTTTATTCAAAACAAAACATTTACAACCGAATACGTGAAGATGTGACAAGTTTGGTTTTCTTCCTTTCAAAAGTTCATAAGGAGTTTTATTTAAAATAGGGCGAATTAAGATTCTGTTTAAAACATAACAGGCTGTGCTAACAGCATCAGCCCAAAAGTATTTTGGCAATCCGCCCTCATTAAGCATTGTTCTTGCCAACTCCTCTAAAACACGATTTTTACGCTCCACAACCCCCATTTTGTTGTGGAGTTCGAGGAGCTGAAAAGTTATGCTCAATACCATACTTGTCACAAAACTTCTCAAAGTGATGATTTTGAAACTCACCACCATGATCGCTACGAATTGTAACTATTTTGGAATTCATTTTGTTTTGGGACAGATTTGCAAAATTCTTAAAAGCAGAAAAAGTTTCATCTTTGCTATGAAGGAATATAGTCCAAGTGAATCTAGAGTAGTCATCAACTATTACAAAGCCATAGTAATTTCCACCTAAGCTCTTTGTCCTAGAAGGTCCAAAGAGGTCCATATGGAGAAGCTCAAGGGGTCGTGAAGTTGAAATTACATTTTTAGATTTAAAAGACACCCTTGTTTGCTTTCCCATTTGGCACGCGTCACATAGGTGGTCTTTTGAAAATTTTATTTTTGGTAGACCGACTACTAGATCCTTAGATACAACCTTATTTAGCAAATCGAAGTTAACATGCGCTAAACGTCTATGCCAAAGCCAAGAATCATCATTCAAGGTGACTAGACATTTAGTGTTTGTTAAAGGTACATCAAACAAGTCAAGCATATAGATATTGTTTACTCTTACACCCTTAAACACAATGTTTTGTTCAACATGTTCAATTATGCAGCAAGTTTTTGTAAACGACACTTTATAGCCCATGTTGCATAGTTGACTTATGCTTAACAAATTGTGTTTAAGTCCCTCAACTAAATGGACATTTGAAATAGTAGTGGTGGAGGGATTACCTACACTACCTTTGCCGAGTATAGCTCCTTTGTTGTTGTCTCCATAAGTGACATATCCCTTCTTCTTTGCCTTGAAGTCTATAAAGAGCGATATGTCACCGGTCATGTGCCTCGAGCAGCCGCTGTCAAGAAACCACCTTCTATCTGCGGAGGCAAGGCACTCATCCTACAACATCAAAAGAGAGAAGTTGGTACCCAATTTTCATTGGGTCCAAGTGGGTAAGTGCTAACATGGTTGCCTTTTGGCTTCCATTGATAAATGCCTTTAGGGACAAGAAATCTCCTAAATTTGCATTTCTCAATGGTATGGCCAGCATGGCAACAATAATGACATAAACCATGATGATGTGTTTGTTGTTTCTTGTTCATTGAATCCTTTAGAATAAAAGAGTATTTTGCATATGGAGGATTCAATGACTTCTTAAACAACTTGGGGTCAACGGCATAAGTAACTTTAGGTTGTAGCGCTTTCTCTAATTTGACCTTAAGAGTGTTTACCTCTTTTTGCCAAATATAACAAGCGTCACAATACCTAACTCTACTACATCCGTCAATGTCAATAATTTTTGAATTTTCTGCAATACTAGCTTTCAACGCTTCTAACTCAATTTCAGCTTTGTTTACTTTACCTTCCAAAAATGAAAAAATATGTTTGTCGGAAGATAGTCTTTTAAAAGCATCTACAGCTTCGTTATGCAGTTTTTCAAAAGCTATTTTTAGTTCCAAAAAAGACATAGAAGAGAAATTATTGTAGTAGGCTTGTTTTACCTTTTTGTCATTGTTTTTCTTCTTGTGGTAGGACAGATTTTTTGTGTGAGCCATAAGGCACAAATTTGCTGCTTCATCATCATCACTTGAGCTTTGTGTGCTTGATGAATCGCTATCACTTTCCCATGCAATGTACGCTCTTCTTTGTTTGCTGTACCCTTTTGGTGAATCCTTTCTTTGATCCTTATACTTTATAGGGCAATCCGTTTTATAATGTCCAGATTTACCGCAATTAAAACAGGATCCTCTTCCTCTACTCTTCTTGTTCTCTTCTTGTTTCGAATTTGTAGATTGTTTTCGAAACTTCATGAGATTTTTGTCGGAATGCTTGACTCCATTCTTTCGAATGAATCTATTGTATCTCCTTACAAACAGTCCCATTTCCTCATCATCCGAGTCTTTGTCACTACTTGAATCATTGTCGCTTTGCTCTTTTCGTGAGGACTTAGAGCTAGAGGCCACAAGAGCTATTGGCTTCTTCTCTCCCTCTTTGTCTCTTTTCTTCTCCTTTTCCTTCTTACTTTTGTTCTCATATTTTTCAAGACTTTCCAATGCTTGCTGATGTTCTTCCAGCTTTCCAAACAAAGTTGTAATCGTAAGTCTTGTTAGATCGTTGGCTTCCTTGATTGCTGTTACTTTAGGTTGCCACTCCCTGCTAAGACACCTGAGAATTTTATTAGTAGCAATTTCATTGGAAATAGGTTTTCCAAGAGCATTCAATCGGTTAGTTAGATGAGTGAATCTCTTTTGCATGTCGGAGATGGATTCTCCTTGTTTCATGCGAAAGAGCTCAAACTCTTGATTGAGTGTGTTAATGCGGGACTGTTTTACTTCAGTAGTACCCTCATGGGCAACTTCTAAAGCGTCCCACATTTCTTTAGCTGTCGTGCAATGGGATACTCGATAATACTCATCAACACCAAGTGCTAAAATTAACATGTTTCGAGCTCTCCAATCACACGACCACTTTTTCTCATCTTTCTCATTCCAATCATCTTCTGGTTTAGGTACTATGGCGCCGACTGCATTAGTCATAGTAATTTGAAACGGACCGTTTTCAATGGCAGCCCATACTAGCCTATCCACAGAATTTATATGAACTCGCATGCAGTCTTTCCAGTAGCCGTAATTTTCACCGTTGAAAATAGGCGCTCTATTATACGCCCCCTTTGGTTCAGAATCCATACTGTTACAGGCAGCCACAGAGTACCAGCGAACCGGCGCTTTGATACCACTTGTTAGACGGTGTGGCTAGTGATCGAGAGGGGGGGTGAATAGATCACCTCTTTGTAATTTAACGGATTTGAAATTTTATCAGAGTTTTCAAAGTTGGCGGAAAAATCAGTCCCGAATCGACTTCCGTCTATTCTGAACCGCTACTAGAAAGCCGGACACACAAGTTTAATTGCTGGATTTAAATGAGAATGACAGAAACAATTCACACCAGAATTTTAACTAATTGAATGCACTTATCATTAAAGTCTATTTCCAATGAATAAAATCTAGCTAACCGTTTTGTCAAACAGTTGGTGTGTATGTGATCGATGATAAACAGCAATGGAGTTTGATTAAAAGTTTTCTTGCCACTGCTGTCTTGCAACAGGAACAATCACCACACACTAACTGAAATTGCGAAAACAGTTTTAAAAACGTAAAGAGGAGTAAGGTAAGAATACGATACGCAGAGATTTGGTAAGGAAGTTCCCCACGTCGTCCTCGCGTGTGGGTACGTCTCCCTCTCAATTTCAAATGAAATTGAGAACTTTGATTATCAATATTTGCCGAATCCGTTGATACAAGGTTATGATACAAAGACATAATTCTAAACTCTAAGAACCTCTTCTGGTATGAACCTTCACTTGATTTGAGCACGATCAAGATTTTCCTGCACGAAATTGCAAATAATTCACCGGTTCCACGACCTGCTTGCGAAATCCCCCGATCTCCAAACGCAACGCTGCGGCTGAATATGTTCTACAAACGTGACTCCCAAACCCTCAAGAACGCTCCAGTTCTTAAAGGACAAACCAGTAGGTTTTTCCTAGAAACCCCCTTCAATCTTCAACTCAGCTAGATCCTCGATCGTTCCACTGCAGACCACAGCTAGATCCTTGATCGTACCACTGAACGTTATCTCGATGCTTCTTTAATCCAAGGAACAAGAATGGTTATGTGTAAATGTTCTTGAAGAAAAGTGATTGAGAAGATGAAGAAGATGAAGTCTCTTTCAGGTTTCTAATTGCTCTCAAACAATTGCTCCAACACTGCTTTTGATCTTGTGTTCAATTGTTTTCCCTCAATGAATTCGTGTTTTTGCACTGCTGTCATAACCTGTCTTTTATATGCTGCAAAACAGTTACTGTTATAACATAAAACAGCTTTATGTATTGATGCATAAGAGTGTGTATCGATGCATACTGTAAGATATGTGAATTTTTGGTGAAATTTATTAATCATGTATCGATGCATAATTCGTATGTATCGATGCATGTGATTATTTCACTAGTATGTATCGATGCCTAATGCGCATGTATTGATACACAGGCTGTTTCAATTGGTCATGTATCGATGCAGGGATCGTGTGGATCGATGCATAGAGTCTTTAGCCTTCCATGTATTGATGCATGACTCGTATGCATCGATGCATACTGAACAGAAAGGTTTTGTGATTTATCACATGCTGTATGTATCGATGCAGAGGCTTATGTATTGATGCATACTGACATAAAATGCATTTTAATTGTTATTTTAAGGGAAGTATCAATGTAGGTTTATATGTACAGTTATGCAACAATAGAGTGGGATGGAAAACATAATAAAAACACAAATGTATCATGTAATGCAATGCACAACCAACATTTGGATGATGATCACACATTTTGCTATCATTAAAAATTAATTCAAGGTAAAGAATTCTCTCACAACAACCTCTAGATAACTCAGGATCAGGTCAAAACTCTTGATTCGCTATAGGTTTAGACAAATGATAGAGTTCTGAAGCCAATAAAAGAAGGAGGACAAGTTCAATGATGACTGACTACAAAACCAATTCCCAACTAAAAATATACTCTTATCTTCCATCTCTTTAATGTTTATTGACGAATATGAAAATAACTTGTAATTACGTACTGACCACATGTTCCAAACCACAACATGCCAAATAATAGGAAAATATCCCCTTAAATTAACCTTAACCCCTTAATGGTAGAAAAAATTCAAAAAGAGTCCTAGGCTCCCTAGGAATAGTCGACTGCACCCCAACCATTTAAAGATTCTATACTAGACAATAGAAGCTAAAATACAAGAAAGAAACAAATGAGTGTAATAACCAAACCGATCTTCGCACAAGATATAAGAGATACCTTCGAAGTCAGAAGACATGGTTGTACCTTCTTAACAAGCCCTTTCTAAAACCAATTAGGATAATCAACCTTTTTGGATCCAAGAAGGTTCACTCATTTCCACCAAGAGAAAGCAAAGTGAAACCTCAAGGATCTACCCTCACTCAACAAATAAAAAATATAGATCTCGTATTAGGAAGAATGAATATTAAACCAAAGACTAAAAGTTCCTTTTTATTACAGTAGATTGGCTAATACTTGTAGGCAGCTTATTAAGAAGGATGTCTTGACTTAGTGTGATACATCTTGTCTCTGGCGCATGCTGCTCTATATGTTTGAATATTTCTTCAGCTTTTATTTCCATATTTGTTTCCATTTTAGTTTAATCAGTAGTTTGATCAAGATTGTGTTTTGGGAAAAGTCTTTTAATCCAAATCAGGTTGAAGAAGATTTGATTAAATCATGTATCTTTTTGCAAAAGATTTTTTTTTTGGATATGGTTCAAACAAGAAATCTTATTGGATTTATATTAATTACAAGATTGAGATTTGAATTTAATGAGAATATCTCCATACTTTTATTAAAAATGATTTATAACACATTTCTCTTTTGCATGTGATTCAATTCTGAATCCTTTGCTTGAGGGTTTGTAATTTTTAATTATGTAAAGTAAATATATTATTTTATTTGTTTTAATCAAGATTTAGAATTGGAGTTACGAAGATACATGGAAATCAACCTGCTAAGTAAAATGTCTTGACATTCTGTGAGACATCTTGTCTCAGACTGCTTGCTTGGCGTGCAAGGTTGATTGAAGATTATACTGTGCATTTGAGTTTGGTTTCCTTTTTTTGTCTAATTAGAGATATGCGTGTCTTAGAATATGTTAGGATTTGGAAAGTATTGATCCTAAATTTCTTTTAGCAACATTGTATTTGATGTCTAATTTGTTCAACATTTGTGTCAATCAAGGATCTCAATCATCATAAAGAAGATTTGATTGATTATGTATGTTTTGGTTTAAAGAAGTATTTAATCTTAATCAAATTCAACAAGATTTAATTTGTTATAATTAAGATATTCAGATTTATTCTAGACGTGATCAATCAAGATTTACAATTCATATTGTTGAAGATTGATCTCATGCGCCTTTTGGAGGTTCAACCTCTTTCAACTCTAAACCCTTTTGGGCTTCCTAGTTGGTTTGTATGTTCCTATATAAGGAGGCAATATCCTCTGTGAAGACTCAGAACCCAAGAGAAAATATCTATTATATAGGAGAGTTTTAATTCAGTAGGTGTATTTGTATTTTGTACACTCTATTCTTGGGCATCAAATATAAATCAGTTTAATAAATTATTGAGTTGTATTAGAGTTTTATCTTTTATATTTGTAACTGGATAAACACTTGGAAGAGTGTGCGAGTGAAAGTGAGAGGTGTCTCAGATTCAGGGGGAGTCCCAGTTCAAAGTTCATGGGTAGGATTAAGAAAATATGCATTAAACTATGAGAGTTCAAATCAGGAGAATTGTACTTCAGACAATTAAGAGTGAATTTCCTTTCATTGGGTTAACGCCCTCCAAACGTAGGTGACTTTTCACCGAACTGGGTTAACAACTCCTGTGCTATTTAGTTTATGCATTTATCCTTCCTATTACACATACTTATAACCATACACATTGTTCCAACATTGTGTTTGACATCTTTTCGCATGTAAAACAAAATTCCATGCCAGATAAAAGTTTCCATCTCCATCTGGCTAAAAGGTCCAAATTGACCAAGCGAAGATCTCTAAGACCTAAACCCCCATTCTTCTTAATTTTATATATAACATATCATGTTACCCAGGAGATTCTGGAAATGCCTTTCACACCTCCCCAAAGAAACCTCATATGAATCTTAACTAACTTCTTCCACACTTTCATAAGCATCTTTAGAAAAGATAGGGAATAAAAGAAGAAGAGCATTGATGATATAATTAAGAAGAATGAATCTCCTCCTAAGATGACACACATATGATTCAAAGAATTTAGTATCTTCCACATCATGTTAACTAGAGGTTGTTAGGTAGCTTCCAACTTAGGGTTTCACCTACTAGCAATCCTAGATACCTAAACGGAAGAGCCTCAATATTGAAATGAAAAAAAATCCTCATTTAATTCTAAAAAGGAAGGACCAACATTAATTCCAATCAAGCTACTCTTATGAAAATTAACCCCTAACCTATAAGCTTGCTCAAACCCCTTCCAAGAATAGCTTTGATAATCCACAAATTTTCGATCAAAGGATCAATCAAGATCAAGGTATCATCAGCATACTAAAGGTGAGAGACCACTAGATCAGAAGAACCAACTTTAAAACTAGAAAAATAACTAAGCTCAATAACCTTCTAATCAACCCACTTAGAATTTCATCCAAGAGAAGGAAAAGGAAATGAGCTAGAGGGTCTCCTTGCTTAAGCCCTTTATGGATCTTAATCATATAACTTAGGGAAATATTGACCAACACAATTAGTTTCCATAAAACACACAAGCTTTAATCCAATATCTCCACTCAAAATTAAAGCCAAATCTGATAAGCATATAATCCAAGAAGCTCTACCTAACTTTAAAGATGATACAAGCCTTTCTGGCATGTTTAGACAAATCAATCACCTCAATAACAATCACAACTTCATCAACTAACATTCTACCTTTCAAAAAACCCGACTGATTAGGAGAGATGAACTTATCTGTCATAGATCCCAGTTTCTTAGCTAGAACTTTGGCTACAAAGTTATAAAGAGAACCAACAAGGGAAATAAGCCGAACGCTCCCAACAAAGATGTATTCTTAATCTTATGAATAAGATTTACAAAGTAAGAGGAATACTATGGGGTAACGAAGCAAAGCAATAAAACTAAAAAAACATGATTCCCACGTCTTCCCTTATCAAATTCTAGAATCTTTTGAAAAAAGAAAAGTTAAACCCATTAAGACCGAGTCTTATTCCATCACACTGAGACACAACATCATCATGCTCCTTAAGGAGGAAGGGAGATGTCAAGGAAAAATTATCCTCCATAGAGAGTGACATAAATGATACCACATCTAGTCTAGGCCGATCAACATTCAATTCTTTAAACAACTCATAGAAAACACTAAACCTCTTATCGCATCTCGACCACCCCTTCAATCAAATCATCACCCATTTCTAGGATAGGAAGATCCAACAAATCCATTTAGGAAATAAAAGAGGTGAAAGCAACACACTCTGAATTACACAAGGGAATAGAATCATCTCCTCTTATTAGGTGATGAAATCAAGTTGAAATCACCTAAAACACACCGAAATCTCACCTCCAAGATAGAGCACCCAAATGTCTACCCACACACTTCTTTAATTAAACAACAAGGACTTGAAATAAACATTAACCATAAATTAACCCCTCTCCAAATGACTTTTTCTTACTCTATGGTTAAAATTGTCAATAAGGTGTCAATTAAGTGATACAAATTTGATCTTTTGAAACTACAAAAGATAAAAATACCCCCCTAAAAGACAATGATAAAAATACTATTTGTAATTAAAAAATTAATCAAACAAGCATGGAGTGTTAGGTCGGTAGTAAAGACATAATCTTTTAATTAATAAAGATTCCTCTTTTCTTTTGTTTTTTTATTAAATCAATTGAAATTCTTCTTACAGTTGACTTGCTTTTGAAACAAGTTTTCCTTGGCATTCATTATTTTATGCCTTAAAGATGCTGTACAATTTTTCCACACTATACCTTCTCCCCTCCTTCATTTATCACAATCACCTTTTTATCTATGTTTCTTGTTTCTCCTTTTAGCTCTGGGGTGTATATATATAACTTCAACCACTACAACATCTGTTTCTATCTTTCCCCTTCACTGTCCTGTTTCCATTTGAATCTCAATATACTCCTGTATCTTTGGTTTGGTTTCCCACAAAATTATCTGAGTAATTTCTCTTTACATTTTCTTTACTAATTATTAATTTTCTTTTTTAAATGTTTCTCTTAGAAGTGAAAACTTCATGCTGTTGACTGCTGACTCAACATGTTTTTTTGTTATATATTTGTGCAGGTAAGTGAAGAGCAAATTAAAGTTCTCTTACGTCTATTTCCTGGTATGGTGCTTTAACATTTTCCATATAGTAATTATTATTCTATAATATTATATTTATGTGAATCACAGTCTATTTTGATGATTCATTTGAAAAAATATATATACCATAGAAAACAGTTCAATTATTGATATTTTATACTAATGATTGATTTGTAAAATTATTATTTCCCTCGTTTTCTCTGTTTTGCCATAAAACTCTTTCTCTCTGCTTTGTCTAATTTAAGCTACTAATCACTACTTAATGACATAAAACTTTTTATTAAAAAACATTAGAGTGCAAAACCTACGTGTCTCTTAAAAGTTTTTTTTTTTTTATAATTCAAGTATTTGGGATAATCGGTTTCAGCAAGACAAAAATCATTTATTAGTTGAAGAAATAGGGTAAGTATCGTTAGTGTAATTGGTTAACGTAATCACGTGACCGGTTACCACTGAAAGAGAATTATTTTTGTATCAGTTATAATCGGTTACAGATTTAGTATAATCGATTATAGATACGCATTTTTAGTTTTATCAGTTATTTGCTTATGTGACATGTATCTCAATCATTGTGTAATGTTTGTATAAATGGCTCGGAGACATTCTCATCAATGTTAATGCAAAATATTCTCACCCTCAATTCCTTATCACTCAATTTCTCTTTCTTTCTCCACACTATAATTTTCTCCAGTATTCACCAATCTCGTAGTTCAAAATTCTAACATTTGGCATCTCAAACCTAATTCTGATCCATAAACACCTAGTGTGCAACATGAGTTTTGTCTCCAAAGAAAGAATCCATGCAAACCTACTAAGCCTTGATACAAAGAATCATGACAAATGGTGCTAACAAATGAAAATGTTGTTTGGCTACTAGGATGTTCTTGAAGGCATTGTTTTTGATCCATCAAAGTGTGCATGATGACAACTTTGACAAAGTTGAGATTGTGAATCGTCAAAGCAAGCGTGAGAAATCTTAGAGAAGACATACAAAGGGAATGACAAGGCGAAAGTGGTGAGGTTACAAAATCACAAGCGTCAACTTGAATTGATTAAAATGGAAGAAAAGGAGACAATCAACGATTTCACAACAATAATCACTCGATTAGAGAATCAAGTTAAGGCATGTGGAGAAACACTCACAAAGCAGTATGTTGTCGCGAAAATCTTGGGTTCTTTAACGCCAAGATTTGACGATGTGGTTGTAGCAATTGAGGAATCGAAGGACCTTGCGACAATGAGTAAAGAGGAGATGAAAAACTCTCTTGAGGCTCATGAGAAAAGGATGGAGGAAGGAATTAATGATAAGGCAAGGGCGAAGATCGCTTTGCAAGCTCATTATAACGAGATGGACAAGAGGTCGAAAGGAAAAAGGCCAATGAAGAGTAAAGGGAATTTTTCAGAATTTTGGTGGAAGACAGTCCCAAAGTTCCAAGAATTCGACATGTCAAAGGGGTGAGAGCAGCTGCAACAAAAATGGTGGGCAGGGAAACTTTAGAGGTGAAAAGAAGAGGTTTGAAAAAAGCAAAGAGCAATGCTTTAAGTCTCAAAGGTTCGATCATTTTGCGAGAGAGTGCAATGAGAACAAGAAGGAACCTCGGGAAGATGAAGCGAAAGTTGCAAGACAATATTTTGATGAGGATACTACACTATTAGTCATGATCATAGAAGACGAATGCAACAACAACAGGCTACGGGACAACAACACTAACAATTCTGGGAATACTACAAAAACAGGCTGTAACCGGTTACATGAAAGCGTTAACCGGTTACACGCAGAAGAAAATGTCATGGTGATAGTGAGAGAAGGATTCTAGTGCAGTAAAGAATGGTATTTGGAGTATGAATGTTCTACTCATATGATAGGGAATAATGATTGGTTTTTAAAAATTAATCGTACGATGGAGAACAAAGTCAAATTTGCGGATGACACCACTCTAGCGGCTGATGGGATCGATGATGTTTTGATCATGAGAAGGGATGGTGGACACTCATTGATCAAAGATATATTGTACACTCTAGGAATCAAATGTAACCTTCTAAGTATTGGTCAGTTGCATGAGAAGGGTTACAAGATTCACATGGAAAATAAGGGGTTACGCGTTATAGATGAAAATAAGGTTTTGGTTCTTAAAGCTCTTATGTCTGCCAATAGAACCTTTAAGGTTGAACTGAAGGTTATGGAGCATAGATGTCTTGTTACAACGATGACTCGAGAAAAATGGATAAGGAACTATCGTCTTGGGCATATCAATTTCCAAGATCCTAAAGACTTGCAAAAGAACAGGATGATAACGGGATTTCCATTGATCAACATACCAGTTAAAATTTGTGTAGAATGTGTGCAAGAAAAACAACATAAGGGTAAATCCAGTAAGGATATAGGTTGTAGAACCAAGAATCACCTTGAGGTGGCATATTCAGATGTGTGTAGGACCGATGCAAGTAGATTCCATTGGTGGCAATAAGTATTTTGTCACATTCATCGACAATCATAGTAGAAATCCATGGATATACCTAATCAAGAGAAAGGATCAGGTATTTTAAGTGTTTAAGAAGTTCAAGTCCATGGTTGAGAGGCAAAGCGGTCTTTAGCTCAAAGTGCTTAAAACGGATGGTGGAGACGAATATATCTCAAAAGACTTTGTGAGGTTTTGTGATCAAGAAGGGATAACACATGAGGTTGTAACACCTTATACCCTGCAGAAAAATGGTGTTTCTGAAAGGAAGAATCGATCGATCATGAACATGGTAAGAATCATGTTAAAGAGGAAGAACTTGCCGAAAGAGTTATGGGGAGAAGCGGTTTCCACAACTTCCTATTTGTTGAATAAGTATCCAACAAAGAAGCTCGAGAGGGTAACAC
The DNA here is from genome assembly GCF_024323335.1 of Lathyrus oleraceus. Lineage (NCBI taxonomy): Eukaryota > Viridiplantae > Streptophyta > Magnoliopsida > Fabales > Fabaceae > Lathyrus > Lathyrus oleraceus. The sequence goes on from NC_066579.1 coordinate 377,148,578, forward strand.
CAGAGGAAACACGTTCGAGTTCAAACCAAATCAAAATCATTTGAGAGTTTTTGGTTACGTGGCGTATCAACATGTTCCAAGGCAGTTAGAAAGAAGTTGGATGATAGGGGATAAATGATGATACTTGTACGGTATCACTCTACTGGTAATTATAAGTTGTTTGATGAAGTAAACACGAGGGTTGTGATTAGCAGAGACGTCATTGTCGACGAAATCAAGGAGCTGCTACAACGTGTAATTAGTTATGTAAACATTGTAACCACTTACAACTTTGAAAATTCGGCTTCTGCAGATACTGGAAGTGCAGAAATGCTCGTTGTCGAAGCTCGAACTGAAGAGAATGTGATAAGATTAACACGACAAAGATGTTGGACTAAAATACTCCGAGATCGTGAGTTGTTCCGAGACAACAAAGTCAATGATGATGGTGAGTTCATCCATTTTTCACTTATGGCCGAATCAGAACCTATTAAAATGGAAGAGACTTTAAGTGATCCAAAATAGATTTGTGCTATGAAAGAGGAACTGAAATCTATTGAGAAAACAATACTTGGGAGTTATTTGATCTACCGGACAGGAAAAAGCCAATTGGTGTGAGATGTGTGTTCAAATTGAAGGAAAATCCCAAGGGTGAAATAGTGAAGCATAAGACTCGATTAGTTGCAAAGGGATTCTTGCAAAGAGAAGACATAGATTTTGAATAGGAATTCACACCGCTTGCTAGGATTGAAACTATTAAGCTAGTTGTTAGTATTGAAAATAAAAACAATTGGCCCATTACAAATTTTAGGAACATGAAGAAAAATACCTAAATGTAACATGGGATTTGGCATAAATTTGGACTTGAACTTAGACTTACCAATATAATTATCTACCATGCTATGTCCATTACCAACTATTACTTTGTTAGGGCCTGGACATGGCATTTTATTTTGTAAATTAGAATCACCAGAGGTGATATGATATGAGGCACCTAAATCTGCAAACCAAGTTTGGGATTCAAGGTCTTGATGCACCTACATATGATCTTGATGAGCAAGGCACATGTTTGCTTATGCAGATGATGCAATCTGATTCTTTTGACTATCTTGAGCATTGAATGAGTTATTTGTTGAAGGCCCTTGTGTTTGAGGTTATTTTTATTTTTTGAAAGATTAAAGTACTTATCATACCCATTCCATCAATCTATCACTAAATGTCCATACTTGTTGCAAAGTTGGCATGTTGGTCTATTACCTATAATATACACCTGTCTCCCACGACCTGTACCACACGTTGAAGTACCTCTGCCACAAAATGACTGATAGGCGCCAAAAACATTACCATTTCTACCCGAGTATGAGTTGATCATAACTTGAGAAACATTGGCAATTGCATTAAGAGATGCAAGCTCTTGCTTATACTTATCAAGTTGTGATTCCTGAACATACAAGAGGGCGTCCACATCATAGATGTCATTTGGTTTGCCTTTTCTATAAATCATCATGATAAATGGATTGACTTCGTCAAGAGAATGGTATCAGTATGATCTCTTTCATAGATTGGATCTCCAAATGCTAGGAGTGAGTCATATATGTCTTGTATTCGAAGGAAATACTTTGATATTAAGCATTTTCTTTCTTTCTTTTCTTGAGTTCAGACTTTAGTTTATGCACACGAGCCTTCGTTTGAGAATTGAAATGCATATGCACTCTGTCCGAAACCTCATATGCACCTTTGCAAGAACGCACCTGTGGTAGCACAACTTCAAAGATCGTGGAAAGTAGCCATGTAAACAAAGCTTAATCTTGAAGAATCCAATCTTCATAGTTTTTTTGAAGATTTAAGTCTAAATTAGCTAATAAACAAATTTAATATATTTGTTTGACGGCATATTTAGTCATAATTATATTAGTCTCTAGAATTTTTTTTTGTCATTTATTGTGATCCTTTTAGTTTTTGAGATATTAGTTATATTCGATTTATAAAAAATCTTTTATCAAATCTTCAATTTATTTTCAGCATGAACTTAATCTTTTTGAAGCTATAATGTCAAGTTGTTATCACTAATCTGAAATCTCATAGACTAAAGAGAAACATACATCATTGTAGGTGATACAATATTTTTAAGAAAATGGATACGACCATGACCATGGTGGAAAGACGATCCATTTCAGAGCCACCATACTTCGATGGTAAAAATTGCACAGAGTGGAAGGAGCGTATGAAGACATTCATACAATCTTTCGACTTCAAACTTTGGCTTGTGATCAAGAATGGACCAAAAGTTCCGAAGAAAACAATAAATGGTGAAGAAATAGAGAAATCTGAAGATGAGTTTAATGATGAAGACATGAAAATAATGGAACAAGAAGCAAAAGCCAAACATATTTTATCTTGTGCCTTAAACCCGGATGATCTTAAAAGAGTTTCAAGTTGCAATACAGCAAAGAAAATGTGGGATGAGCTGGACAAGTTAAGTGTTTCATATATTCATTTTGTTACCTATCAATAATAGAATAATTGCTATGATAATATTCTCTCGAATTAAAACTTGAAAAATATATATTCTGATAGGGAAGTGACAACACCTGAAGTCAATTCTAAAGCACCGATATTGTCAAGAGTAAAAACGGCTGCATCAGCACTATTCAACACTCCTAACCTCGAGTTCTTGCAAGAAACAAGTATATATTAAATTCATCACTTGTGTCTTATTAAATTCTTACATTATATTGATATTATTTCGATTTCTTAATTCACATTATTATTTTGTTTTAGGTGATGATACAAAGAAAAAGTTTCTCAACCTTTGTGTTCCCATTCACAAGCTTGCTTTAGAAGGAAACTGGCTAGGAGCCAAGCGCATCATAGACAAAGAAGATAAGCTAAAAAATGCTGCTATAACATATGGGTGGCCTACACTGCTGCATATTGCAGCAGGTGCAAACCACGTCGAATTTGTGAAGCAGTTGTTAAAAAAGTTGGATGATACAAATGACTTGAAATTGCAAGATATCAACGGCAACACCGCTTTCTCTTTTGCTGCTGCAGCGGGAAACATAGAAATTGTTGACTTAATGCTGGAAAAAAACGATCAGTTACCAACAGTTAGAGGTGGAAATGGATATACTCCTATTCAGTATTCTGCTTTGCAGGGAAGATACAAAATGACATGGCACTTATATCATAAAACCATACATTGTTTTGAAGATAAAGATTGGAACTTATTGTTCTTTGCTTGTATCTACACTGGCATCTATGGTAAGTATTCTGATTCCATAGAGCATTTCTAACCTAATCAATTGTGAAAATATTGATCATAAATTTTTTTAATTTCAGACTTAGCTTTGAAAATGGCAAGACATAAGAATGAGCTGGCTTTTGCACGCGATGCGAATAAAGAGACTGCTTTGCATTTCTTGGCTCAAAATGAAATCTCTTTGGATTCTTGTTGTCGTGGTCCAGAACATGATGATAATCCCGTCATGATCAATCCTGGTAAATAAGTACACTCTCTTTTGATTTTATCAAAAATTCTTTTATGAATTTTGTAATTGTAAAGTAACAAAGTTTCTTATTACAGACATGAAAAACCTTGTGGTTTTCCAACTGGTAAAATTTCTTTGGACCACGATTCTTGATAAATACTACTATTCGGATGCAGAGTTAAGAAAAATCAGAAACGAACCGTCTCAACTAATATTTGATGCTGCAAAAGTTGGAAATTTTGGATTCTTATCTGAGCTTATTAGTGGTTATCCTAGCTTGATATGGGATGTGGATAGCAAAAGGCGAACTATATTACACATCGCTGTAATGCATCGCCACGCTAGTATCTTCAACCTTGTCCATAAAATAGGGCATATAAAGGGTGTCATAGTGACATATGAAGATGAAGAAGGAAACACTTTATTGCATTTGGCTGCAAAGTTAGCACCAAGAAATCAACTTGAGTTGGTTTCTGGAGCAGCTTTTCAAATGTGCCTCGAGTTATTATGGTTCGAGGTACAATTTATTTTAATTTTTCATGTAACATTATTTTTACATATATGTTTTACTATACTTTCATATATGCTAGAAAGTAAAGAAGATAATGCTGCCGGCGCAAATAAAGTTGAGAAACTCTGAAGGCGACACTGCGCAAGAACTATTCTCAAAGGAGCATGAAAAACTAAGGGAAAACGCGGAGTCGTGGATGAAAAAAACAGCTGAGTCTTGTATGCTAATTTCAACTGTCATTGCTACCGGAGTTTTCACCGCTGCACTTAGTTTACCGGGCGGAACAAATGATGACACAGGGAAACCAAACTATTTAGCCAAAACATCATTCTTGGTGTTTGCAGTATCAGATGCATCGGCACTCATCTCTTCTTCAACTGCAATATTGATCTTCTTGTCTATTCTGGTCTCGCGCTATGGAGAGTGTGATTTTTATAAATCACTCCCTTTAAAGCTAATATTTGGATTGATCGCGTTGTTCATCTCCATAACAAGCATGATGGTAGCATTTAGCAGTGCCTTCTTCATTATATACTACCATGGTTCAAAGTGGGTTCCTAGTTCCATTGCATTACTTTCTTTCCTCCCAATACTTTTGTACATAGGTTTGCAATTTTCTTTGTTTTCTGATATTATTTACTCAACTTACTACTGGAGGATGTTATCTAAGCCAGGTAAAAACATGATTTATGTACTTGAGAAGTAGAGGACTATTATTGTAAGAAAAATGCTTACTGTGCAAAGATAAGTTCTCTCTCCTATAAATCATAAGTAACAAATAGCACTAGTGTTATTCTAATATGTTATTTGATTTTTTTTCCTAGAAGTTGTTGATGTAAGGTAACACTGAAATTGTTGCCTTTCTAGAATCCTGTATGTTTGATAAATCATGTCACAATAATATCCTGAGTGCAGTAGATTATATCACTAAAAAAGCATCAATTAGAAAACTAATTAGTGGTTTCTTAGACACTAAAAAATGCACTATCTCAGCTATAAAAATACAGATTATTACCGAGTCATAGTACTCTCTGATATTAATTATATAACACTCTAAAATCCAAACTCTTAATTTAAAAGAGACCAACGAATAAATTTTAAAAAATATCACTTTTAGAGTGTTATACATACCTCTCAACCAAACAATCATTTCAATTTATAAAATGTCGCAGCAGAATTAGAACATTTAACCAATCAACAAATCTTATAATTTCAAAAGGAGTTCAACTTTAACATAACTTAAAGGTATAATTAAAACAACTTGTAAAGATAGACATAATCAATTTGGTCCCAATGTTACACTATCCGAACATTACTGACGTAATCTAGACAAATGCAGAATTAAATGAGAACGGAGATAGCCATCTCAAACCATCCTCCAACATGCATGACACTAAGGCTCCTCTACATGAGTATTTGCAATTAACGACATAAATAGCCACACAACAACAATCAGGGGTGAGAATGTATTTAACATATTTTAGCAGTGTATAACACAATAAGGATAGATACATAAAATAATTCATAATATGGGCATAAATAGCCGCAACCTCTAAATTATTTTATGTATGGGCACAATTTTATTTGACAGATAGAAATTTGTTTCTCGAGCCACAACCTCTAAATTACGTCTTTATAGGCATATTTGAGGTTACTAACTATTTTATTCACTACATACAATAAATTGAGACCACCTTTTGAGATCACAATGTTATTCATAGATGCATATTTATAATTTTTATAGAAAATCAAAATTCTGTTCAATTTTGAATGTTAGAGAATGTGTCTTATAAGAAAGTAAGTGTCTTATTGTATTCGAGGATATGTTAAGTCTTCTCTTCCATGTTAGACGTTGTGTCTTATGTTTGTGAATACGTGCAAATATTAGAAAAAACAAAGAGTACAAGAAACACAAGGAGGTAACAAATTGGCACAAGTGCAAGAAAAGTCCAGAAAAGAAAAACAAGTATAAGAAATAAAATGATAATAATGAAAACACAAAGAATTATGCTAGATTATATGCAAACTAACCACCATGATGGGAACAACATCTTTCAAGAAAGGTTTATGCTATAATAAAGCATGCGTGACACTATGATCATGACGTTTTATTCAAGTTATTTTATTAAATGTCGAGTCGAGGATTAGGGTTTTCCTTGTCTCATCTCCCTTTGTTCCGACTGGTTCTGGGATGGCAACACGAGTCTTCCTTGAAGTAACTTTTGGATAGTATTTTTGCAGGAAGAAGGTTGTAAAGGCTTTCTTCGAGGTGTTGAAGTCTCACTTCAAGAGCATGTGAGTTTTGTGGTTGAACGATGTTAAACATGTTGTCTCAACAATATATGAGGAAGAAAAGTGAAATGAAATTGAATCTGAAACATATTACCTCAGTTTGGCGCCTTTTCTTTCTCTCTTTTTATATATAGAGGAAAATAACTAACTTGCTATTGGTTAGAAGTGAAATACGGAGAGCCGTTGCATACATTTGTAGTTAAAATATTTTGTGATCATTAAGATGATAATGTTCGTGTGCTGAGAAGATTCATAGTGGTTGGATGGGATCGATGTGGTCAGACCAGGACAATGGGATTAGAATCAATCTTTTTTTCCACTATATATGCATTCATGTCAACGTAATCCTCTTGCATTAGTTTCAGATCACAAAGACCAATTTGATCAATGAAGTGTCTTTATCCGACCCTACTATGATAGGAGGATTAAAATCTTGGATGGGGCCTGATAGTATTGGGCGAAATCTTGATACTCATAAAAAAGCTCACGATACTTCGAGCGAGCTCTTGATACTTAGAGAGAGTCATTAATACTTTGACGGACTCTTGATATTCTTAGGAAAACTCATGATACTTTGGGGAAAAACTCTGCCTTTCCCCTTAATTTGTCTCTTCAGTATGCTATTTACGTCCCTCTGTTTAAAATAGAATTAAAGGTACATAATTCTCTAAACATGATGTGCATATGGGTGAAGTGTATATGTTGAAAATCAATGAATGTATAAGTCTGTATATAAGTATAAGTTAACTTGAGTGTCATGTTAGATCGATGAATAATTTTTGTTCCAAGAGACCGTAAGTAACCAGATTTATTAAGGTTTTTATGAAATACCTTAATTTCACTAATAAAATTATATTTTCAAAATCTAATTTGACGATGTTAGAAGAGTGTTTTAGGTGACTTTGAAATATGATTCTAATTTCATTCAGATGGAACATTTACATGAAATAAAAACGCAGTTGATATGATTTTTATCTCTTTTATATTCTTTCTTTTTTAATCTTTCGATTCAAATGTATTTTCATTTATGTTTTTTTTGTATGGCCACAATTTGATTGGACATATGAAAATTTGTTTTGTTGAATAAACTTTAATGTTATAGTTAATGGATTTTATTAATAAGTTAATGGAGAGATTAAGAGTCTGTTGTAGTTGGAAGGTCAAGAGATAGTTGTCAAATTAATAGTATTTACTAATTATTATGTTTCCTAGAATAGTTGAAGTTTCTGAGTCTGTATAAAGACCAAGAATGTACTCTAATGAAAATACAGAAGTTACAAAAAAAAACTCGCTTTCTTCTGTCAAATTTGTATCAGAGCTAATGGCAAACATGATGAATCAAATGCTGTTGCCACGGCTAACGAAGTTAAATTACGAAAACTGGAGTATCCAAATGAAAGCTCTTCTCGGATCTCTAGACGCGTGGGAGGTGACCAAAGATGGGTTTGAAGAACCAACAGATATTGTGGGATATACGACAGCTCAAAACAAGGCGTTGAAAGAGACGCGATCGAAGGATAAAACGGCATTATACATGATGTTTAGGGTTGTTGATGAATCCGGCTTCGAAAAGATTGCCGGTTCGACTACGTCGAAAAAAACGTGGGACACGCTAGAGAAAGTGTTCAAAGGAGCAGATCAAGTAAAGCAAGTTCGACTCCAAATTCTTCTTGGCGAATTGGAGAGGATGCAAATGAAGGAGTCAGAAAATGTATCTGACTACATCACGCGTGTACAAAAGGTGGTGAACCAACTCACAAGAAATGGCGAAACAGTAACTGATGCACGAGTTGTTGAAAAAAATCTTGAGATCTTTAACAGATAAATTTGAGAATATTGTGTGCGCAATAGAAGAGTCGAAGGACCTTTCGAAGCTCTCAGTCGAAGAGCTCGTTGGTTCCCTCGAAGCACACGAACAACGTAAGATGAAAAAGAAGGAAGAAGGAGTAGAGGACGCAAATCAAACCAAGGAGCAAATCAAAGACGAAAATGTACTCTTTTCTCAAAATTTTCGAGGAAGAGGACGTGGTCGTGGAGGACGTGACAATGGTCGAAGTGGTAGAGGCAGCAACTTCGAGAGAGGACAGTCGAGCCAGCAAAATTGGCGTGGCAGAGGACGTGGTCAAAGAGGTGGTAGGTCGAACCATTCCAGCTTTGAATGCTACAAGTGTGGCAAGTATGGTCATTATGCGAAGGATTGCAACTCATTCAAATGCTATAACTGTGATAAAGTGGGACATCTTGCAAAAGATTGTCGAATCGAAAAGAAGGTAGAAGAAACAACCAATCTAACTTTGGAAGCTGAAGCAAATGAAGGTTTTTTCTTGATGGCTCAAAATGAGATCAACACAAATGACAATGTTTGGTATCTTGACTCAGGAGCAAGTAACCATATGTGTGGTCACAAACACTTGTTTAAAGAAATGAGAAAGATTGAAGATGGCAATGTGTCTTTCGGAGATGCATCGAAAGTGAAGGTCGAAGGCAAGGGGACGATCCGTTACTTGCAGAAGGATGGGTTGATTGGATTAATTCAAGATGTTTATTATGTACCAAATCTTAATACCAACATCTTGAGTTTGGGACAACTTACAGAAAAAGGTTATTCGATACTTATGAAAGAACGGATACTGCATTTGAAGGACAAGCTGGGACATCTGATTGCTCGTGTCGAAATGGAGAGAAATCGAATGTACAAACTGAATCTGATAAACGTTCGAGAAAAATGTTTACAAGTAAGTGTCGAAGACAAAGCGTCACTATGGCATCTACGCTTTGGTCATCTACATCATGCTGGTTTAAAAAGGTTGGCGAAAAAGAACATGGTGCATGGACTACCAGATATGGATTATGAAGGAAAGTTCTGTGAAGAATATGTGCTTAGCAAACAAACAAGAACTTCATTTCAAAAGAAGGCAGAATATCAAGCTAAGCATATCCTTGAATTGATTCACACCGACATATGTGGGCCAATCACGCCAGAATCTTTCAGTAGCAAAAGATACTTTATTTCCTTTAACGACGATTACTCACGGAAGACATGGGTTTATTTCTTGAAAGAAAAGTCTGAAGCATTCGAGGTGTTCAAAAGGTTCAAAGTAATGGTGGAGAAGGAAACCGACAGACACATTAAAGCAGTTCGATCTGATAGAGGTGGTGAATATACTTCGACAACCTTTATGAAGTATTGTGAAGAGCAGGGTATAAGGAGATTTCTAACTGCAGCATACTCACCTCAACAAAATGGGGTGGCTGAAAGGAAGAATCGAACAGTCCTTGACATGGTTCGTTCAATGCTTAAAGCAAGAACATGCCAAAGGAATTTTGGGCAGAAGCTGTACAATGTGCCATTTATGTTCAGAATCGATGTCCACATTCGAAGTTAGAAGATCAAACACCACAAGAAGCGTGGAGCGGACAGAAGCCAACAGTTTCTCATCTCAAAGTATTTGGAAGTGTGGCTTATGCACACTTACCAGATCAACGAAGAACGAAGCTTGAAGACAAAAGTCAGAAATACATACTCATTGGGTATGATGAGAAAACAAAAGGGTACAAGCTATTTGATCCCATAAGAAAGAAGGTGATAGTGAGTAGAGACGTTCGAATAAACGAAGCAAGTAAGTGGGACTGGAACAGTTCGACAGAAGCTATCGTCGAAGTTGAAGAATCATCTGTCGCTGTACCACCAAACATTTCAACAAAACTTGAAGATTCTGACAATGAAGATGAACCTCCACAACCCAGAATGCGAAGTTTGCAAGATCTGTATGATTCGACAAGTGAAGTGCACCTTGTATGTCTCTTGGCAGATGCTGAAAACATCAGTTTTGAAGAAGCAGTACGAGACAAGAAGTGGAAAAGTGCCATGGACGAAAAGATGAGGGCGATTATCCACAACAACACTTGGAAGCTAGTTGAATTGCCAAAAGGTAGTCAACCCATTGGTGTAAAGTGGGTATTCAAGAAAAAGATGAACGCTCAAGGAGAAATAGAACGATACAAAGCGAGACTTGTTGCGAAGGGATACAAACAGAAAGCAGGAGTTGATTATGACGAAGTATTTGCACCTGTTGCAAGAATGGAGACAATTCGATTACTCATATCTCAAGCTGCTCAATTCAAATGGCCAATATTTCAAATGGATGTCAAAACAGCTTTTCTGAATGGTGTACTCGAAGAAGAAGTCTATGTTGAACAACCACTCGGGTACATGAAAGCTGGGGAAGAGAAGAAGGTACTGAAATTGAAGAAAGCGCTATATGGGCTGAAGCAAGCACCGTGGGCATGAAACACACGTATCGACACATATTTCAAGGAGAACGGGTTCGAGCAATGTCCGTACGAACATGCCCTCTATGTGAAGAAAAATGGAAGGAATGTATTACTTGTTGCTCTCTATGTCGATGATCTTATTTTTCTGGGCAGTAATGATCAGATGATAGAAGAATTCAAAAGCACAATGACACGTGAATTCGAGATGACAGACTTAGGCCTGATGAGATTCTTTCTTGGTCTAGAGGTTCGACAAGAAGAAACAGGAATCTTCATCTCACAAGAAAAATATGCAAAAGAAATCTTGAAAAGATATAAGATGGAAAGCTGTAATCCGGCTTCGACGCCAATGGAACCAGGAACAAATTTGTCGAAATTTGATGGAGGAGAACGTGTCGAAGCAGGCAAATATCGAAGTTTGGTAGGAAGTCTTCGCTATCTCACATGTACAAGACCAGATATCTCATTAAGTGTAGGCATTGTAAGTTGATTCATGGAGGAGTCAGTTTACACACATTGGAAAGCATTGAAGCGAATTCTGAGGTACATCCAAGGAACAGTGTCACTTGGGATGTTCTACTCGAATTCAGACAAATACAAATTGGTTGGTTACTCTGACAGTGATTGGTGTGGAGACATAGACGATCGGAAAAGCACTTCTGGATATGTGTTCTTCATGGGAAATACTGCATTCACTTGGCTTTCAAAAAAGCAGCCAATAGTAACACTTTCGACATGTGAAGCAGAATATGTAGCAGCATCCTGGTGCGTTTGTCATGCAATATGGCTCAGAAGATTGATGAGTAAAATGGAGCTAGAACAGAAAGGTGCAACAATAATACAAGTTGACAATAGGTCAGCAATTGAGTTAGCAAAGAATCCAGTAAACCATGAAAGGAGCAAACACATTGATGTTCGCTTCCACTTCATTCGAGAACACGTGAAGGAAGGAAATGTCGAATTGAAGCATGTAGCAAATAAGGACCAAGCAGCAGACATTTTCACAAAACCACTATCAAAAGAAATCTTCGACAGAGGCAAGAAATTGATAGACATGACGAATAGAAGAAACATTTAAGTTTATAGAGGAATTTTGTTGAATAAACTTTAATGTTATAGTTAATGGGTTTTATTAATAAATTAATGGAGAGATTAAGAGTCTGTTGTAGTTGGAAGGTCAAAAGATAGTGACCAAATTAATAGTATTTACTAATTATTATGTTTCCTAGAATAGCTGAAGTTTCTGAGTCTGTATAAAGACCAAGAATATACTCTAATGAAAATACAGAAGTTACAAAAAAAAATTCGCTTTCTTCTGTCATGTTTCTCGAGTCACCACCTCTGAATTATATCTTTATAGGCATATTTGAGGTAACTAACTCTTGTATTCTCTATTTCCAATAAATTGAGATCACTTTTTGAGATCACAATATTATTATTCATAGATGCATATTTATAATTTTTATAGAAAATGAGTCTGGTGAGAAAGTAAGTATGTTATTGTATTCGAGGATATGTTTATGTCATCTCTTAAATGTTAGATGTTGTGTCTTATTTTTGTGAATACGAGCAAATATTAAAAGAGACAAAGAGTACAAGAAACACAAGGAGGTAATAAATTGGTACAAATGCAAGAAAAGTTCAGAAAAGAAAAACAAGTATAAGAAATAAACATGATAATAATGAACACCCTAAAAGAACTAGGATAGATTACATGAAAACTAACCACCATCATGGGAACAACATCTTCCAAAATAAATAAATTATAATAACTCTTTCTATGTCTATGATTTTCATACTAACATTGTTTATCTTAATTGTTCCAACTATAAGACATATTTGTAGCACTTGTTGTATGACTTTTTTGAGAACTGGTGTTTTCCGCGGGAGGAGGACGGTTGTAGGCCAAACCATCTTTCGTCTGTTTTGAAATTTGATTTTCCTTAACATTATTGGATTTCTTCTTATTTGAAAGAGGTTCTGATGAGTAACTCATGTTATTTTTTCTTGAACTCATTCTATATGCTAATACAATTTTTTTAAATATTTTCTTTAGGTATATACACATGATTCAGGCATGGCCTTTTATACTGATTAACCACATGGAATTCCTGGAATATGAAATTTCATTGTCATATTTAGTATTTACTAGAAAGTTTTTATACATTTTCAGACAAACTCACATGAATTTATCAGTTTAATTTAAATTTGTTTTATTTTGAAAATCACAGCCAAACATATGCTGAATCGTCGCATGCATGGTGCCCGCAAGAAATATAGTAATATACTACAACAATTCAGTTCCATTTCCTATATATTTTCCGTATAGTCAAGGTTGAAATCCTATCAAGCTAGGTAGTTTCGAGTAACATTTCAGTTTCATATTTTGATATAATATTAAGTTGGGCCTGCGAAATGTTGACAAAAAATAGATGCAAATACAGGTAATCTTCAGTGAAGGATGTTTAGCATACTAATAACTAAAATCTGGTTTCTGAGTTGAACGAGAATGAGAAAGGTGTGAAACGGTGGAGATTCATAACTTATTTACCAAAGACCTGTAATAAATAGTACACGTTTATATATTTTCTCGGGAACAGAGAGAGAGCACGAAGCAATGTTAACACTACCTTCCGCGAGGCCTGGTGTTTATTTACAGGCCTTATGCTCCTAGTAGGAAGGTGGGAAAACTTATGTCCGAGCAACTCAAGTATAAAATAGATGTTCATGTAATAAATTCAACGATTAAGCGCCAGTTTGTTTTAACTTTAAAAAAATGGATTTTTTTTTTAATTTCTGAAAATGGATTTTACAAAAATGTTTTTCAAAATATTATAATTTTTTCTAAAGTTATTTTTTATAAATTAAAAGATTGAATTGTTCGTTGTATAACATAAATATATATTATTGAAGATCAAAATATAGTCAAAATCACAATTTTTTTAAAAAATTGTATCTCAAAAATGATTTTTAGAAAAAGCTATTTGAAATAGCTTCAAAATTAAGTGATTTTTTGAAATTTTGATATCCAAAAAAAGTTTCGATAAAATGATAAGATACCTAAAATAACTTTGTAAAAATAACTATTCAAACAAAATTTTAATTTGAAGCTTTTATGAAAAGTTTCTTTGTAAATTTTTTTTATACTAAAATATATAACACTATAAAAATCATTTTTAAAAAAAGTCAAAATAAACGGGTCCTAAGTAAGATATTTATCGGCACTTAAAACATAGAAAAATGCAAGGCAAGAAAGAAAAAAAAAAGAAACTTCCATAGTTGGAGCAGCGGGTAGAAATGCAGTTTGTGGTGTTGCAGTGTTAAAGAATTTTGCAATTTTTTTTAAATAACCATTATTTTTAAAATTAATTCTAAAATAATAATTTTTAAAATTTTTTTTCTCCAAAATAACCACCTTTAAAAAAAGATGCGCCAGATGAACAGGCGCATCAGTTTTGAATCAAGAGGAGACGCCTTAGGCCTTAACGTCTGCATTGGAAGCTTCTTGAGGAGGCGCCAATGTCCATGACACATGCATTGTGTCTCATGAGGAGGCTTCAATGCCTATGTCGCCTACTTAATGCATGTGGTGTATGCACCAATTCGTCTGGCGCATACACCATTGTATTATTTATTTTTTTAATTTTTTAATTTTGTATTTATTTATGAAAATAATAAAAAATAATGTAATTTTTTTTATTCATGATATAATAAATGTTACATGGGATTGACAAAAATTTAATGACCGGCCCGATCGAAACGTCCCCCTGTTCCACATCCAGGTGCGTTAGTTTGTCTCCGAGGTCTCTCGATTTTCCTGAGCTGTTTGGGGTCTTTGTGTGCTGACCTGATCGAATGATGGCTGGTGTGAAGGTCCGCGGAAGTTCCAACTATATTTGACAGATGTGTCATCATTTGTTCCCAATATCCGAAGGGGCTCTGGCCAACGACGCTTCCGTAATGGAGTTCGGTGCCCATGTCATCGTAGTTAGGTCGATGAGGTTGGGTGGATTGTGGACGGTATAGTTGCCAAAATTGTGACATTGAATCATTTTGGAAACGAAGCAATGGTTCCTGGGGCGTACTATAGTTAAACAATGGTTGTGTATTTTGGTGATTGGATGTTTGAGTGGTCATTGGAGGGGGGCTACGATGAAGTGACACATATGAATCATCTGGGTTATAGACGATTGTGGTTGAAGTGTATAGTTGTTGGTGGGTAGGGTTTGATTCTTGGTTTTGTGGTTGGGTGGGTGACATGAATTGATTGCGACGTTAGGTGTTTGGTTGTTGGGTGGATGACATGAATGGGTTGCGAAGTTGGGTGTATGTGGTAGGTTGATGGTGTGAGGTTGATTGTTGGGTTTGGGTGGTTTGACATTGGTGTTGGACGGGGACTTGTTGTTGGGCGTACGATGACAAAGCTAGTTGGCGTGGATCTATCAAATACCGCGGCTCAGACATAAATTATTGCGTTGCTACCGACCTAAACCATGTCATATATTGTTGAGTTGGTCTTGCACCATGGATGACTGGTTCATTTAAGATGTGTTGTCGTCGATTCCTACATTGATGACACATCGCTTTTGCAAAGTCTCTCTAGTTGGAATAATTCCATTGGACATTAACTCTTTTTTGATGTCAATTTCCCAAACACGTCGGAGGTTCTGGAATCTGTTGTTGCATGATGAACTGCAGTTTTACCCGGTCACTCTGGTGCATTTCCACAGTAGTGAACCGAATAATCTGTTGTTCACATGATGATGAAGACCTAGATATGACCTCCAGATAAACTATAAAATAATACGAAACGATTAGATGATAAATAATTTGATAAGTATTTTTAAATTAAAATTTAGTTGTGTAGGAGTATTACATCGTCTGGTCCAATGTGGTCCAATAGATTGCGATAGACTACTATAGCGTGTTTCAGACACCTATTGTAGTTCATCCCCCTTACTTACCACCTTAGATAAAAAAATTGAAAAATATTATTTACAGTTAATTGTAATATAAAATATAATTAATTAAATGGTAAAGTGTTACACTTACTTTGTCGCAATCTGGTGATGTGTTTTGCTTGAACGGTGGCGCTGTGAGCTGGAAAAGTTCAAAGCAAGAAACAGTTGCTGATTCTACAACCGAGGCCGAGTATATTGCTGCCTCAAGTGCAGCAAAGGAAGCTGTTTGGGTCAGGAAGTTCATTAGTGAACTTGGCATAGTCCCTAGCGTTGTGGATCTCATTGGTCTCTGTTGTGATAACAATGG
This sequence comes from Lathyrus oleraceus, assembly GCF_024323335.1. Lineage (NCBI taxonomy): Eukaryota > Viridiplantae > Streptophyta > Magnoliopsida > Fabales > Fabaceae > Lathyrus > Lathyrus oleraceus. The sequence goes on from NC_066579.1 coordinate 377,164,394, forward strand.
TTCTATCGCACAAGCTAAGGAGCCTAGATCTCACCAACGATCCAAACACATACTTAGGCGTTATCATCTCATTCGAGAGATAATAGATAGAGGAGATGTGAAAATATGTAAAGTACCTACACTTGACAATATTGCTGACCCACTAACAAAGCCTCTTGCACAGCAGAAGCATGATGGCCATACTAGATCAATGGGCATAAGGGGTATGCCTTATTGGCTCTAGTGCTAGTGGGAGATTGTTGGTGTAAGCCCTAGAGGCCAATACTTTTGGTACTTGTATCAAATTATTTATTAATAATAAAAGGCATTTTCTTTATTATGGTTGTTTAATAAAGTCCCTGGAATAGATAGTCCGTTTAATGTATCAAGTGTGACTTGATCATGAGAACACATTAAACATAAGGGCACTATTCTTAAAGTATCCGTAGTCGAGCTTTAGTGTGGAGTGGGATAACATTAAAGCATTAAGACTATTATGTTTGTAGACTGATGATCACATCTCATGGATCATGGATAAAGAGTTATCAAGTCTTAAACATAGGTATGAATATTAGGAGTAATATTTCACTACGCCAAAAACTGGAATAGACAGCGCACCTTAGAGGGCGCTTTCTTAAAGAAGCGCACTCTAAAGTGAAGAGAAAAATAAGGAGGAATAGACAGCGCACTTTAGAGGGCGCTTTTGTAACAAAGCTCCCTCTAAAGTGAAGCGAAAAAATAATGAGGAAATAGAGGGACACCAATAGAGGGCGCGTTTATGAAAGCGCCCTCTAAGGGTACCCTTAGAGGGCGCTTTTAAAAAAGCGCTCTCTAAGTCCATGTACATTTCCAGTTTATAAGGCGCTTTTGGAAAGCCTTAGAGAGCGCTTTTAGAAGCGCCCTCTTAGGCCCCCTTTAGAGGGCGCTTTTTTTACACAAGCGCCCTCTAAGGTCCTTTATTAAACACTAAAATTATAACATATATACTGCATGTCTCTTTATTTTCCCTCTCTATATGCTATTTTGTTTATGTAACTGGGTTTTCTCTCTACTGCGATTACTCTCTACTGCGATTACTCTCGTCATCCGTTCGTTCTCCATCCCTTACCGTCGTCGTCGCCGTCGCCTTTTTCTGCTGCTGCGTTCACGTTCACTGAGTTATCTGCGTCCACCGTCGTTGTTCACTTTCTTCTCCATCGTTACCGTCACCTTGAAGGTATTTATCTTCTCCATCGTTACCGTTCACTTTCTTCAGGTGTTTGATTAGGGCATTTTCTAAACTGAGTTTTACATTTTGTGCATTATGTTGATTAATGTTGTTTAGGGCAAACGAGCACTATATTGTGTTCATGAGCACCTTGTTGTAAGGTTTTTTATTTTTGATTGAAAACTGATGTCATTTGGAGTGTGTTTGAGCTTGTGCTTGGAAGTTTGATGATTATGGATGCAAGTTTGTTCATGTTCCAAACACCATAAGTTTGCATTGGTCTTTTGTATGCAGTAGGTGTGTGTGAGTTTGTATTCAATAATGATGAAAAAAAGATAGAGTTTAGATTGTTGTAACATGAGAGAAATGGAAGGTATATGAATGTGTTTTTTGTGTAGCTTCACGAATATGGTCATTGTCTTACTTGGGTCTTATTGAATCATTTCTATATTACAGATAAAATGGCTAACCAAGACGATACCCATGACGCGAGTGGATCACGTAACAATGTTGAAAAAGAAATCAAACGAGGATTGACTGTTATGAAGTCAATCATTCGTGCAAGAGACAAGGGTGAAAAATTCGAAGTACATTGGAGTGCTGAAGACCAACTAATTGAGCCTAACGGTTCAATGTTGGCAAGTTACATTGGTTCCCTTGTTCGACAACATATTCCGATTACATGTGATAATTGGAGAAGTCCGGAATTGAAGGTTGGCAAAGAAAAAATATGGTCCGAGATACAGGTACTTACCATATATTATTATATGTTTTTTTTGTTGACTATTTGTTGACCATATATTGTTATAATATTACTTATAATAACACACTCCATTTGTATGTTTTTTAGAGATCCTTTCACATCGATGAAAGCCGGCAAAAATATTGTATTCAATTGGCCGGAAAAAGACTCCGAGGATTTCGATCCTTTTTGTCCAACAAATTTCTCAAGGATGAGGAAGGAAACTTTGTTGAAGCAGAACGGCCAATGAAGTATGCCGAGATTATTTCAGCCGAAGAATGGGATAACTTTGTCGCCAAACGAAGAAACGAAAAATTCCATGTAATGTCTATTAATTATGGTATTATATAATTGTTAAGTTACTTGGTTCTAATATGCCTTAAACTTTTTTATCCAGGAAGTAAGCGACAAAAATCGGAAAAGGGCATCAAAACCCGCGTATCCGTACAAAAAAGGGCGTACGGGATATGCACGGTTACAACAAAGAATTGTGAGTATATTCAAATGCTATGAGCTTATACATTGTCACAATATGTTATAATTGATGATCTTATAATCTGATTCAATTTGTAGCTAGCCGAGGAGAAAAGTGACGCAACATCTCTTCCGGGGTACGTATTGTGGAAGGCTGCTCGGGTTGGGAAGGATGGGGCTGTCGTTGAAGCGGTCCAAAATGTTTATGACGAATGTGTAAGTATATGTAACATTATTTCTTTAATGATATCGAAAATTTTGTTAGACATATAATTCATTTTTAATCTCCTCTAATAATATTTCAGGAGACTTTATCCCAAACCTTACCTTCAACCGAGGTCCAGGATTGCAGGAGCGTACTTAGTCGAGTACTAAATGTTCTTGAGTATTCCGGTCGTGTGAGGGGTAAGGGTTTTGGTGTGACTTCGTCGTCATTTTATAAAAAACCAAAAACAAAAAATCCTACCAACAAAGAGGTCATGGAGACCTTGGCGGAGTTAAGGGCACAAGTACTCGAACTGCAAAAGGAGAATGCAAGGTATAGAGAGGAAAGGTGCGCTTCCGAGGCAAAAGATACTAGTGACCGAGCTAGTATCAATTGTCAACCGAAATTTCCCGAGGTAATGTAGCGGTGTATTCGTCACTTTCTGATTTATTGATTAAATCAAAAGCAAAGCATACAATGAATCGAGTCGCCACCGCACTTTTATTTATCCAAAGGATTGGCTAAAAAGCGAACAAAAGCCTAAGAAGTTTTACACATAGAAAACCAATGAAAAGATCAGAGAGTCTGGGTAAGGGGTAAATTACGCAATGGGAAGGTGTTAGGCACCCAAAACGTCCTAGGTACTCCTAGGGAGCCCTTTTCATACTTGTTGTACTAAATTGTTATTTTGTTATGAAATATTTATTGTGCAAACATGAATGGGATGATGAGAAAAGAATATACAATTTTTATTGTTTTGTGTTCGAACGGATGAACCCGTTGCCTACGTACCTTTCCATAAAAGGTAAAGGATCAAAACGCCGTAGTTCGGCTAAAAGATTTCCAAAAGTTAGTGGATTCAATTTTAAACACAAGCCCTAAGGTCTTACGTTATCCACGGGAGAAAACTCAACCTTATACAAACAACAAGTCCACCATGTGAGAAAAGCTTCAACTTGCTAGTGAGGGGTTAACCCTATAATAAGCAAGGAAGACTTACAATTCAATCAACTAAGGACGAATAGGTGAGATTAACATCAACCAACTAGGATAAATCAAACCTATGGCTAATGTATGAAAACTTAACAAGAATGGACAAAGCCACAAAACAATTGAATGGGTGAAGTTAATTGATTATGATTATTCACAAAAGGAGGGTCCAAGTATGATTAAGATTGATTCAAAAGAAGTATTATGAAATGGAGTTTGAAAAGTCAAGGACTTAGGGTCCAGGTTTCTAATTTGAAAGCATGAAGATGTTTGCACAATATTTATCTCAAGTTTTGAAAGTAATGTGTGAAAAGGTTTAGGACAAAATGGATGAATGGATGAAGATGGAGTGTAAAACTTCCTAGAAGGTTCACCTCTTGAAATCATATAGAAGATGACTCAAGTGTGTCCTTTGGAATAGGCAATGAGCAATAACAAACAAGCAAAGCAAAGGAAGAAAGTCAACAAAAGCGGATACCGGATGCCAATCACTGGACTTATACCAATCTCCTAAAACAAAACTGGATATCAGAGGCCACTCTATGGACTTATACCAATCTCCTCAACAAAGAAATAAAAGTGGATACCGGATGCCAATCTATCTGGACTTATACCAATCTCCAACAACAAAGCAAACACTTGGACGTCAGATGCCAATCTATTTGGGCTTACTCTAACCTCCAACATATGATCATGGGAAAACAAATGCCAAATTACATGGACTTACAATTGCATCCTCACATACAACAAGCAAATGCATCAAGCAAAGAGAAGATGAGTGGCCAATGAAATGGTCTTATACTCACTTCCATATCATAGGAACAATGGCCAATGAATGGTCTTACAATTGTCCTCAATGGGCAATCAACAAAGACATGTCACAAAGACAAATGAAATGATCATGCACTAATGAGCAATTAATGATGATAAATGCACAAAGCATACAAGCAGACATGTACAAATGAACTAAGTAATCAATCAACCAAAGTCATTTAGCACACTCTATAACCAAGCATCAGGCTCATACAAAAGGTTAGGCATTGAAGCCAACTGGAATAGGGTTAATGGTGCTCTTAACCTTGACATTGAGAGCCAAGGTGAAGCATATGAAAGGATATGAGGGGTGTGCCTCATGCTCTTATCCCTGGTCAGGGAGAGCTTCAAATGATAGAAGGTGTGTGAGTTCAGAAAGTAGGAACTCTCTCCACAGATTATTGACTCGATTGATCTTGGGCTTTTACTCACTATGCATCAACACATGTGGTGTGAGCAAGGTGAGTGACTCACAGAATAGTAGGAGATAGGCTACATATCTCTTTTGTCTACCAATTGCCTTATTCAAAGGACTTTTCCTGCTTGGGACAAAAGTAAACAAGCACAAACATCGCCTCTTAAGGAGGACTTCAGACAGTTGCCTGGCCAAGTAACAGGCCAGGTCTTCCAGACTACATGAAGACAAGAGATTCTACCTCAATGCAAATGCTATCAAGCAAAGCAATGCAAGTTCTCAAAGAACTATTAGCAACTAATGGTACCTGAAATCAATCAAATAAAATCAGTATACAACTCAGATTCAAAACTAATATAAGACAAGGATCAACACAATCAGTCAAATGTGCAATGCACAAAGCTCAAAGCATATGAGCTAAGCATCCTACAAAACAAACAAGTTAGTTTATAACAATCACCCAAACTCAATCAACTTGCATAAGTCTCCTTAAAGCATTTGCTTCTTAACCTGAAAAACCAAACTCAAACATGAGCAACAAGACCACTAGGACAAGCCTAGGGTCAAAAGGAGATAAAAAATTCAAAAAAAACAGCAAGTGAAAGATATCCAAAGTCAAGTTCAAACAATTAAGAAACAAACCCAAGTGGTTTCACATTCATATCATTCATCATTATCATTTCACAAACAAATTAGGTCAAAACATGTCATATAGAACCTCAAAGAAGTCAACAAAAAGACTCCACTCAAATCCAATCACAAACATTTCAATAAATCCTCAAATAATTCATGATCAAACATCATCCATAACATGATAAGCATACCAAATTTCAGCTCATTTGGATCAAAGGAAGTAGGTCAATGAAAATCAGAAAGTCAAAGCAAGTTCAAGCAAACTCATACAAAGCATCAAAACATGCACCAACTTCAATTAATCATAAAACAGAAACAACACATGATAAATGAATGGGACCAAAGCCATGATAAACTTCAAGATGTCTACATTACTCATGCCAAAATTCACATCCATCCAATTAATAACCAGAATTTCACAAATCAAATACAAACATGTATCACAAAAAAGTCAACAAATGACCAAACAGGGGAGAAAATTCCAATCAAATAGGAAATGCCATCAATAATTCCAGAAAAATTCACATGTATTCTCAACATCCATAAGTATATTCATGCAAAAAATCCAGACCATTTTGAGTTCAATAAGCACGGTAATTAAAATCATGAAGTTGGACATGAATGGTGTGACACAAATTGTCACACCTCTATTCAAAAAATCATATCTCATCAACCAGCAATGATAAAATCACAAACTCTACACCAAAATCAACATGAACATGTCTAGTTTAAGCACAAAAAATTTCAGAGGCATTGGATTAAGTATCATCATTTCACAAGCAAAATGGCAAGGCATACACAAAATGGACACACATGAACAAACCCTAGCACATTTAAAAATCCACACGTGCAAAAAATCTGGAAAAATCACCATAATAAACTAGAGATCATGAGGAGCAATTCACAAAAAATCCCATCAAATTTGGACAAAAATTGAAGAACTTATGAATTTTCTAAGATTGACATGCCAAATGAAATAAAAATTGAAATAAGAAAATGATTTAAAAAGAATTAAAACACGGCAATGACATATTGGTAAATATCTAGTCCCTTAAGTGAAACGCCGCGTTTCACTTAAGGACGTGTCATCCCGGGATTGGTTTCATGGCCAAAAACACGGGAAACATGCAAGGCACGGGTTTGGAAGATCAAATGCGAATTTCTGGGTTGGAAATTAGGGTTTATGAGCAATGTTCAAGTGTTCTTCAACGAAATTTCCAGCAAGAACTTTTTGCAACCAAAATCAAAAAACGACATATCAATGTGTTCATCTCACAGAGTATATCAACATTCCAACATTCATTAGCCCTAATTCAAACTATCATGGAAGCATCGAGCAAAATAAAATTCAACAACCAAACTTTAAATCCATATTTCTCTCTTAATACTTAACCAAAATCAAAACTACAACATTCAGTGAACTCAGCATGGCAAGATCTTTACAAAGCACAACATGATTTCAAGAATAAAGAAGTTCGAAAGTTTACCTGATTTGAAGAGCAGAGATGAAACCGTGGTTTTTTGGCCTTAGAATGCAGAAACAGCAGCTCAATGATGTTTGTATTGATGAATGGAGGTAGGATTTGGAGCTCAGCTTGCACGATTTAGTTCAAACAAGTAGCTGCCATGAATGAAGCTTCAATGCAACAGTGCTGAAAATGGCTATACAGTCGTGATTCTATGCTTGCAAAGGTCTCAACAATGATGATAGGTGGTGAATCAATGGACCAAGGCACGAATTCTTTGACAATTTTTCAGAAAAGTTCCAAGTGAAGAATGAGAGTTTTTGAGAGAAAAAGAAATTCAGATCTGATTTGTAAAATGTGGCTAGGGTTTTCAGTCTGAAATGTGCAATATATACTTCTGATTAGCAATGCTTAAGCTTGGTTAGTGAAGTGGTAATTGAATTTAGCTTAATGAAGTGTTTTGGTTAATTGGTGAAATTACTCAAATTGCATCTGCATGGCATGCTACAGTGCGAAAATGGGCTTAGGCACACTCCAAATGTGGTTTTCAGTCATTTGCAATTGGTAGAATATGTAAACAATGATTAATTTGAAAGTCCATTTTTCACCCCTCTCTTTTTTAATTCAATGCACTTGAAAAAGGCCATTTTGATTGGATGATTTTTGGTGAAATGTGATGAAGGATTTGGATAGAGCATGTCAAATGTGACTTGTAGCAAAAAACCTCACTCAATTTGGCCAAATGGTTTGGAAGTTATCTCACTTTGAAGTTCAAAAAATCATGAGAATGATTTGATCATAACTTGCCAACCACACATGAGAAATGAGTGTTCTTGGACTTTTTGGAAATGGGAGAACAAGATCTTCAACTTTCATGTTGGACTAAAATTCATTTGAAGCTTGTATGATGATGTAAATTTGAGGAGAAGAACTTTCCATTTTTGGCAAATTCCAATTATAGGTCAACTTACTATTTTTGGAAACTTTTTGTCTGACCTCCAATTCTTCACTGTGGATGTTTGACATGTTATGTGAGGCTTATATGGACATGAATGAGACTTCTCAAACCAATTCCCACCATCAAATCACTGATTAAATGCACAGTTGACCACAGTTGACTTTGCTAGGGTTTTGGTTGACTGAACCATGTTCTGATGAATTCCAAGCCCCTACCACTTGAGATCTTGATTCAAAATGATGTCACAACTCATATGAACTCTTAATGAATGATCATGGTGCCCAAATTCTTCAAGAATGATCACCATCTATTGCTCAATGGCTGTTTTTGACTGATTGACTGTTGATTGCTTCAGCTGCAAGTAACATGGTTAGATGACAATATTTTTGTACTTTTGGTTAATAAACAAATGAAAAGCAATGATATACAAGTACAATACATGCTTGGTGATCAAGAACCACACTCACAAGATAACCCACCCACTAGGAGGGAAGCAAATGTGCACAATGATCCTTGAGGCAATGATATGGTATGATATGATGCTATGAGGGATCTTAGGGACAAAATTGGGGTCTTACAGGTAATTATATATGTTATTATGAAATTAAAATAGCACTTTTTTACTTGACACATATACACGTTAACAATAACATTTATTATTGGTTTAGGGCATTACACCTTGTCAGTTGTATCTATCGTCACCAACTTATCGCATGGTTGGCAAGGGAAAAGTGCACAACACTTCGGGTGAATTACTTCACCATAATCCCCTCCCGGTGGGATACATGAAAGTTTCGGTTGACCTTGTATTAGATACCGACGCGCTTCTACCATTACCTGACGTTGTTTCAGAGACAACGTTGATGCGAGATGCAGTCGGATCCTTTGTTGGATGGCCGTCAGATCTAATTTTCTCAGATGCCGAGGTATATATGTTCTAGATGATTATGAATATTTAGTATTCACATTTCAATTCAGCTACAATTATGATATTTAATCAATCCTTATTACATGGTAATGTTAGACTCCTACAAGACCCACACATAAAGCTGGTAAAGGGATTTCAAGACGCATCGAGTCGGTTGCATCTCAAAAAGAGGTACAAATATATATACCCATTGAATTATATACGCAACGATTCTGTTGCATCACAAAAAGTCATGATTTAATTTATATGAATTTTTAGGTTCCCGGTCGAAAGTTGAAAAAAGCTGGTAACGATATTCCAACGACGTCCGGGACAAAATCTTAAATTATGATGCGTCTTGAGAAAATGGTGGAAGAGTCCGATATTATGCACGGCGCCATCCGTATTGTAGATTTCGATGAAGGTGTTTTCGGAATTGCTCATTCCGAAATAATTGCAAAGGAGGACATGCAACAACTTTTTGAACACGAAGAATTGGGCATCGCTGTCATTCATACATACATATGGTACTCCGATCAATCTATTATTTACTTAGTTGAACAATTTATTTACACATTTCAATGAGTAGTCTAATGTTTATTATGTTTCTATTTAAGGTATATGTATGTAACATTGATGCGGGGAACTGAATTGTGTAACCGATTCAATTTTATTGCTGCTTCCCGTATCAACACAACGTTAATAACGAAAAATCCAACATCCGTAAAGAATGAACTAGTCGATAGATTCATGGCGGTCGGCGATAATACTACACCCAGTTTGTATTTTTTACCGTTTAATTCTGGCAACGGGTTAGATTTTCTATCTAATAATTTCATTCTAATCTATGTATATCTTTTACGTAGAAAATTTTCATGCATCTAAATTTTTGTTTTATTTTACAGTGGTCACTGGGTGTTGGTTGCTATGGATCTTTCGAGACTAATGGTGTATTATCTCGATTCGTTATCGGGTGATTGGAGTAAATATCCGAGTATGAAGAAGACGGTTGACGCGTAAGTGAAATTCCCCTAAATATTCGTGTGTATTTGTATATTTAATTATGCCTGTCAGATTGATCTCAATATACGTTTTTATTTTGTTAGGGCAATACTAAAATTTAGATCGAAAAAGAATTACCATAATAGGAAGGACATTACCTGGGTCAGAGTTCAGGTATATATTAAGTATCTTATTTTTGCTTATAATAGTGTTTGTTTTTTTGCTTATAATAGTGTTTATAAGAAATTAACTATATATATATTGTTTGTTTTTCTGTGTAGTGTCCTCAGCAAAACAATTCGGTCGATTGCGGATTTTTTGTATTGAGACTTATGAGAGATATCATTGCGTTGAATCGTATAGACATCCCAAAAATGGTATGGAATAATAACTTAGGGTTTATTTTAATATTATCGGATATTTCATCTAATTTGTTACTAAATCATGAATATGTTTTATTCTCTTAATTGTAGTACTTTGAGGAATACAAATCTTACTCAAGAGCTCATTTGGTTGAAATGAAGGATGAATTGTGTCAATTCATTGTTGATCAAAGAATCATATAGCTAGGTTGTATATTGTTGTACATATATGTATGGAATGTTGTTGTTGTATGCTGTTGTTGTATATATGTTGTATATTGTTGTTGTACTTTTACTAAATCATGAATATGTTGTTGTATATTGTTGATCAAAGAATCATATATTAATGTTGTATATATGGAGGATTAATGTTGTATATAAATGGATTCATGTTGTATATATCAATGGATTAATGGTGTATAACATTGGATTAAAGGATGAAATCAATATGAATTTTACACTTTTGCAGCATGCGAACAGGTTACCAATTAAATATCCACCTGTTTTTCAAACAATTTTTTTAAAAATAACTAACACTTTAGAGGGCGCTTTCTGTAGGAAGCGCCCTCTAAACATTTTACATTAACAACTTTAGAGGGCGCTTTGTCCAGAAAGCGCCCTCTAAACACTTTACATTGACAACTTTAGAGGGCGCTTTTTCCAGAAAGCGCCCTCTGAGGTGTCCCTTTATGGACTACTCCAGAGGGCGCTTTTTTCTGAAAGCGCACTATAATGTGGCCCTTAAAGGGCCACTTTAGACAGCGCTTTCTCCAGGAAAACAAAGCGCTGTCTTTACCTATGCCAGCGCTGTAACACCCCGATGAAATAAGGATAATTATTTAATTTAAATTAATATAATATTTATTAATTTAATTAATTAATTGGATTTTCATTATTGGATTATTATTATTATTATTATTATTATTATTGGAATAAAAGTAGAAATCAGTAAAAAGGTCCCATTTAGTAAAAGAGTTATTTTTCACGTGAAAAGGAAAAAAGAGACAGAAAAGTGAAGAAAGTGGAAAAAGAGCCAGAGAACAAGGGTTGAAGAGAGGAAGGGCTTGAAGCTACAAGATTCGCCGGATTAACTCAGGTAAGGGGGGTTTATCATCGATTAATGGGTATTATGGGATAATATGTGATGGGTAGTGAGAAACCATTGATTGCCTCTGATTGAATGATGTATGATGAATTTGTGAACTTTTGGGATGAACGAAATTTGGATTATAATTGAAGAAATTCGTAGGAATTAGAGGTAGAAAGGTTAGCAATTTGTGAAATCGAAAGTGTATGATTCGTGTTAGATGATATGAATGATTGTGTGACACCCTTCGGGGCATAATTACTCTGATTGATATTTTATTATTTTAAATAAATATTTGGGGTGTTTTAGAAGGGTGTTACATTAGTGGTATCAGAGCATAGTCGGTCGAGTCGAGTCGTAATTATTCTGTTTTCCCTGTACGGGATAGGTGTTGTGTAACCCTATCAGTACTTATTGTTTAGCTTGTTGGGTTTTCAGAATAGAGATGGCTGGAAGAGGTAGAGATGATGCTGCAATTGCTGAGGCTCTGGGTATGCTAGCTGGAGTACTTGGAGGGAATCCGAATGTGGTGGGAATGGGAGCTGCTCGTCAACTGAGTGAGTTCCAGAAGAACAATCCTCCAATGTTCAAGGGAGCGTACGATCCAGATGGTGCTCAGAAGTGGTTGAAGGAGATCGAGGGGATCTTCCGAGTGACTGAGTGTGCCGATAACCAGAAGGTCAGGTTCGGTACGCATATGCTGTCAGAGGAAGCAGATGATTGGTGGGTTGCTACCCGCACTGAGTTGGAATCTGCTGGGAATGCTGAGATCACTTGGGCTGTGTTCAGAGAGAGATTCCTGAGGAAGTATTTTCCAGAGGATGTTAGAGGAAAGAAAGAGATAGAGTTCTTGGAATTAAAGAAGGGCAATCGGTCTGTTACTGAGTATGCTGCTAAGTTCACAGAGCTGTCAAAGTATTACACTCCCTATAATGAGGCTGCTGGAGAATTTTCGAAATGTGTGAAGTTTGAGAACGGGTTGCGTCCCGAGATCAAACAGGCCATTGGGTATCAGCGGATTAGAGTGTTTTCTGATTTGGTTGACTGTTGCAGGATTTTTGAACAGGATTCCAAAGCCAGAGCAGAGAGCTATCAGCAAAGGGTTGATAGGAAAGGCAAGAATCAGAATGATCGTGGAAAACCGTATGCAGCTGGCAAAGGTTTTCAGAAGCAAAGTGGGATGAAGAGGCCTAGTGGGGGAGACTCCAGTGCCCCTGCTAAGTGTTACAGATGTGGTCAGGCTGGACATCGTTTCCATGAGTGTACCAGTAATGAGAAGAAGTGTTTCAAGTGTGGTAAAGGTGGTCATTTGGCTGCAGAGTGCCGGTTGAAGACTCTGACTTGCTTCAACTGTGGAGAGGTGGGTCATATCAGCCCACAGTGTCCTAAGCCAAAGAAGGAGAACCAGTCGGGAGGCAAGGTCTTTGCTTTATCAGGTTCTGAGACTTTTGCAGACGATCGTTTGATCCGAGGTACGTGTTATATTAATGGCTTTCCTCTTGTAGCTATTATTGACACCGGTGCTACTCATTCCTTTATATCTTTGGATTGTGCTGTGAAACTTAAGTTAGAGATATCTGAGATGCTTGGAAGTATGGTGATTGATACTCCTGCGAAGGGTTCAGTGACTACTACTTCGGTTTGTTTGAATTGTCCTTTGAGTATTTTTGGTAGAGACTTTGGGATAGACCTTGTGTGTCTTCCACTAGTGCAGATTGATGTTATCTTGGGAATGAACTGGTTGGTGTTTAACCGAGTTTCTATCAACTGTTTTGATAAGACTGTGATATTTCCTGAGATTGAAGAAGGAAAGAGTTTGTTTCTATCAGCCAGGCAGGTGAATGAGGAAGTAGCAGATGGGGCAGAGTTGTTTATGCTGTTAGCGACTTTGGAAGCTAAAGATAAACTGGCGATTTGTGATCTAGCTGTGGCGTGTGATTTTCCTGATGTGTTTCCGGAAGAAGTGAACGAATTACCGCCAGAGCGTGAAGTTGAGTTCTCGATTGATTTGGTACCTGGTACTCGGCCGATATCGATGGCTCCGTATCGTATGTCTGCTGTTGAGTTAGCTGAATTGAAGAGTCAGTTAGAAGATCTGTTGGATAAGAAATTTATTCGTCCGAGTGTGTCACCGTGGGGTGCACCAGTGTTGTTGGTTAAGAAGAAAGAAGGTACTATGAGGTTGTGTGTAGACTACAGGCAACTGAATAAAGTGACGATCAAGAATCGGTATCCTTTGCCGAGGATTGATGATTTGATGGATCAGTTGGTTGGTGCGAGTGTGTTCAGCAAGATAGATTTGAGATCGGGGTATCATCAGATACGTGTGAAAACTGAGGATATTCAGAAGACTGCTTTCAGAACAAGGTATGGACATTATGAGTATTCTGTAATGCCTTTTGGTGTGACTAATGCGCCTGGAGTATTTATGGAGTATATGAATAGGATTTTCCATCCGTACCTAGATAAGTTTGTTGTGGTGTTTATTGATGACATTTTGGTGTATTCGAAATCTGAAGAAGATCATGCTGAGCATTTGAGAGTGGTTTTAGGAGTTCTACGAGAAAAGAAGTTATTTGCTAAACTGTCTAAGTGTGAATTTTGGTTAGAAGAGGTTAGTTTTCTTGGTCATGTGATTTCAAGAGGTGGTGTTGCTGTTGATCCTTCTAAGATAGAAGCGGTATCTAAGTGGGAAGCTCCGAAGTCAGTTTCTGAGATAAGAAGTTTTCTTGGACTTGCAGGTTATTATAGGAAGTTCATTGAAGGATTTTCTAAGTTGGCATTACCGTTGACGATGTTGACTAGAAAGGGGCAAGCATTTGTTTGGGACTCAAAATGTGAAGAAGGTTTCCAAGAGTTAAAGAGAAGGTTGACTACTGCTCCTATTCTGATATTACCGAGTTCGTCGGAACCATTTGAGGTTTACTGTGATGCTTCATTGTTGGGTTTGGGTGGTGTGTTGATGCAGAATAAGCAGGTCATAGCTTATGCTTCGAGACAATTGAGGATTCATGAGAGGAACTATCCGACACACGATTTAGAGTTGGCAGCTGTGGTATTTGTTCTGAAGTTATGGAGGCATTACTTGTATGGGTCAAGATTTGAAGTTTTCAGTGACCATAAAAGTTTAAAGTATTTGTTTGATCAGAAAGGACTGAATATGAGACAGAGGAGATGGTTAGAATTTTTGAAGGATTATGAATTTGGTTTGAATTACCATCCGGGTAAAGCAAACGTAGTGGCTGATGCATTGAGTCGGAAATCATTGCATATGTCTATGTTAATGGTTAAGGAATTGGATTTAATTGAGCAGTTTAGAGACTTGAGTTTGGTGTGTGAGAGTACTCACAATAGTGTTAAATTGGGAATGTTGAAGTTAACGAGTGGTATTCTGGATGAGATTAGAGAGGGTCAGAAATCCGATGTGCTTTTGGTTGATAAGTTGACTCTAGTGAATCAAGGTCAAGGTGTTGAATTCAGAGTGGATGAGAATGGTGTTTTGAAATTTGGTAATCGGGTGTGTATTCCGGATGTTACCGAACTTAAGAAGAGTATCCTGGACGAAGGACATCGTAGTGGCCTGAGTATTCATCCTGGAGCTACGAAGATGTATCAGGATTTGAAAAAGTTATTTTGGTGGCCGGGAATGAAAAGAGAAATTGCGAGTTTTGTTTATTCTTGTTTGACTTGTCAGAAGTCAAAGATTGAGCATCAGAAGCCGTCTGGGCTAATGCACCTGTTGGCTATTCCGGAGTGGAAATGGGACAGTATCAGTATGGATTTTGTTTCTGGTTTACCGAGGACAACTAAGAATTTCGAAGCTATTTGGGTGATTGTTGACAGATTGACGAAGTCGGCTCATTTCATTCCGATCAGAATGGATTATCCGTTAGAGAGATTAGCCGAGTTGTATATTGAGAAGATTGTAAGTTTGCATGGTATTCCATCTAGTATTGTTTCGGACAGAGATCCTAGATTTACATCGAAGTTTTGGGAAGGTTTGCAGAGGGCTTTGGGAACTAAGCTGAGATTGAGTTCTGCATATCATCCGCAAACTGATGGTCAGACTGAGAGGACGATTCAGTCACTAGAGGACCTTTTGAGGGCTTGTGTTTTGGAAAAGGGAGGTTCTTGGGATAGTTATTTACCTTTGATTGAGTTTACCTACAACAATAGTTTTCATTCGAGCATTGGTATGGCACCGTTTGAAGCTTTGTATGGTAGGAGATGTCGGACACCTTTATGTTGGTATGAGTCCGGTGAGAGTGCTGTGGTTGGACCGGAGATTGTTCAACAGACCACGGAAAAGATTAAGATGATTCAAGAGAAGATGAGAATTGCTCAGAGTCGTCAGAAGAGCTATCATGATAAGAGGAGGAAGTCACTTGAGTTCCAAGAGGGAGATCATGTGTTTCTTCGTGTTACTCCGATAACTGGGGTTGGTCGAGCTTTGAAGTCAAAGAAGTTGACACCTCGATTTATTGGTCCTTATCAGATTTTGGAGAGGATAGGGGAGGTAGCCTATCGTATCGCTTTACCGCCGTCACTTGCGAATTTGCATGAAGTTTTTCATGTGTCTCAGTTGAGGAGGTACATTCATGATCCGTCGCATGTGGTCCAAGTAGATGATGTCCAGGTGAGAGATAACCTGACTGTTGAAACATCACCTATGAGGATTGAGGATCGAGAGTTGAAGCAGTTGCGGGGTAAAGAGATTGCTTTGGTAAAGGTAGCTTGGGGAGGACCAGCAGGTGGCAATGTGACCTGGGAACTTGAGAGTCAGATGAAGGAGTCTTATCCTGAGTTATTCACTTGAGGTATGTTTTCGAGGACGAAAACTCTTTTAGTGGGGGAGAGTTGTAACACCCCGATGAAATAAGGATAATTATTTAATTTAAATTAATATAATATTTATTAATTTAATTAATTAATTGGATTTTCATTATTGGATTATTATTATTATTATTATTATTGGAATAAAAGTAGAAATCAGTAAAAAGGTCCCATTTAGTAAAAGAGTTATTTTTCACGTGAAAAGGAAAAAGAGACAGAAAAGTGAAGAAAGTGGAAAAAGAGCCAGAGAACAAGGGTTGAAGAGAGGAAGGGCTTGAAGCTACAAGATTCGCCGGATTAACTCAGGTAAGGGGGGTTTATCATCGATTAATGGGTATTATGGGATAATATGTGATGGGTAGTGAGAAACCATTGATTGCCTCTGATTGAATGATGTATGATGAATTTGTGAACTTTTGGGATGAACGAAATTTGGATTATAATTGAAGAAATTCGTAGGAATTAGAGGTAGAAAGGTTAGCAATTTGTGAAATCGAAAGTGTATGATTCGTGTTAGATGATATGAATGATTGTGTGACACCCTTCGGGGCATAATTACTCTGATTGATATTTTATTATTTTAAATAAATATTTGGGGTGTTTTAGAAGGGTGTTACATTAGTGGTATCAGAGCATAGTCGGTCGAGTCGAGTCGTAATTATTCTGTTTTCCCTGTACGGGATAGGTGTTGTGTAACCCTATCAGTACTTATTGTTTAGCTTGTTGGGTTTTCAGAATAGAGATGGCTGGAAGAGGTAGAGATGATGCTGCAATTGCTGAGGCTCTGGGTATGCTAGCTGGAGTACTTGGAGGGAATCCGAATGTGGTGGGAATGGGAGCTGCTCGTCAACTGAGTGAGTTCCAGAAGAACAATCCTCCAATGTTCAAGGGAGCGTACGATCCAGATGGTGCTCAGAAGTGGTTGAAGGAGATCGAGAGGATCTTCCGAGTGACTGAGTGTGCCGATAACCAGAAGGTCAGGTTCGGTACGCATATGCTGTCAGAGGAAGCAGATGATTGGTGGGTTGCTACCCGCACTGAGTTGGAATCTGCTGGGAATGCTGAGATCACTTGGGCTGTGTTCAGAGAGAGATTCCTGAGGAAGTATTTTCTAGAGGATGTTAGAGGAAAGAAAGAGATAGAGTTCTTGGAATTAAAGCAGGGCAATCGGTCTTTACTGAGTATGCTGCTAAGTTCACAGAGCTGTCAAAGTATTACACTCCCTATAATGAGGCTGCTGGAGAATTTTCGAAATGTGTGAAGTTTGAGAACGGGTTGCGTCCCGAGATCAAACAGGCCATTGGGTATCAGCGGATTAGAGTGTTTTCTGATTTGGTTGACTGTTGCAGGATTTTTGAACAGGATTCCAAAGCCAGAGCAGAGAGCTATCAGCAAAGGGTTGATAGGAAAGGCAAGAATCAGAATGATCGTGGAAAACCGTATGCAGCTGGCAAAGGTTTTCAGAAGCAAAGTGGGATGAAGAGGCCTAGTGGGGGAGACTCCAGTGCCCCTGCTAAGTGTTACAGATGTGGTCAGGCTGGACATCGTTTCCATGAGTGTACCAGTAATGAGAAGAAGTGTTTCAAGTGTGGTAAAGGTGGTCATTTGGCTGCAGAGTGCCGGTTGAAGACTCTGACTTGCTTCAACTGTGGAGAGGTGGGTCATATCAGCCCACAGTGTCCTAAGCCAAAGAAGGAGAACCAGTCGGGAGGCAAGGTCTTTGCTTTATCAGGTTCTGAGACTTTTGCAGACGATCGTTTGATCCGAGGTACGTGTTATATTAATGGCTTTCCTCTTGTAGCTATTATTGACACCGGTGCTACTCATTCCTTTATATCTTTGGATTGTGCTGTGAAACTTAAGTTAGAGATATCTGAGATGCTTGGAAGTATGGTGATTGATACTCCTGCGAAGGGTTCAGTGACTACTACTTCGGTTTGTTTGAATTGTCCTTTGAGTATTTTTGGTAGAGACTTTGGGATAGACCTTGTGTGTCTTCCACTAGTGCAGATTGATGTTATCTTGGGAATGAACTGGTTGGTGTTTAACCGAGTTTCTATCAACTGTTTTGATAAGACTGTGATATTTCCTGAGATTGAAGAAGGAAAGAGTTTGTTTCTATCAGCCAGGCAGGTGAATGAGGAAGTAGCAGATGGGGCAGAGTTGTTTATGCTGTTAGCGACTTTGGAAGCTAAAGATAAACTGGCGATTTGTGATCTAGCTGTGGCGTGTGATTTTCCTGATGTGTTTCCGGAAGAAGTGAACGAATTACCGCCAGAGCGTGAAGTTGAGTTCTCGATTGATTTGGTACCTGGTACTCGGCCGATATCGATGGCTCCGTATCGTATGCCTGCTGTTGAGTTAGCTGAATTGAAGAGTCAGTTAGAAGATCTGTTGGATAAGAAATTTATTCGTCCGAGTGTGTCACCGTGGGGTGCACCAGTGTTGTTGGTTAAGAAGAAAGAAGGTACTATGAGGTTGTGTGTAGACTACAGGCAACTGAATAAAGTGACGATCAAGAATCGGTATCCTTTGCCGAGGATTGATGATTTGATGGATCAGTTGGTTGGTGCGAGTGTGTTCAGCAAGATAGATTTGAGATCGGGGTATCATCAGATACGTGTGAAAACTGAGGATATTCAGAAGACTGCTTTCAGAACAAGGTATGGACATTATGAGTATTCTGTAATGCCTTTTGGTGTGACTAATGCGCCTGGAGTATTTATGGAGTATATGAATAGGATTTTCCATCCGTACCTAGATAAGTTTGTTGTGGTGTTTATTGATGACATTTTGGTGTATTCGAAATCTGAAGAAGATCATGCTGAGCATTTGAGAGTGGTTTTAGGAGTTCTACGAGAAAAGAAGTTATTTGCTAAACTGTCTAAGTGTGAATTTTGGTTAGAAGAGGTTAGTTTTCTTGGTCATGTGATTTCAAGAGGTGGTGTTGCTGTTGATCCTTCTAAGATAGAAGCGGTATCTAAGTGGGAAGCTCCGAAGTCAGTTTCTGAGATAAGAAGTTTTCTTGGACTTGCAGGTTATTATAGGAAGTTCATTGAAGGATTTTCTAAGTTGGCATTACCGTTGACGATGTTGACTAGAAAGGGGCAAGCATTTGTTTGGGACTCAAAATGTGAAGAAGGTTTCCAAGAGTTAAAGAGAAGGTTGACTACTGCTCCTATTCTGATATTACCGAGTTCGTCGGAACCATTTGAGGTTTACTGTGATGCTTCATTGTTGGGTTTGGGTGGTGTGTTGATGCAGAATAAGCAGGTCATAGCTTATGCTTCGAGACAATTGAGGATTCATGAGAGGAACTATCCGACACACGATTTAGAGTTGGCAGCTGTGGTATTTGTTCTGAAGTTATGGAGGCATTACTTGTATGGGTCAAGATTTGAAGTTTTCAGTGACCATAAAAGTTTAAAGTATTTGTTTGATCAGAAAGAACTGAATATGAGACAGAGGAGATGGTTAGAATTTTTGAAGGATTATGAATTTGGTTTGAATTACCATCCGGGTAAAGCAAACGTAGTGGCTGATGCATTGAGTCGGAAATCATTGCATATGTCTATGTTAATGGTTAAGGAATTGGATTTAATTGAGCAGTTTAGAGACTTGAGTTTGGTGTGTGAGAGTACTCACAATAGTGTTAAATTGGGAATGTTGAAGTTAACGAGTGGTATTCTGGATGAGATTAGAGAGGGTCAGAAATCCGATGTGCTTTTGGTTGATAAGTTGACTCTAGTGAATCAAGGTCAAGGTGTTGAATTCAGAGTGGATGAGAATGGTGTTTTGAAATTTGGTAATCGGGTGTGTATTCCGGATGTTACCGAACTTAAGAAGAGTATCCTGGACGAAGGACATCGTAGTGGCCTGAGTATTCATCCTGGAGCTACGAAGATGTATCAGGATTTGAAAAAGTTATTTTGGTGGCCGGGAATGAAAAGAGAAATTGCGAGTTTTGTTTATTCTTGTTTGACTTGTCAGAAGTCAAAGATTGAGCATCAGAAGCCGTCTGGGCTAATGCAACCTTTGGCTATTCCGGAGTGGAAATGGGACAGTATCAGTATGGATTTTGTTTCTGGTTTACCGAGGACAACTAAGAATTTCGAAGCTATTTGGGTGATTGTTGACAGATTGACGAAGTCGGCTCATTTCATTCCGATCAGAATGGATTATCCGTTAGAGAGATTAGCCGAGTTGTATATTGAGAAGATTGTAAGTTTGCATGGTATTCCATCTAGTATTGTTTCGGACAGAGATCCTAGATTTACATCGAAGTTTTGGGAAGGTTTGCAGAGGGCTTTGGGAACTAAGCTGAGATTGAGTTCTGCATATCATCCGCAAACTGATGGTCAGACTGAGAGGACGATTCAGTCACTAGAGGACCTTTTGAGGGCTTGTGTTTTGGAAAAGGGAGGTTCTTGGGATAGTTATTTACCTTTGATTGAGTTTACCTACAACAATAGTTTTCATTCGAGCATTGGTATGGCACCGTTTGAAGCTTTGTATGGTAGGAGATGTCGGACACCTTTATGTTGGTATGAGTCCGGTGAGAGTGCTGTGGTTGGACCGGAGATTGTTCAACAGACCACGGAAAAGATTAAGATGATTCAAGAGAAGATGAGAATTGCTCAGAGTCGTCAGAAGAGCTATCATGATAAGAGGAGGAAGTCACTTGAGTTCCAAGAGGGAGATCATGTGTTTCTTCGTGTTACTCCGATAACTGGGGTTGGTCGAGCTTTGAAGTCAAAGAAGTTGACACCTCGATTTATTGGTCCTTATCAGATTTTGGAGAGGATAGGGGAGGTAGCCTATCGTATCGCTTTACCGCCGTCACTTGCGAATTTGCATGAAGTTTTTCATGTGTCTCAGTTGAGGAGGTACATTCATGATCCGTCGCATGTGGTCCAAGTAGATGATGTCCAGGTGAGAGATAACCTGACTGTTGAAACATCACCTATGAGGATTGAGGATCGAGAGTTGAAGCAGTTGCGGGGTAAAGAGATTGCTTTGGTAAAGGTAGCTTGGGGAGGACCAGCAGGTGGCAATGTGACCTGGGAACTTGAGAGTCAGATGAAGGAGTCTTATCCTGAGTTATTCACTTGAGGTATGTTTTCGAGGACGAAAACTCTTTTAGTGGGGGAGAGTTGTAACACCCCGATGAAATAAGGATAATTATTTAATTTAAATTAATATAATATTTATTAATTTAATTAATTAATTGGATTTTCATTATTGGATTATTATTATTATTATTATTATTGGAATAAAAGTAGAAATCAGTAAAAAGGTCCCATTTAGTAAAAGAGTTATTTTTCACGTGAAAAGGAAAAAAGAGACAGAAAAGTGAAGAAAGTGGAAAAAGAGCCAGAGAACAAGGGTTGAAGAGAGGAAGGGCTTGAAGCTACAAGATTCGCCGGATTAACTCAGGTAAGGGGGGTTTATCATCGATTAATGGGTATTATGGGATAATATGTGATGGGTAGTGAGAAACCATTGATTGCCTCTGATTGAATGATGTATGATGAATTTGTGAACTTTTGGGATGAACGAAATTTGGATTATAATTGAAGAAATTCGTAGGAATTAGAGGTAGAAAGGTTAGCAATTTGTGAAATCGAAAGTGTATGATTCGTGTTAGATGATATGAATGATTGTGTGACACCCTTCGGGGCATAATTACTCTGATTGATATTTTATTATTTTAAATAAATATTTGGGGTGTTTTAGAAGGGTGTTACAAGCGCCACTTTAGAGGGCGCTTAAAAATGCTGTTATAGGCCAAAATAAGCGCCATATTTTCCCTTATTTGGCGTAGTGTTTATATCGGATTGACCCGCTATGAGAATACTATATAGAAAGTTATGCAAAGTCTCATAAGTTATTCTCATGGTGATAATGGTGTATACCACTCTTCGACCTGAAACCACTATGGATCCTAGATGTAGAGTCGAGTGCTTTATTGCTGATCCAACTTTGTCCGTAACTGGATAACCATAAAGACAGTTGATGGGTACTCCACAAAGCATGCTGAGGGACATGAGTGTCCTAGATGGAATTTTCCCATCCTGCGTAACAGGATAAATGTCTATGGGCCCAATATTGAACTGGACAAGGATGACACGGTTTATACCTTGTGTTCAATATAGACATAAGGGGAAAAGGGTAATTGTACAGATAAGTATTATCACAAAAGGATTTGTCAGATCACATGACATTTTCGTGTCTTGGGTAGCAGTGATGTGTTGCTAGATACCGCTCACTGTTTATTATGTTAAATGCGTGATTTAATATAATTGCCAACGTCGCGAAAACCTACAGGGTCACACACAAAGGACGGATTGATGAGAAATAGAGTAACTAAGGAACACCGTAAGGTACGGTGCACTTAAGTGGAATACGAAATACGGTAAGGTACCAAATACTTAAGTGATTTTGGCATATTATGAGATATGGACCAAAATACACTTAAGTGGGCTTTTTAGCTTGAAGCCCATACAAGTGGTTCTATAAATAGAACCCCTTGGGTAGAAGCATTGTCACTCCACTCATACTGAAACTCAACTAAAGACTTGGAATTTCGTTTGCCACTCTCTCTCACTCAAAGCCTTCATTCGTACCAGCTAGCACTAAGATTGAAGGAATCCGTTCGTGTGGACTGAGTAGAGACGTTGTCATCGTTCAACGTTCGTGATCGCTCCGTGGATTTGTATCCAAGGTTTTGATCGTTGCAAGAGATCTGCACCAAAGGTTTGAATCGCCACAAGAGGTAACGATTCTATCACTGATCATGCCCATTCTTAAGGATCACTAAATGGAGAAATTTTTAAATTCCGTTGCGCCTTAGATGGCAATTCTCCTTCAGTTTGCAACCTACGCAGCATGTGATTGGTTGCATGGATGGCAAAGTAGAGTAGCCATAGCCTTAGGCGCATGCATGTGATATTCACATGCAAGGAAGAGGCATCCATTGTCTTGGCGCCTACATGTGAATATTCACATGCAATGAAGAGGCGCCCTTGCTCTTGGCGCCTAGGAGTCTTTATCATAAAGGGGCACCCTTGGTCTTGGCGCCTAGGTTGCTTTATGCGCCTAGGGAATAGGCGCCTGTTTGGACTATTAGGGCAAAGATTCTCTTGTGAGATTCTTGTGTGCAGAGATTCCTTGGGCGCATGCATTATGTGTTCTTGTCACTGCATGCATTCCTTGTGTGTTCTTGTCACTGCATGGTTAAGTCTGTGAAGATGAATAGCGTGATCAATGCGTTCAACGTTTACGCTATTTAAGTGCATTTGAATAACATATCAATGCATTCAATTTAAGTATAGAAAAGAAAGTTAGATTTAAAAAAATGTCTTCCTTACAATGTTACATGATCAATGCCCATATCGAAGGTGAAATTTTTGAGCATCAACTATTCGGTTTTTGTTTTCGCAACACAGAGGTAACTCGGTTTACAATAAATCGACGATCAGATTTTTCACATCTGAAACAAAGAATAGAAAAGAAATTGCAGTGCAGTCCTGTTGGCCAAATCATCTATAAAAATCCGGTTTGGTTTGCAGAAAACCAGGTGAAGTTTTATCAAAAGAAGATTTGAGATGATGAAGATGTTCAACATATGTTTCTCAGTCACGAAAAATATGGGAACAACAATATAGATTTGTATATATTACCACAACAACAACAAGTGTCTCAGTTCATTGATCAGTCACAAGTGTTTTGTGAAACTGATGATGAACAAGCTGAGGTGAATGTTGTAGATGACGAAGAGGAAGAAGCTGAGATCTTGGTTGATTCAATGGTGAGCACTGATGAGGAAGAGTAGCCATTACCAGCTAGTCATGTATATTGTCCACCTCAACACATGACAAGGTTGAATTTGGGTTCCGATGAACCTTCATCAGATATATGGTGCAATCCTTATGTGCAAATGCAAGGATCTTTGAAACAAGGAGACACATTTCGCACAAAAGAGGATTGTATAAAAGCCATAAAAAAATTCACATGCAACTATCAGTTGATTTCAGAGTTGATAGAACTAATGCTTTGAGGTACAAAATTTATTGTTCGAATGAGCACTGCTTTTTCAGCTTGTCAGCTTCGTACCGGAAGAGGAGCGATTCTTGGGAGATTGGACCCATGGGCCCAGTTCACACATGCATGCTGACAAACCCAATGCAAGATCATCGGAAACTAAGCTCTCAACTAATATGCGATGAAATATTGTCTGTCATTGGAGATAATATATCCTTAAAGGTGAGTACAATAATCTCGCATATTAGGGCAGAGTACCAGTACACTCCATTGTATAGGAAGGCATGGATATCTAGGACTAAGGTTGTTGAAAAAGTGTTTGAAAATTGGGAGGAGTCTTACAAACAACTTCCAAAATACTTGTTGGCTATCAAACAGTATGCTCCAGGGACTATTGTCAAGTTGGAAACGTTGCCCGCGTATAGACAAGACGGGACGTGTGCTATTGGAAATGGAATATTCCACCGTCTCTTCTGGGCGTATCAACCATGCATCATAGGGTTTTCTTTCTATAAACCTATTATACAAATTGATGGTACATGATTGTACGGGAAATACAAAGGAACATTACTGAGGGAAGTGGCACAAGATGGCAACAACAATATTTTTCCAAACGCCTTTTCCCTTGTTGAAGGGGAGATTGTTGAGGGATGGAGTTTTTTCCTAAGAAATCTACGATTGCACGTTGCACCGCAACCTAACTTATGTTTGATCTCCGACAGACACCCTTCAATCATCAGTGCATATAATAACATTGATAATGGTTGGCAAGATCCTCCTTCGACGCATGTCTTCTGTATTAGATATATTGCTCAGAACTTCATGCGGGAAATCAAAGACAAGACGTTACGGAAGAAGGTTGTCAACGCAGGTTATGCATTGTCAGAACCTTCTTTCAAACACTACCGCGAAGAAATAAGATTGTCAAACGCAGATGCAGTACGGTAGATCGATAATATTCCATTGGAGAAGTGGACCAGGGCATACAACAACGGTCAATGTTGGGGCCAAATGACAATAAATCTTATGGAATCAATGAACTCTGTCTTCAAAAGAATCCGTAACCTACCTATAACCACTTTGGTGCAGGAAACATATTTCAGGCTAGGGGTTCTATTTGAGACCAGACGTTCCAAATGGAGTTTAGTGTTGCAATATGGGCAGTTGTTTAGTGATGCTTCAATGAAACTCATTAGACATGAAGCTGCCAAAGAAAACACACATGAGGTCACGGTGTTTGACCACACTAAAGGTTGGTATAGTGTTGCTGAGTCCATAGATCACAATGAGGGCATGCTGATGGGACAGTACAGAGTCGAACTAGATAGAGGTTGGTGCGACTGCGGAAAGTTCCAAGCCTTTCATACGCCCTGCTCCCATGTTATTGCGGCATGTTCAAAGGTTCGAAGGGATCCATCCTACTTGTTATCTGAAGTTTACTAAGTCACCAGCCTATCAAATGTTTATAAAATTAGTTTTTCCGTAGTAGCAAAAGAGGATTACTGGCCAGAACATCAAGGCGACATCGTCTAACACAACGAAGTTATGCGAAGGAAGAAAAATGGTCGCCCAAACAGCACCCGCATTCGAACCGAAATGGATATGGCGAATAAAATGGTTAGACGATGTAGTTCATGCCGTCAGCCAGGTCACAATCGTACTGACTATCCTAGTATTGGAACGAGCACAACCAGATAAACTCACATGTACCTCTGTTGCAATATTTGAAAAATTAAATTTATTTCATATTATAAGTTTGTGAGTAAATATCATTACATAAACAATAAGACAAACAATTAAAATAACTATAATACAAGAACTATGCGATTACAACCATCAAAACAATTTTGAACATGTAATGCATCATCCTATGAACGTCTCGGTCAATCTTGATATCCACCCATTCATGCACTTTTCCATTTTGGTTGAACGTTGACACAAGCCATTGGATTTTTCTAATCCTTTCACCATATCCAATTTCTCCATCTAACCAACCGTTAAAAATCCGATAAAGACATTCAAACGAATCTATATTCTAGAGTCGAATCTTTATCGAAAATGCAACAGTGGAAAATATTAAATCGATATTTTGCTTGTGAATGTATTCAGACATGGTTAAAACTCAAAAACTTGAAGGAGAGTGGAGTTGAATGAAATAAAATATGGTTGTAGGGGAAGATTTTATGTGGAAAATATTGCATACAGGGCGAGGTATTTATAGTGAGGAGATATAAAATGCATGCGCCAACAGGATAGGCGCCTGACATGTTAAGACATGTAGGCGCCATAGGCATTGACGCCTACTCAAGAGGCACAATGTAGGCGTTATAGGCATTGGCGCCTCCTCATGAGGCTTCTAAAGCAGGCTCCTAAGGCCTTGACGCCTCCTCTTGCGGCAAGACGATGTGCCAGTTCATCTGGCGCATCTGTTTTTAAAAGTGGTTATTTTGGATTTTATTTTGAAAAATTGTTATTTTGGAATTAACTTTGAAAATGGTGGTTATTTTTTAAAAAATCGAATTTTGCAATATTGCAACAATATTGAAATATTGTTTGAAACATATAAATATCATTAATAAAAAAAAGGTAAACAAAAAAGAAAAAAAGTTAAAATATATTTTTTATTTATTTTCTAATTTTTGTTTAAACATTTTTTTTTATTTTTTTATTTTCACAAAAGGATGATGAGTCAGTGTCACCTCAAGCATTTGGAGGAGACCATGTAGAGTTGCCACTATGCACTATATATCCATACCGTACTGCCAGACATATCTGAAACGAAAAGGTAAATTTAGTTGGAGTCATTCTTTTTAAATTATGTTGAAATTCTAGTTATCAGACTTTAGATGTCACACGGGTTGTTATGACATCCAATTCTGCACAGACAGGAATTATGCAGAACTTAAACGTAAGTGCAGTAAATAACACAAGTAATTGTTTACCCAGTTCAGTCCAACATGACCTACATCTGGGGGCTACCAAGCCAGGGAGGAAATCCACTATTAGTAGTATCAATTCAAAGCTAAACTCACCCGTTTACAACTTATCACTTAATCCCTACCCAATGCAATTTCAATCTTACACTAAGATCAGAGTTCCTACTCACTCCCCCTCAATCACCTCAGTGATTACTACCTTTAATCAATATTAAAGACAATTTGAAGTCACACTTCAAACAACTCTTGATTGTGCTTCACAGCTTTAATCAAGATACACAGCACTCACGCTTAAAAGCTTTGAGCGACACAACACTTACAACTCAATGAACACCCTATGCCATAGCAATCATCTACTTGATAATGGCTTGGCTTACAAGATACGTCTAATACAAGACTCACAAAAATACAGCAGTGAAGTATGATGGACACACAAAATCTTCACGCCTCAAAATCCCCGAAACTGAATGAAGGAACGCCTTCCTTTTATATTGCAGTACCTGGGCTTTTGCACCTGTATTCTCCTGAATTTAAGGTCACGCGAGTTCCCATAAATTCAACATTTAGGTTACTAACAAATAGGCTATTTGTTAGGTTCATTAAATGTAGCTTGGTTGTTGATTTCCTGGATTTTCTCTCAGCTGTTGAGTCCCTGAAGAATAGCCTGAGAAAAAGCTGAAACAGAAAACTGAACAACCTACAATATAGCATATGCTGTCAGGAATGAATGTCACGACATTCAGCTTGACATCAAGGTCCATATGCTGAGTCTGTTTTTCCAGAACACAGACTGTACAATTTTGCTGACCTGTACATGATCAAAATGACCATACTACAGTAACAACTTACATTAATAAATGTCAAAGTGTCCAATTTAACATTTACACATTTGGCCTTAAGTTATTTCTGTTATTCTCTTGAAGAACATACTAAGTAACATGCTGAAGTATAGCAGAACACCACTCTGTCTAATGTTCAGTAGCTGCTGTTGTAACACCTCAAAATTTGTCCTCCTCTCTTGGGACTAGCATAACATATTACATATCATTTTAGGTCATTAGGCATTGCATATTGCATATCATGTGGTTACATTGTGCAAGCCAGTTTCCCAAGTCTTGATCAGAAGATAGGAGGTCATGGTGCAAGCCTAGGGTTTTATTGAATGATCATTAGCCATCTGAGGATTGGACTATGAATTAGGGTTTCATGATTCTCAAAGGGATTGGTCTTCATCTTGGTTGAAGTGATACATCATCATCATCATGGTTTGTCATCATCAAGTGTTTGATCAGGATTCCTTGAGATTAGGGTTTTGACCACTGGTCAACCCTAATCAGTTGCATTGGGCCAATCAGGGCATGGCTAGGAGATGGGGTCTATGGTGGATATGGGGATCATTTTATGATTATATGGAGCTAATTGAGGCTAGGGTTTCATCCTTGGGCCATTTCATTAGAAGATTGGAGCTCAGCTTGATCAATGCATTGCCAGATTCATCTATCAATTGAAAAAGTCAACTGTGGTCAACTGTGCTTGATTTAATGGATTTGGAGATGGGAATGAGTTGGATACACTTCATTCATGTTGAAATAAGTGTTATTTGACATGTCAAAGCTCAAGAATGGAGAAAATCAAGTCAGGACAGAAATTGCCAAAAATAGAAAGTGACTTGTAATGGAAGTTTCCAAAAATGGAAAGTTTTTGACCACAAAATTACATGTCCAAGGAAGCTTCAAATGAAAATTTGTTCAACATGAAAGTTGTAGATATTGATCTCAACTTTCCAAAAAGTCCAAGAACATGAAATTCCCATGTATGGTTGGCAAGTTATGGTCCATTCAATTTCAAAAATGACCCATAATCAGAGGGGCATAACTTCCACATGGAGTGTCCAAATTGGATGATCTTTTTATGTGCAAACTCCATTTGACATGTACTTTCATGGTGCATAATTGGAATTCATTAAAAATGGTCAATGCAAAAAGTCAATTTTCAAGTGTACAGTTAAAAATCCAAGGGCAAAATGGTCCAAGTTGAGAAATAATGGGAATTTTGGCATGGGGATTTTTGCAACACCTCACAAATGCAAATTAGAAATTGTTTCAACTGTCATAACATGTTAAGGTTCAATATTTGACCAAGTCATTTTGGAATTGTACTTGAAAATGCATTTTGTGGCATGACATGGTGAAAATGAGAATTACAAGTCCAATTGCCATGAGACAAGTGCCAACACATCACAACTGGTATTTGGAGAGTGTGTGAGCTGTCATACAGCTGTCACAAGGCCTGATGTGAAATACCAATTTTGCCCTTGCTTAGTAAAATGCATTTTTGCTAATCACATTTCATTTTGGTTAATTGGATGATTAAGAGTGTGATTAAGGGGAGGTATATATCACTAATCATAACTAACTTTGAGATCAGAATCACATTTCACAAGAATTCAACAAAATTTTCCCTCCAAAATTCTCCAAAAGCTCAAGAACATTCAAGAACAAAATTGAGCAAAACTCCTTCAATTCTCCATCAAATCGTGTGATTCTTTTTGCTGCCATCTCCATTCAT
Organism: Lathyrus oleraceus; assembly: GCF_024323335.1. NCBI lineage: Eukaryota > Viridiplantae > Streptophyta > Magnoliopsida > Fabales > Fabaceae > Lathyrus > Lathyrus oleraceus. The sequence goes on from NC_066579.1 coordinate 377,194,014, forward strand.
CTTCTTCTTCAACTGTTTTGGAAAAGCAACATCAAAATCTCCACGAATCTCCACTGTCCATTCTTGATGCATCCATGGCAAAATGAAATTCTGTCCACTAGAAGTGACATTGGATCGAGCTGAGCATTAAAGTCATCTTCCCTAGCATCATTCTTCATCTGTTTTGAGAATTCACGCGCAATAGCTCAAGGATTCATCACTGCCTTCAAATTAAGGTGAGATTTCGAATCTCATGATTTGATGAGTTGTTATATGCGTTTTATAGAGTGTTCAACATAGATGATTGTGATGCCTTTAGTTTTTGAAATGGATGATTATAGAGAGAGATATTTCGATTTGAAGTTGTGATGTGAAAACCTAATTCGCTCGATCCAAGAGATTTAGGAAGAATTAGGATAATCGTGTACGTATTTGGAATCCTGATGATGAGACCTTTCCAATGACTATCCATTTGTAATTTTTCATGGAGGTTTGATGTTCTTGGATATTGATGATTTTCTAGAAAACACGATGAAGATGAAGCAGAATTCTGGAAATTTGCATCGTTCGATCCATTTTGTTCGCAGGCCAATTCAAACTTTTGTTTCCCGCCTGTGTCCACCATTAGCGCAGTGACAACACATTTAGTGATGCTGTGCGTTTTGGACCCTGAGTGTCATATTTACGAACGTGCCACTGGACTAAATTAAATCCATTTAATTAAATAAAACACTTAATAATTATTTCATAATTCATTCAAATTTTAAAAAATCATAGAAAAATAATTATTAATCCAAAAATAATGAGACTTTTTTTGTTAGATCCCAAATTCAATCTATTTTTTTATAGGCATAATACCATAAGTTGTGCATGGAGAAATGTTGACCTGGCCTATTGAACTTTGACTTGTATGCATATTTTGTATGTTTTGCCATTTTCAACATGAAATGCTCATACATTTAAAGAAATGATTGAAATTTTTTGTGCTCATTCTAGACATGTTGATGGTGATTCCCATATATGGTTTGTGATTTTTGGATACCTGATGTTTGAGATATGATTTTTTGAATCTAGGTGTGACAATTTGTGTCACACCTAGCTAGGTCAACTTCATGAATTTATTTGCATGACCTATGATTGTTTGATTGAGTTGAAATTTTGCATGGATGATCATTGATATGTTGAGATGTCATGAGAATTTTTCTGGATTTTTCTATGGCATTTTCCATTTGATTGATAATTTTCTTCACTGTATGTTCATTGTGCAAGCTTGTGTGACACATGTTTGTATATCTTGTGTGAAATTCTCACATGGTTTTGGATGAAAGTGAAATTTGGTATGTTGATTAGAGACACATTGTAGGACATCCCTGTTTTGGTCCCATTCATTTCTTAAATGTTCTCACTGATTTATGAATTTTTGAAGTGAATGCATGTGTTGATACCTTGAATTGGCTTGAATAATTGTGTCGGGATTTCTTGATTTTCATTGACCTAGTTCCTTTTGTCCAATTGAGCTGAAAATTGACATGCTATACCTTGAATATGTCCTGTTTATGTGTGAATTATTTGAGGATTTTTGGAATTATTTTGGTATGCTTTTGATGGAATTCATTCTGTTTGGACATTGGATGTTGCATTTGACCTAGTTTGACTTGTTTTGGTCATGAAATGAATATGGTGAATGATATGAGTATGGGATCAATTGAATTTGCTTTCTATTTGTGTTACTTTGGTTTTGGTTGAGAATTGCTTGCTGTTTAGGATTTTTTCTCCCTTGTGGACCCTAGGCTTGGCCTAGGGGTCTAGTTTCTCACATTTGGTTTGACTTTTCAGGATGAAATGCATAATGCTCAAGGAGAATGCTTCAAGTCAATTAAATTGAGATTGTTTGGTGTTGTGAACTAACATGACTTTGTGTTGTAGGATTGGAAGCTTGAGCTTGAGCTTATAGCTTGCACTCGTGTGCATTAACTTGTGTTGCTTTGTACAGATTAACTGATTACCATTTGCTGTTTACTGTTTGTCTGTCTGAGTACTGATGATACTTGATTGATTTCAGGTACATTTAGTCGCTTACAGTTCTTTAAGAACTTGCTTGCTGCTGCTTGGTTTTTAAACCACTTGAGGTAGGACTTCTATTCTTCATGTAGTCTGGAAGACCTGGCCTGTTACTTGGCCAGGCAACTGTCTGAAGTCCTCCTTAAGAGGCGATGTTTGTGGTTGTTTACATTTGTGCCAAGCAGGTGAAGACCTCTATGAGGCAATTGGTGGATCAAAGGGATATGCAATCTATCCCCCACTATTCTGTGAGTCGTCCCTCTGCTCACACGGCTGTGTGTTGATGCATTGGGACACAAACCCAAGATCCTGTGCTGTTGCACAATCGAGTCAGAGTCTTCGAGCGTAGAAGGGTCCCTCCATTCTGGACCCACGCTCCTTTGTCTGAAGCTCTCCCTGGTTAGGGATAAGAGCTGTGAAGTCTAATCTTCACTCACCTTTCATCTGCTTCACCTTAGCCTCGCAATGGCAAGGTTAAGAGCGAATACTACCCATGTACAGATGACTTGCTTCGGCAGTCAAACCCATTGTTTGAGCCTCACTTGATTGGTTATAGTGTGTGCTATGTGAATATTTTTTTGAAATGCTTGTTTTATTTTGATTGATGCCTGTATGCTTGTATGCTTGCTTTCTTCCTGGATAGGATTAGCTTGCAGTTGTGCAAGTAGGTAGAAACCTGAACATAGGGTAACGATGCATGAAAACACTAGGCTCGAGTCCAGCTCCCTGGTAGTGTGTCTTCCCTTGGTTTCTGGCTAGTTTTTCTTTCCCTTGAGGGGGAACTACATCGCCCTGATCCTCGTTCCAGACGAGGTATGTAGGCAGGAGACCGTGCGAGGTCTCTCCGGGCACTTTTTTTTCCTTTTTGTGTGTGTTGTTTGACAAGTGCTAGGCTCGAGTCCCCGACTCCTTAGCATGTTGTTGTTTGTTTGTGTTTGTTTGGTTCGGATGCTGACGTAAGTCCAGTGATTGGCTGTCGGGCTCCACGTTTGCCCTTTTGAGTGTGTTTTGGTTCGGATGCTGACGTAAGTCCAATGATTGGCTGTTGGGCTCCATGTTTGCCATCTGTTTGTGTGTTTTGTGTTGTTTGGCGTGCGTAAGCCGAACTACAGTGGCTCTGATTCTCGTTCCAGACGAGATATGTAGGCATAGGATGCGATGTCCTATCGAGCTCCCTTCTCTTAACCCCACCTGCGTTCCCCGTGTGTGTGTGTGATGTTTTAGCAACCTATTCTTTATTTTAGAACGTGGATCCCGTCGAGTACGACGGACGTGAGGGGTGCTAATACCTTCCTCTTGCGTAACCGACTCCCTTACCCTTTCTCTTTGGTCGCGAGACCATTTCCTTTCCAGGTTTCTCTGAGCGTTTCCTTTCCCTATCTTGGGATAAATAACGCGCAGTGGCGGCTCTGTGTTGTGTTTTTGTTTCAGCCCGCCGGTTGTTTTTCGCGGATGCGACAGCTGGCGACTCTGCTGGGGACTATCGGATGTAGACCTGTGCTGGTCCATCTTCCCTAAGCGAGTCTCTCCTAGCGTTCTAGGATAGTTTAGGTTGCTTGTGCCGCTTTATTTATTGCATTTATTATTCTGACAGTGTATATATTTGCATAAATATTTGCATGCATCATACTATCATGTTGTTGCCGTCCTCTGTGCAGGTGGTTCCTCTGTTTGGGATGGGTGTTCTGAGTGGGGCTAAAACCCAGGCCCAAGTGTACACCTAGGATTAGCGTGGTCTCACGTCGCTCATATGCCGGTTGGGCACATTGTTGCGATGTGACATACCACAAGCCGGACGAGGTTCATCTGAGAAGTGCTCTTCCAGTGGGGTTTTCCACTTTGGTTGGGTTATCTCTTTTGAGCCGTTGACTCTGGTGACCGATCATTTCCCGGATCTTTGGTTTAGACGATCTCAGGAGAGCTACAATTGCACACCCGAAAGGGCAAACCCATTGAGTATCTCTGCCCGATTGTCGAGACTATTATCCGCCTTAGGGTGACCTGATTAGAATATACCTGTGAGGGGAGGGTGATTCTTACAGATGCATGTTCTGTTGGTGACTCAGATGGTGACTTTTGTTCCGTGGATCAGAGTCCTATTTATAAGTCGGATTTATGGCTATTTATTGCCGAGACGCCGGAGTGCTGTCCGTGTTATTTATCAGTGGGGATCCGTTTATTTCAGGATTCCCCGGGCCGATTCAGATGGTTATGGGTATCTGCTCAAAGATTGTCTGATGATGATGATGATGTATCTGTCTTCCGTTTATTTCGGAACCCGTGGGTCGAATTTGTGATTGTACATTCCTCAGATGGTTATGATTAGTTCAGAGACCGGTTTCAGTGCAGATGATCAGATGGCTCGGAGGATGGCAACGCATTGCATTCATTCATCAGCATCATTACATCTTGCATTAATTGCATCTAACACATGTTTACCCATATGTAGGGACCCTTTTGATCGAGATCCTGGTTGAGAGATCTTCTGCCCAGATATGAGAAGACCCGGCTTGAAGGATGATGTTGCATACAGTTTCTTCGACCCAGATATCAGTGTGCTGAAGGATATGATAGCATTGATTGCACCCGACCATGTGGGGTTGTTTCGTGAGATGTATGGGGGTATTCTGAAGATGGTTTTCAGAATCATTGACAGAGACAGGAGTGCCGTTCATACTCTTCTTCAGTTCTATGATCCCGAGCTGAGGTGTTTTGTATTCCCAGATTACTTACTTGGGCCTATGATGGAGGACTATGCTGACATTTTGGGTATCCAGATCAGGGATCAGGTTCCTTTCTATGCTACTAAGGAAGAGCCTGATATTAGTGGGATTTCTCGTGCTTTTTATCTAAGTCCAGAGACAGTGATGGGTAATCTGAAAGAGAAGGGGAAGTTGCCTGGTTTTCATTTGAGTTTCCTGGAAGCTAAGGCTAAGGAGCAGTCGGAGTTGGGTAATTGGGAAGCTGTCTGTGCTTTGATTGCTGCGGGCATTTATGGGATCATTCTGTTTCCCAACCAGAAGAACTTTGTGGATATTAATTCCATCCGCTTGTTTGTTCGAGGAAATCCTATTCCCACCTTGATTGGAGATGTCTATTACTCGGTCCATAACCGGAACGAGAAGAGGCGTGGGGGTTTGATTCGATGCTGTGCTCAGTTGCTATACAAGTGGTTTATGGGTTACTTGCCGTCTAAGGGTGCTTTTGTTCTTCTTGGTCAGAATGTTAATTGGGCGACCAAACTGATGGGTTTGAGGGCCAAGGACATAGATTGGACTCACGGTAGTGGGGTTGGACAGGATTTCATCTGTAGTTGCAGGGGTTTTCCCAATGTACCACTTATAGGAGTGCAGGGTTGCATTAATTATAACCCGACACTTCTTAAGAGGCAGATGGGATTTGCTATGGAGCTTCCTCCGTACAAGAGTGAGGTTCAGGAATCTGTGTACTTCCCAGTGGAGGGTAATCAGGCCAAGGTGAAGCAGGTAGCTGAGGCATGGCGCAGCATTCAGAGGAAAGGCAAGGCTTCTTGGGGTAGAGCTAATAATAGATCTTTTCCTCCGTTCGATGATTGGCTCAGCAAGAGAGTGGAGCTTACTTGTCTACCGTTTCCTATGGTTGATCCTTGGTATCCGTTGATTGAAGAGACTCCTTCTACTGTTAGTATGGACGAGTTCTTAGAGATGAAGCGGGAACGAGATCAGTTGCTTGCAGAGAAGACGGAATTGGAGATGAGTGTTGCTCGGGTTCAGAGGGTTAATCAGGAGCTCAGAGTGAAGATGGAAGATCAAGACAAGCGGCATGCCCTGGAAGCAAAGCGCTTTGAGATGGATACGGCCTATTATGGGAAGATCAGCCAAGCCTTGGCATCATCCAACCGGGAGCACGACATCACCAAAGAGAGATTGGCTAGAGCTTCAAAAGTCATTGAAGATGAGAGGAGAAGGCAAATCTTGGTGAGAGATCAGAGGGATGACCGAGTCCGAGTCCTCATTGCTGAGTGGGAGGCAAAACTGAAAGTTAAGGAGTCAGAGAATCTGAGGATTATCACTGAGTGCGAGGCAAAGCTAAAGGTTAAGGAGTCAGAGAGTCTGAAGATCATTACCGAGAAGGATCACTACATGGCTGAGAGAGACCACTACTTCAGGCAGATGAAGATTCATCAGAAGGAAGTGGGGAGACTGCATCAGGAGAACACTGAGCTCAGGTTCGCCGCAGAGTTCGTGAGGATGGAAGCTGAGATAGGGCCATCTGTGGGACCCTCATCCAGTTAGATCTTTCATTTGTTGTGGATTACCGTCAGGCTTGTTGATGGAATCTACTTGCTTGTATTTCTTTCATGATTCTGGAGGATTGTATTTGAATTTTATCTGATTTGATGTATGACTATGGCACTTATTGTGCACTTTTTGCTATGTGATGGTATTTTTCATTCAGTGATTGATCTTCAAGCTTTATTTGCCTTACCGTATGCACTCACACAAGCACACACATGGTTGGGGGTATCATGCTAAATCACATATCTACGATCTGCACGATGAAATCAAATGCTGAATACAAAATATTGATGCCGGATTATTATTTGTCTCGATGATGCCAGGATCGAGAGACAAAGCGTTCCTCATATGGATAGACACTGCATTCATGCATTGATCATAATAACCTGTGTTTTATTTTGCAGGTATTTGTTGCTAACGTGCTTGATTGTTACAGGAATCATTGCTCGTGCTCGAAGAACTGTACCTTTGCACTCAACACGCCCTCACAGATACTACACCAGGCGCAATACTCCCAGACTCATGGATCTTCCCAACACAGATATTCTTGAGCTGAAGGATAAAATGAACGAGCTGATCAACATCATGCAAGGCTTTGCAGTTGGTCAGAAGGTGTTGGCTGACAAAGTTGAAAAGCTCGAGCGGGCTTCTGCAGCAAACAGCGGGGTTAACCTGGATGGAGTCTCCAACCAGGGGCTGGGGTCTCGTGACGGCGGAAAGAGGACAACTATTGGTATGGTGAATAATACTGGTGCTGGTGGCCGACCGGGGCAGAATCTGAAGGATAATTTTGTGCCTCCATTCTATGGCTTCGATGAGGATAGGGAGGAAGACAGGGAGGCTAACCAGTTTTCAATGCAGAATGAACCGTTTGTTCCCTACAGTGCTCCGCCTCAGAACAAGGAGATTCAGCTGTTGGCTGAAAAGATTAAGGTATTGGAGAGCTATGCCACTCCTGGGGTGGTCAATATGTCTAATATGGGGCTTGTTGAGGGGATCGTGATCCCACAGAAGTTTAAAGCGCCCACATTTGATAGATATAATGGAAGTTCTTGCCCCGAGACGCACCTTCAGGCCTTCGTCCGCAAGATCTCGGCGTACACAATGGATCAGAAACTGTGGATGTACTTTTTCCAGGACAGCCTGTCCGGAGGTTCCCTGGAATGGTATACCAAGTTGAAGTCCTCAGATATTAAAAATTGGCAGGATCTTGGGGATGCTTTCTTCAAGCAATATCAGTTTAACGCTGACATGGCTCCGAGTCGTACCCAGCTGCAGGGTATGTCTCAGAAAAATAATGAAGGATTTAAGGAGTATGCCCAACGGTGGAGAGAGTTGGCTGCCAGAGTCCAACCTCCTCCTGTTGATAGAGAAATGTCGGATTTGTTCATGGGAACCCTGCAGGGGGCATTTGCTGAAAGAATGGTTGGTTGTCCGGTGACCAACTTTTCTGATATTGTTGTGGCAGGGGAAAGAATTGAGAGCTGGCTGAAGCTCGGTAAAATTCAGGGTAACACCTCTTCTCCAGGATCAAAGAAACCGTTTGGTAATGGTGGCCAGAGGAAGAAAGAGGGCGATACTAGTGCTGTGTATGCTCAACGAGGACCCAGTAGGGATCGTTACTTCCAGCACACCGTTGCGGTAACCATTCCTGCTGAACAACAACAGCAACCGCAACAACAGCAACAACAACAGAGGCAACCGTTCCAGCAGAGGCCTCAGAGGGCCGGGTATCAAGTCCAGGGGAGAGCTGTGGACAGACAATTTGACAGACCTCCGGTGACCTATGCTTTTCTGTTTAAGAAGCTGATGGATTTGGGGCTTGTGCAGACAAGGACTCTGGCACCTTTGAGACCTGATCAAAGGCCAGCCAGTTATGATGAGAATGCAAAGTGTGAATTCCACTCAGGTGCGCCCGGACATAACATTGAGAACTGTAAAGCTTTTAAGCACACAGTTCAAGACCTGGTGGATTCAAAAGCAATCAACTTCGCACCATCTCCCAATGTAAATGCAAATCCCATGCCCGCGCATGGTCAGAGGGGGGTGAATGCTATCTCCGAGGAGAGTCGAGTTGGGCTGTTGTCTATTGACCAGTTGAAGACTCCGTTGGCTGAGGTCAAGGGGCTGTTGTTGAAAAATGGGGTTTATCCGGGCTGTGGCCATGAGTGTGCTGAGTGCATCGTCTCTGTTAATGGGTGTGAGCTTCTGAGGGAGAATGTCCAGGGTCTGATGGACGATGGGGATATTGTTATTGAGAAGAAGGTGGATGCGGGAAAAGAGGAGATCTCCACCATAACTATATACTTTGATCCGGTGGATTTGTCGGATCTTGCTGAAGCGGCTCCAGTTACCATCACGGTACCCGGACCGATTCCTTACGACAAAGATGATGCCGTGCCGTGGCATTATGGTGGGGAAGTCTATTATAACGGTGAGAAGGTAGTGGAAGAGAAATCTGCAAGTGAAACCACTGTGCTAGAGGTGGATAATGCCGGTCCCAGCGGTTTCACTCGCAGTGGGAGATTGTTCGCTCCTGATGCGTTGAGGAGAGGAGAAGAAGAAAAAGAGAAAAAAGAAAAGGCCGAGGCTTTAGCCAGGGCAAAAGGAAAAGCTGTGGTTGATAATAGTACTCCTGTGGTGACACCGGCGCCTGCGGGGTCGGAAAGTAAACTGGATGATGATGCTGAGGAATTTTTAAGAATCATCAAAAAGTCAGAGTATAAGTTGGTTGATCATTTGCAGCAGACTCCTTCCAAAATATCCATTCTGTCTTTGCTGTTAAGCTCTGAGGGGCATAGAGAGGCTTTATTGAAAATTCTGAAGAAGGCTTATGTTCCTCAAGAGATTACAATAAATCAATTGGAAACTGTGGTGTCCAATGTTCATGCCAGCCATGGGCTGGGTTTCACTGATATGGACTTGACGGTGGATGGAAGGAATCACAACAGGGCTTTACACATTGCTATGGAATGTAAAGGAGCCGTGCTTTCGCATGTGCTGGTTAATACCGGCTCCTCTTTAAATGTGTTGCCAAAGAAGGCTCTGGCGAAGCTTAACTGTGATGGGTTGATTCTCACTCCGACTGATTTGATTGTGAGAGCATTCAATGGGTCAAAGCGGGCCGTGTTCGGGGAGGTTGAGCTGCCAGTGAAGATTGGACCTGAGGTGTTCAAGTCGACATTCTATGTCATGGATATTCAGCCGGCATACAGTTGCTTGTTGGGTAGGCCATGGATCCATGTTGCGGGAGCAGTTACCTCGACTTTGCACCAGAAGCTGAAATATATCTGGGAGGGTCAAGTCGTCACTGTGTGTGGAGAGGAGGACATTTTTGTCAGCCATCTGTCCTCGTTCAAATATGTGGAGATGGATGGTAAGATTTGGGAGACACCCAGTCAGGCTTTCGAAACCGTTAAGGTGGAGAATGCTCTGTTTGCTAAAGAGGAGGAGAAGCCGTCCATAGCTTCGTACAAACAGGCCGCCGAGGTGGTGAAGAGTGGAGAGGCTCCTGGTTGGGGCAGAATGATGGATGTCTCCGTGAAGAAAGATCGCTTCGGAGTGGGGTACCAGCCGGGCCGAGGCTCAGGGCAAGGCAGAGGACGTCGTGCGTCAGTCACCTTCACAAGTGCCGGAATGCTGGATCCGGATCACATCTGCATGATGGGTGGAGATGATGATAGTGACTGCGACATGGACCAATGGATAAAGCCGTGTGCACCAGGGATGGGAATCCAGAACTGGAAGGCTGAAAAGATCATTCGGGTCACTCTCCTTGAAGAGTAATATTTTCTTGTTTTCATTTTATTTGCATGAAAGCCGTACGTGTTGCCCGACACGTAATGGTTCATTGTAAGGGCCACCTCATGTTCATATTTGCAAATTTGCATCATTAATAAAAGGATGTTTTTCAATTAAAAGCGGTGTTCCCTGTTTTTCGTTTATTTTTGCAGTTTAAAAATAAAGACAAATAAAAATGGCAATGTTTTCATTTTCCTTTTCAATTTTTCTCACACCGGTTCTAAAGCAATGCATGAATCAACATTCATGCAGATGCGATTCTTCTCCGGATCTCATTGATAACAATCCTGTTACACCCTTGTATGACTTCGACAATCCAATTTATCTTGCTGAAGAAGAAGACGAAGAAGATTGTGAACTACCAGGGGAATTAGCCAGGTTGTTAAAACAAGAGGAGAAGGTGATTCAGCCGCATGAAGAACAGATTGAGGTGGTGAATCTGGGTACCGACGAAGTCAAGAAAGAGGTGAAAATTGGGGCTGCTTTGGAGGAAAGTGTCAAGAGCAGATTGGTAGTGTTGTTGAAAGAGTATGTCGACATCTTTGCCTGGTCTTATCAGGATATGCCAGGGTTGGATACTGATATCGTTGTGCACAAGCTACCGTTGAGAGCAGATTGTCCTCCAGTGAAGCAGAAGTTGCGCAGAACTCGACCTGACATGGCGATGAAAATCAAAGAAGAAGTGCAGAAGCAGTGGGATGCTGGTTTCCTTGCTGTCACCAATTATCCGCCATGGGTTGCGAATATCGTGCCAGTCCCGAAGAAAGATGGTAAGGTGAGAATGTGTGTGGACTACCGAGATCTGAACAGAGCTAGTCTGAAGGATGATTTTCCACTACCTCACATTGATGTGTTGGTAGACAATACAGCTCAATTCTCGGTGTTTTCCTTCATGGATGGCTTTTCTGGCTATAATCAAATCAAAATGTCGCCAGATGATATGGAGAAAACAACGTTCATCACACCATGGGGTACCTTTTGTTACAAGGTGATGCCATTCGGTCTCAAAAACGCCGGTGCTACTTATCAGAGGGCCATGGTGACTTTGTTTCATGATATGATTCATCATGAAATTGAATGCTATGTTGATGACATGATAGCAAAGTCCCAGACAGAAGAGGGGCATTTGGTAGATCTGGCCAAGTTGTTTGACCGGCTGAGACAGTTCAGACTGAGGTTGAATCCGAATAAGTGCACATTCGGAGTGCGGTCCGGTAAATTGCTGGGGTTCATTGTAAGCGAGAAAGGAATCGAGGTTGATCCTGCAAAAGTAAAAGCAATAAGAGAAATGCCTGAACCGAGAACGGAGAAGGAGGTTCGTGGTTTCTTAGGTAGATTGAACTACATTTCACGGTTCATATCTCATCTAACGGCCACGTGCGAACCAATTTTCAAGTTGTTAAGAAAAGATCAAACGGTCAGGTGGAATGATGATTGCCGAGCGGCATTTGAAAAAATAAAAGAATATTTGCAGGAGCCTCCGATTCTGATGCCTCATGTGGAGGGAAGACCGTTAATTCTGTACCTGACAGTCCTCGAGGGGTCTATGGGGTGTGTATTGGGGCAGCATGACGAGTCTGGTCGAAAAGAGCATGCCATATACTACCTTAGCAAAAAGTTTACCGACTGTGAAACAAGATATTCACTGCTCGAGAAAACTTGCTGTGCTTTGGTCTGGGCTGCTCGCCAACTAAGGCAGTAAATGCTGGTTCATACCACTTTATTGATTTCCAAGATGGATCCAATCAAGTACATTTTTGAGAAGCCAGCATTGACCGGACGGGTTGCGAGGTGGCAAATGATTTTGACAGAATATGATATACAGTATACCTCTCAGAAAGCGATCAAGGGGAGTGTATTGTCTGATTACCTCGCTCAGCAACCTATTGATGATTATCAACCGATGAAGTTTGAATTCCCTGATGAGGACATCATGTTTCTCAAATCGAAAGATTGCGAGGAACCAATCCCGGAGGAGGGGCCTGACCCTGAATCCGAATGGATTCTGATGTTTGATGGGGCCGTTAACGTGAATGGAAGCGGTGTTGGTGCTGTTTTGGTTACGCCGAAAGGATCCCATATTCCTTTTGCTGCCCGGCTAACATTTGAATGCACCAACAACGTGGCTGAATATGAAGCTTGCATATTGGGGATAGAAGAGGCGATTGATTTGAGAATCAAGAACCTTGTCATATATGGAGATTCAGCTCTGGTGATAAATCAGGTTAACGGGAAATGGTATACGCATCAATCTCATTTGGTTCCGTATCGAGATTATACGAGAAGATTGTTGACGTTTTTCACCAAGGTGAAGATGCATCATGTGCCCAGAGAGGAGAATCCTTTGGTAGATGCTTTGGCTACTCTGGCCGCCTTGATTAAGGTGCAATGGTGGAATCAGTTCCCCAGTGTTGAAGTGGGACGTCTGGATAGACCGGCTTATGTGTTTGCTGTTGATACAACGTCTGATGACGAGAAGCCGTGGTATTATGATATCAAGCGCTATCTAGAGACTCAAGAATATCCTGAGGGAGCATCGAAAAAGGACCGAAAGACTCTGCGGAGGTTGGCCATGGTGTTCTACCTGAATAAGGATGGGGTTTTGTATAAGCGGAATTTTGATTGGGTCTTGCTCAGATGTGTTGATGATGCAGAGGCGAGCCAATTGATGAAAGAGGTTCACGAGGGATCGTTCGGTACCCATGCCAGTGGGAATGCAATGGTGAAGAAGCTACTGAGGGCAGGTTATTATTGGATGACAATGGAGGCCCAGTGTTTCAATTTCGTGCGGAAGTGTCATAAATGCCAGATTTATGCTGATAAGGTGCACGTGCCTCCAAATCCGTTGAGCTTAATGTCGTCTCCATGGCCGTTTGCTATGTGGGGCATTGATATGATTGGAAAGATTGAACCTACAGCTTCGAATGGGCACATATTCATATTAGTGGCTATTGACTACTTCACCAAGTGGGTGGAAGCAGCCTCTTATACGAATGTGACGAAGCAGGTCCTTGCCAGATTTCTCAAGAGAGACATCATTTGCAGATATGGGGTTCCCGAGAGAATCATTACTGATAATGGTTCTAATTTGAATAATAAGATGATGGCAGAACTGTGCCGGGAATTCAAGATTGAGCATCACAATTCTTCTCCCTATCGTCCGAAGATGAATGGGGCGGTTGAGGCAGCCAATAAGAATATAAAGAAGATTGTGCAGAAAATGGTGGTAACCTATAAGGATTGGCATGAGATGTTGCCGTTTGCGTTGCATGGGTATCGAACGTCGGTACGTACATCTACTGGGGCAACTCCTTTCTCGTTGGTATACGGAATGGAAGCGGTGCTACCGGTTGAGGTCCAAATTCCCTCTTTGAGAGTCTTGATGGATGTCAAGTTGCAAGAGGCTGAATGGGTAAGGACCCGGTACGAAGAGTTGAGCTTGATTGAGGAAAAGAGGCTGGCAGCCATCTGTCATGGGCAGTTGTACCAGTAGAGGATGAAGCGTGCTTTTGATAGAAAGGTACGACCTCGGGTATATCATGTGGGTGATATGGTGCTGAAAAGGATCCTTCCTCCTCAAAACGATCGAAGGGGCAAATGGACACCGAATTATGAAGGTCCATTCGTGGTCAAGAAGGTTTTCTCTGGTGGAGCCTTGTTGTTAACGACCATGGACGGTGAGGATTTTCCATCCCCTGTGAATGCGGACGCAGTTAAAAAATACTTCGTGTAAAGAGACCCGCTGGACGAAAAGAATAAAATAGTCCAGGCAAAAATGGGCATCCCGGCGAACCAAAAAACAGAAAGAAAAGGTTCGGGAAAAAATTAGGGATAAAATGAAAAAATGTACACCCGGCAAGTCGAGAACCTGAAAGGGCGACTTGGGCAAAAAAGGGTATCCCGGTGGACTGAAAACCTGAAAGGGCGGTCCAGGCAAAAGAGGGATTGAAACGAATAACTGCGTCTGGCATGATCGTTTACGCTTTGGTTAAAGCATCATGGATAATACCCGGTAGGGATCAATTGGAATCGTCCTGTTCAGAAGGCAGAAAGCACGGAGAGTCTGAGGACATATGGGGTGTAACCGAGTTGGAACTCGATGAGATCACGGGTTTCCTATTGCCATTAGGATAGATTTTTCCTTTTGTGCGCAATTACCTCTTTTCAGGAATTGCTTCCTTTGTATTGCTCAATTTGAGCCACACACTTTTTCCAATCGATAAAATGCATATTCAGTCAAATAATTTTGTTTTTGTTTTTCATTACCGCTTTGATTGCAAAAACATCCAGATTATTTTGATAAAGAATGTTGCATTTTAACACATACAGGTTCCTTCCAATGCATGTTTATAAGATTGAAAGCTTGAAATCTTATTCGGAAGGTTGAGTGACCCAAGTGTTGAAATCTTGACACGCCTGGGGCACGGTTTTATCTAACGATCTGTTTTGCAGGAACTGTTAGATATTTTCACCCACTTGCAGGTTGTGATGTGGAAGCTTTGTAACAGATCCCCAGAGAGCTCGCTCAGGAACGAATGAATGAAAGAACGGCGAAGTGACGTTGAGACGTACGATGATCCTTGATGATAATCAAGAAGACTCTTCAAAGTCGGAAGATTTGAAAGTCTGTAGAAATTCCCCGCAGGGTCCAATCAAGAACGAATGAACGGGTAGAGAAGCGATGAGAAGACGTCGAGACGTCCGACGACCTTTGGAATTAATCAAGAAGACTCTTCAAAGTCGGAAGATTGAAAAGTCTGTATAATCCCAGGAGTACGCTTTCCGTCGAGCGCGGAGCGATTGGGAATACAAGATGATGGAGCAGAAAAGGTCCAGACAAGTCTGGGAATTCTCAAAAGTGGAAAGCTGATACGAGATTGGGAGGTGGATACCGTGGTTCGATGAGTCGACGGGTGTTCTGTACCAACTTTTCTCATTTCCCCAGCTATATCCCCAAGCAGAGTTGAGAGGACCAATTCCCAGCAGATCCAAAGTCTGTGATTTCCCCAGCCGAGTCAGGATGGTTATCCCGACAGGTTTTAATGGTGTTTCCTCGGCAGCCAGGCCAGAAGGTTGCTATTCCCCGAGTGGAGCGGGTTTCAATGATATATATCTCCAGCAGTGTTCATCCTACCAGTGGATTGGGTGAGTTCCCGTAGCGGACGGATATTTGCATCCCCAGCTGAGTTGATTCTACCTATGGATTGTACGGGTAATCCCCAGCGGAGTGGCATTCGCTTCCCTAGCAGGGTCCGGATGGTTATCCCCAGCAGGTGTCAAATCGATGTTTCCCCAGTCGCCAAGGCCTGAAGGTGGCTGCTTCCCAGTAGAGTATCTGTGAGCGTTTCCCCAGTGAAGTCGTCAGGTATCTGTGAGGGTTTCTCGAAGCACAGTCGAGATTAATATCCCCAGCAAGTCAAAGACCGATGTATCCCCACAGAGTGTTGGTGGTTCTTATCCCCAGCAGTTTCTCGAGCGGATTGGGTGCAAAGGAGGTGTTTCCCTAGCAAGGGTTACCTTTTCCCAGCAGCAGTGCTATTCCCCAGCAGGGTGGTGATCGGAGTATTGTCGAGTTCCTCAGCAGAGTGTCTCGTGCTCCCCAGCAGAATCCCTTGAGGGGGACGTTTTTATGCATTCATCATGAAAAATAGCATAGCATGTTGCATAGAAAAAATAAATCGCGTAGCATTTCCATAAGTATGAAGCATTACGCAGAAAAAGATCATGCATCATTGTTGCAAGCATAGAGCTAGTCTCAAGCCGTGGTTACCGTTTGAGAGGTGGTTTTACCAGAAGTAGAGGTGTTACTCCGAGGAGTTTGGCCTCATGATTTGATCAAAGGTATTTCCCCAGTAGTGCGATACTAGAGGAGTTTTTCCGTCGGGCAGAGATGGAAAGGTTACGCGATCAGCGCGATTCAAGCCGTGGTTACCGCTTGAAGCTTTGGTTTCATCAGATGGTTGAAAGTGTTACTCTGAGGAGTTTGGTATCATGACGTCAGATCAGCAGTGTTCCCCAGTAGTGCGATATTGGAGGAAATGTTTCCGTCGGACAGAGATGGAAATAATATCAGAAGACGTTACGCGATCAGCGCGATTTCGGGGTTCAAATGGAGAAAGGGAAATGTGGAGACATTTTCTGGAGAGCGGGGTTCAAATGAAGATTGGAGTTGAAGATTATATCTGGGATGAGGTCCTTAGGATTTTCTTCTGTGCATGTGTTACCTTAGACTCTGGCTGAGGCCAATGGAGGTCGTTATAGGTGTCTTCTGAGGAAGAGATACGCATGCTACCTTCCTTTGTGAAGGTATACCCTCTGATATGTCGCCCTCAGAGTGGTGTTTGGTGTTATTTCCGACGTTGCCAGCGGAATTATCACGAGAGATTGGAGATTGGGGTTCAAACGGAGAAAAGAAGATGTTGAGGCATTTTCTGGAGATGGGGTTCAAATGGAGAAAGGGAAATGTTGAGGCATTTTCTGGAGAACGGGGTGCACAATGGCGATCGTGAGTTATCGTCAGGCGACTGGGGTTCAAACTGGAGAATGGGGTCCATTTATTTTGGCAAACAGGAGAGTGGGGTTCAAATGCAGAGATCCGAGGATCATTTGCGCAAAAGAAAATTTTGGGGTTCAAGAAAATGGAAAAAATAGAGAAAACTTCGGGGTTCAAGAAAAGCAGAAAAAAGAAAATAATAATCCCCAGCGGATGTGTGGTGTTCAGGCCATAGTTATCCCTGTGTTACCATTTATTTTGGTATCCAGGTCGACGTTTATGTTTTGGGGTTCAAGCCGAGCTTTCTCCGTACCAATCGGATTTGTTCTTTCAAGACTGTTTCTTCGCCGATGCTGACGGGCGTTGTTAATTATTTTCCCGATCAGAGTGCAAATTGTTCGTCTGTTCTTGGTATTCAATCACTCTTCATCCTGATCATCTGAAAGCCGAGGCTATTCATATCGACAGGTTCACAGTGGATTGAATAGGGGCAGCTGTAACACCTCAAAATTTGCCCTCCTCTCTTGGGACTAGCATAACATATTACATATCATTTTAGGTCATTAGGCATTGCATATTGCATATCATGTGGTTACATTGTGCAAGCCAGTTTCCCAAGTCTTGATCAGAAGATAGGAGGTCATGGTGCAAGCCTAGGGTTTTATTGAATGATCATTAGCCATCTGAAGATTGGACTATGAATTAGGGTTTCATGATTCTCAAAGGGATTGGTCTTCATCTTGGTTGAAGTGATACATCATCATCATCATGGTTTGTCATCATCAAGTGTTTGATTAGGATTCCTTGAGATTAGGGTTTTGACCACTGGTCAACCCTAATCAGTTGCATTGGGCCAATCAGGGCATGGCTAGGAGATGGGGTCTATGGTGGATATGGGGATCATTTTATGATTACATGGAGATAATTGAGGCTAGGGTTTCATCCTTGGGCCATTTCATTAGAAGATTGGAGCTCAGCTTGATCAATGCATTGCCAGATTCATCTATCAATTGAAAAAGTCAACTATGGTCAACTGTGCTTGATTTAATGGATTTGGAGATGGGAATGAGTTGGATACACTTCATTCATGTTGAAATAAGTGTTATTTGACATGTCAAAGCTCAAGAATGGAGAAAATCAAGTCAGGACAGAAATTGCCAAAAATAGAAAGTGACTTGTAATGGAAGTTTCCAAAAATGGAAAGTTTTTGACCACAAAATTACATGTCCAAGGAAGCTTCAAATGAAAATTTGTTCAACATGAAAGTTGTAGATATTGATCTCACCTTTCCAAAAAGTCCAAGAACATGAAATTCCCATGTATGGTTGACAAGTTATGGTCCATTCAATTTCAAAAATGACCCATAATCAGAGGGGCATAACTTCCACATGGAGTGTCCAAATTGGATGATCTTTTTATGTGCAAACTCCATTTGACATGTACTTTCATGGTACATAATTGGAATTCATCAAAAATGGTCAATGCAAAAAGTCAATTTTCAAGTGAACAGTTAAAAATCCAAGGGCAAAATGGTCCAAGTTGAGAAATAATGGGAATTTTGGCATGGGGATTTTTGCAACACCTCAAAAATGCAAATTAGAAATTGTTTCAACTGTCATAACATGTTAAGGTTCAATATTTGACCAAGTCATTTTGGAATTGTACTTGAAAATGCATTTTGTGGCATGACATGGTGAAAATGAGAATTACAAGTCCAATTGCCATGAGACAAGTGCCAACACATCACAACTGGTATTTGGAGAGTGTGTGAGCTGTCATACAGCTGTCACAAGGCCTGATGTGAAATACCAATTTTGCCCTTGCTTAGTAAAATGCATTTTTGCTAATCACATTTCATTTTGGTTAATTGGATGATTAAGAGTGTGATTAAGGGGAGGTATATATCACTAATCATAACTAACTTTGAGATCAGAATCACATTTCACAAGAATTCAACAAACTTTTCCCTCCAAAATTCTCCAAAAGCTCAAGAACATTCAAGAACAAAATTGAGCAAAACTCCTTCAATTCTCCATCAAATCGTGTGATTCTTTTTGCTGCCATCTCCATTCATCTTCTTCTTCAACTGTTTTGGAAAAGCAACATCAAAATCTCCACGAATCTCCACTGTCCATTCTTGATGCATCCATGGCAAAATGAAATTCTGTCCACTAGAAGTGACATTGGATCGAGCTGAGCATTAAAGTCATCTTCCCTAGCATCATTCTTCATCTGTTTTGAGAATTCGCGCGCAATAGCTCAAGGATTCATCACTGCCTTCAAATTAAGGTGAGATTTCGAATCTCATGATTTGATGAGTTGTTATATGCGTTTTATAGAGTGTTCAACATAGATGATTGTGATGCCTTTAGTTTTTGAAATGGATGATTATAGAGAGAGATATTTCGATTTGAAGTTGTGATGTGAAAACCTAATTCGCTCGATCCAAGAGATTTAGGAAGAATTAGGATAAATCGTGTACGTATTTGGAATCCTGATGATGAGACCTTTCCAATGACTATCCATTTGTAATTTTTCATGGAGGTTTGATGTTCTTGGATATTGATGATTTTCTGGAAAACACGATGAAGATGAAGCAGAATTCTGGAAATTTGCATCGTTCGATCCATTTTGTTCGCAGGCCAATTCAAACTTTTGTTTCCCGCCTGTGTCCACCATTAGCGCAGTGACAGCACATTTAGTGATGCTGTGCGTTTTGGACCCTGAGTGTCATATTTACGAACGTGCCACTGGACTAAATTAAATCCATTTAATTAAATAAAACACTTAATAATTATTTCATAATTCATTCAAATTTTAAAAAATCATAAAAAAATAATTATTAATCCAAAAATAATGAGACTTTTTTTGTTAGATCCCAAATTCAATCTATTTTTTTATAGGCATAATACCATAAGTTGTGCATGGAGAAATGTTGACCTGGCCTATTGAACTTTGACTTGTATGCATATTTTGTATGTTTTGCCTTTTTTAACATGAAATGCTCATACATTTAAAGAAATGATTGAAATTTTTTGTGCTCATTCTAGACATGTTGATGGTGATTTCCATATATGGTTTGTGATTTTTGGATACATGATGTTTGAGATATGATTTTTTGAATCTAGGTGTGACAATTTGTGTCACACCTAGCTAGGTCAACTTCATGAATTTATTTGCATGACCTATGATTGTTTGATTGAGTTGAAATTTTGCATGGATGATCATTGATATGTTGAGATGTCATGAGAATGTTTCTGGATTTTTCTATGGCATTTTCCATTTGATTGATAATTTTCTTCACTGTATGTTCATTGTGCAAGCTTGTGTGACACATGTTTGTATATCTTGTGTGAAATTCTCACATGGTTTTGGATGAAAGTGAAATTTGGTATGTTGATTAGAGACACATTGTAGGACATCCCTGTTTTGGTCCCATTCATTTCTTAAATGTTCTCACTGATTTATGAATTTTTGAAGTGAATGCATGTGTTGATACCTTGAATTGGCTTGAATAATTGTGTCGGGATTTCTTGATTTTCATTGACCTAGTTCCTTTTGTCCAATTGAGCTGAAAATTGACATGCTATACCTTGAATATGTCCTGTTTATGTGTGAATTATTTGAGGATTTTTGGAATTATTTTGGTATGCTTTTGATGGAATTCATTCTGTTTGGACATTGGATGTTGCATTTGACCTAGTTTGACTTGTTTTGGTCATGAAATGAATATGGTGAATGATATGAGTATGGGATCAATTGCATTTGCTTTCTATTTGTGTTAATTTGGTTTTGGTTGAGAATTGCTTGCTGTTTAGGATTTTTTCTCCCTTGTGGACTTTTCAGGATGAAATGCATAATGCTCAAGGAGAATGATTCAAGTCAATTAAATTGAGATTGTTTGGTGTTGTGAACTAACATGACTTTGTGTTGTAGGATTGGAAGCTTGAGCTTGAGCTTATAGCTTGCACTCGTGTGCATTAACTTGTGTTGCTTTGTACAGATTAACTGATTACCATTTGCTGTTTACTGTTTGTCTGTCTGAGTACTGATGATACTTGATTGATTTCAGGTACATTTAGTCGCTTACAGTTCTTTAAGAACTTGCTTGCTGCTGCTTGGTTTTTAAACCACTTGAGGTAGGACTTCTATTCTTCATGTAGTCTGGAAGACCTGGCCTGTTACTTGGCCAGGCAACTGTCTGAAGTCCTCCTTAAGAGGCGATGTTTGTGGTTGTTTACATTTGTGCCAAGCAGGTGAAGACCTCTATGAGGCAATTGGTGGATCAAAGGGATATGCAATCTATCCCCCACTATTCTGTGAGTCGTCCCTCTGCTCACACGGCTGTGTGTTGATGCATTGGGACACAAACCCAAGATCCTGTGCTGTTGCACAATCGAGTCAGAGTCTTCGAGCGTAGAAGGGTCCCTCCATTCTGGACCCACGCTCCTTTGTCTGAAGCTCTCCCTGGTTAGGGATAAGAGCTGTGAAGTCTAATCTTCACTCACCTTTCATCTGCTTCACCTTAGCCTCGCAATGGCAAGGTTAAGAGCGAATACTACCCATGTACAGATGACTTGCTTCGGCAGTCAAACCCATTGTTTGAGCCTCACTTGATTGGTTATAGTGTGTGCTATGTGAATATTTGTTTGAAATGCTTATTTTATTTTGATTGATGCCTGTATGCTTGTATGCTTGCTTTCTTCCTGGATAGGATTAGCTTGCAGTTGTGCAAGTAGGTAGAAACCTGAACATAGGGTAACGATGCATGAAAACACTAGGCTCGAGTCCAGCTCCCTGGTAGTGTGTCTTCCCTTGGTTTCTGGCTAGTTTTTCTTTCCCTTGAGGGGGAACTACATCGCCCTGATCCTCGTTCCAGACGAGGTATGTAGGCAGGAGACCGTGCGAGGTCTCTCCGGGCACTTTTTTTTTCCTTTTTGTGTGTGTTGTTTGACAAGTGCTAGGCTCGAGTCCCCGACTCCTTAGCATGTTGTTGTTTGTTTGTGTTTGTTTGGTTCGGATGCTGACGTAAGTCCAGTGATTGGCTGTCGGGCTCCACGTTTGCCCTTTTGAGTGTGTTTTGGTTCGGATGCTGACGTAAGTCCAATGATTGGCTGTTGGGCTCCATGTTTGCCATCTGTTTGTGTGTTTTGTGTTGTTTGGCGTGCGTAAGCCGAACTACAGTGGCTCTGATTCTCGTTCCAGACGAGATATGTAGGCATAGGATGCGATGTCCTATCGAGCTCCCTTCTCTTAACCCCACCTGCGTTCCCCGTGTGTGTGTGTGATGTTTTAGCAACCTATTCTTTATTTTAGAACGTGGATCCCGTCGAGTACGACGGACGTGAGGGGTGCTAATACCTTCCCCTTGCGTAACCGACTCGCTTACCCTTTCTCTTTGGTCGCGAGACCATTTCCTTTCCAGGTTTCTCTGAGCGTTTCCTTTCCATATCTTGGGATAAATAACGCGCAGTGGCGGCTCTGTGTTGTGTTTTTGTTTCAGCCCGCCGGTTGTTTTTCGCGGATGCGACAGCTGTCAATGATGAATGTCATAACATCCAGTTTGACATTCAGTCAGTAGGCCTTATGCCAGGTCTGGTCTTTCCTTGATAACCAGACTGGAAATAAATACTAAGTTCTAACAGAACACCAGCTGTTCTATTCCTTAGTATCTGCTGACAGGTATGAATGTCACAGCATCCAGTTTGACATTCAATAAATCCTGTGTTAGCTAATCCTGCAGTAACTACTCAAGTGTGTCATGACATCAGTCAAGACATCAGAGTACAGTTAGATATTCTAACCTACAATGTAGTCACATATACATACCATGTCATGACATCAGTCAAGACATTAGTAACCAGCTAGTGTTTTACCATATAATGCAGCCAATTAAGCACCTACAAACTCCCCATTTGGCAAATTTTTGGCTAAAACACTTTGATCCCCGTAACAGAGTTCATAGCAGCGGAATCACACATCTAGCAGGAAATAAACCTAGCTAATACACTCAGAGTGGCAACACACTCACATACATGGAAGTTAAATAAAACTTCACAAAGTTACACACATCAGCTGCTGCAGGGGGGGGGGGGAATCTTCGAATCTGTCATGAACGTCTGTTTTCACAGACCAATCTGTTGTCTGGGGTATCACCTGTTACTCCCCCTTTTTGTCAAAAATGTTGCCAAAGCCAACAACATCAACAGAAAAAGAATGACAGACTTACAGACTTGGTTTTACTTCACAGTTTCAACCAAGTTAGTACCCACTTGATCTTGCTTCCCAGCTTTGATCAAGTAATCACCCACTTTTGCTTTACTATAGGTACAACCATATCAGATGCCATGACTTTGTTTCTGACATCCAGAACCACTCCTGCATGATCAGCGTCCTTGAATTCCTGCAGGTGCATAGGCCTTCTCACGTTAGGGTGTCTCCTTACCCTCTTGTTGCCACACTTGTTGTAAGTGGTAAAGCTATGATCTGTTGACCAATCAGAACATAGTTCCAACAAGTACATTCCAAACATCAGTATTGCTATAAGGTCTCAGAGAGACATATTCCCAGTTTGCCCCTTAAGTTTTCAAACTGAGTAGCATCCAGAGCCTTTGTAAATATGTCAGCCAGTTGAAGTTCAGTGGCTACATGTTCCAAAGTAATCACCTTGTCTTCCACCAGATCTCTGATGAAGTGGTGTCTAATGTCAATATGTTTGGTCCTGCTGTGTTGGATGGGATTCTTGGAGATATTGATGGCACTGAGATTATCACAGAATAATGTCATGACATTTTGAGTGACATTGTACTCAGTGAGCATCTGTTTCATCCAAACCAGTTGGGAACAGCTGCTTCCAGCTGCTATGTATTCAGCCTCTGCAGTGGACAGAGATACACAATTCTGCTTCTTGCTGAACCAAGATATGAGATTGTCTCCCAAGAAGAAACATCCTCCTGATGTGCTTTTTCTGTCATCAGCACTCCCAGCCCAGTCAGCATCACAGTTCCCAGATAGGACAGGCTCAGACCCATGTGAGTACAACATTCCCTCTTTGCCCTTACTATTGTCACACTCAGTAGCGTACAATGTCATGTCATTCCGGGTGACATTGTACTCTGTCTGCATCAGGTTCCTCCATACTAGGGATGACCACCTGCTACCACAAGCTAGGTATTGAGTTTCTGCAGACGACAATAATACACACCTCTGTCTATCCCTTGCTGTCATATTATTTGTATGATGACCAATAGGTGCCAATGGCTCATTACTTTCAATCAGACATTTTCCACAGTCTGTCCTTTTATCTAAAGACAGATATGAGACTCTTCTCATAGCTCCCTTTGAAATGCTCTTCTTCATTCCTTTTACCTGAAGGAGATCAAGTCTTCCATGTCTCAGCTTCCCTTCCTGATCTTCCTTGGCTAAAGGATACTTGGGAAAGTTGGGAGAGTCTTTAGATTTCCATAGATAGCAATTGTCTTTGGATCTGTCTCCTCTCATCACTTCTTGATTGCACCCATTCAGCACCACACATCCTCCCTTGGTAAATTCCACCTTGCATCCTTGGTCACATAGCTGGCTTATGCTTATGAGGTTCACAGTTAGTCCTTTTACTAACAATACACCACTCAATTTTGGAGCTTCAGGACAGTCCAGCTTACCAACACCCTTGACTTCTCTTTCAGTTCCATCACCAAATGTTACAAACTTGGTGGTAGGAGGGTGTAGATTCACCACTAGGTTGCTCATCCCAGTCATATGCCTTGAGCAGCCACTATCAAGGTACCAGTCTTGTCTGATATGTGCCCTTGAAGATGTGTGAGCAAGGTTAGCAACACACTGTTGATTCTCAGGAGAGAAGTGAAGCTTAGATGCCTGCTGCTTAGGATTGACCTGAGGTGTCTGCTTAGCCGCCCATATTTGTTTCTTAATGGGGACATTATGCGTAGACACCTTCTTCTTAGGCCTACCTTGTGGGGTCTGGTTTGGGTAACCATGCAGCCTATAGCAGAAGGGTTTTATGTGACCGAATCTACCATAGTAATGACATCTCCATCTCTTGAATTTCTTCTTCTGATGATTGCTCATTCTGGTTCCTCGATGTTGATACATTGGATGTGACTTCCCTTTGGATTTCTGAACTTTAGCCTTTGGGCGTTTGCGTTCAGCTGAGGATCTTTTCCCAAAGCCTAAACCAGAAGTGGTTCCAGACTTCTGTCCTATCTTCAGGATCTCTTCCAAGGTGTCAGATCCCTTATTCAACATTTTGATGGATTTGGTCATTTGGTCTAGCTTAGAGGTCAACAAAGAGATCTCACCCTTCAGACCCTCTATGACTTTCAGCTGCTCTAGTTTCTCAGCTTCTAGCTCTTTGATGAGTTTCTTATGCTTTTCTCCTTGGATACACACTTCTGCACTTTTAACACATAGTTCTTTATATGAGGCAGCAAGTTCATCCAAGGTGAGCTCATCTCCACTTGAGTTATCTTCTGAGGTACAGACACTAGTCAGAGCAGTGACATGTTTGGCAGATTCTCCTTCAGATTCACTCTCAGTGTCTTCTTCTGACCAGGTGACAGATAGCCCTTTCCTTTGCCTCATGAGGAAGGTAGGGCAGTCAGCCTTAATATGACCATATCCTTCACATCCATGGCACTGGATTCCCTTGCCTTGGTTGAACTTTTCTTCAAAAGTTGATCTTTTCCTTATGTCAGAGGGGATGTTCTTGACATTAGGTCTACCCTGTTGATCAACTTTCTTTATGAGCTTGTTGAACTGTCTCCCAAGCATGGCTAAGGCTTCTGATATACTTTCATCACCTTCAGTATATCCTGCTTCTGGCTCTTCTTCAGTATTAGATACAAAAGCTACGCTTTTGTTCTTCTTTTCAGTATTCTCACACAGGCCCATTTCAAAGGTTTGGAGAGAACCAATGAGCTCATCCACCTTCATGTTGCAGATGTCCTGTGCCTCCTCTATGGCTGTGACCTTCATAGCAAATCTCTTAGGCAAGGACCTGAGAATCTTTCTTACAAGTTTCTCTTCGGCCATTTTCTCACCTAGTCCACCAGAGGTGTTTGCAATTTCAAGAATATTCATGTGAAAGTCATGAATAGTCTCATCCTCTTTCATCCTCAGATTTTCAAACTTGGTGGTCAGCATCTGCAGTTTGGACATCTTCACTTTGGAAGTACCTTCATGAGTTACCTTGAGAGTATCCCAAACTTCCTTAGCTAGTTCACAGTGGTGCACCAGCCTGAAGATGTTCTTACTGATTCCATTGAACAATGCATTCAGGGCCTTGGAATTTCCAAGAGCTAATGCCTCTTGCTCCTTGTCCCACTCTTCTTCAGGAATCTGCACACTGACTCCATCTTCACCTGTCCTCATTGGATGTTCCCATCCTTTGTTGACAGCTCTCCAGACTTTGCTATCTAGAGACCTTAAGAAGGCTATCATACGAGGCTTCCAGTCATCATAATTAGAGCCATCCAACATGGGTGGTCTATTTGAGTGACCTATATCCTTGTCCATGGTACTAGAAAGTAACTTCCCTAGATCTCACCCAAAAATTCACAGGCAGGGTGCCTGCTCTGATGCCAATTGAAATTCTAGTTATCAGACTTTAGATGTCATACGGGTTGTTATGACATCCAATTCTGCACATACAGGAATTATGCAGAACTTAAACGTAAGTGCAGTAAATAACACAAGTAATTGTTTACCCAGTTCAGTCCAACATGACCTACATCTGGGGGCTACCAAGCCAGGGAGGAAATCCACTATTAGTAGTATCAATTCAAAGCTAAACTCACCCGTTTACAACTTATCACTTAATCCCTACCCAATGCAATTTCAATCTTACACTAAGATCAGAGTTCCTACTCACTCCCCCTCAATCACCTCAGTGATTACTACCTTTAATCAATATTAAAGACAATTTGAAGTCACACTTCAAACAACTCTTGATTGTGCTTCACAGCTTTAATCAAGATACACAGCACTCACGCTTAAAAGCTTTGAGCGACACAACACTTACAACTCAATGAACACCCTATGCCACAACAATCATCTACTTGATAATGGCTTGGCTTACAAGATACGTCTAATACAAGACTCACAAAAATACAGCAGTGAAGTATGATGGACACACAAAATCTTCACGCCTCAAAATCCCCGAAACTGAATGAAGGAACGCCTTCCTTTTATATTGCAGTACCTGGGCTTTTGCACCTGTATTCTCCTGAATTTAAGGTCACGCGAGTTCCCATAAATTCAACATTTAGGTTACTAACAAATAGGCTATTTGTTAGGTTCATTAAATGTAGCTTGGTTGTTGATTTCCTGGATTTTCTCTCTGCTGTTGAGTCCCTGAAGAATAGCCTGAGAAAAAGCTGAAACAGAAAACTGAACAACCTACAATATAGCATATGCTGTCAGGAATGAATGTCACGACATTCAGCTTGACATCAAGGTCCATATGCTGAGTCTGTTTTTCCAGAAAACAGACTGTACAATTTTGTTGACCTGTACATGATCAAAATGACCATACTACAGTAACAACTTACATTAATAAATGTCAAAGTGTCCAATTTAACATTTACACATTTGGCCTTAAGTTAGTTCTGTTATTCTCTTGAAGAACAGACTAAGTAACATGCTGAAGTATAGCAGAACACCCCTCTGTCTAATGTTCAGTAGCTGCTGTCAATGATGAATGTCATAACATCCAGTTTGACATTCAGTCAGTAGGCCTTATGCCAGGTCTGGTCTTTCCTTGATAACCAGACTGGAAATAAATACTAAGTTCTAACAGAACACCAGCTGTTCTATTCCCTAGTATCTGCTGACAGGTATGAATGTCACAACATCCAGTTTGACATTCAATAAATCCTGTGTTAGCTAATCCTGCAGTAACTACTCAAGTGTGTCATGACATCAGTCAAGACATCAGAGTACAGTTAGATATTCTAACCTACAATGTAGTCACATATACATACCATATCATGACATCAGTCAAGACATTAGTAACCAGCTAGTGTTTTACCATATAATGCAGCCAATTAAGCACCTACATATGTGTATTACTATATTATAAGTTTCTGACATACATTTATTTTTCCGCAGGAGCATAATCCGATGAAATTTATTAACCATGGGCGAAAGATTATTGGCTTGCCCCAACAAGATGAAGAGGGTTTCAAACTACTTTTTCCTTATCTGGAATGAAGGACTTGTGCATGACTGGTTATATTACGATCAGCCACGAGATGCTTAATGCATTCGTGGAGAGATGGCACACCGAGATCTCGTCACTTCATCTCCCGCTTGGTGAGATGTCTATCACAACGAAAATGCCTCATGTTTGATGCATCTTCTGATCAAGGGGAAACTTCTAGATTATGGGAGGATTACTAGAGATGAGCGACTCAAGATGATGGTAAAATATCTAGGAGTTGACCTAGAGGATTCCATGAGTGAGTTCGATAAAACCAAAGGGGCTCATGCTAGGTTTGAATTCCTAGAAAAGGTGTATACATATGAGATCCTTAGAGCTGAGGAGGCTAGAGGCAATGACGAGTGGGTGGGGCTCCATAAAGCGTATGTTATGAGAGCATACATGCTATATTATGTTGGCATTGCAGTTTTTATGGGCAAGAGTTTCAGTTATACATAGTTCATCTACCTACGGTACTTTGAGGGCTTCGAGCGGATCAATGAGTACAATTTGGGGTCGCTAGTTTGGTCTACTTGTACTTGAATTTATTAGAGGGTTATAGGTGTAAGACGAAGAAGGTCACATGCAACATCACACTACTGACGGAAATATTTATCGATCTTTTAATGTTTTTGTGTCATTTTCATTACATGTTTGCAACGCCTTTACTGATGATTCGTGTGTTCCAACACTTTTCATGCTTGGATCCTTCAGCACTTCTTGTGCATCTCCAGCTGGTCGGGTGGACTGGATTACATTGAGGATATGCTATGTGCTTCTGCATTTCCCCCACTCAGAGGGAACTAGGCGATAGAGCCATTCAGAGTGTAAGATGTAACACCCTTCTAAAATACCCCAATAATTAATTAAAATGACAAAATATAAATCAGAGTAAATATGCAATTAAGGGTGTCACACAATCATTTCACACTAATCATCAAAATATCCTGTCATGCTCATTTATTTAATCAAAATAAAACATTTGCATAATACGCAGCGGATACAAACTAACAACATTCAAACCATGTAATACATTACATGTAAAGTTGTTCAACAACCAAATGAAAACATAGTAAAACATCCCATCCCGATGTTACATCTACCAGAGCATGACCCACTAAGGAACTACACTAGACTCCAAGGACTAGCTTCTACTCAATCACTGCTCGTTCCCTGAAAACATAGTTGTAAGGGTGAGTTCCTCAATCAATATAATAAGCATTATAAAATATCATGTAATGGTAAGTAATTTAACACATATCATCACCCTAATCATATCACACATATTCAACAACGGCAATATCAACTCAAAATCATCATCATCATCATACTCAAACTCAACACAATCACAAAACCACGTATAATATTGGAATACATCCATTCATATTATACGCCATACATACATACATTATGCAATGAGACTCCATGCATGCGGTACCGACTATTCGTGAACATATAATTCAACCTCACCGACCAAATCCAGGTACGGCTACCAAGCTCACTAGTCCCACTCATTTGAGACCTAGTGACTCACTCACTAATTCCTCACCATGGGAATTAGCTACCACCCCAAGGGCTATGCTATGCACGCTAATCACCTAGCATGCAAACATCAACAACCATCCAAATAATTCACTCACTAATTCCTCACCATGGGAATTAGCTACCACCATAAAGGCCACAATATGCAAGCTAAATCACTTAGTCATGCAAACATCAACAATCATCCACAATGGACATATGCTCACACTCTAAGCCATAAAATAGTCCATTCCACATAATACATACATTCACAGCATTATGCATACAATCATACATCATCAGCATATTATCATAAAATCATATCATGTCATGCCAATTAATAATCACATTATTAGCACACTCTACTAATACCTATACTGCTCAAAACAACGGGAAATGATCCCTATTCTATCATACATCAGCTAAATTACATTACTCAGCTGAACAACCAAAGAACTGCACAACAACAGCACAGAAAAATCACAATCCTGCCCATACGCGTATTGCCTAGTCCCATACGCGTATGGCCCATCTCTCAGCCAATCCCATACGCGTATCACCTGTCTCATACGCGTATGCTACGCGTACCACTTCCCCATACGCGTACCAACAGAGACCAAACCACGTTCAAAACATCATCTTCCTCATCCATACGCGTATTGCCTAGTGCCATACGCGTACCAGACCATCTCATACGCGTATTGCCTAGTGCCATACGCGTATGACCAGAACCAGAATTCCAGATCTGCTATGGTTTTCTCTGCTACGAGATTCTCAGATCCCACCTTCCACATTCCAATTTTTACACAACATTCATTCATATTGTCTAACACAGATCATACCCTATTCGATTTCACAAATTCTAACATTATTACATCTAATTCCTACGAATTTCCTTCAATTATAATCCAAATTTCGTTCATCCAAAAGTTCACAATTTCATCATGCATCATTCCAATTAGAGTCAAATCAATGGTTTATCACTACCCATTACATGTTATCCCATAATACCCATTAAACGATGATAAACCCCCCTTACCTGAGTTAATCCGGCGAATCTTTAAGCTTCAAGCTTTTCTCTTCTCCAACCTTCTTCCTCTTGCTCTGTCTCTTTGCCCTTTTCCTCTTTTCAGCCGCTTCTCTGCTTTCACGTGAAAACTCTTTTTACCAAAATGGAACTCTTTTTCCTTATTTCCAACTTATATATATATTCCAATAATTATTATTCCAATAATAATAATAATAATATTCCAATAATTCCAATTATTTAATTAAATTAATAAATATAATATTAACTTAAATTAAATAATTATCTTATTTTTTATCGGGGTGTTACATAAGACGAGTACCATGTCAGATTCATGCACATTTTTAATACATGTCATTATTTCAAACATGTTTGATGCAAGAGCAATGCAAATATGATTGATGCATGATTCTGATTTGAATGTTTTTAACGCAATTGCTTGAAAACTTCAAGAAGAACATACGGGCCTTTTTTTAATATGCAATGGATAAAAGAAACCATACAAATTTGTTTGTGAAAAATATCTCACCAAGAGATTATATAATCATCAAGATATTATGTTAACTTGACCTCTAAGCACTTGCCTTGTACTTGTTGGGGGAGGATATTGGGAATCAAGCGATCTAAAGGAGGGGGTGAATAAAACATTACCCTAAAAACCATTTTCAAAAACATTTTCTTTTATAGAATCAGAGTTTTACAAGCAAATGCACATATTACATACTCTAAGGAAAATTGTTGATACCGCGAGAGCATATATTAAACAGAAGCAAAAGATAGCGTCAATTTAATAAAAAAAACATGTGATTAAATCGAAATTATAGTAAACTCATATTATCATTGATTAAAATAGCTGAATAATATGAATTGTATTAAATAATAAATTTAACACTTATCAGAACTCAATTTTCATACAAAGCTTAAATTGAATTTGATTCATTGAACACTCAATATTCACACTTATCATAACTCATTTTGTTGCATATGGAGTCTGATTCACTGATCTTTCAAGATCCACTTGATCTTGACTTAAATCTTCCAGAATCAATAATTCTATTAAGCCTCTATTCTGCAAGCACCTTTACTCGGTCTCATCGGTCCCTTGAACATTTATCTTTCTGAAGAACAACACTTAAACTCTGAATTCGTATGTAGGCTTCAACATAGCTCTACCGAAGTAATCCCGGAGAAATGAATTCTTCTTTTTCCTACTCGATTTCCAAACTCCAACAACACCACACAGTCTAAATCCCTGACCCTGAAACTCAAGAACTCTTCAAACATCAACATGATTGAACCTCCTCTACAATAGATCTCAGATTCCCTATAATTGAGAAGAAATAATGATAATATAATCTTTTTATAGGTTAAGGATGAGTTTAGATGCAAAAGATAGATGTGAAAATGTGTTATTTGAAAGTGGTTTTCTAAAACTTTAGAAAGACTCTCAAAGATATGATTATCATCAAAATAATCATTCTCATTATTGTGGTGAGAAATAAAAAATGATAATCTTAAAATTTCATGGTGAGGGAGATAGGTAAATGATTTATATATGTACTTGATATTATGCACAAAAATGGGTAAAAAGTTAGTTTGATTCAGATTAAGAACATTTCATGTGTTGATTCAAATGAGCAAGTGAAGTAGAATAATAACGCATAAAGATTTGAATCAAACGTAATGTCTAATTTGAATCAGAACGCTCATGATTCGAATCAAGTGTAAACCCTGATTCAAATAAACTTAAACAGAGTCAAATGAGAAATGTGAAAAGAACCGACTGACTCGAATCAAGTGTAAAGTATGATTCGAATAAAATAAAGCAGAGGTGACTCGTATCTGTCTGATTCGAATCAAGTGCAACTTGTGATTCAAATCACAAAGCTTCCTAATTCGAATCAAGTTAAAAGTTTGATTCGAATCGTAATGTTTAAAAACTTTGGTTTCCCTCTGTTCAATTTGAATTGAGTTAGTATATCTACATGATTCGAATCATGCACATAAAATCTCAATTTTACATAATTTTCAAAATACTTTGAGATTTTTCTTTCCGTCAAACTTGAACCAATAACACACATATAGTTCTTGTTCCACTAACTCATGCATTTGACTAAAAGCATCATGATTAAGCTCAAATATAACCATTGATTTATGCATGCTAAAAAACAAAACGACGAAAAATAATATATCTAAAACATTGCACTCAATTATAAGATATATGCATAGATCTAACTAGAGAAGATTCAATTACAAAAGTGATGAATGATAAATAATAGTAAATGAGACAAGCATAAAAACCGAACCCTAAAGGGAAAAACAACTTCAAAATTCATAAAACTAGTTTATTCTTGATGTATGCTTGGGTAGCTTTGTGTATGAATTACCTCATCATTTTTGCCGCTTATATCTCCCCATTCGATTGAGTTTTGAAGCGGGTTTGCCCCAATACGATAAATTATGAATAATTAAGCTCAACATCAAATTATACATTGTTGGAATTTCATTTAGGCTAAATGTTGATTTAAGAATAAAATTATTCCTTAACGATGGTAACTTTAATGCAATATCCATGCAACTTTTTAAATATAAACTCATCATTGGTTATTGTGATAATATTGTGATATATGGTGAATGAGTCAATGGTCATAACACAAGGTTGGTTTAGACATACAAAGCGGTAAAAGGTGATTATTCGTGTGAGGAGAAAAATTTGGCTGAACATTTTATTAAACTATGTCTGGAGTGTATAAATGGAAATGATTCTCTTGAAATTTAAATGCATAGTCAAACTAATTGAGAAACTATCCTGCCCCAGTTCAAGATTAAAGGGATAAAATAAAAAATAAACCTAACTTCTAAGCATATGATTGGTGTCTAGGGGTTAAACTTTCTTACCTCATTAATATTTGTGAATGAAACAAAGTCTTACATCATTAAACAAGTTTATTCATTAGCATATTTCAGAAATATTTGAGTATTTAATTTACATCATCCTTCATCAAATATTTTCTAAAAAAAACTTTGATAAAGAAAAGATGAGGTAAAGATCATTGATCTTTTTCGCACAAAACAAAAAATAAAGAAGGAATAAAAAAACCAATACGAAAGGACTAGGTCAAAAATATGCATGATCATTTAATTAATGTTACCATTTAAAAGGAAAATAATTTGAAAAAGAAAATGAATACTAAAAAAATAATGAAATAACAAAAAAATTCAAAAGTAGTCGGATGGTAATCAACGTCTAGGAAAAATCCTCCTACTTGATCCATGTTTCTTTGGTTTTTATTACACACCTAACGAGTTACTCTTTTTAAAAGGATTTCCTTCCCTCGGAATCCCAATAACTTTACCATCTAATAGCTTCTACACATCTTTTATAAATCCATAACAATAACTTCCACACATCTTCTCTAAATCCATAATAGTTTTCTATTGAATGGCCAATTGCATTTGAATGGTACTTACATGTAGGCATGCAAACGGGGCGGAGCAAGGACATTTTATACATCCCTCACGCCTAAACCCGAATCAATGAATGATCCTGATTCTCCACTCTAATACCTGACGGGGATGCAGAATTAAAAATCAAACCCGCCACAAATAGATCCAACTATCCCCGCCATGCCACCATCCATCTAGTGGAATAATTCTTTAATAGAAATATTCATTTTTCAATATCACATTATATTAAAAATAATAAAATAAAATAATATTAAAAAATTACAGACATACATTTTAAATAGTTAAAATAATAAAGTACAAATTAAAATATCAAAGCATTGAACATATATTTAATATTCCAAATTATGAAAACTAAATAATAAAATACATAAAGAAATAAATGGTGTGGGTTTGCAGACAAGTTAGGGGTGACTACAAGTATCCCATTATTTGACAGGTTCCTATATTTTGTAATTGAGGCAAACCTAAACCCAGACCCATTCAATGCGTATTTTCCTCGTCAAACTCACGGCGAATTCCGATAATTACCCGTGGGTATGAGTTATGTTGTCATGCCTACATACACGAAGAGTTTGGATTTTGTCATGGATTCATTACAAGTCTAACATGTAAAGAGGTCATCAAATTTCTCACATCCATTTGTTTGAAAAGCTCACTCTTGCTTGTTTGAAAGTTTGGTAACAGATGAGCCTTTTTTGATGGTTTTTGGAAAATGGTTTTCGTAACCACTCGAGGATGGAAGGAAGAGTAGTTAATTGGTTGAAAGTTACATGGAAATCTAGGGCGAGCTTGAGGTCTAAAAGGTAGGTCATGGCTCATATCATTTATATGAGGGGTGGATAATGATATGGTGAAGAAGGATATGGCTAACATAGACTATTGTATTCTAGATTCAAGTAAGTTAGGGCTACATATGGGTTGTTGAGAGGCTCAAGTTGGGGTTTTATTTCAGGTTTCATCATGATTGATGTACTGGATAATCGAAGTTTTCTACCTCATTCTCCTCTGACATTGAGTTCTCGACATTTATTGCTTTTGGAAGGTTGACAACGACCTTTCCTAAATTATACCAATTTCGACTCTTTTTTCTAATAATTACTAGATCATAAGAAACTAGTGAAAGTGTTCCAATCATTTTATCATAAAGAGGTTAGTTGAGTGTATCAGTAAGCATATTGACCATTTTTTCTCAAAAAGTGAGGGTTCAATATGAGAAGTAATTTCTCTACAACATTGAACATATTCTTTAAAACTTAGTTAATATGATCTTTATTTCTTTTATATTCTTTCTTTTTTAATCTTTATTTCTTTTATATTCTTTCTTTTTTAATCTTTCGATTCAAATGTATTTCCATTTATGTTTTTTGTATGGACACAATTTGATTGGAGAGATAAAAATTTGTTTCTTGCGCCACCGCCTCTAAATTATGTCTTTATAGGCATATTTAAGGTAATTAACACTTGTATTCTCTATTTACAATAAATTGAGATCACTTTTTGAGATCACAATATTATTCATAAATGCATATTTTTAATTTTTATAGAAAATGAGTGTTGTGAGAAAGTAAGTGTCTTATTGTATTCAAGGATATGTATATGTCATCTCTTAAATGTTAGATGTTGTGTCTTATTTTTGTGAATACGAGCAAATGTTAAAAGAGAAAAAGAGTACAAGAAACACAAGGAGGTAATAAATTGGTACAAATGCAAGAAAAGTCCAGAAAAGAAAAACAAGTATAAAAAATAAACATGATAATAATGGACACCCTAAAGGAACTAGGATAGATTACATGAAAACTAACCACCATCATGGGAACAACATCTTCCAAAAAAAAAAAATTATAATAACTCATTCTATGTCTATGATTTTCATACCAACATTGTTTATCTTAATTGTTCCAACTATAAGACATATTTGTAGCACTTGTTGTATGACTTTTTTGAGAACTGGTGTTTTCCGCGGGAGGAGGACGGTTGTAGGCCAAACCATCTTTCGTCTGTTTTGAAATTTGATTCTCCTTAACATTATTGGATTTCTTCTTATTTGAAAGAGGTTCTGATGAGTAACTCATGTTATTTTTTCTTGAACTCATTCTATATGCTAATACAATTTTTTTAAATATTTTCTTTAGGTATATACATATGATTCAGGCATGTCCTTTTATACTGATTAACCACATGGAATTCCTGGAATATGAAATTTCATTGTCATATTTAGTATTTACTAGAAAGTTTTTATACATTTTCAGACAAACTCACATGAATTTATCAGTTTAATTTAAATTTGTTTTATTTTGAAAATCACAGCCAAACATATGTTGAACCGTCGCATGCATGGTGCCCGCAAGAAACGTAGTAATATACTACAACAATTCAGTTCCATTTCCCATATATTTTCCGACTAGTCTAGGTTGAAACCCTATCACGATAGATAGTTTCGAAGAATAAGCTATGCCTATGTAGAAATGGCGATTAACTTTCAGTAACATTTCAGTTTCATATATGGATATAATATTAAGTTGGGCCTACAATAGATGCAAATGCAGGTAGTCTTCAGTGAAGGATGTTTTGTGAGTTGAACGAGAATGAGAGAAAGTGTCAAAGATCTCAAATTAATTGTACGCGTTTCTATATTTTCCAGGAACATAGATAGCATGAAGCAATGTTATGCTACCGTCCGCGTGGCGTTTCTACGCTCCTCAGGCAAGTTCTGAAACTTACTTCTCCAACAGGTCGTATATTATATATATATATATATATATATATATATATATATATATATATATATATATATATATATATATATATATATATATATATATATATATATATATATGTCTGCGCTCAAAACTGAGAAGCAAGTTCGAGGTTTTCTTGGCCGTTTGAATTACATTTCGAGATTTATATCCAACATGACTGTCACATGTGCGTCAATATTCAAGCTCCTCCGGAAAGATCAGCGTCATGATTGGACCGAAGATTGTCAAAAAGCCTTTGACAGTATTAAAGAGTATCTGTCTGAGCCTCCGATTCTGTCTCCGTCTGTTGAAGGAAGACCATTGATTATGTACTTGACCGTGCTAGATGACTCCATGGGTTGTGTATTGGGAAAGTTTGGATGCATGACTAATGGGAAAGTTTGTTGCTTATGAGTGCATAATGGGAAAGTTTGGATGCATGGCTTGATATAAGTTAAATTGCATTGTAATAGTTATGCTTGGAAATGTTTATGTGGTTTGGTAATGCATTGGTTTTGGTTTGACATGGTTGTGTATCGTTTATGACTTGGTTTTGTAGGATACACATATAACCTATGATGCAAATTAAGGCTTTGACCAAGTGACTTATGCTTGAATAAAATTAATAAAGAATCATGGACTTTGATGGAAGAATGAAACAAGAACTCAGGGTTTAGGATGGCCTTGGTTGGTTAGTTGACCAAAAAATCAAATGTTGACCAAAAGTCAACTAAAGTAGAAAAGTCACATTTTGTAAATTCTCTTGATGTATGGACACTATGCAATGTAATTGTAATGAATGAGGTGATATTTTGTAAGGAACATGACTTTGATATGTTTAGAAATGAAGGCCATTGAATGGAATATGGATTTAAAATGAATGAATCATGAAAATGAACTTGAATAACCATATGAATTAGAAGAATGAAAGTCTCTTCTCACATGTAATCCTTCCTTCACTAAACAAGATTACCACACTTTGAAACCATAAACTTGAATGCATGGTGAAATAGTGAATCTAATGAACTATGATTGCATGATGAAATGAATGTGAATGACACATGACTTAGGTGAAACAACTAGGCCTTAGCAAGGAATAATGCACAATGAGACTTGTAGGAACCAATGGACACACCATGAACAAACCACAGACTAGGAATGACCAGATGAAATGAACATGAATGGAACAAATGGATCTTGTAGTGGATTTGGGATGAGATTGAACCAATGAAAGTAAACAAACAAAAGATGAACATGTAAATCCTTGAAATAAATCGCAATCCAACCAATGAAACCTCATAATGGACCAAGAACAAGTGTGCCTTAAATGGATCCTGACCAAACAAATGAAACATACACAATGGATGATAATGAATCATATGAAATTAAGGTTAAATTCACACACAATGAATGATAGCCACAATTAGGGTTTGGCTTGGCCATCAGAAAGTGGAACCCCAAACTAAGGTTTTGCTTCACCCAGAAGCCACAGTTGAATCTTCAATGTCAAGCAAACACATAAGAAATAATAGATGCCACCAATTAGTGTTTTGGTTGACTGAGTAACCTCAAGCTATTAGGAAACCCTAGTCTCCACTAGGTACAAGCACAATGCTTTGAATCCAAGACACCTGTCCTCTTGTATTGAACCAATGCTTATGCAAATGATATGACTGACCATGAAGGCATGCACATGATTAGGGTTAGTGGCCAAGGTGAACATTGTGAAGGGTATGGTGAATTTTAGGGTATGATAAGAGGTAAACGTGTGGCTAACCCACCACGGAAACTGGAATGGCTAGCTGTCACACGGGGGAGCATCATTATTTCCTGTAGGGGATTTATTACTTTAGTCGGACATGAATAGTGTCTCCGACATCTGTGAAACCTTGTTTTTTAGGTAATATGATTTTAACAAGGACATTAACTTTTGATGATGACAAATAATGTCTTATGATAAGTCAAGCATGAACGGTTAAGCGGATAAAGATAAAAACTTAAACATTAGGGTTAGATGGGCTTGACTATCTGCTGAATAAAATCAATTGGAATGTAACTAAAGCTATAGGAAATTTTTTGAATTATCTAATTGATTGGGACTTTTGTCTAATCGATTAGCTCATTTTAAAATTGAGTCACAAGCGGTTGTCACAATGCCTTAATGATGTGCAACAACTAGATATCTTTCCTTCATTTTTAAATTTTACAATTGATTATATCTCAAATTTCTAATAGATTATGAACATGTTATAATATATTAGATTGTCATAAAAAGCATTTATTGGAATTTCCTTTTTGAGCTAACCTCTAGCCTATAAATAGAGGTCCCTTTTATCATATCATTTCATCTAGAATCATGTTTTGACACAACTCACTCCCTCTAAATATTTTATTTACTTTCTCTCATTAATATTTTAGCCATAATGCTTTAGGGAGAAAATTCCTTCTGTGACTGAGGTTATTTTACTAATTTTGGAAGGGTAGAATTGTAAACCAAAGGAATCTTGTGTATACACCTTAGTTGAATATTATCCATTTAGGGATTATTTGTGCGTTAGAAGCTAAATTTATAAGAAAAGATTTGGTTTGGCATTGTGTAATTCAGTTTCGGTTGAGGTTGAAGCTCATATGCTCTCGGTTAGCTTGTTATAAATCCAAGTTAGGTTGAAGCTCAGCCTGGTACTAAAAGTTTCATAAGTTTGAAATTAGAAAGATATTAAAATATCAAAGGTTATTGGTTATCTCGTATAAAATCAAGGTTTAAGGTTCGTGAGCTAAGCTCGTGTAAAAGCTTGCAAGGTTTAGGAACATGAAGACTAACCGCTCCTAGATCCTTGTTTGTGGAGAAAGGACTAATCGTCTAAAATCTAGTAGTATCTGGTTGGAGGTCGACCATCATTTCCCTGTATAAGGGGGTTCGTGAGTCTTTTATACTAAAAACTCTCAACATTTATTGGATACTCTCAAGATCAATTATTGGGTAGAGGAGTATGTTATTTCTTTGTTTGACCGAACCTCTATACATCGTGGTGTTCATCTCTTTTCCGTAACTCTTTACTTTTCTGCTATTTACTTTTTACAAATTATTTTTCCGCTGCTAATTATTTAAAATGATTTTAAACTTTGTTTTTATTTCCCTAAGATTTTCAAAATCAACTTATTCCTAACTACACAATTTACCCCCCCCCCCCCCCCCCCCCACACACACACACACC
The DNA here is from genome assembly GCF_024323335.1 of Lathyrus oleraceus. Classification (NCBI taxonomy): domain Eukaryota; kingdom Viridiplantae; phylum Streptophyta; class Magnoliopsida; order Fabales; family Fabaceae; genus Lathyrus; species Lathyrus oleraceus. The sequence goes on from NC_066579.1 coordinate 377,233,812, forward strand.
CTCTAGTGAGTGAAGTATCAAGTCTAACAAGTGTAATTAGAGCCTAACTCTTATTTATAGGCTAATTGTCTCTATAGGAAGATGACTTCTGACAAGAGATATTTTCTAAACACACCACCACTCTTTAATTATAGTAGATTTAATATTTGACAAGTTAGGATTATAATTTTTATTCAAAGCATAAATCATAATATTTGGAAAACAATAGTCAATGGTCTGGTTTATCCTACTAATCAAGTAAACGATCAAGTAGTAGATAAACCCTATTCTCTTTGGACCGAAGAAGAAAAGAAAAAGATAAAGATATATATTAAAACAAAGAACTTTTTATAATAATGTTTCTAGATGATAGTAAACTTTATGATGTTCATCGTTGTAAATTTGCCAAGGAAATGTGGGATACTCTTGAAATGGTATATGGAGTTTCTACAAGCATCAAACTAGAGAAGATGAACACACGAGGGGACAAAGATGAAGATTTCAATCATAAATGTTTTTCAAAGTCTATAAATATTATTTATTATGTTGGAAATTGTATTGCTAACAAATATCTAAGAATTAAGAATTGGAAATTTATTCCAATCCTTAAATCAAAAGGTGGGATCCTTCATGAGTTTCAGGAAAAAAAAAATCAAGAAAAAAGGAGATTGTAGAGAAGTTGAATGATCTAATTCTTAAATTTTATTCTTCACAAGACAAATGTTGGACACAATGGCTGAGACAATGTGTTACATGTGCTTATATCATATTAACATAATGTAGAATGCAGTAAATAAATCATAAAGCAATAAAAAACACAAAGGATTGTTAACCCAATTTGGTGCAACGTCACCTACATCTAGGGGGCTTCCAACCCAAGAAAGGAAATCCACTCTCAATAGTATTAGTACAAATAGTTTTAGATGAATAACCTTTGTTGAATGCCTCTCTCCCTAATACTACTTGTGTATTTCTATTTAGGACTCCCCTTAAATATGAGAACCCCTCTCACTTTCTCTTAATCACTAACCCTAGTGATCAATGCATACAACATATTTAAGGATTATTGAAATACAACTCAAATAACAAAACAAACTTAATGTTTTTGATAGGAAGCTTAGGCGCTATAGAGGTGCACAAATAACAACAGGAACAAAGAATCAAGGAACAAACCCTAAGACACTAGATCTTCAATACTTGTGCGTTATTTTCTTTGTTAGGAATGAGTCTTCTTATATAGAAAAACCACATGTTGGGCTTGGGCATTTGATTTAAAAACAAAAAGCTTTGATTTGATGAATATTTAATTTATATGCAGATTTTATTTGTTTATTCTTAATGTCCACCAAAATACTTAATCTCATTTAAGTTGATTTCGTCTTGGATACACCATATTAATGTAATTTAAGTTTTATATTTTTAGTCAATCTTCTTTAAAAAACATATTTCTAAAAGATACGGCTCATAAATGATAAATTACCTTGGAATCAAACAGAACCACTGATCGGTAAAATAGCAAGTGTACTATTTGCACCAATATAGTAATAAAATGGGAGTTATCCCGAGTATCGATCTCGAGGACTGCATAGTAAGTACCAATATTTATAATAATTCAATTGAAAAAAATATCATATGGGGTTTGATGAGTGTTTTCAAAAATAATAAGAACGGAAATAAAAATATTAAGCATATAAAAACTATTTAACCGTTATGAGAAAGCATGCTAGGGCCAGATGTATGAATTGCTTTGTAATAACCTTTTTCCATATTTTATAACATCTATGTTGTAATAATTCAAAACCGTTTCTCAAGAATTGTTTTCTCTAATTCCTTAGCCGAAAACCATTAACAGTCAATTTCAATCCTAATTCCTTAGTTATTCAAATTGCTGTTATGAAATATGTAATTGATCAAGAATTAACGGTGACCCCGATTTTGATCCTCATTCCTAAGTGATTAAACATGGGTTTTATTATACAGCAAGCGATAAGGCGGTTTGTCCAACCTAAACCTTAACCAAAGATCAGAATTTCATTTGTCCGATAAAATAAAGCATTAAGAGCGTTGTATAATAATTTGAATTAAGAAAACATCGATGATTATAAGAACATAGATAAAGTATTCATACAGTAGCAATTCAGGGACATCCCCTAGCATTGGGGGGTTTAGCTTCTCATAATATTCAAAGACAGTAAATTACAAATTAGAGACATTACAAATTTGTGGTTGATGAAGGTTTATCTTCAATCTCTTTCGATCTTGAAGATCTCTTATCCTCTAAACACTTTTCAAGCTCGCTTCTTCTTTCTGTCTTTTTTCTTCTACGATCAAAAAGTCCTTTTCTCTAGGCCAAAATTCAGAATAAATAGCTTCCAAACAACTAAAAACATTGCGAAATGCCCAAACTGCCCTCCGGACGTACAAAGGGGTTAAAACATGAAAAATCAGCAAATGGGGCGAAATGGCCAACACGGGCCGTGTCAGGTGACACGGCTACCCGTGTTGGCCTCACTGTAAGTCCAAACTTCATCCCTTGCTGACACGGGCCGTGTCAACTGACACGGGTGTAGTGGTGTATTCGTCACTTTATGATTTATTGATTAAACCAAAAGCAAAGTATACAAAAGAATCGAGTCGCCACCGCACTTTTATTTATCCAAAGGAATGGCTAAAAAGCGAACAAAAGCCTAAGAAGTTTTACACATAGAAAACTAATGAAAAGATCAGAGAACTGGGTAAGGGGTAAATTACGCAATGGGAAGGTGTTAGGCACCCAAAACGTCCTAGGTACTCCTAGGGAGCCCTTTTCACACTTGTTGAATGAAATGTTATTTGTTTATGAAATATTTATTGTGCAAACATAGATGGAAGGGATGAGAAAAAGAATGTACAAGTTATTATTTTTGTGTTTGGATGGAAAACCATTGCCTACGTACCTTTACAGGATCAAAACCTCGTAGTTCGGCTAAAAGATTTCCAAAATATGAATGGGTTCATTTTAAACAAAAGCCCTAAGGTCTTTCATTATCCACGGGAGAAAACTCAACCTTATACAAACAACAAGTCCACCATGTGAGAAAAGCTTCAACTTGCTAGTGAGGGGTTAACCCTATAATGAGCAAGGAAGTCTTACAATTCAATCACTAAGGACAAAAGGTGAGATTAACATCAACCACTAAGATAATTGAGATCTATGGCTAATGTATGAAAACTTATCAAAGATGGACAAAGCCACAAAACAATTGAATGGGTGAAATTAACCAATTAGGATTTATTCACAAAAAGATGGTCAAAGTATGATTAGGATTCAATTCAAAGGAAGTATTGTGAAAATGGAGTTTGAAGAGCCAAAGGCTTAAGGCCTAGGTTTCTAGTTTGAAAAAGAGATGAGAATGTTTGCACAATGTTTCTGGTTTGGGTTAGCATGCAAAGATGGAGGTTTAAAGAAACAAAAGGTGAGAGGGTGAAGGAGTAAAACTTCTTAGCTGTTCACCTCTTGAGATCATATGTAGATGATCCAAGTGATTCCTTTGGAATAAGCAATGAGCAAATAAGCAAATGAAAAATGGATACCGGATGCCAATCAATGGACTTACACCAATCTCACAAAACAAAATGGATACCGGATACCAATCAATGGATTTACACCAATCTCCTAAAACAAACATGGATATCAGATGCCAATAAATGGACTTATACCAATCTCCTAAACAGAAAAACAAAAGATGGATACCGGATGCCAATCTATCTGGACTTATACCAATCTCCAAGGAATGATCATGGGAAACAAATGCCAATAAATGGACTTACAATTGACTCCTCACATACAACAAGCAAAGTAAATGCAATAAGCAGGAGGAAACAAGTTGCCACTAAATGGTCTTACACTCGACTCCTTCCATATCATAGGAAACAATGGCCAACAAATGGACTTATAATTGATTCCTCAATGGACAAACAAAGATGTCACAAAGATATGAACAATGATTATGCAATGATGTACAATTAATGATGATAAATGCACAAAGGCACACCTAAGTGGATATGCACAGATGAATCAAGTAATCAACCAAACAAGTCAATTAGCACACACTATATACAAGCAATTAGGCTCAAGCAAGGTTAGACTTTAAAGTCAACTGGAATGGGGTATGTTGTGCTCTTAACCCTAACATTGAGAGTTAGGGTGAAGCAGATGAAATGGAGATGAGGGGTGTGCCTCATAGCTCTTATCCCTGGCCTGGGAGAGCTTTGAATGATAGAAAGTGTGGGAGTTCATAAAGTTGGAACTCTTCTCCACAAATGAATGACTCTATAGATCTTGGATTAATATCCACAATGCATCAACATGTTATGTGAGCAAAGGGATGACACACTGAATAGCAGGAGATGGATTACACATCTCTTTTATCTGCCAATTGCCTCATAAGAGGACTTTTCCTGCTTAGCACAAAGATAAACAATCACAAGCATTGCCTCTTAAGGAGGACTTCAGACAGGTGCCTGCCCACATAACAGGACAGGTCTTCCAGACTACATGAAGATTAGAGGTTATACCTAAGTGGTTAAGCAACCAAGCAAAAACAAGTTCAAAGTGAACTTAAGCGACTAATGTACATCTGAAAACATCAAACAAATCAGTACAAAGTTCAGACAATCCAAATATCAGTCAATAAGCAACAGTCAAACCCAATAAGCAAAGGGCATAAGCCACAAGTCAAGCTCAAATGAGTTAACAACCCTACAAAACACACAATGTTAGTAGTCAAACGCAAACATCAAATGCTCAAATGATGGAGCATCATGAACCATATAACTTGGATGTTCAACCTGAAATCAAAGCTCAAACATGAGAGCCAAACCACTAGGTCAAAGCCTAGGGTCAAAAATGGAGAAAAAATTCAAAACAGAAGCTGAAATTTAACATGAATCAACTTCAAACATATCTTGAAACAATCCAAAAGGTCTCACATCAATATCATATACCAAATCCATTTCATGATCATTTGAAGTTCAAGGCAATTTAAAAGCTCAAATGTGACCAACCAGAATGGAAAATCTCAATTAAATCAGAAATCAATCAAATAATTCCAAGAAAATTCATGTTCATTCACAACATCCATATCAAGCATCATACAAAAAATCAGAGCAATTGGAATTCATTTGGCAAGGCAAACACATCACATAAGATGAACAAGCAAAGGTGTGACACAAATTGTCACACCTACCTTAACATGATCATAAAACAGAAATGACACATGGTAAAAATACCAAATCAACACCATAATTTCAAGCAAAGTGTCTAGTTTCAACATGTAAAATTTCAAATTCATTGGATAAAAGCTCAGCATTTCACAAATGATATGGCAAGGCAAGGTACAAAATGCATACATGCTTACAAACCCTAGCACAAAATATTTTCCAGCCAAGCACAATTTATGGAAAAATGATCAAAAAATAATAGACAGGATAAGGAATGTAATGCAAAAAACCACATATTTTTTGGAGCAATTATCAAATATATATGAATTTTTAAAGATGGAGAAAAATTAAAAAATGATGAAGCATAGCATATGAATGAATGGAGGGAAATGAGAAAATCAGCATGGCATTTGAAATAATTGCATTGGCACGGAATCGAACTGAGTAGCATTTTGAAATGAATCAGGTGCCAAGCTGCAAAACGCAACGTTTCATTTAAACGCTGGCCTTGGTCAACACAGGTCAACATGGGGACAGCCAATGGGAGACGCGCATGGCAATTGCATGAGCCAATCAGAACCAAGCTTTTCACAAACACATGCAAAACGCTGGTAAAGCATTTCGAAAGATCAAAACATGGCCTGGAGATGAATTTCATCATCTTCAACGTGTCCATCATGAAAAGTGCAAGGCTCAAGAACAAAAATTCTCAGAAATCAAAATCAGACATATCATCATGTAGATCTTGCAACATAGAGCACAAATCCACTAATAACTAAGTATGAATCAAAGCAACAAGATCAAATCGAAGCAATCAAGTTTCACACATGGATCTTTAAATCAACATAACTAACTCAATTTTGCATGAAATTTAATGATTTAAAGCTCAGATTAACCAGCATTGCAAGATCTATAACAACATCATAATCATTTTGAGAAATGAGAGATTCGATTCCTGACCTCTTGGAGAAAACAGAACTCGAATTGGCTGAGTTCGCCTTGTGATGCTCAACAGATCTTCCACAATGCTTGTGAAGTTGATTGGATGAGAGCTGGAAGTTCAATTGTGCACGAATCCTCCAGAATTTGGATCTGCCATGGATGCTTCAAAGCTTCAAGAATGCTTCAACCTTGCAACAAATCTCTTGATTCCACGTGCAAATCCACTCAAGAACTCTTCAGGACCAAGGATCAAGCAATGAAATGTGATTTGTTTTGAAGAAATTTGAAGAAAATTTGAGAGAAAAAGTTTGATGAATTTTCTAGATCTGAAATTTGTGAGTGTTGTTAGCTGAAAACAGTTAGGGTTTGTGTTATATACCTCTCCCTAATCATGCTCTTAATCATGTTTAAGCAAATGGTAAATGGATTAGCAAGAATGAGGTGCATATGCAAATTGGCAATTTCACCCTATGTATGAAAATGCATGGTGAACAGTACACGAAATTGTGTTCAAATTCACTCAAAATGTCATTTTGGAGCTATTGGCAATGATAGAATGTTCAAATAATGCACCAATTTTAAACTTTAAAAATTCCCTCCAAAAATCAAGTGAATTGGCACATGTTCATATGATGACAATTGATGAAATGCAATGCATGTTTTGGAAACTAGAGGTCAAGAGAAGAATGTACAAAAAAGAGCCATCCAATTTGGAGCTTTGGTTGAGAAGTTATGGCCATTTGAAGCTTCATGTACACTTTGCCATGTTTTGATCATATCTCCTTAACCACACATGAGAAATTGATGATTTTGGACTTTTTGGAAATGGGAGAGAATGATCTACAACTTTCATGTTCAACAAAATTTCATTTGAAGCTTTTTTGTGATGTAATTTGAAGTTGAAGTTAGGTTAAAACCTTTCCTTTTTTGGCAAATTTGAATTATAGGTCACTTTCTATTTTTGGAAAGTTTTGACCTGACTTTATTTTCTTCAATGCTGATGTTTGAAATGTCAAATGAGACTTGTTTGAACATGAATGAAGTATTTCTAATAACTTCCCACCTCCAAATCCACAGTTGACTTGACAGTTGACTTTCTAGGTCTTTAGATGACCTGGCAATGTTCAGATGAAATCCAAGTCTCTACCACTTGGGATTTTGATTCAAAATGGCATCATAGCTCATATGAACTCTTGTGAATGATTATGGTGCCCAAATTCTCAAGAATGGCCACCATCTATTGCTCAATGACTGCCTTTGACTGTCTTGACCCGAGGTTGCTTCATCTGCAAGACAAAGGTTAGATGACATATTTTTGTACTTTTGGTTAGTGATAAAAAAAGAAAAGCAATGATATACAAATGCAAAACATGCTTGGTGATCAAGAAACACCCTCAAAAAGGTAACCCACCCACTGGGAAGGAGGCAAGGTGCACAATGATCCTTGAAGCAATGATATGATATGATATGATGCCATGAGGGATTTTAGGGACAAAATTGGGGTCTTACAACGGGCACCCGTGTCAGCCCCTTGTTTTCTGGGTTTCCACTGGTTCTTTTCTGCACATGCTGACACGGGTCGTGTCAGCCCCCTGTTTTTGTCATTTTTCGCTTCGCATGATGTCTTTGACCTCCATTCTTCCGGTACGCACTTTTTGGACTTGTTATTTGACCTGGAAACTAAACAGTACTACACAGAAACGCATAAAATGCTACAAAAAGAGAAGAACTACTAATGCAACATAAAACAAGCGGAAATTTATAAAACGCAATAAACTTAAGAAATCACTAAAATAAAGAGCAAAATGTTATCGATTCTTGAAGATTCAATGCTGGATAGATGATGAAAACTAAGTGTAAATGGTGACCGATCACAACCCCAAACTTATCTCATTGCTTGTCCTCAAGTGATGTAAGAGACAACGCGGAGGTCAACCATGGATTCTATTCTCTCCATAACACAACTGATGTTATTCGCAACTTATCTTTCTCTTTCTCGATTAAGCTTCTGGTTTACCCATTCGAACGTCTCCACTGCCTTATCATTTCAGATTGTTCTTTTACCTGCAAACTTCTTCACACTACTCACCAAATCTCTCGGGGTTAAGGTGTTTAGCACTCAAGATATCAAGGTATGCAATATCAACTCTTACTTTTTGAATAGATTCTACGTCAACTACACAAACACAATTCACACACTTTAAGAGGACTTCAGGGTTGTAATGGGGCTTAGGTACGATGGGAGAGTAGACAACAAAAATGGATGACAAACGGTTTTACAACTCGACATTCATGTTGTTGTTTTTCTTTGTGCAAGAATTATTTTATGGGGTGTCGTCCAATCTTGACTCTTTTTCACTCGAACTTTTATTTAGAGTATCACATTAATGCATGAGTCTATTTACAAGGCAAGTGCTTATTCTTCATTTCCCTATTTTTTCATTTCTTTTTCTCTTTTTTTTCGGTAGAAGCGGATGTTTCTACACAGTTTTTCTTTTTCTTTTTCTTGCACTTTCCCTTTTTCCAACATTTCTTCTAAGGATTACCACCTCAAACTTATCATTTTGCACAAATTTTACACTACAACAGTCATGCCGGTCGAGGGTATGAAGTGTTTGGCTTATGGTTAACATGACGATTTACACTAACAAGGGGGTACAGGCTTAACGAGGTTAGCAACGAATAAATACAACATTATGGATGGCTATAAAGGCTAAAAGGGTGAAAACAAACAACGTGCCTCAGTGTGCGTTTTTGTATTATGCTGTATCAGTAGAACTTACGCAAAATTAGAGAGATAAAGTCATAACTGAATGCGCTCTTTTTGTGTTTGGTTAAGCTGAAATCTCACCATGTTGGATAAGTTTCCAGGCTCCAAACCACTCTTTATGACATATAACTTCTTTTTCATCTTGGGCTTACCTTCTCCTCTTTCGGTCTAGAGTTCCCAAGTTACATCCAACATTTTGTTTCTCAGCTGTATCACCTTCCAGGTTGCCTCGGGAGAAAATCCGGGGTTGCGTCTTTCCTCACTGTCCACTAGTCTATCATTTTTCCAGCATAATCCACTTTCATCTGTAACTTAAAAAAAAATAAAACAGCCACACAACGACAAACAAAGTAACACAACAGACACAACTAAAAATAAAATATAAAGCAATTAACCCCTCCCCCCCCACACACTTGAACCAAACATTGTCCGCAATGTATAATGTCAAGATAAGTGGGGTACTTACATGATTTACTGTGGAGGTGGTGGCGGGTACGGATAATGCAACATCATGCGTTGCATCATCGCGTTAATCTCATCCAAAACCGTCCCTTGACAACGTTGTTCGACTCCGAACCTGGTGAGCTCCTCACCTTGCCTGGATTGCTCCGTGCGAAAGTGACCGATCTCATCCTGAATTCAACCCCATTGGTCTTGCGGCATGGAGTAGGACCCTGAAGCTTGAGTCGGTTTCTGCGGTTGCTGGTAAAAAGGCTCCTCCGTGCTCGGTGCACCTTCCATAGGTTCATCTACAAGCAAAGAGTCAAAAAAATCTTCGTCCCCCTCAGCCAGGTCGGGACAGTCATAGAGCCAGTTGGCTCTGTTAGTAATACTGATGAAATCGTAAGCAGGTAAAGCAAGGACATGAACTTTTTGGCAAATAAGAGAATAATAATCTTGTTTTACCGCAATCATGGCTTGTTGGATCAAGGCGGCCATATCTAGTTTGTTTTTACCTGGCACCTGTGGAGAGTCAGCCAGTGCAGCACCAAATCCAAAGTGATCGACAATCTGTGTAATCACGCCACCAACAGAAATGTCGCCTGAAGTAGCGCGACCAACTCTACCTAAGTAGTCAGCTGCAAAAGCTGCTACGTTGATTGGAGTTTGTGATGCCATGCTGTACAGAAAGAACAACTCCCTTTCAGTGGCAACACCGGTGCTGTCTCCGCGACCAAACATGGTGTATGCCAACGCCTTCTGTGCGTACCTGAAACACGGGTTATGGATACCTGATGCTTTTGCCCCTTTGGAAACATATTTAGTGTTACCTGTTATGGCGGTCCAAAATTCCACCGGGACAAACGTATCGGGCACCGCTCCAAGGCCTATAATTGGGAGTTTTAAGATCCTCCCTAACTCATCCACAGTCAATTCCATATCAGTATTAAATAATCGAAACTGAAACGTACCGTAATATTCTTTTTCCGTTCGATTCCACCTATTTTTCAACTTAAACTCAATGGTACTCAGGAAGTCAAGCGTAATGCGCGCGAAAGTTAGCGCTTCCAGCTGCATGAATTCTAGCATCCCTAAGGTGTGGAACATACGGTGAACCTCCGCTTGCAATCCCAATTCCTGCAGAGTGCCATTACACATGTACCTCGTGGGGGTTAATTTTCTTTTCAGATGAACCGCATACCTCTTTTGGTGCTCCAGGTTCTCGAACACAATGTCATGCTCATTCGCGGTTCTTATCGCCCTTTGTCGTGGACGGGATGATTCCGCCATATTTTTGCTTTTTTCTACTCGGTGAGACATATTCGTACCTGCACACAACAAAAAGAAACAAGAAATTGAAAAGAGAGATTAGGCAAAAATATTACCGTAGGAAGGTCGAGGATGGAGAATGGTAGAACTTTTGTGAAGACGGATGGAGAAATGGTGGGGATATGAGGTGAATGTAGAGAGCTTTGAGTGAGAAAGATGGAGGTTTTTAGGTATTTTTGAGAGAAAGAGAGATGGAGGTGAGAGAATATGAAGGATATGGGGTAAATGAGGAGAGAATGGGGGATAAAGTGAATTTATATGGTGAAATTCGGAGGTGAGACCATGCTCCAACGGTCAGATTTAAAAAAAAAATCACCACTGCGCTAGCTGGCACGGGGGCGATCGTGTCAGCGCAACACTCCTCAAGGACACGGGCCATGTCCGTCCAAAAAGCGCTTTTTTCAGCTTATTCCACGCAGGGGCTAACACGGGCACCCGTGTCAGGCCCTTGGAAACCTAATATTTGACCCTTCCTTGGCACGTCCTGACACGGGCCGTGTCAGGCCCCTGATTTCTAATTTTCCTTGGTTTCCTTTCTTGAGTTGTGCCCGGCTTCTGCTTCCGAATTTTTTAGAAACTTTTTGCGACCGCTATCTTTAACTCCTCTAGCAAACACTGTTCACACCTGCAATTAAATAACACACAACCAAACAAAGAGAATAATTAGATACAAAAGCGTGGGTTGCCTCCCACGTAGCGCTTCGTTTAACGTCGCTTGGCTCGACGGTTGCGCATCTTATTAGACAAGATGAACAACATGAATTTGGCCCACTTCTTGCCCCACATTGTAAGGCTTCAATCTCTGGCCATTCATTTAAAAATGTCCCCATTGGATGGATTTTTTATTTCAACTGCTCCATGGGGATATACCTTGTGTACCATAAATGGACCCGACCATTTCGATCTCAGTTTTCCAGAGAACAACTTCATCCTTGAATTAAACAATAGTACCATTTGTCCTTCCCAGAATTCCTTCCTTTGGATTCTTCTATCATGCCATTTCTTAGTTTGATCCTTGTAGATTTTTGCATTTTCATATGCCCGGTTCCTAAATTCTTCTAACTCATGGAGTTGAAGGATTCGGGATTCTCCCGCTTTCATAAGATCCAAGTTAAGGAATTTTGAAGCCCACAAAGCTTTGTGTTCAAGTTCCAAGGGTAGGTGACATGTTTTACCATATACCAATTGATACGGGGACATACCAATCGGTGTTTTAAAAGCAGTTCGATATGCCCAAAGCGCGTTGATCGGTCACCATTTCCATTGAATTCCCGCCGCTAATTCGACATATTTTCATCACCTTGGTAAGATTTATGTTTATTTTTAGTTGCATTTGAGTCAATTAGCATGTTTTGTTGGTTTGGTATTGCATTGCATTCGATTACGAGTTTATGTCAAAAATATCTCGTTTATGCTTCGTTTGGTAGTGTCATTGTTACAGGTTTAAAAGCAAGAATGGTGAAGTTCTGGACACTCTGAAGGACAAAAATATGAAAAAACAGCAGGTCAACACGGGCACCCGTGTGCCACAACACTGCCCGTGTTGTTGATCAAGCAGAGCAGAGAGGGAGCAGAAAAACAGAGATCGACACGGGCACCCGTGTGCCACCACACGGCCGTGTTGATCAAAATATTGCATTAACACGGGCTCCCGTGTGTAGGGACACGGCCCGTGTTGTTGCCACTGTAACTTATGCTGAAAATAATTAATGATGAAGAACAACACGGCCACCCGTGTGCCACCACACGGCCGTGTTGATTGGACGCAGCTTGGAAAACCTAATTTTTACCGTGTGAACCGATTCTGCTCATTAAGGGTAGTTTGGACCTTTAGCTTGGAAGAGACTCATCTGAAGCTATAAGAAGGCTTGGAAGAGAAAGAAGAGGACACCTTTTTACAGACGAACAAAAGCATTGCATTGGAGAAGATAGCGAATACGACGGATTTGAAGACGGCGAGATTCAAGGGTAGCAACCATTGAAGATCAAACTCTCCTAATTCTTTGTAATGTCTAATCTTTTCTTTATGAGTTCTTTAAGTACTATGAGAGGCTAAACCCCTGATGCTAGGGGGGTGGTCCTGATGTTATCGTACGCTATGAATTTGAACCAATGATTTCTTGATTACTATGTTACGTATTTCAATTCAATTGTGTGATGTTATTATGCTTTTGTATCGGACAAATACAAATTAATCTATGACTTCCAATAACAGGATTGTGATTGGTAGGGTTTTCACACAATTGGGTTTATGAATGCATCATCTAGGACTAGTAACTTTCGTAAATCACCGTAAACCTTGATATTTTGTATGATTAAAACCAATGATTAATTGAATGGACATTTGAGTAAGAATTGGTAGTTTAATAGTTTCTTCCTTAAGGACTTAAGTAAGAACATTCTGAGGTTAGGTGATTGAATGTTTCATATGTATTAAGGAAATCGGGACTGAATTCATAACCGGTTAACTCAACCACTCACCCTAGCATCTTTTATCTTAATCAATTATTTTTACTATTTTTGTGTTTACTATTATAAATTCCAAAACAACCAAACCATTATCTTTTTGTTCTGATAGAATCAAATTAAAATAAGTATTTCCTACGCAATCCTTGAGATCGATACTTGGAAATAAAACTCCTTATTACTACATCAGTAAAAATAGTACACTTGCTATTTTTCCGATCAAGTTTTTGGCGCCGTTGCCGGGGATTGCCAAACTACATATTTTAATTTCTATTCTATCGAAATTTTGTTGCTAGCCAACTAAAATTTTATCTGTGACAATTTTGTTATTCAATTCTAATCTTTGTCTAACTTGTTTATGCGAGGTAAGGCCTCAGCGGATTTTCCTTTTGACGCAGATCCAGAAAGAACTCTTCGTGCTAGACTCAGACAAGCTAAGAGGAAGAAACTGGAATTAGCAGAGAAAGCGGAGGAAGAAGTTGGTTCAGTGCACTCAGAGAATTCAGATTCAGACACGGAAACAGTTCTTGAAATCATGGCTGCTAATCCACCACCATCAGAGAGACTCCTCGGTGACTATGGTGGAACCAACACCCCGGGTGGTCGTATGACAATTGTCAACCAACCAGTTATTGTGGAACAATTCCAGCTGCATCCCAGCACCATTAATCAACTCGAAAGAAGGTCCTTCTCTGGAAGAGTGAATGAAGATGCCAACAAGCATCTGCAAAGATTTTTAACCATGAGCACAACATTGAAAATGCCTGGACATAGTGAAGAAGCAGTCCGACTTCGTATGTTCCCATTCACTTTAGCAGATGAGGCTGAAGAGTGGTTCTATTCCTTACCTGCTGGTAGTATCACTACATGGGAGCACATGGAAACAACATTCTTGCAAGAGTATTTTCCCGCATCTGTGTCATTGCGGAAAAGATATGAGATCCTAAACTTCAAACAGAAGGAGGGTGAGTCACTAGGATATGCCTACAAACGATTCAAGAGAATCCTAGTGGCTTGTCCTACTCACAACATGGATGAAACTGAACAAATGCAAATGTTCGTCAATGGTCTTCAAATTCAAACAAGACAAATCCTTGATTCAGCGGCTGGTGGCTCAGCCAACTTTGCAACAGCCACCGGTATGAAGAAGATAATTGAAGCTATTGCCTCGAACGAGCATTTAGAGTTATATGACAGGGTATCAAGCAAATCTGCAGTTATTGACTTGAAGCTTGAGACAAATAAACAGGTGAAAATTGAAGAAGCTTTTGCTGCAGAGGTAGAGAAAAGGTTGAGAGCACTAAACATAGGTGCTCAGAAAGTGGCTCAAGTGCAACAGGCACCGAGTGAAGTGTGTGACATTTGCAATGGACCACACAATACTGTTCATTGTTTTGCAACACCGCAACAAATCGAAGATATAAATTTTTTAAAGCAGAACAATCCCTACTCCAACACATACAATCCGGGGTGGAAAAATCATCCCAAATTTGCATGGAAAGATCAAAGAGGGAACGTGCAACAGCAGGCACAGGGTCAATATCAAAATCAATATCAGCAGCAGCAACAACAGGTACCTAAGAAGGCAGATTGGGAGATCGCAATTGAAAAAATGGCAGCTCACAAAATCCAATTCCAAGAGGAGACTCAAAATAATCAGAAAAACACTACAGCATCCATAAAAAATCTTGAAATTCAGATGGGTCAAATTTCCCAACAGTTAGCTTCAAACTCCCATGCACCTGGCACACTTCCTAGTGGGACAATCGTTAATCCCCGTGATCAAAGTCACATTAAAGTTGTGGTCACCAGAAAAGGAAAGGCTAAGGAACCACAAGTTGACGAACAGGTTGAAGAAGAGGGATTGTTGGAAGTTGACTTGGAGATTAGAGAAGAGCCAAAACAAACTGAAGAAGTGGTAGTCAAGCCGGCAAGCCAGCAAGAGAAACAAAAACCTAAGATCATTCTTCCTTTTCCGACAAGAACAAAGAAGAAAGATCTCCATGATTTTTTTTTTTGAGAAATTCTTTGAATTATTCAAGAAGCTCGAGATCAACATACCTTTTGCTGAAGCTCTGGAACAGATGCCGATCTACGCCAAATTCATGAAAGACATCATATCAAAGAAAAGGTCGATCGACAGCGAGCCAGTCATGCTAACTGAAACTTGTAGTGCTATTTTGCAGGGCCTAAAAATTCCGATGAAGAAAAAAGATAGAGGTGCAGTCATTATTCCTTGTAGAATTGGAGATAGATCCTTCAAAAAGGCACTAATCGATTTGGGAGCAAGTGTGAGTCTAATGCCCCTCTCAATTTACAAAATACTTGAGTTAGGGGAGGTGCAGGATACTCGCATGACACTGCAGTTTGCGGATCATTCTATGAAGAGACCCTATGGTATAACAACAGATGTTCTGGTGAAGATTGATAAATTTGTATTTCCGATGGATTTTGTGATACTCGAGATGCCGGAAGATGAGGAGATTCCTCTCATACTGGGAAGACCTTTCCTGGAAACGGGAAGATGCATGATAGATATTGAGGAAGGAACCATGACCCTCAAAGTTTATGATGAAAAGCTCAAAATTGATGTGAGGGATACTATGAAATTCAAGGAGGACGAAGGGGCGAGTAAAAGTATTGAAGTGTTAGATACAGTTTTTGCTCAATCTATGCAGATTACAACACCCAGGCTTCCTTTGGAGAGAGTTTTGAGTTTATCTATTGTGGAGGATACTGAAGGAATTGATGAGGAAGAATCCGAAGTGGTAGCAATGTTAAAGGAACAACCGCCTTGGGTTCGTTCCCGACCGCAACGGTGGGAGGAGCTTCGACCTAAAACATCTTCAGAATCAAAACAGGATATAAAAAAGGGGATAGAGTTGAAACAATTACTAGAACATCTCAAATATGTTTTTCTTGACAATGAGGAAAAATGTCCAGCAATCATCAATTCAGGCTTGAGAGAGACCCAAGAAGGAGAGCTAATCAAAGTCCTAAAGAAATACAAGGGTGCTATTGGGTGGGCGATGGACGATTTGAAAGGAATCAGCCCGACAATGTGTATGCACAAGATTTTGATGGAGGATGATCAGAAACCGGTCGTCCAACCTCAAAGAAGACTGAATCCAGCTATGAAAGAAGTTGTTCGCAAGGAGGTTGTGAAACTTTTAGATGCGGGGTTAATTCACCCAATATCTGACAGTTCGTGGGTGAGCCCAGTTCATGTGGTACCAAAGAAGGGAGGGACAACTGTGATAAAAAATGAGAAAAATGAGTTGATCCCCACCCGTACTGTTACAGGATGGAGAGTTTGCATAGACTATAGAAGACTGAACACTGCTACAAGGAAGGACCATTTTCCTTTACCTTTTATCTATCAGATGTTGGAAAGATTGGCAGGTCATGATTTCTACTGTTTTCTGGATGGGTACTCAGGGTACAACCAAATTGCGGTGGCACCTGAGGATCAAGAAAAAACAGCATTCACATGCCCATACAGAATCTTTGCTTATAGAAGAATGCCATTTGGGTTATGCAACGCACCTGCAACATTTCAGAGGTGCATGACATCCATATTTTCCGATGTGCTTGAAAAGCACATGGAAGTGTTTATGGATGATTTTTCGGTTTTTGGATCTTCCTTCGAAAATTATTTGTATAATCGGTCACTTGTGCTGGAAAGGTGTCAACAAACCAATCTAATTCTGAATTGGGAAAAGTGTCACTTCATGGTGAGAGAAGGGATAGTACTAGGTCATAAAATTTCCCATCAAGGGATAGAAGTTGACAAGGCAAAAGTGGAAGTGATCGCCAATCTCCCTCACCCTGTGAATGAGAAAGGTATACGGAGTTTCTTGGGACATGCAGGATTCTATCGTAGGTTCATCAAAGATTTCTCCAAGATCGCAAACCCGTTGACTAGCCTGCTTGTGAAGGATACTCCGTTTCTGTTTGACAAAAAGTGCAACGAAGCCTTCGAGACTCTGAAAAATAGATTGGTGTCTGCTCCTATAGTGATCTCACCTGACTGGTCTCTACCCTTTGAGATAATGTGTGATGCGAGCGATATAGCAGTAGGGGCAGTCTTGGGGCAAAGAAAAGACAAACGCCTCCACGTTATCTACTATGCTAGCCATGTGTTGAATCCAGCCCAGATGAATTATGCAACCACAGAGAAGGAGTTACTGGCGGTGGTTTATGCCTTTGACAAATTTCGGCAATACTTGTTGGGAACAAAGGTAATTGTTTATACTAACCATGCTGCGTTGAAATATCTTTTTTCTAAACAGGACTCGAAGCCAAGGCTGCTCAGATGGATCTTGCTGTTGCAAGAATTTGACCTTGAAATTCGAGATAAAAAGGGGTGTGAAAACACCGTTGCTGACCATCTGTCCCGAATGTCTCCGATTGAAGAGGCAGAAGAGGAACATCCCATAAAGGACGAGTTTATAGATGAAAGAATCCTCGCGGTGGTGGGTGTTCCTTGGTTTGCGGACTATGCAAACTACCTGGTAGGTGGTATAATTCCTGACGACTTTGATTATAACAAAAAGAAAAAGTTTCTTCATGATTGCAGGTTTTATTTGTGGGACGAACCATTCTTGTACAAGAAAGGGGTAGACGGGCTAATTCGTCGATGTGTCCCTGAGGAAGAACAAAATGAAGTCTTAAAGGCTTGTCATGACTCAGATTATGGGGGACACTTTAGTGGAGACAGGACAGCCGCAAAAGTCCTCCAATCCGGGTTGTACTGGCCCACGTTGTTTAAGGATGCCCAAGTCGTGGTGAAGGAATGTGACAGATGCCAACGGACAGGAAATATCTCTAGAAAGAATCAGATGCCTCAAAAGGGCATGCTTGAAGTGGAATTATTTGATGTTTGGGGAATAGACTTTATGGGGCCATTTCCACCCTCATTTGGGAAAAATTATATTTCGGTGGCTGTGGACTACGTCTCCAAATGGGTGGAAGCCGTAGCTCTCCCCTCTAATGACGCTAGAGCAGTGGTAAGCTTCCTTAAACAAAATATCTTCTCAAGGTTTGGTGTGCCTCGAGCACTTATCAGGGATGAAGGAACACATTTCTTGAATAAGCTCATGGAGAACTTATTGAAGAAATATAATGTGAAGCACAAGATTGCCACACCATATCATCCCCAAACGAGTGGGCAAGTTGAAGTGTCTGATCGGAAAATTAAAAAGATTTTGGAAAAAACAGTCAGTGCTTCACGGAAAGATTGGGAAATCAAATTGGATGACGCGTTATAGGCGTACCGAACCGCTTTCAAAACACCAATTGGCATGTCTCCGTATCAGCTGATTTATGGTAAGGCTTGTCATCTTCCTTTGGAATTGGAGCACAAAGCCTTTTGGGCATCCAAGTTCTTAAATTGTGATCTTGCAAAAGCCGGTGAATCCCGAATTCTTCAACTTCACGAGTTAGAAGAATTTCTTAATCAGGCATATGAGAATGCAAAGATGTACAAGGAGAAAACACGGAAGTGGCATGATTAGAGAATCATCAGGAAAGATTTCTGGGAAGGACAACTGGTATTATTGTTCAATTCGCGGCTCAAGTTGTTTCCTGGGAAATTAAAGTCCAGATGGTCCGGGCCATTTGTCGTGCATAAGGTTTTTCCCCATGGAGCAATAGAGATTAAGAACCAAGACAATGGAGATGTATTCAAGGTGAATGGCCAGAGGCTGAAGCCATATTACAGAGGCCAACAACTGGGTTTGATTGACCATATGTGCCTCGCCTAATGAGGTGGGCAACCGTCGAGCCATGCGACGTTAAACGAAGCGCTTCGTGGGAGGCAACCCACGTGTTCGATTGCTAACTTATTTTGCTTTTTCTTTTCTTTTCTGTATGGGTGTGAAATGTTGTTGCAGGTAAGGAGAAAGGATGCCATAATCATAATCACGTCGCAGCGACAGGATGCCAGACCAAAGAAGCATTTCCGAATTCAAAAAATGAGAAAAACAGGGGCATCCACACGGCCACCCGTGTGCTGACACACGACCGTGTTAATCAAAATAGTGGATTAACACGGGCGCCCGTGTGGTGACACACGGTCGTGTTAAGTAAAACAATGAGTTAACACGGGCGCCCGTGTGCTGACACACGGCCGTGTTAATCAAAACAGAAGATTAACACGGGTGCCCGTGTGCAGGAACACGGCCGTGTTGTTTGTAACGGGTAAAATTTTCAAATTTTTTGATTTTGGGTATTTTAAGTAATGGGCCCCACTTGCTATTATCTCTCTTCCTCACCACTCATTCTCACTTTTTCTGATTTTGGCAACCTCTCTCTCCCACTTCCTCCATTGTTAACCTAGCCTCCATCAAGCTAAGCTTCACTTTTCTCCTAGCTCCACTCACTTTAACCTTATCTCACCTTCACAAAAAGTGTTCCCCTCGCCGTCCTCTACATAGTGACGGTTGCAGTTTTCACTAACCTTTTCGTTTGATTTTGAGAAATTTTTGTCAGGTACCATTATGCCTCCAAAGCGTGCAAGCAAGGAGAAGGAGGTAGCCACGTCTTCTCGACCAAAGCAACGGGTTAGACGCTCTACAAACACTCATGGAATTTTGTTTGACCAAGCAGAGCATCAAGAGAGGTATGTGATTCTAGCAAAACGTAAGCTTATTCCGACCCGATTTATGTGTGATGCCACTCTGGATGAGTTAGGTTTGAAAGAGGAGGTGCACCGCATGTCCCACACCATCGGTATGTTGGAATACATGCAATTCGAAGCACCGACCTTCGCTCAGATCACCCTTGAATTCTTGAGTACGGTTGAGTTCAAGATGAAGAGGAGGTGGACAGGGTCGGAGTTGGAGTTTTATGGGAAAATTACTTTCCGCCTGTTTGATGAAGATCATGAGTTATCGGTTGAGGAACTGGGGAGTATTCTGAAACTCCCGGTATCTGGACCCGGATCCCCTCCGGACACTTTTTCTGTTGTTGATTTCTGGCAAGCTATTACAGGTAAAACAGGGTATAACCCTAACTCGGGAAAAGCTTCTGGAATTCATAACCCGTGCTTCAGGTATGCACAAAAAGGGTTAGCATACACCTTGTTCGGACGGGGTGATAGTACTGGGATTGCGGCAAAGAGAGAATTATATTTTCTGTATTGCATGGCCCATAATGAGCGAATCAATGCAGCGACTTTCGCCGCCAATCATCTGAAACAGGTTGGCCATGCCACTACTGGGGATATTTCTGTAGATGGTATGATCACGTAGATTGCGGGCCACTTCGGGTATGATCAACTTCTGATGGAAGAGACTGCAGTAATGGGCAAGACTAAGATTGACATGCACACGCTAGTCAATCAATAAATGATTGCCATCCGGCCGACTCATTACGCTCTGATGATTCACAATGTGGAAGTGCTCGCACTACCTGCACCTGGGTCCATTAGCATTGCCAATGCTGCTAATTGGTTGTACATAGGTTCAGCCCAAGCGGGAGGGGAAGATGCACAGTTTGACCATGATCTTTCAGGTGAGGACATGGAAGAAGATGAGAGGCAAGCTACCCACGGTATGCCACCCCCACATGATTCGAGCCTACATGGTGAAGGCTCCTCTTTTATGTCTCAGGACCAGTGAGGTTGGATACAGACGGAGATGGGAACTCTCCGCACCGAGCAGACCAGACAAGGTGCGGAATTAGATAGACAGAGTGTGGAACTGTTCCGGCAAGGGACAATCATGGATGACATATTGGCCATGATGCAACGTCTGATGTTGCATTTTCCGCATGATCCCCCGCCTCCTCCTCAACACTGAGCCCTGTAAGTCCCCTTCGTGTTTGAATTTAAACATTGAGGCCAATGTTTAGTTCAAGTGTGTGGGGGGGGGGGTTTCCTTTCATGTTTTTATTTTCTTTCACTTTGTTTTGTTTATGTTATGTTATCATTATATTAGGATGTTTGTTTGTTTTGGTTGTTTTCTGTTCTTTTGGACCTACTGTGTGTACAGGGTGATCAGAAACGGTTGGACGAGCCCGAGATCAATGGTAGTGGATGAATGACACCCCTCAAACTTAGGCTGATAAGGCACCCCGGAAGTTGATGCAACCTTTAGAAAATAAGTCGGACACATTTTGGGGACACCGGACCAAGAAAGCGGTATGGAAAGACCAAGTCAGAAAAGAACCACATAACACAAAGAGACTTCAGAGCTTGCAAGCTAACCAACATGGTGAGATCACAAAAAGCCAAACACGAAATATCAACATGAGAGTTCAGCCAGGTATGACTTTATCACTCTGATTTTGCGTATGTCCTGTTGACACGTCACAGCATGACAACACACACTGAGGCAAGTTGTTTGTCTAGCCAGGGCCTTTCTAGCCATCCCTATATGTATGTTTCCCTTCGTAAACCCCGTTGAGCCTTATCCATTTTATTCATCGTAAACACCATGTTAACGTTTAAGCATTATTCATCATAAACCCCCTGTTAACTTTTAATCATCCATTTCCTTTTGTGTCATAACTCGGTATGATTGTGTGAATTGCAAGATGTGCAATAAAACTAAGTTTGGGGTGGAAATCTTGAAAGAGAAGGCAAGTGCATAAGATGAGATCATACAAAAAGAAAAATAGTATGTATTTTCTTTAAAAGAAAAAAAAGAGAAAAAAAAAGAAAAAAAAGAAAAGAAAAACAAAAGAGAAAAATGCACTTGCCGAGACCTTAGATTCTAACAGATATAAAATGCTCGGAAAATTTGAGTAGAAAAAGAGTCAAAAGAGTGAAATTAACCCCCGGAGTATATGTGATGCACAGAAAAAAAGAGAAAGAAAAATCACACAACATGACTACCGAGTTCAAAACCCTTTGTTATCCAATTTTTTTGTTTATCCCACCGTACCCAAGCCCTGTTACAACCTAAAAAGACCTCAAAAAGTGTGTGGAATCTGCTGTGGTAGTGACATTAGAATGTATTCAAAGTTAAGAGTTTGGTATTGCATACTGTGCTTTGAGTGTACACACCTAACCCTGAGAGATATTGTTAGTGTGTGAAAAGCTTGCAGGTGAAGAGGTTTCTGATGTGGAAATGTGGTAAACTGCCTGAATCGGAGAGACCTGAAACTCGATTGGAAAGGAAGAACACAAATGGTGAAAGACTAGGTTGCATTGTGGAAAACGAATTCGGGGGTGACCTTTGTTTGGACTCAATACATCACTTGAGGACAAGCAATGAGACAAGTTTGGGGTTGTGATCGGTCACCATTTCCATTGAATTCCCGCCGCTAATCCGACATATTTTCATCACCTTGGTAAGATTTATGTTTGTTTTTAGTTGCATTTGAGTCAATTAGCATGTTTTGTTGGTTTGGTATTGCATTGCATTCGATTACAAGTTTATGTCAAAAAGATCTCGTTTATGCTTTGTTTGGTAGTGTCATTGTTACAGGTTTAAAAGCAAGAATGGTGAAGTTCTGGACACTCTGAAGGACAAAAATATGAAAATACAGCATGTCAACACGGGCA
This sequence comes from Lathyrus oleraceus, assembly GCF_024323335.1. Classification (NCBI taxonomy): domain Eukaryota; kingdom Viridiplantae; phylum Streptophyta; class Magnoliopsida; order Fabales; family Fabaceae; genus Lathyrus; species Lathyrus oleraceus. The sequence goes on from NC_066579.1 coordinate 377,256,452, forward strand.
CCCGTGTGCCACAACACTGCCCGTGTTGTTGATCAAGCAGAGCAGAGAGGGAGCAGAAAAACAGAGATCGACACGGGCACCCGTGTGCCACCACACGGCCGTGTTGATTAAAACAGTGCATTAACAAGGGCACCCGTGTGTAGGGACACGGCCCGTGTTGTTGCCACTGTAACTTATGCTGAAAATAATTAATGATGAAGAACAACACAGCCACCCATGTGCCACCACACGGCCGTGTTGATTGGACGCAGCTTTGAAAATCTAATTTTTGCTGTGTGAACCGATTCTGCTCATTAAGGGTAGTTTGGACCTTTAGCTTGGAAGAGAGTCATCTGAAGCTATAATAAGGCTTGGAAGAGAAAGAAGAGGACACCTTTTTACAGACGAACGAAAGCATTGCATTGGAGAAGATAGCGAATACGACGGATTTGAAGACAGCGAGATTCAAGGGTAGCAACCATTGAAGATCAAACTCTCCTAATTCTTTGTAATGTCTAATCTTTACTTTATGAGTTCTTTAAATACTATGAGAGGCTAAACCCCTGATGCTAGGGGGTGGTCCTGATGTTATCGTATGCTATGAATTTGAACCAATGATTTCTTGATTACTATGTTACGTATTTCAATTCAATTGTGTGATGTTATTATGCTTTTGTATCGGACAAATACAAATTAATCTATGACTTCCAATAACAGGATTGTGATTGGTAGGGTTTTCACACAATTGGGTTTATGAATGCATCATCTAGGACTAGTAACTTTCGTAAATCACCGTAAACCTTGATATTTTGTATGATTAAAACCAATGATTAATTGAATGGACATTTGAGTAAGAATTGGTAGTTTAATAGTTTCTTCCTTAAGGACTTAAGTAAGAACATTCTGAGGTTAGGTGATTGAATGTTTCATATGTATTAAGGAAATCGGGACTGAATTCATAACCGGTTAACTCAACCACTCACCCTAGCATCTTTTATCTTAATCAATTATTTTTACTATTTTTGTGTTTACTATTTGATCGCTCGACTGGGTGAGTCGAGAATGGGATACAAACTGCAAGTGCACAGTTCTATCGCGTAGTTTTAAAAGATATCGATCCCACAGGGACTTATGAATCGATATACCGTTATCTAAGGTTACTACGTAAATCTAAGGTGAAAATGTTTGATTGTTTGGGGAAAAACTAAGAGCTAAACTAATATCTAGATTAAATATTAATGAAACGGATATCGGTATGTAGTTCGTCAAAACTAGGGAATCAAGTCTTTGTCGGTTTCTTGGTTTTAAAATGAATCGTTTCGGTTAACTTTATTGGTTAAAGGTTTTATCTCAAACTCTCGCTCTGTTGAATAAACCATGATTTTATATTAATGTAGCTGTCACTTATAATTAAGTCAAAAACCATATTTTGAAAACAATAAAGTTGCAGAAACTCCTTTTAAGAAAATACTGACCGTTTTAAACACCCTTATCTCAAACTCTCGCTCTGTTGACTTAGGTTATATAATCAAATCCAAATGCTTAACTCTCGTCCTCACATTCAATCTTTAAAAATACTTTTTGGAAAAGGTCAGAATTTAATTAACTCTAAAACTTGCTCTCGCCCTGATCTAGAATTAATGCCTAACTTACACTGTCCAGTTAAAATCTCAAACTCTCGCTCTATTGATTTTAACTTCTTTATGTCTTTTACTTTTGTAAAAAATCTTGTTATTAAACCTGTAAGTTGAGACCGTAAAAAGATTGATTTTGATTTTAAGTTTAGATAGACCGACTCAGTCTTGATCCCTTATTCTGCTTACTTTACATACCGATACCTAGGCAAATTAGCCAGACATGCTAAATAAATAAGAATTTATATCATGCATAAACAGACTCATTCCAGGCAGATAATATAGATAAATAATAAAACAAAATATTAAATAATGATTAAAGAACCTGAATGCGTAATAAAATAGTCTTGAACACTCCACCACAAGCCGGTAGGATTTGTTCTTGGATTCTTCAATTAAACAGTAAATTAAATCAAGGAAATAAAACTGGAATATAACGTAAGGTTAAATCCGGTATAAAGTTGCACAATAGTTTCCGGTGTAGAAACTATTATGCGAAAAATATCTAAAAGCTAAAACGGGAAACGTAAATTTGCAAGGGAAAAAGAATGTAAAGCTTGCAAAAGAAATAAATAAAATAAACAATGCTGGAAAAGAAAAATAAGCAAAAGCTAAAACAGAAGGTTTGAAAAGCTTCGGCAGAGTAGACGGCAAAAGAGGGGAGAGGAAGCGGAACCCTTTTAGGTTTCTAATGTAGCTATTTATAGTAGTGCTTCTAACTGCTTTTTGTTTCCCACGAGTCTTCAGCATGGCTAAATACACGGCGTGGGCATAGGACACGAACTCTCTCAACGTCTCTTCAATTCTTCTGAGGGCGTGACTTGCGCCAAAAAGCTAGTGGAATGGTGTGACGCTCGTCACACCATGTGTGACGCTCGTCACAGGGGTGCTTTTAGTGTGACGCTCGTCACAACCCTTGTGACGCCCGTCACAGGCACAACGTGCGCTTTCTTTGGGCTGGGCTTGGTCTTTGATATTTGTTTCCTTTTTACTCCTTTCTACACCTCCTTTTCTTCCCTTTTTCACTTTTGCTTCAAAATGGATACCTGACATAAATAGCAAGGAAATACTGCATAATATCTGATAAAATGAGATAAACTAAAGTAAATGATAATATAATCTAATTGAATTAAGTCTTAAAATGTGATATAATTTCGTGTTATCAAACTCCCCCATACTTAAATCTTTGCTTGTCCTCAAGCAAAATTCAGTATAGAACTTGTTAAAAGTTTTAGCCAGATGAAATTTCAAAGCACACATCAATTCGTACTAGGTTGCAAATGGATTTTTGTTTAGGAGGACTTGAGTTTAATCTTGACATCAACAACTACCGTTACAACTTAGATAACCCTACCTTATGCAAATCAGTTCAAGTATCCTATGATAGCTATCCTGGTTCCTTTAGTCTTATTTTACCCGTTTTCATTCTAGCGAAATCACATTAAGCCCTTTATCTTTTCGCGCACATAGTGGAGTAACCGGTTAGTGATTATGATCCGCTTTTAGCTAGAAGTTCTGGTACATAAGTCGGATAACTTCATTATTCAGTCCATTGCAAATTGCGGGGGATCGAACCGTAGTCCGCCCTACCAAGTTCAGTACCAGATTCCTACTGAACCAACTCATAATGGATCTTTCGTATTGTGCTTTTGCATGATCTGCAACCTTTAGATTAAATGATCTAGTAAGGATCACCTAATTTAATTAGTGCATTTCTTGATATATTTATATATCTTAGGTTACTTTGGGGATCATTCACTTATATTTATCGGCTCTCCACGTAGTTTGCTATTAAGATGGTGCTGACTTCTGTATAAACTACTTGGGGTTGCCATAGAACTAAAAGTTCAAGGAATCGGTATAATAGGTACTTATCCTGATCTAACATATTGAGGTTCTCAGAGCGTTGTTATGGTAATGATTTTGTTTTGATTTCACTCAAATTTTATAAAGTAAGCGACCTTTATACTTATTGGGTGTGTTAAAATTTTTTTTTTCTTTTTTTTGATATGGCTCAAGAAAATTGAGGGAATAGATAATAGAAATATTTCACACTAGGGACTTAACTTAAAATAATTTTTTTTTTTTTCATAATAAGAAAGGGAAATAACAATGAAAGGGAAGGTAACATACTTGAAAAATGGAAATAGGAAGAATATTGTTTGCCCCCCCCCCCCCCCCCCCCCCATACTTAAACTAAACATTGTCCTCAATGTTTTAAGGGAAAGAAATACAAAATGGAAATGCAAAGAAAATAACAACTAAGGCTGCCTTCCGCCTCTGGTTCTTGGACCTGGTGATCTTTGACGTATGTCTAAGTTGTCGAACCTGCTAAACAACTCAGTAAACCGCTGGTCGGTTATGGCATTCCGAGCATCCTGTTGCTGTTGCATTTGACGCATCATCTGCATCATCTCTGCATTCTGTGCCTGCATACCATCGATAGCATCCATAATGTCGTCGTTGGTTGCATGCCTTCTTCGTCGACGACGTTGGGAGGATGGGCCAGTTGTATTGCCGGAAGGGTTGAGCGGGACTGACTGTTGTGTAGGCGGATGATCACCTTGTTCCATTTCTTCAAACTCATCTGTTTGTGGGTTTGTTTGTAAAGGCTCGGTGGTTTCAGGAGCGTTTAGATCATAGCGGTGGCGGTCGGGGTTTGTGACATCAGTGAGGCCAGTATTTGGTAGAACAACGCTTGGGACTGCCTGGTTGTTCACCATAAGATAATATCCTCCGCCCACTCTGTTTTTAATCAGGCGGCTGGAGCGGCAATAGCTGATATCCATAGACAGGGGAGGTAGGGATTCTAAAGTTTGGAGTTTATCCCCTAGGTTCAGGCCAAGTGCTATGGATGTTATTAATCCACCAATTATAAAGGGTTGCCGGCCTCTAGCACATAAGGTGCGGATATGATGGAAGAGAAAAGAGGCGGCGTTTACCTGAGTATTCGGTTCGAAAACGCACTGGAGGAAAAATAACTCCTTTGAGTTGACCTTACTGTTGTTTGGTCTTCCAAAAAGTGTGTTTTGCAGGATACGGAGAAAATAACGGATGGTGGGGTTATGTATATGGGAGAGAAGGAGCTCTTCCCAGTTGTAGGTATCTATACCGGTAATTTTCTTAAAAAGGCCAAAAACGCCAACTGTGTTCCAGTTTGAGGTTGGAGGGATTCTGGCATGAAGCAGACCTTCTGTGGGAAAATGTAGCATGGTACTCAATTGGCGTTGGGTTAAGGAGTACTCGGTGTTCAACATACGGAAGGTTACGGTACCGGTTAGAAATTCGTCTTCACCGGCGGGAGTGGTGTAGTCGTAGGAACTTAAGAATTCCAAGGTTAGGGATGGGTAGGTGGGTTGATTATGGGTGCAAAGGAAGGTTAAGTTGGCTTGACGGAGCATCCATTCGATACCTTGGAGTAAGCCTAATTGTTGCAAGCAAGGTAAATCGGGGTACCTGGTGGAAACGACGCCTCGCTGCTGGAAGCGCTCGAATTACTCTTGCTGATAGTTGTCATCTCCGGATCGGAAGATGATATTTCCGAAATTTTGATTTCCCGCCATTGTGATGAATTTTGAAGGAGTGATTTGGAGTGGAAAAGAATTGTATATTTGATATGAGAGAATTGTTTGTGGTGAATGAAGGAGGTTTTGGTAGGTATTTATAGGAGAAGGATTGGAAGATAGAAAGAAAAAATGGTTGAAGAGTAATTAAGTGTGGTTAAATGAAAAGTGAATGGGGAATGTAAAAAGGTAAGGGGTGTAACGTTCGTCTCCAACGGCTCCCTAACGTTCACATGTCTGAGGGGCGTTACGCTCGTCACAAGGGTGTGACGTTCGTAACAGGAGTTATGCGTGCCGTTCGTCATGGAGTGTGTGACGCTCGTCACACAGTTCTTTTTGGCAGGGCATTCAGCAGCGCTTCACATAATTAATCTGGGGATGAATTTATTTTGATTATTTTGTTTTATTTGGTTTTTAGATTGTTCTATTTAATTTAGCTAATTAATTTGTGTTGCATGCTATTCTATTTCACATAATAATAATTCATTCTGAGTAACAGTAGAACAGTAGAGAACATAGCCATTGCATAAATTAAATAAAAGCTTTAATAAAATTAACATAATGTAATACAGGAAGGGAAAACAATGAAATGAAAGGAAAATAAATGCGAACATGAAATAACTAAATTCCATCTATCTTCGGATCTCTGGCCGGAGGAGCAAAAGAGTTAACATGATGCCGCAACATACGTAACTGACTTGCCGTGCTGCTCATGTATTCTAGGACTTCATGCCTCAAGTTGTGGAAATCTTCCCTGAGGGCGTGATGCTCTGACATCAAGGCTTCAATGACGGTTTTAATATCTGTTCCTGGCATATGATGTCGGAGATCAGGCATGGCTGATTCTTCGGTCAGGACAGGCTGAGGAGGAGGATCAATATCATAGTAGCCGGAAGGTGTCTGAGGGTCAGATTCAGCATGAGAGATATGGTCAACATAGTGCTCATAGTCATCACAAATCTCATAGTCCTGGATGGATTCAGTGGATCTAGCAGGAGTAGGGGTTTCGTTCAGGTTGTAAAGCCAGTTACTGCTGTTATGAACGCTAGTCCTAGGATCGGGCATGGTGAATAAGCAAAGAACCTGGTTATCAATCATAAGCTCAAACTCATCAGACCCTAAGTTCGCTATGAACATAGTATTGAAGAGGAAGGGTATACTCATAGTAGTAATGCCACAAAAAGGGTTCAGGTCAAGCATAGGCTGACGCAATCCAATAGCATTACCTATCATGGTTATCAAACCGCCTATTCTAATGGGTGCTCGCTCATCCTGGATAAGGTGGTCCAAATTAGCTAACATAAAAGTAGCGCCGTTTACTGGACGGTTCTGGGAAGCACAAAATATGATGAAGAGTTCATCACGTGAAACTGAAGTACTATTTGGCTTCTTCCCAAATAAAGTGTGGGTCAGGATCTTATGGAAATAGCGAAAAGCCGGGTTATGTATGTTTCTAGAGAGAAACTCATGTTCTTCGGGCTCATCATTTCCAGTCAGCTTACCCCAAAAGTGTTCAAGCTCTCTATATTCAAAAAGTTCTTCCTGGCTTACAGTGAATGTATCAAGGGAGGTAGGAAAACCCAAAAGGTTGGTAAAGTCTCTAATATTAAATTGGTACTCCATGTTGAACATTCTGAACTGAATAAAACCTCTGCTAATTCCTTTTCCACGGCTAGGTAGATAGATTAATGAACTAAGGAATTCTAGTGTGAGCCTCCGGTAGGTGGTGAAATGTCTTAGGATAGGGGATGTCTCCCATCCTATCTGATTCAGCAGATACAGGACACTCTGTCTCAATCCAAGGGCAGTCATAGCCCAATCATCAGCATAAAGACTAGGTAGCATCTCCCTAGTGGCTAATTCTTCAAACTTTTGTTTCTGAGCCATTCCTCTGAACTTGATACCCATACGATCAATATGTCCCATCTGGTTAGTGCTAGCTAGAGAAAAAGAAGACATGAGTTTAAGTCAGGGTTTGGCCAAATGCCTAAAGAAAGAAAAATTATTATTATTATATTTTTTTATATTTTTGAATAAATAAAGAATGAATACTGAACAAAAAATTAAAAGAATAATTAAGAAAGAAAATAGTGAAATGATAATAATAGAATAAGAAAATAGCAAACTAATTAGTGGGTTGTCTCCCACCAAGCGCTTTGTTTACACGTCGCAAGCTCGACAAAGAAACTGTTAAATATAATTGATGGGTCCTGGGGGCGTTTCGTCTAAGTGTAGAATTTGCGAATCCTCGTTGGTTTCCGCATAGTGATAATGTTTCAGACGTTGCCCGTTTACGGTGAACGGTTCTGTAGATTGTCCTTTTATTTCTACCGCTCCACTGGGAAAGATTTTAGTGATATGAAAAGGTCCTGACCATCTGGATCGTAGTTTTCCCGGGAATAACTTTAGTCCAGAGTTAAATAAAAGTACTGCGTCGCCTTGCTTGAAGATTTTCCTTGATATACGCTTGTCATGCCATTGTTTTGTTTTTTCTTTATAGATTTTGGCATTTTCATAGGCGTCTCTTCTGAGTTCCTCTAATTCGTTTATGTCAAGGATTCTCTTTTCACCGGCGGCTTTATAATTCAAATTTAAATTTCTAATAGCCCAATAGGCTTTATGTTCTAATTCTACCGGGAGGTGACAGGATTTTCCATAAATGAGCTTAAATGGGGTCGTCCCAATGGGGGTTTTATAAGCAGTTCGGTATGCCCACAAAGCTTCTGGTAATTTCAATGACCAATCTTTCCTTGAAGTGGCTACCGTTTTTTCTAGTATTTGCTTGATTTCTCTGTTAGATACTTCCACTTGTCCACTGGTTTGAGGGTGGTAAGGTGTTGCTATCCTATGTCTCACTCCATATTTAAGTAGTAGTTTTTCGAGTACCTTGGATATAAAGTGCGATCCACCATCACTGACTACTATTCTTGGGATGCCAAATCTCGGAAATATTATATTCTTAAAGAGTCTAGTTACTACTCGGGTGTCGTTTGTTGGGGAAGCTATAGCTTCGATCCACTTTGATACGTAGTCAACTGCCACGAGTATGTATTTGTTACCGAAAGAGGATGGGAGAGGTCCCATGAAGTCTATCCCCCACACGTCAAAAATCTCTACTTCCAAAATACCTTTTTGTGGCATCTCGTCACGTCTAGATATGTTTCCCGTGCGTTGACATCTGTCACACTCCTTAATAGCCGTATGCACGTCCTTCCAAATAGTTGGCCAATAAAAGCCAGCTTGTAGGATTTTAGAGCAGGTCTTGGATGTACTTGTGTGTCCACCATAAGGAGCGGAGTGACAGTGTTGGATTATATTTTCTACCTCTTCTTCGGGTATACATCGACGGAAAATACCATCGGGGCCTCTTTTGAAAAGTAAGGGATCATCCCAGTAATAGTGTTTTATGTCGTGGAAGAATCGTTTCTTCTGCTGGTAAGATAAAGTAGGTGGAACTATTCCGGCAGCTAAATAATTGACTAGATCAGCGTACCATGGTGTGACAGATATAGCTAAGGTGGTTTCTACTTGCATGTCGGAGTTGTTCTCTTCCAAAGTAGCTATGAGTTTGTCATACGAGAAATCATCATTAATGGATGTTCTTTCCGGTTCAAGGTTCTCAAGTCTAGAGAGGTGGTCTGCTACTACGTTGTCAGTTCCTTTCTTGTCCTTGATTTCTAAGTCGAATTCTTGTAGTAACAAGATCCATCTTAGGAGTCTAGGTTTAGCATCTTTTTTTTGTTAAAAGGTACCTGATAGCAGCGTGATCGGTGTAAACTATTATTTTGGCTCCTACCAAGTAAGAACGAAATTTATCTAGCGCAAATACCACTGCTAGGAGTTCTTTCTCGGTTGTGGCATAATTCATCTGCGCTTCATCCAGGGTTCTGCTAGCGTAATATATAACGTGAAGCTTTTTATCCTTTCTTTGTCCTAGAACAGCACCTACAGCATAATCACTGGCATCGCACATTATTTCGAATGGTTCATTCCAGTCTGGTGTCTGCATAATGGGTGCGGAGATCAATGCTTGCTTAAGCGTTTGAAATGCTTTTAAACAGTTATCGTCGAATATGAATTCAGCATCTTTCATCAATAGTCCGGTTAAGGGTTTAGTTATCTTAGAGAAGTCTTTGATGAATCGTCGGTAAAAACCGGCGTGTCCTAAAAAGCTTCGTACTTCTCTCACGGTTCTTGGGGGTTGAAGATTTTCGATTACCTCTATTTTGGCCTTGTCTACTTCAATTCCTCTGTTCGAGATGATGTGTCCTAAAACAATTCCTTCTTGTACCATAAAGTGGCACTTTTCCCAATTAAGTACTAAGTTTACTTTTACACATCGCTCAAGAACTCTTTCCAGGTTTTCAAGGCATTCTTCGAAACTTTGTCCGTATACAGAAAAGTCATCCATAAATACTTCCATGATGTTTTCGAGAAAGTCGGCGAAAATCGCCATCATGCATCTTTGAAAAGTTGCAGGGGCATTACACAGACCAAACGGCATTCGTCTATAAGCGAAGGTACCAAAAGGGCATGTGAATGTTGTCTTTTCTTGGTCATCAGGGTGAATTGGTATTTGAAAGAAGCCTGAATAACCGTCTAAATAACAGAAATGTGAATGTTTAGCTAATCGTTCTAACATTTGGTCAATGAATGGTAAAGGGAAATGATCTTTTCGGGTTGCTTTGTTTAGTTTCCTATAATCAATGCACATTCTCCATCCCGATTCGATTCGTTTAGTTATAGTTTCTCCTTTTTCGTTTTCAATAACGGTTATGCCTCCTTTCTTTGGTACAACGTGTACAGGACTAACCCATTTGCTATCAGATATAGGATATATAATACCTGCTTCCAATAACTTGGTTATTTCTTTCTTTACTACCTCACTTAGGATCGGATTTAGTCTTCTCTGGTGTTCCCTAGAGGTTTTACAGTCTTCTTCTAACATGATGCGGTGCATACAAATAGAAGGGCTTATTCCTTTAAGATCGGTTATGTGGTATCCTACTGCGGTTGGGTATTTTCTTAAGATATGTAGGAGTTTTTCTGTTTCGAGTCTTCCTAGATCGGCATTAACTATCACAGGTCGTTCAAGTTCTAAGTCTAGGAATTCATATCTCAGATTTTTGGGAAGTGTTTTCAAATCAGGGGTTGGTTTGTTAAGACACTGCGTAGGGTCCGGTGTTATTGCTAAACATTGTTTAGATTTGTCCTCTAAAAGATAGTCTGATGATTTGTCTTCTCCTGACTTTGCTTCTTTTATGCATTCATCGATGATATCCATGAAGTAACATGTATCTTCTATTGCAGGTGCTTTCAAGAATTTGGAAAGAATGAATTCAATTTTCTCTTCACCTACTTCGAAGGTGAGTCGTCCTCGTTTTACGTCTATGATTGCACCGGCAGTTGCTAAGAATGGTCTTCCTAGTATAATAGGTGTAATATCATCTTCTCTAATGTCCATAATTGTAAAGTCAGTGGGAATGTAAAACTGACCTATGCGTACGGGAACGTTTTCAAGGATTCCTACAGGATATTTGATGGAACGATCTGCTAATTGCACAGGCATTTTGGTTGGTCTTAATTCTCCCATTTCCAGTTTCTTACATATGGATAAAGGCATAACGCTAATTCCGGCTCCTAAATCGCATAAGGCTTTGTCGATGACAAATTTTCCTATGTGGCAGGGTATAGAGAAACTACCCGGATCCTTGAGTTTAGGGGGCATGTTTTGGATTATAGCGCTACATTCGGCAGGGAGTGTAACGGTTTCGCTATCCTCAAGTTTCCTCTTATTAGAAAGGATTTCTTTTAAGAATTTAGCATATGAGGGCATCTGCGTAATAGCTTCGGTAAACGGAATTGTAACGTTTAATTGCTTAAGGAGATCAACAAATTTTCTAAATTGGCCTACATCTTTGGTTTTAACAAGCCTTTGAGGGTAAGGTATAGGTGGTTTGTAAGGTGGTGGAGGTACATAAGGTTCCTTCTTTTCTAGGGTTTCCTTATTACTCTCTTCCTTTTCCTTAGGTTCACTTTCCTCAGTAGATTTCTTAGGGTTTTGGTTTTCTATCCTTGGGTCAGACGGTCCTTCCACTTCCGTTCCACTTCTTAATATAATTGCATGAGCTTGGCTTCTCGGATTGGGTTGGGGCTGTCCAGGGAATGTACCAGTTGGGGCAGCAGTAGGTGCTTGTTGTTGAGCTACTTGAGATATTTGTGTTTCTAGCATTTTGTTATGGGTAGCCAAGGCATCTACTTTGCTTGCTAGTTGTTTAAGTTGTTCGCCAGTGTGTATGTTCTGGTTTAAGAAATCTTTATTGGTTTGTTGTTGGGAAGCTATAAAGTTTTCCATCATGATTTACAAGTTGGATTTTCTAGGGGTATTATTGTTAGGATTCTGTTTCTGATATCCCGGAGGTATAGATGGGGCTTGATTTGGAGACTGTCCAGGTGCGTATAAAGCATTATTACTCTTATATGAAAAGTTTGGATGGTTCTTCCAATTTGGGTTATAGGTATTCGAATAGGGGCTTCCTTGAGCATAGTTTACTTGCTCTGCTTGGATTCCAGTCAAGAGTTGACATTCCGCAGGAGTGTGGCCTTGGATTCCACAGACCTCGCAATTCTGAGTTATAGCAACCACGGCGGCTGGAGGTGATACATTTAAACTTTCAATTTTCTGGACCAAAGCATCCACTTTTGCATTGACGTGATCAAGGTTACTTATCTCGTACATGCCAGTTTTCGGTTGAGGCTTTTCCACCGTTGTTCGTTCGGTTCCCCACTGATAGTGGTTTTGGGCCATGCTCTCGATAAGCTGGTAAGCATCAGCATAGGGTTTGTTCATTAGTGCACCACCTGCAGCGGCGTCTATTGTTAACCTTGTATTGTATAAGAGACCATTATAAAATGTGTGAATTACTAACCAGTCTTCCAAACCATGGTGTGGGCAAAGTCTCATCATGTCTTTGTATCTTTCCCATGCTTCGAAAAGAGACTCGTTGTCTTTCTGTTTAAATCCGTTTATCTGGGCTCTTAAAATAGCTGTTTTGCTTGGCGGAAAATATCGGGCAAGAAAAACTTTCTTCAACTCGTTCCATGTGGTGACTGAGTTGGAAGGAAGTGATTGAAGCCATCTTCTAGCGCTATCTCTTAATGAGAAAGGAAAAAGACGAAGTCGAATTGCCTCTGAAGTGACACCATTAGCTTTAACAGTATCAGCGTATTGGACAAATACGGATAAATGAAGGTTTGGATCTTCGGTAAGATTTCCAGAGAATTGGTTCTGTTGCACAGCCTGCAACAGCGAAGGTTTAAGTTCAAAGTTGTTTGCTTCGATTGCGGGCGGAGCAATACTTGAATGCGGTTCATCTTGCGATGGAGCGGCGTAATCTCTAAGAGCACGAGCTGGTTCTGCCATCTCGGGTATCGAAGGAAAAATGTTTTTGAAATCAGGAAGGTCTACAGGAGGGAGATTGTTCGCAGCACGATATTCCCGAATTCGTCGTAAGACTCGGAGATATAGTTCGATATCGTTGATTCGTAAATAGAGCGGTTCGCCTTGTGAGCGAGTGCGTGGCATACAAATCAACGAAAGAAAGAAAATAGAAGAAAAAGAAACCTTAGTCTCTACAGCGTAACGGAAGAGTTACGATATCGATTGAATAAAAGTCCCCGGCAACGGCGCCAAAAACTTGATCGCTCGACTGGGTGAGTCGAGAATGGGATACAAACTGCAAGTGCACAGTTCTATCGCGTAGTTTTAAAAGATATCGATCCCACAGGGACTTATGAATCGATATACCGTTATCTAAGGTTACTACGTAAATCTAAGGTGAAAATGTTTGATTGTTTGGGGAAAAACTAAGAGCTAAACTAAGATCTAGATTAAATATTAATGAAACGGTTATCGGTATGTAGTTCGTCAAAACTAGGGAATCAAGTCTTTGTCGGTTTCTTGGTTTTAAAATGAATCGTTTCGGTTAACTTTATTGGTTAAAGGTTTTATCTCAAACTCTCGCTCTGTTGAATAAACCATGATTTTATATTAATGTAGCTGTCACTTATAATTAAGTCAAAAACCATATTTTGAAAACAATAAAGTTGCAGAAACTCCTTTTAAGAAAATACTGACCGTTTTAAACACCCTTATCTCAAACTCTCGCTCTGTTGACTTAGGTTATATAATCAAATCCAAATGTTTAACTCTCGTCCTCACATTCAATCTTTAAAAATACTTTTTGGAAAAGGTCAGAATTTAATTAACTCTAAAACTTGCTCTCGCCCTGATCTAGAATTAATGCCTAACTTACACTGTCCAGTTAAAATCTCAAACTCTCGCTCTATTGATTTTAACTTCTTTATGTCTTTTACTTTTGTAAAAAATCTTGTTATTAAACCTGTAAGTTGAGACCGTAAAAAGATTGATTTTGATTTTAAGTTTAGATAGACCGACTCAGTCTTGATCCCTTATTCTGCTTACTTTACATACCGATACCTAGGCAAATTAGCCAGACATGCTAAATAAATAAGAATTTATATCATGTATAAACAGACTCATTCCAGGCAGATAATATAGATAAATAATAAAACAAAATATTAAATAATGATTAAAGAACCTGAATGCGTAATACAATAGTCTTGAACACTCCACCACAAGCCGGTAGGATTTGTTCTTGGATTCTTCAATCAAACAGTAAATTAAATCAAGGAAATAAAACTGGAATATAACGTAAGGTTAAATCCGGTATAAAGTTGCACAATAGTTTCCGGTGTAGAAACTATTATGCGAAAAATATCTAAAAGCTAAAACGGGAAAGGTAAATTTGCAAGGGAAAAAGAATGTAAAGCTTGCAAAAGAAATAAATAAAATAAACAATGCTGGAAAAGAAAAATAAGCAAAAGCTAAAACAGAAGGTTTGAAAAGCTTCGGCAGAGTAGACGGCAAAAGAGGGGAGAGGAAGCGGAACCCTTTTAGGTTTCTAATGTAGCTATTTATAGTAGTGCTTCTAACTGCTTTTTGTTTCCCACGAGTCTTCAGCATGGCTAAATACACGGCGTGGGCATAGGACACGAACTCTCTCAACGTCTCTTCAATTCTTCTGAGGGCGTGACTTGCGCCAAAAAGCTAGTGGAATGGTGTGACGCTCGTCACACCATGTGTGACGCTCGTCACAGGGGTGCTTTTAGTGTGACGCTCGTCACAACCCTTGTGACGCCCGTCACAGGCACAACGTGCGCTTTCTTTGGGCTGGGCTTGGTCTTTGATATTTGTTTCCTTTTTACTCCTTTCTACACCTCCTTTTCTTCCCTTTTTCACTTTTGCTTCAAAATGGATACCTGACATAAATAGCAAGGAAATACTGCATAATATCTGATAAAATGAGATAAACTAAAGTAAATGATAATATAATCTAATTGAATTAAGTCTTAAAATGTGATATAATTTCGTGTTATCACTATTATAAATTCCAAAACAACCAAACCATTATCTTTTTGTTCTGATAGAATCAAATTAAAATAAGTATTTCCTACGCAATCCTTTTGATCGATACTTGGAAATAAAACTCCTTATTACTACATCGGTAAAAATAGTACACTTGCTATTTTTCCGATCACGCGTCATCAAGCTTACTCGCCCAATCCTTACGAGAAGCATTAATCGTCTTCTCTAGGATTTGTTTCAGCTGCCTATTTGACACTTCAACTTGACCACTTGTTTGCGGGTGGTACGGAGTTGCTATCCGATGTTTTACATTATACTTCAAGAGTAGCTTCTCCATTAGGTGATTTAAGAAGTGAGTCCCTTCATCACTTATTAAAGCTTTTGGCACTCCAAACCTGACAAATATGTTTTCTTTCAGAAACTTGACCACCACTTTTGCATCATTTGTTGGTAGAACAACTGCTTCAACCCACTTGGATACATAATCCACCGCCACCAAAATGTAATTCTTTCCAAATAAAGGAGGAAACGGTCCCATAAAGTCAATACCCCAAACATCGAAGAGTTCAACTTCCAGCATGGGGTTTTGCGGCATCTGATTTCTTTTCGAGATGTTTCCCATCCTTTGACACTTATCGCACTCTTTGATTACTTGTCGAGCATCTTTGAAAAGTGTCGGCCAGTATAATCCTGACTGGAGGACTTTGGCAGCGGTTCTATCCCCACTAAAGTGTCCACCATAGTCAGAATCATGACAAGATTTCAGAACATCCCCATGTTCTTCTTCGAGAACACATCTTCTGACCAACCCGTCTACTCCTTTCTTGTATAAGAATGGGTCATCCCACAAATAGAACCTACAATCATGAACGAACTTTTTCTTTCGGTTAGAGTCAGATTCACTAGGGATCACCCTGCCTACTAGATAGTTCGCGTAGTCTGCGAACCAAGGCATTCCACTAACAGCAAGGATGTGTTCGTCAGCAAACTCATCCTTTATTGGACGCTTTTCCTCATTCTCCTCTATGGGGGACATCCGGGAGAGGTGATCTGCCACAGTATTTTCACACCCTCTTTTGTCGCAAATTTCCACATCAAACTCTTGGAGGAGCAGGATCCATCGCAGCAGTCTTGGCTTAGAGTCCTACTTAGCAAATAAATACTTCAAAGAAGCATGGTCAGTATAAACAATGACTCTAGAACCCAACAGATATTGCCTGAATTTATCAAAGGCATAAACCACAGCTAGCAACTCCTTTTCGGTAGTCACGTAATTCATCTGTGCAGGGTTCAACACATGACTAGCATAATATATGACATGCAATAGTTTATCTCTACGTTGCCCAAGAACTGCTCCTACTGCAATGTCACTCGCATCACACATGATCTCAAAAGGTAGAGACCAATCAAGAGCAATGACAATAGGTGTCGTCACCAATTTATTTTTTATAGTTTCAAAAGCAACGACACACTCTTTATCAAAAATGAAAGCCTTGTCCTTAACCAACAGGGTAGCTAAGGGTTTAGCTATCTTGGAAAAATCTCTTATGAACCTGCGGTAGAAACCCGCATGCCCTAAGAAACTTCTTATACATTTTTCATTCATCGGACGGGGTAGCTTTTCTATTACCTCAATCTTGGCTTGATCCACTTCTATCCCTTTGTGAGAGATTTTGTGACCCAAAACTATTCCTTCTCGCACCATGAAGTGAAACTTCTCCCAGTTGAGAATCAGATTGGCCTGTTGGCATCTTTCTAGCACAAGGGAAAGTTTAGTTAAACAATTATCAAAAGAAAAACCAAATACCGAGAAGTCATCCATGAAGACCTCCATATGCTTTTCGATCGTGTCCGCAAAAATGGAGGTCATGCATCTTTGAAATGTGGCTGGTGCATTACATAACCCGAATGGCATTCTTCTGTAGGCGAAAATACCATAGGGGCACGTAAAAGCTATCTTCTCTTGATCTTCCGGTGCAACCGCTATCTGATTGTATCCAGAGTACCCATCAAGGAAAAAATAGTACTCATGACCTGCCAACCTTTCCAACATCTGATCAATGAATGGTAACGGAAAATGATCCTTTCTAGTCGCCAAATTCAACCTCCTGTAGTCGATGCACACACGCCACCCTGTGACCGTCCTTGTAGGGAGTAACTCATTTTTCTCATTTCTTATAACTGTAGTCCCTCCTTTCTTTGGGACCACATGAACAGGACTCACCCAAGAGCTATCGGATATGGGGTAAATTAACCCGACATCTAATAGTTTAACAACCTCTTTCCTAACCACTTCCTTCATTACGGGATTTAGTCTTCTTTGTGGTTGCACCACTGGTTTGTGACCATCCTCCATGAGAATTTTATGCATACACGCCGTAGGGCTAATTCCCTTCAAGTCTTCTATCTCCCATCCCATTGCACTTTTGTGCTTCTTCAAAACCTTGACAAGCTTGTCTTCTTGAGAAACCTCTAGGTTAGAGCTTATAATAGCCAGGCATTTCCTTTTGGGATCTAAAAAAACATACTTGAGATTTTCAGGCAATTGTTTCAGCTCAGCCACTTTCTTGGTCTCATCTTTCTTTTCCTCAACTTGGGGTTCCCTTAAGTTTTCCCATCTGAGGGATCGGGATCCTTTAAAGGGCGGTTGTGTTTTAACACTTCCATTTCCCTTTCATCAACTTCTTGAGTGTCTTCAGAGATTGATAGACTTAGAACTCTCTCCAAGGGCAATTTTTGTTCACCTAGAGGATTTTCTTTCAGAATCATTTGATCGATCACCTCTATGTGTTGACTGGTGGCCACATCATCTTTGTATTTCATGGTGTTGCGCACATCAATTTTTAACTCTTCGTCATAAACTTTTAGAGTCATGGTGCCCTCTTCTATATCTATCAAACATCTCCTGGTCTCCAAAAATGGTCTACCAAGAATGAGCGGTATCTCTTCATCTTCCGGCATTTCTAAGATCACAAAGTCTACCGGAAACACAAACTTATCAATCTTCACAAGAACATCTTCTACCACTCCATAAGGCCTCTTCACAGAGTAGTCAACAAATTGAAGTGTCATTCTGGTATCCTGCACTTTTCCAATCCCCAACCTCTTGTAGATGGACAACGGCATGAGACTCACACTTGCCCCCAAGTCTATAAGAGCCTTTTTGAAAGATCTATCCCGATAGTTCAAGGGATAGTTACCGAGCCTCGATCTTTTTTCTTTACCGGAATCTTCATACCCTGCAAAATAGCACTACAAGTTTCGGTTAGTACAATAGAGTCAGTGTCAGTGCTCATCCTTTTTGAAATAATATCCTTCATGAATTTAGCATAGGAGGGCATTTGCTCAAGTGCCTCCAAGAACGGAATGTTAATCTCAAGCTTTTTGAACATCTCCAAGAACTTCTCGAAGTTCTTCTCATGTTGCTCTTTCTTCTTATTTCTTATGGGGAAAGGGAGTTTGACAACCGACTTTGATTCACTAACTGTTTCTTTAACCACTAGTTTAGGTACCGTCACCTCTTCACTAACAACCTCATTTTCTTTTATCTCCAAATCAACTTCAAGCAATTGGTCTTCTTGATCATCATCTTTTTCAGGGACTTTTTCCTTACCACTCCTTGTGGTTACCGCACTCACATTATTATGCTCTCGTGGATTTGTAACTGTAGCACTCGGTAATGCACCTGGTGTTTGCGAACCCGCGAGTTGTTGAGCAATCTGACTCATTTGCACTTCCAGATTTTTTATTGAAGCACCAGTGTTTCTCAGATTACTTCTAGTCTCCTCTTGAAATTGTGAACTTTGAGCTGCCATTTTTTCAATGGCAATTTCCCAATCTACTTTTCTTGGAACCTGTTGTTGAAATTGTTGTTGGGATTGGTGAAACTGCTGCTGGTAAGGTTGTTATTGTTGTGGTCGATACTGTTGTTGTGGTTGGCTTTGATACTGGGTGGGCGCTTGCTTCTGAGCATTTCCTTGCTGGCCCTTCCAGGAAAAATTTGGTTGATTTTTCCATCCAGGATTATACGTATTGGAGTAAGGATTGTTCTGCTTCAGAAAATTATTCTCTTCTACCTATTGTGCAGTTGCCACACAATGCATGGCAAAATGAGGTCCTCCACAAATTTCACAACTAACAACTTGAATAGGTTGGACCGGTTGCACTTGTGCCACCGTTTGAGTGTCAAGAGTCATTTTCTTGAGTCTTCTCTCTACTTCAGCTGTTATTTGATCTTCCATCTTCACAACTTGATTTGCTAGCTTGAGATCAATGAAACCTTCAGGTTGACTTACACCACGGTCATAGAGTTCCAGATGCTCATTTGCTGCAATGGCTTCAATGATTTTCTTTATTCTAGTGGCTGTTGTAAAATTAGTTGAGCCACCAGCAGCTGTGCCTATGAGTTGCTTAGTCTTCATTCTAAGTCCATTCACAAAATTTTGCATCTGTTTAGTTGCATCCATGTTATGAGTAGGACATGCAACCAACAATCTCTTGAACCTCTTATAAGCGTCTCCGAGTGACTCTTCTTCCTTCTGTTTGAAATTAACAATATCATATCTCTTGCGGATATACACAGAAGCAGGGAAGTACTCATTCAAAAATTTTGTCTCCATTTGTTGCCAAGCTATTATGCTTCCCGCGGGTAAAGAGTAAAACCACTCTTCGGCATCTTCCGACAGTGTAAACAGAAACATCACCAACTTTTTAGCTTCCTCTGAGTGTCCCTTAATTTTTAACGATGTCGTCATGGTCAAAAATCTTTGTAAATGCTTGTTGGCATCTTCATTGATTTTACCAGAGAACGGTTTCCTTTCGAGTTGACGAATCGTTGAAGGGTGTAGCTGAAAGTGATCAACATTTATCGGTTGGTTCACAATTGTTAACCTTCCAGTAGGAGCATTTGCACCTCCATAATCACCCAGAAGTCTTTCCGCAGGCGGTGGTGGAGCTTCAGCCATTGGTTCAGAAGCGGCTTCGGAGTCTTCCGAATGAACTGAAACAACTTCTTCTTTTTCAGACTCAGAAACAATAGGGGTTGCTTCTGAAAGTTCCAGCCTAGCTTTTCATCGTCTTGCATGCAATAATCTTTCCGGTTCTGCGTCAAAAAAAAATTCAGCTGAGGTCGTACCTCGCATACACATATTAGACAATTATTAGAATAAACAATAATACAGAAAACATTTAGCTTCAGAGCAACAAAATTCCAATTGAATTATTTTTCAATTTATACTTTGGCAGTCCCCGGCAACGGCGCCAAAAACTTGATCGGTAAAATAGCAAGTGTACTATTTGCACCATTGTAGTAATAAAATGGGAGTTATCCCGAGTATCGATCTCGAGGATTGCGTAGTAAGTACCAATATTTATAATAATTCAATTGAACAAAATACCATATGGGGTTTGATGAGTGTTTTCAAAAATAATAAGAACGGAAATAAAAATATTAAGCGTATAAAAACTATTTAACCGTTATGAGAAAGCATGCTAGGGCCAAATGTATGAATTGCTTTGTAATAACTGTAAGACCCCAATTTTGTCCCTAAGATCCCTCATGGCATCATAGCATTGCATTGCATAAGCCTCAAGGATCATTGAACAACTTGCTACCTTCCCTGTGGGTGGGATCTTTCTTGAGAGTGATTCTTGATCACCAAGCATTGCTTGCATTTGTATATCATTGCTTTTCTTTTAATCACTAACCAAAAATGTACAAAAATATGTCATCTAACATTTGTCTTGCAGCTTAAGCAGTCAACAGGCCAAGGCAATTCAAGTGAATCTTTTGTGCAAAAGATGAGGTTTCCTTTGAGATATGGATCATGTGATCATTATTGTGAGCTTATATGAGCTAGAGGTTCATTTTGAAGCAAAATCCCCAAGTGGTTGAGGCCCAAGTTCATCAGAACATTTTCAGGTCATCTAAGGACCAATGCTAGTCAACTGAAAGTCAACTGTGGGTTTTGAATTGAGAAATTGAGTTTCTTCATCCCATTCATGTTCAAAAAAGGCTTATTCATCATGTCAAACCCTTATCTTGAAGAATTTGAAGCCAGTGCAAAAGTTTCCCAAAATGGAAAGTGACCTATAATTTCAAGTTTCCAAAAATGGAAAGTTTTTGGACCAACTTCAACTCAACTTTCCAACACCAAAGAAGCTTCAAATGAAATTTTATCCAACATGAAAGTTGAAGATCTCTCTCTACCATTTCCAAAAAGTCCAAGATCATAAGCATCTGATGAATGGTTGAGGAGATATGATCAAATCATTGCTAAGTGTGCATGAAACTTCAAAAGGCCATAACTTTTGACTCATAATTCCAAATTGAGTGCTCCTTTTTGCATAATTCTTCTCATGACATGAACTTTCCAAATCCATCATCACATTGCATGAAATTTAATCATATGATCATTTGTTCTTTCATGCCCATTTTGGAGGGAAAATGACAAATTTGAAATTGGTGCATTATATGGACAAAATACCATTGCCATTGTGTTCATTGGAAGATTTTAAGTGAAATTGATCATGCATGTGGTACTGTTCACATCCACATTTGCCATGCACCACCAATTTTCCAAAATTTGCCATACACCTTATTTTCACTAATCTCAATTAAACCATGCTTAATTTTAATTAGGATGTGATTAAGACCGAGTATATATACCAAATCCTAACAGAATTTCTAATCTTTCACCATTTCTAAATCTAAATTCTTCTTCCCTCCAAAATTTTCTCTCAATCCAAATTCAAATTTTCTTCACATAAGCTAGTGATTTTCTTGCATATTCTTGTTCTCTGATCTTCATTTGGTGTAGATCAAGCATTGGATCATTGAAATCGAGCAGAAATCAAGCATACCAAGCTCATGAAGGTGAAGATGGAAACTGTTATTTGAGCAAGATCTAAGCCTCTCCAAGCTCCAATTTCTTCACAAACCTTCATAACAGTGATAGAGGAGTGGATTTGAATCGTGCCAGGCCTTGAAATTGCTGATTCCAGAAACTGCTCTTCAAGAGGTAGGTTTTTTGAAGCTTTTAATTCTCCAATCTTTTGCCATGATAGTGTAGACCTTCTCTTGCTGAGCATGCTGATGAAAATTTCATGTGATTTGGTGGATTATTGGCTGAGATATGCTGAAATAAAGTTTTGAATGTCATAATGTTTGTCTTCGATTCTCTTAATCCATGGCTTGTTATGATTAATTGATACTTGATCTGTAATGTACGTTGTATGAGCTTTCATTTGGTATAGATATTGCACGATTCTGGATTATTTTTCCGCATGAAGTTACTGTTCCTCCACTGTCTTCATGAAGAAGACGGTGGTTTCCACCGTGAGAACCGCCGTCTGGTTCAAGGCCTTGAACGCTAGGGTTTGTCCTAGTTGTATGCCATGCACGCGTCCATTTGGCTATTCCATTGGCCAGCGTTCTTTTGACCAGTCCACATGGCCTTTGACCTGCTGATGTAAGCGCCAACGCATTAAATGATATTGCATCGTTTTGATCCCTCCCTCCATTCGATCCTTGGCGCTAGCATTTCTGAATTATTTTGTTCAGCGCGCTTCATTTTTATATGAACATGCTTCGATTCCTGCCTCAGCCTTTTTTTCAAATTAATTCATCAT
Organism: Lathyrus oleraceus; assembly: GCF_024323335.1. Taxonomy (NCBI): domain Eukaryota; kingdom Viridiplantae; phylum Streptophyta; class Magnoliopsida; order Fabales; family Fabaceae; genus Lathyrus; species Lathyrus oleraceus. The sequence goes on from NC_066579.1 coordinate 377,278,705, forward strand.
TTTACTTTTCCCTCCATTTTACCATGTACATGTCACATTTTATTTCATATTTTTTTTCCAACTTTAAAAAAACATTAAAAATAGCATGTTGATCCAAATAATTCCAGATTTTTTTCTACATGATCATATGAATGTCTTCTATTTTTTGATGTGGATTTATGGAATTGTGCATGGCTGGAATTTTAATTGTGTTAGAATAATTGGACATGTATGCATTTGTGGCATTGCCTCATTCTTTCTATTGTGAAATGCTCAATAATGATCCAATTGCCATGAAATTTTGTATGATGATTCCCAACATGTTGCTTGACCTTTGAGGCTTGGTTGTGTATTTTTATCATTTTTCATTTCTGTTTTATACGCATGGACTTTTGGTGTGATAATGTGTGTCACACAATTTGATGTCCTACTTGTGCATTTTCATTTCTAGATCAATTGAACTCTATTGATTCTGATTTTTGGCATGATGATTGTATTTGATATGTTGTATGATCATAAGATTTTCCAGAATTGTTTGAGTCATTTCTGTTTTAATTTGGAATTTTGATCCTCAATGTCCAATTGTGTGCTTCAAAATTGCCTTTGTCTTCTCTTGCTCACTACATGACTTTGCTTGATGCTTTTGACTTGGTCCTTTATAGGACATGTTCTCATATTTTTAAAGTTGCATTATGTTGAATTTTATCTTCTGTTTTGACTTTTTTCTCCACCTTTGACCCTAGGATTTGTCCTAGGGGTTTGGACTCACATTTTGAGCTTTGCATTTCAGGTTCAAGCAATAAGTCCTAATGGATGATGTGATCTTCTTGCTTGAGATACAATTTGCTTTGTTTAACTAATGTTGATTGTGTTGTAGGTCTTTGGGTGGCTAACTCACTTGAGTTGTTGACTTGCATTGTGTATATTGGTTGTTTGACTGTTGTTATCTGTTGGTTGTTTGTCTGAACATAATACTGATGGTTTAGCTTTTCATACAGGTACCTTAGCCGCTTTAAGTTCATTTGAACTTTGCTTTGCTTGTGGTTGGCATACCACTTAGGTAATCTCTTTTCTCCATGTAGTCTGGAAGACCTGTCATGTTCTTTTGGCAGGCACCTGTCTGAAGTCCTCCTTAAGAGGCAATGTCTGTGTATGTTTATCTTTGTGCTTAAGACCTATTTGTCGAGGCATACAGGTTAAGTCCTCCTAAGTGAAGAGGCATTGGCAGATAGAAGGGATGTGCAATCCATCCCCTGCTATTCAGTTGAGTCTTTCATATTGCTCGCACTACGTGCTGATGCATTTGAATAAACACCCAAGATCATTTGTATATCGAGTCGGTCATGTGGAGTAGAGTTCCTTATTCTGGACTCCCACACTTTGATTGATTCAAGCTCACCCAGGCCATGGTTAAGAGCTATGAGGTCTAACCCTCATTTCCTATTTCATCTGCTTCACCCTAACTCTCAATGTTAGGGTTAAGAGCTCAAAACACCCCTAACAGAACCGGCTTATTTGTCGAGGTTGACATGACCCCTTGACTAAAGCCTAACCTTGATTGAGTATAGTGTGTGCTGATTGATTGATTGTGATTGCTTGTGCTTGCTTTGCATATTGTTCTTGCATACTGCTCTTGCATGTTGTTGCATACTGCTTGTAGCATCTGTTATTTGCTTTGTTTAAGGAGTCAGATATAAGACCATTGATTGGCCATCTGTTTCCTGTTCCTATTGGGGAGATGGATATAAGACCATTTATTGGCACTCCATATCCTGTTTTATTTTGTTTTGTTTTGTGGATATGGACATAAGACCATTGATTGGCACTCCATATCCTGTTTTGTTTTATTGCTTTGTGGAGTTGGACGTAAGACCATTTATTGGCACTCCGTTTCCCGTTTGTCTTCGGAGTTGGACGTAAGACCATTTATTGGCAATCCATTTCCAGTTTTGTTGCTCCTTTGAACTTGCTTATTTGTTTATTGCATTGCTTTGTGCATGTTTCCTATTCCAAAGGAACCACTTGGATAATCTATATATGATCTCAAGAGGTGAACTCCTATGAAGTTTTGCTTCTTATCCTCCCACCTTTTTGTTCTTTAAACCTCCATTTGCGTGTTAACCCAAACCAGAAAACTATTGTGCAAATATTTTCATTTGTTTTCAAAACTAGAAACCTAGGCCTTAGGCCTTTGATTTTCAAACTTCACTTTCACAGTACTTCTTTTGAATTGAATTCTAATCATACTTTGACTTCGTTTTATGAATAATTCTAATTGGTTAATTCCACTCATTCAATTGCTTTTGTGGCTCTTGTCCACTCTCTTAATCAAGTTTTCATACATTAGCCGTAGATCTCAATTATCTTAGTGGTTGATGTGAATCTCACCTTTTGTCCTTAGTGATTGAATTGTAAGACTTCCTTGCTTATTATAGGGCATGGTCCCTCACTAGCAAGTCGAAGCTTTTCTCACATGGTGGACTTGTGGTTGTATAGGTTGAGTTTTCTCCCGTGGATAATGAAAGACCTTAGGGCTTTTGTTTAAAATCAAACCACTTATCGTTTTTGGAAATCTTTTAGCCGAACTACGAGGTTTTGATCCTGTAAAGGTACGTAGGCAATGGATTCATCCATCCAAACACAAAAATGATAAAACTTGTACATTCTTTTCTCATCCCTTCAATCAATGTTTGCACGATAAATATTTCATAAACAATAATCTAATACAACAAGTTGTGAAAAGGGTTCCCTAGGAGTACCTAGGATGCATTGGGTGCCTAACACCTTCCCTTTGCATAATTACCCCCTTACCCAGATCTCTGTACCCCTTTTATTAGTTTTCTCTGTAAAACTTCTTAGGCTTTTGTTCGCTTTTTAGCCATTCCTTTGGATAAATAAAAGTGCGGTGGCGACTCTATCTTTGTATGCTTTGCTTTTGATTTAGTCAATAAATCTAAAGGCGATGAATACACCGCTACAGAAAAGTGGCGACTCTGCTGGGGAATTAAAGTTTCCTAGTGGGTTTGCCAACTTTTCACAATTGTTGTGATATATTGTTTATGACATATTTTTGTGCAATTTGGGATTACTGTATTGTTTGTAATGATTGATTTGCTTGATATATCAATTGCTTGCTTGCTTGGTGATCTCTGTGAGATGAGTTCTATACCCGAACTCGAGTGCACCTCATGATAGGAGAATGGCATAGTCTCGTCGACTTGTGTGGAGTTATTCCTTAGCAAGTTGACTTGCGAGTCCATTCACTTGGTGGAGGTCATGTTGGATTAATAATGTCACACAAGTTATTTGTGGTTAGGCATTATTCTTTCAATGTGTGCCATAGAAGCCAAGGACCTTAGTTTACCAAGCCTATCTTGGCCTATTTTTAGGATGTAGTGCGAAGGTCGTTCAAATGTCAGATTTGATGCGATTGTTACGCGATACTACACTCATAAGAGTCTCTCTTGAGAATATTTTTGGAATACGAGTATTCGTTCCTCCGATAATATTTGAAAGATGGGATGATGTCTATGGGAACCTCTGGTAGAACATGTTCGGCAGGTTTAAACCATAGTACACTCCCTTTGGGTGGTTCTTAACCGAGACTCCATGCTTGTGACTCACAACAAACCCGTGATTCATGGTTGATCCATTCAGACATCCTTAATATCAATGGAACTTGGGTGTCGATAAGGTGCAAACCATAATCCACCAAAATGGATGATTGATATTAAGGATGGTTGAACTGTTCATATATCGTTAATATCAATGGAACTTGGGTGTCGATAAGGTGCGAACCATAATCCACCAAAATGGATGATTGATATTAAGGATAATATGAACCATCTCATGACCTTTGTCTGGTGTGCTTTGCTTGATCCTTGAGTGTGATTGCTGCATTCATGCATTCATGCATTCATCCGCATCCATATCATCAGATAAAAAGAAAATTTTCAAGGAACTTAAGGGGTTTATTTGCAAAATTTTCAGATATGGAAAGACAAAAAAGGCATACAAATAAGTACAGCTTCAGACAACCCGATCTGAAAGAGTTAAGGAATTTGACATCTTATGTATTAGATCCCTTGGGTTTCAAAGCTCGTTTTGGGAAGCTTCTGCCTCTTCTGACTACTCAGGTTGACGAAGGACTGATGGGCACTTTGGTGCAGTTCTATGATCCTCTGTATCACTGCTTCACTTTTCCAGACTTCCAGCTATTGCCTACCCTTGAGGAGTATGCTCATCTTGCGGGTATTCCTATTCTGGATCAGTTTCCGTTCAGTGGCTTAGAGAGTATTCCTACTTCTCGAGAGATCGCAGACTTGTTGCACATAGATGAATCCTTGGTTAAAGCTCATATGACTACCAAAGGTGGAATTCAAGGTCTTCCTTCTGAGTTCCTCATCGCTCAAGCTACCGTTTATGGGAAGGCCATGAGTGAGGATGCCTTTGAAGCCCTATTTATGCTTCTCATCTATGGATTGGTATTGTTCCCCAACATCGATAAATTTGTGGATATGAACGCTATTAGGATCTTCTCTGCTCTTAATCCCGTTCCGACTCTGTTGGGTGATACCTATGTCTCTTTGCACCTGAGGAATGCAAAGGGTGGTGGCGCTATTGTGTGCTGTTTGCCTCTGTTGTATAAGTGGTTTATTTCTCACTTACCTCAGACGGTCGCTTTCAAGGAGAACAAGGGATGTCTATGGTGGTCTACGAGACTCATGTCTCTCACTAATGATGATATCTCTTGGTATGATCGTGCATATGATGGTGTCCAGATCATTGACTCTTGTGGTGAATTCTCCAATGTGCCTCTTCTTGGTACATGTGGTGGGATTAGCTACAACCCGGTGTTAGCACGACGTCAGCTTGGGTTCCCCCTAAAGGATAAACCTAATAACATTCTGTTAGAAGGTGTGTTCTTTCAGGAGGGTAAAGATCCCCAAGGCCTGAAAGCCAGGATGGTCCGTGCTTGGCGCAAGATTCACAAGAAGGGTAGAAGTGAGTTGGGTCCGAAGAACTGCATTGCTTTGGAGCCGTATACTACTTGGGTGAGGAAGAGAGCATCTGAGTATCTCATGCCTTATGATTATCCGAGACCTACACCTTTGGTTGTGGCTGGGCCTTCAACCCTCCCTAACCAAGGTGTAGAGGAGTTAAGAGAAAAAGACCTTTCACGTGCCTGGATCCGTGAAAGAGAAGAGTTGCTTCAACAACTTAAGGAGAAGGATGCTATGATAGAGTTTCTCGAGCATCAAGTCATTGATGATCCTGATGATGCTTGGACTTCTCTACTCCCTCAGTCTTCCAAGTTCTGGAAAAGGAGGTATGATAGACTTGCCAAAGAGAAGGCAGATATGGAAGCAGCATATGAGAGAGAGGTTAAGAGGCTTCGCGCAACTTATCTTCCGGCGTCCCGAGCTTCTAGGGATCCATAGGATGTTTATTTTCCTTCTCTCTTGTAATGATTAACAATGTTGTACTTCTTTGTTCAAATATATTTAATGAGATATTTTCCATATGCGATTAAAATGCTTAATATTCAAAATTGCAAATAATACCTTAAAGTTCCTTCGAAATGAAAACAAATCATATGCACGAGCATTGCATGCATCATTTGCATAAGCAGGTGTTGTTCTCAGTCTCCTTGTCTATGGCCTAACTCTGTGCTCTTCATTTATTTTGAAGACAAGCTGACTCATCGGTACTACACCAGAGCCAACTCTGCAAGATTGATGGATCATCTCGAGCAAGAAAATCGCGAGCTGAAAGAGGAAGTCGCCAGACTGAGCGCTCTGATGGAGCAATTCCTAGCTGCCCAGAATCAGCCGTCTCCAACACCTGCAACTCCTCCCCAGAGGACTGTTATCTCTGAGGTTGTCTCGTCAACAGTGCTAGCTGCCAGTGCCCATTTTGTGCCAACAGCCATGCCAGCCGGGTTTCCGTGGGGTATGCCTCCTGGTTTTATGCCTGATATTTCCGCACCAACATTTGCTTCCATGCCGACATCTAGCCCCGTCCTTGCTATGCCTCCTCCTGTCGTGCATGCCGTTCCCAGGGTAGACGACACCATCTATCATTCTGAGTCGTCTGAGGGACCAGATGTTCATGAGAAGATGGATGCTATGAACGACCAATTTCTTGAACTCCGCAAGGAATTAAAGACCCTTCGAGGAAAGGATTTGTTCGGCAAGTCTGTAGCCGAGCTCTGTTTGGTTCCCGGTGTGAAAATACCTGTCAAGTTCAAAGTCCCAAACTTTGAGAAGTATAAGGGGAACACCTGCCCGCTCAGCCACCTGGTTATGTATGCCAGGAAAATGTCTACTCAAACGGATAATGATCAACTGCTGATTCATTATTTCCAGGACAGTTTGTCCGGTGCTGCACTGCGATGGTATATGAGTTTGGACAGTGCAAACATTCGTTCCTTCAATAATCTTGGCGAAGCCTTCGTCAAGCAATACAAATATAATGTGGATATGGCTCCCGATCAGGATCAGCTCAGAGCCATGTCCCATAAGGACAAAGAGACATTCAAAGAGTACGCCCAGAGGTGGCGAGAGCTGGCAGCTCAGATTACTCCTCCACTAGAAGAGAAGGAAATGACCAAGATCTTTCTGAAGACCTTGAGTTCATTTTATTACGAGCGGATGATTGCTAGCGCTCCTTCTGATTTCACCGAAATGGTGAACATGGGGATGCGTCTAGAGGAAGGAGTCCGTGAAGGACGGCTGACCAAGGATGAAGGCTCTTCAAGCAAGCGATATGTGGCATTTGCTAAGAAGAAAGATGGGGAGGCACATGCTGTGCAATCCCATGTCAAACCTAGAAGACCCTCTGTGAGGAAGAAGCCTGTACGTCATGCCAGCAATCAGCATCAGGTGGCTCACATAGCACCTATCTTCAGAGACAACAATCAGCAATATCATCATCAGTAACACAGTAATCAACAACCAACTCAGCAGTATCATCAGCAACAACATCGCCCTCAGCAGCAGGCCTACCAGCCTCGCAACAACAGTAATCCAGCTGGTACAAGGTATGAAAGGAAGAAGATCCCTTTCGATCCGATTCCTGTATCATATGCAGAGCTGTATCCCTCTTTGATAGAGCAGAAATTGATTACTCCCAGGGACCCACCGGCTGTACCTGCTAACCCTCAGTGGTGGTATAAGCCTGATCAACATTGTGTTTATCATTCGGGTGCTCCCGGCCACAATGTGGAAAACTGCTTTCCGTTGAAGACTAAGGTTCAAGACCTTATGAGATGTGGTATTCTGAGCTTTGAGGACTCAGGCCCCAATGTTACGAAGAACCCATTGCCCGAGCATGGGAAGTCGGTTAACATGGTCCAGGGCTGCCCTGGTAAGTACAAGGTCAAATATGTAAGCCATATTCGACAGTCATTGGTTGAGTTGCATCGTCTGCTGTGTGATTACAGTCATCTGGAGCACGACCATGACAAATGTCGTATCTGCTCTGTCAACAGATTGGGTTGTCGCCAAGTGCGAAAAGATCTGCAAGAATTGCTGGATGATGGGACTATTGAGATTCTTCAAAACAGAAATGTTGATGAAGAAGAACCTGAGGTGAATGTGATTTCTCCTGTGTTCAGGATCCCTAAGCCTGTTGTCATCCGATATGATGGTAGCAAGCAGAAGGTTTCTCCTGCCCTGACTATCAAGCCTGCCGGCCCTGTGCCTTATTCTTCTGATAAAGCAATTCCTTTCCGCTACAATGCCGTTGCTGTTGAAGATGGGAAATAAGTGCCCTTGCCTTCTCCCTCTGTTGTGAATATAGCTGATGTGAGCGGATTGACCCGTAGTGGTCGCGTGTTTTCACCTCCGAAGCCTCAGGCTAGAGCTGATTTTGTTGAGCGTCCGGTTGGGAATGCGGTGAATTCTCCGAACCCGGCACCTGTTGATAAACCTTCCTCTGTACCTAAGACTCCTACTTCTTCTGTTGGCCCTAGTGGCATTATGAATGAAGACTGTGATGAGATGCTAAGGCTCATCAAGAAGAGTGAGTACAACGTTATAGACCAGCTTCTACATACGCCGTCCAAGATTTCCGTGTTATCCTTGCTTCTGAATTCAGAACCTCATAGGGAGGCTCTGCAGAAAGTTTTGGACTTGGCTTATGTTGATCATGACGTCACTATTGAACAGTTTGACAGTATTGTTGCAAACATCACTGCTTGCAACACTTTGAGTTTCTGTGACGCTGATCTCCCTGAGGAGGGAAGAGACCACAACATGGCTTTACATATATCCATGAATTGCAAGAGCGACGCCATGTTCAACGTGCTGGTGGACACTGGGTCATCTTTGAATATATTGCCAAAATCCACTCTCTCTAAATTGTCATATCAAGGGCCTCCCATGAGGCAGAGTGGTGTTGTTGTGAAAGCTTTTGATGGGTCGCGTAAGACTGTGATTGGGGAAGTTGACCTCCCAATCAAGATTGGACCAAGTGATTTCCAAGTTACCTTTCAGGTTATGGATATCCACCCATCTTATAGTTGTATCCTTGGTAGACCATGGATTCACGAGGCTGGCGCCGTGACATCCACCATACACCAGAAGCTGAAATTCGTCAAGAACAAGAAACTGGTTGTGGTAGGGGGAGAAAAGGCTCTCCTGGTTAGCCACTTGTCTTCTTTCTCACACATTGATGCTGAGGATGAAGTTGTAACTCCTTTCCAAGCTTTATCTATAGCGGAGCCAATTGAGAAGAAAACTCATTCATTTGCTTCCTATCGTGATGCGAAACTGGCCATTGAATATGGTGCAGTTGCTGGTCTAGGAAAAATGATCGAGCTTGAAGACAACAAGTCCCGGGTTGGCATTGGCTATTCTTCTGGGGTCTTCAACGACAAAGGGTTGTTCAAGAGTGGAGGTTTCATCCACGCCGATCAAGCTGACAAAGCTGCTGCTATTCTAGAAGAGGATGCAGAGGATACTGACAATTTTGTCATCCCGGGAGGGATCTGCCACAATTGGGTCGCTGTGGATGTTCCTACGGTCATTCATAAGTCAGCGTAATATGTTCACTTTGTTTAAAAACCCTTCTTCCATGCCAAAAGGAGAAGTGATGACATTGTTGGCAACATTTACACAATGATATTTCATTCAATAAATTCATGTTAAATGTTTGTTTTTCCATTTGTTTTCACTTTTCGCTTTTTGCATGAAATTGGTGATCACAAAAAACCCTAAAAAAAAGAATAAAAACAATCTTTTCATCTGCATAATGATTTGTTTGTTTAAATTCTAAAGCTTTTATTATCCAAAATCATTATGCAGGTTGATTCTAAAACCCATTGAACATAATGATCCAACGCCATCTCCCAATTTTGAATTCCCTGTATTTGAAGCAGAGGAAGATGATGTTGAAGGGATTCCTGATGAGATTACCCGTCTTCTTGAGCACGAAGATAAGATCATTCAGCCGCATCTTGAGAATCTTGAAACAGTCAACTTGGGGTCTGAAGATTGTGTTCAAATAGTGAAGATTGGGACACTCCTTGAAGAGTCTGTCAAGAAGGGGTTGATCAGTTTGCTACAAGAATATTCTGATATCTTCGCTTGGTCGTATGAAGACATGCCGGGTCTAGATACAGATATTGTGCAACATTTCCTGCCTCTGAAGCCTGAGTGCGTGCTAGTGAAACAGAAGCTCAGAAGAACTCATCCAGACATGGCAGTGAAGATCAAAGAGGAAGTTCATAAGCAAATTGATGCGGGGTTTCTGGTGACTTCTACGTATCCTCAATGGGTGGCCAATATTGTGCCTGTGCCTAAGAAAGACGGAAAAGTCTGTATGTGTGTTGATTACAGAGATTTGAATAAGGCTAGTCCGAAAGATGATTTCCCTCTACCACACATTGATATGTTGGTAGACAATACAGCCAAATTCAAAGTCTTCTCATTTATGGACGGATTTTCCGGATATAACCAAATCAAAATGGCACCTGAGGATATGGAGAAAACAACATTCATCACACCTTGGGGAACATTCTGTTATCGAGTGATGCCCTTCGGTTTGAAGAACGCCGGAGCCACATATCAACGAGCTATGACTACCTTGTTTCATGATATGATGCACAAGGAGATAGAGGTCTATGTTGATGATATGATTGCTAAGTCCCGAACGGAAGTGGAACATGTTGAGCATTTGTTGAAGCTTTTTCAGCGTCTGAGGAAGTTCAGACTTCGTCTGAATCCGAACAAATGTACATTTGGAGTCCGTTCTGGCAAGTTATTGGGTTTTGTTGTCAGCGAAAAAGGTATTGAGGTTGATCCTGCAAAGGTCAAAGCAATACAAGAGATGCCTGCGCCCAAAACTGAGAAGCAAGTACGAGGTTTTCTTGGCCGCTTGAACTATATTTCCAGATTTATATCCCACATGACTGCCACCTTACGCAGATATTCAAGCTCCTCTGGAAAGATCAGTCTCATGATTGGACCGAGGATTGCCAGAAAGCTTTCGACAGTATCAAAGAATATCTGTCTGAACCTTCGATCTTGTCTCCGCCTGTAGAAGGAAGACCTCTGATCATGTAAATGACTGTTCTTGAAGACTCCATGGGTTATGTCCTTGGTCAGCAAAACGAATCAGGAAAGAAAGAATCTGCTATCTACTACCTGAGTAAGAAGTTCACCGATTGTGAGTCTCGATACTCTATGCTTGAGAAGATGTGATGTGCTTTGGCTTGGGCTGCTAAGCGTTTACGCCAGTACATGATAAATCATACAACTTGGTTGATATCCATAATGGATTCGATCAAGTACATCTTCGAGAAGCCTGCTTTAACCGGGAGGATTGCCCGTTGGCAGATGTTGTTGTCTGAGTATGATATCGAGTATCGATCTCAGAAGGCTATCAAAGGTAGTATCTTGGCTGACCACTTGGCACATCAGCCAATTGAAGATCATCAGTCCGTTCAGTACGACTTCCCTGACGAGGAGATTCTGTATTTGAAAATGAAAGATTGCGATGAGCCTACACTTGACGAAGGTCCGGAACGTGGTTCCAGATGGACGATGGTGTTTGATGGCGCTGTAAATCAGTACGGAAATGGAATTGGGGCAGTAATCATTACCCCTCAGGGCACACATATTCCATTTACAGCAAGGCTAACTTTCAAATGCACGAATAATATGGCTGAGTACGAGGCCTGCATTATGGGATTAAAAGAGTGCATTGATCTAAGGATCGAGCATCTTGATGTGTATGGTGATTCGACCCTCGTTGTCAATCAGATCAAGGGTGAGTGGGAAACGAATCAACCCAGTCTCATTCCATACAGAGATTATGCGAGGAGGATTTCAACGTTCTTTACAGAAGTTGACTTTCATCATATTCCTCGAGAGGATAATCGGATGGTAGATGCGCTTGCTATGCTTGCTTCTATGATTGTGGTCAAGTATTGGAATGAAGTTCCCAACATCATCGTGATGCGCTTGGATAGACCGGCTCACGTGTTTGCAGTTGATAAAGTGAATGATGACAAGCCTTGGTATTATGACATCAAATGTTTCCTCCAGAACCAGGTCTACCCGCCTGGGGCATCTGTGAAAGATAGGAAAACTCTGAGAAGGTTGTCAGGCAGTTTCTACCTCAGTGGTGAAGTGTTGTACAAGAGAAATTTTGACATGATTTTGCTCAGATGCGTGGATGGACACGAAGCAAACCTGTTGATGACTGAGGTCCATGAGGGTTCATTTGGTACTCATTCCAATGGACATGCCATGGCTAGAAAGATGCTGAGAGCAGGCTACTATTGGCTGACAATGGAGTCTGACTGCTGCAAATATGTGAAGAAATGCCACAAGTGTCAGATTTACGCGGATAAGATTCATATTCCTCCGACACTTCTGAATGTGATTTCATCACCATGGCCTTTCTCTATGTGGGGAATTGACATGATCAGCATGATTGAACCGAAAGCGTCCAACGGACACAGGTTTATTCTCGTAGCAATTGACTACTTCACCAAATGGGTTGAAGCGGCATCGTATGCTAATGTGACCAGGCAGGTGGTCGTGAAGTTTGTCAAGAATCAGCTGATATGCCGTTATGGTGTGCCTGATAAGATCATTACTGATAATGGATCTAACTTGAACAACAAGATGATGGAAGAGTTGTGCGTTGAGTTCAAGATTGCACACCATAATTCCTCTCCCTACAGACCCAAGATGAATGGGGCTGTTGAAGCTGCTAATAAGAACATCAAGAAGATTATCCAGAAGATGACAGTCACGTACAAAGATTGGCATGAGATGCTGCCATTTGCTTTGCATGGATATCGTACATCTGTCCTCACTTCAACAGGGGAAACCCCTTTCTCTCTTGTTTATGGCATGGAGGCTGTTCTCCCAGTAGAGGTGGAGATCCCATCAATGAGAGTCTTGATGGAAGCCAAGTTGACTGATGCTGAATGGATTCAGAGTCGTTATGACCAACTGAATTTGATTGAAGAGAAGAGATTGACTGCCATGTGCCATGGTCAGTTATATCAGCAGAGAATGAAGAAGGCATTCGATAAGAAGGTCAAGCCTCGTGTGTTCCGAGAAGGTGACCTCGTACTCAAGAAAGTCTTGTCTTTCGCGCCCGATTCCATGGGCAAGTGGACTCCAAACTATAAAGGTCCATATGTTGTCAACAGAGCCTTTTCAGGCGGTGCTTTGATGCTTACAACAATGGATTGGGGAGGATTTCACTCGTCCTGTGAATTCAGATGCAGTCAAGAAATACTTTGCCTAAAATAAAAAAATAATAAAAGAAAAACAGAATAGCTCGCTAAGTTGAAAACCCGAAAGGGCGGCTTAGGCAAAAATGAGCGTCTCGGTGGAAAACTTGAAAGGGCGATCCAGGCAAAAATTAGAGACATGAAAAAAAAGAATATTTGCATCCCGCTAGATTGAGCACCTCACCCTGGGGCAATCTAGGCAAAAATTAGGGATTTGGCAAGTAACTGCATCCTGACAAGACTTTCTGTTTCACAACTGTCTTTTCGTCAGAGATTCTCGCTCAGTCATCGTCAACTGAAGCTTCAAATACATCAGATTCAAATTGGTAGAGAAATGGTCATTATGTTCAATGTAGCCCTCTTCCAATATATATCACCGATTTCAAATTTTGTACAGATCTATGGAGTCTTGTCATTTGCAGGCTACCATTCCATCAAATAAATTTGAGCTTTTATCCAATTATTTGCACTCTTATTTGTTTCAATTCAACAAATGTTTTGCATGTTTTAATTGATAAAATGTCATTGTTTTAAACAAACGAATTTTTTCAAAATTGTTTTTTAAAACAAAGTGAACATTCACAATGATGAAAAGGATACTTAAGAATTTCTCAGTGCTCTCCCAAGGGTGGCATGTTTTCCAACAGGGTAAGACATTTGTTCATATTCCTGGCATGGCTGTATCCTCTTTCTCCAGACTGTTGTTGGGGTTTCTCCCCAAGCAGAGCTTCTGTTGAGATTTTGTTTCCCAAGCAGGGTGTTTGTTGGGATTTCTCCCGAACATGATTTTTGTTGAGCAGAGCCTTTGTTAGGACTCTCCCCATCAGAGTGCTTGTTGAGGGTTTCACCTCTCCTCCCTTCAGCAGGGCTGTGATTCTTTCCTCCTCAGTAGTTGTGTTTTCCTCTTGGAAGGTTCAGTATTTGGTGGTTGATCCCCAGTTCTCCTTCTCTGCCTCAGATAAATCCCCAGTAGATTTGTGGTGGTGGATTGTATCTGTGTTGATTTCTCCCCTGCAGAGATTTGGTGATTTCCTGATGTTTTGATCCCCAACAGAGTTGCTTGTGTGGCAGGATCTACTTGTGTGATCTTTTCTCCCTCAGTGGGTTTTCCCCTAGTGGAGTTTCTTTCGTGGTAGTTTTCACTTGTGTAGTGAGCTCCTGTTTCCCAGTTGAGACTGATGATTCATCCCTTGCAGACGATCCTTGTTGTCTTTGATCCCGTCAGAATTGGTTATTCTTCGGTGATCCTGGCTTTCTCTCCTGTGGTGTAGTACCGGGTGTTTGGTTCCTGGACCTGTTTGTGTTAGAAATGTCTGTTTTGTCAGCATTCATCAAACATAAATCAAGCATATTCATGCATACTTTCAACATTTAGATATTCATGTTGCATTTCTTGCCATATATCTTTTGTTTGTTGTCTCCTGCTAATTGGTGATACAGATCTCCCCTGTAGATCTCCCCAAGCAGATGTCGGGTGTCTAATCTCTCAAAATAGAGTCAGCCCCTTAAGCAGAAAGTGTTTGTCATTCCTTCTGCAGTTCCCCACTGAGATATACCCTCGTGGATGACGGTTGTTTCCGTTTCCTCCCAACACATATATTGGGATGGGTTTTCCCTATTGAGTTATATCCTCATTAGGATGAGTCTTGATTCAGTTTGCCTTTTTAGTTTGATCCTAAATTGGCCTTTTGTGACTATCTCTTGTGCTTCCCTGTGGTATAAATGAATAGTTGCTCAGTAACCGACAATCATTCACTTTATCCTCAGTGGAATTGTGGCTTCTACCCAGTAACCGGTAGTTGTAAGTCCTATCCTTTGTGGTTTTCTACCCAGTAACCGGTAGTTGTAAATCCTATGTACCTTTTTTCCTCTTTGTGGAATATGTGGTTGTTTACCCAGAGATTGGTATTTGTGAACCTTTTGTTCCTCAGCAAGAGTCGGTGGTTTTCTACCCAGTATTCGGTAGTTGTAAATCCTATTATTTTTCTTGCTTTCCACGCAGAGTTTGTGGCTTCTACCCAGTAACCGGTAGTTGTAAGTCCTATCTTTGTTGGTTTTCTACTCAGTAACAGGTAGTTATAAGTCCTACTTTCATCCCCTAGCAGAGGTAACCTTTGTGGTTCATCCTGGTTGATGGCGGATCTTGCGGTCTTCTACCCAGTATTCGGTAGTTGTAAATCCCATGTTGTTGTTGTCTCCCCAACGAAGTTTGTGCTTCCTGGTGGAATAGTTGGATAATTGCTCAGTAATCGGCAATCATTCACCTCATCCTCAGCTGAGTCGTTGGTTTTCTACCGAGTATTCGGTAGATGTAATCCCCTCTTTGTGGTTATCTTCATCCAGTATTCGATGTTGATATTCCCTCTTTCTTGTGGATAATTGTCGTATGCTAGCAATTTTATCCTCAGCGGGTCCTTTCACCGTTTGTCAGTGATTTGTTCCCCGGATCATTGATTTTTTATCAATGCATCCCCGGTGAGTTCTCTATCATTTACCCTTTTGTTGGTAATGATTGTTGCTCCCTTTGATCGGTCATCTTTATATACCTAGTTTTGGTATCCTGATGTCCTTTCTTTTCGGTTGATTTATCCTTTATTAACCCAGTAACCGGTTGTGGATAATCTTCCATGCGAGTGTATTATCCACGTTCTGACGGTAATGGATAATATATCTCATGCACTCTTCAGTCGAAGCCATTTGTGTTTCCCCGGTCGAGTAAGATTCGTGTTCCTTTGCGGAATTGAATATTCATTTCTACCCCTTTTTTTGAGCGTATCTCCCAGTAACCTGTGATATGTTTCTTGGATAATTGCCGTATGCTTGCAATTTATCCCCAGCGAGTTATCTTTCTTCTACCCTGTTGTAGTTGGTAACGTTTGTTTCTCTTTTCGGTCGGTCACCTATTATATACCCAGTAACCGGTATCCCTGGTGTTCCTTCCATGCGAGTATACTATCCATGTTTTGACGGTAATGGATAATATATCTCATGCGCTCTTTGGTTGAAGCCTGTTGTCCTTCCCCATTTGAGTAAGATTCGTTTTCCCGTTGCGGAGTCGAATGTCCATCCTGTAAGTCGATTTGCTTTTTCAAGCCCTCCTTTCGGATGATGAGTGTTTTGGAAGTAAACCCCAATTCACGCTTTGGTTGGTCACCTATTATATACCCAGTAACCGGTATCCTTGGTGTTTCCTTCCTTTCTGCTCCCTATTATGACCTTGGTCCCCTGCGGAGTCAGATTTTTCCTGAGTTGATATACCTTTTTCAGGTCTTCCTCAGATGTTTTGGTTGATTGATATCTCTCACCCTTATACCGGTCTTAGATATTCATTCTTCCTGAGCTTGTTGTTCTTTCACCCAGTAACCGATGTCTAGATCACATGTCTCTTTGAGCTTGTTACCCAGTAACCGGTAACACCTCATCCTTTTGCTTCCTCTGGAGAGTCTTTGTTAGACATTCCCCAGCGGAGTTTCTGTTGTGATTTACCCTTTTTGCTGTATTGGCATTTTCACTAATATATGCAATTTTCCCTGGCAGGGAGGTTCTGTTTGAATCCTATCCCCAGCCTGAGTCCGGATTTTTATCCGAGGTATCCTTTGTGGATAGTTTTTGCTGTATTGGCGTTTTCCCCAATACACGCATCTTTGAGTCAGCTTGAGTCTTTCCATCGGATTTGTCTTCCTTTGGAAACTTCTTTTCCCCAGTTTGAGTCCTTTACTCCCCAGTAAGGTCTCCAGTCGAGTCGTGTCCTGCTCACGCAGTGTCAAGTTCTTTTTTCCCCTAATTCAGAGTCGTGTCCTGCTCACGCATTCTTTTTTCTTATCCCCATAAGAGTCCTATTAGAGTCTCTGTTCCTGGTGAGTGTATTACTCCGATGCATCGTCTTTTCTTCATTGTGGACCTATATTCCCCACAGAGTTTGTTTCTTTTGCATTCATACATTTGCATCATGAGGTCTCTTAGGGACCAAAATTTGTCTCTTTGTTGTTATTTAAGCCCATTCTACCGCGTCGAGATGAAGATTTTAACCTTCACTTCTCCGGCTAGAATGACCTTAAATAGGGGCATCTGTAAGACCCTAATTTTGTCCCTAAGATCCCTCATGGCATCATAGCATTGCATTGCATAAGCCTCAAGGATCATTGGACACCTTGCTACCTTCCCTGTGGGTGAGATCTTTCTTGAGAGTGATTCTTGATCACCAAGCATTGCTTGCATTTGTATATCATTGCTTTTCTTTTAATCACTAACAAAAAATGTACAAAAATATGTCATCTAACATTTGTCTTGCAGCTTAAGCAGTCAACAGGCCAAGACAATTCAAGTGAATCTTTTGTGCAAAAGATGAGGTTTCCTTTGAGATATGGATCATGTGATCATTATTGTGAGCTTATATGAGTTAGAGGTTCATTTTGAAGCAAAATCCCCAAGTGGTTGAGGCCCAAGTTCATCAGAACATTTTCAGGTCATCTAAGGACCAATGCCAGTCAACTGAAAGTCAAGTGTGGGTTTTGAATTGAGAAATTGAGTTTCTTCATCCCATTCATGTTCAAACAAGGCTTATTCATCATGTCAAATCCTTATCTTGAAGAATTTGAGGCCAGTGCAAAAGTTTCCCAAAATGGAAAGTGACCTATAATTTCAAGTTTCCAAAAATGGAAAGTTTTTGGACCAACTTCAACTCAACTTTCCAACATCAAATAAGCTTCAAATGAATGTTTGTACAACATGAAAGTTGAAGATCTCTCTCTCCCATTTCCAAAAAGTCCAAGATCATAAGCATCTGATGAATGGTTGAGGAGATATGATCAAATCATTGCCAAGTGTGCATGAAACTTCAAAAGGCCATATCTTTTGACTCATAATTCCAAATTGAGTGCTCCTTTTTGCATAAATCTTCTCATGACATGAACTTTCCAAATCCATCATCACATTGAATGAAATTTCATCATATGATCATTTGTTCTTTCATGCCCATTTTGGAGGGAAAATGACAAATTTGAAATTGGTGCATTGTATGGACAAAATACCATTGCCATTGTGTTCATTGGAAGATTTTAAGTGAAATTGATCATGCATGTGCTACTGTTCACATCCACATTTGCCATGCACCACCAATTTTCCAAAATTTGCCATACACCTTATTTTCACTAATCTCAATTAAACCATGCTTAATTTTAATTAGGATGTGATTAAGACTGAGTATATATACCAAATCCTACCAGAATTTCTAATCTTTCACCATTTCTAAATCTAAATTCTTCTTCCCTCCAAAATTTTCTCTCAATCCAAATTCAAATTTTCTTCACATAAGCTAGTGTTTTTCTTGCATATTCTTGTTCTCTGATCTTCATTTGGTGTAGATCAAGCATTGGATCATTGAAATCGAGCAGAAATCAAGCATACCAAGCTCATGAAGGTGAAGATGGAAACTGTTATTTGAGCAAGATCTAAGCCTCTCCAAGCTCCAATTTCTTCACAAACCTTCATAACAGTGATAGAGGAGTGGATTTGAATCGTGCCAGGCCTTGAAATTGCTGATTCCAGAAACTGCTCTTCAAGAGGTAGGTTTTTCGAAGCTTTTAATTCTCCAATCTTTTGCCATGATAGTGTAGACCTTCTCTTGCTGAGCATGCTGATGAAAATTTCATGTGATTTGGTGGATTATTGGCTGAGATATGCTGAAATAAAGTTTTGAATGTCATAATGTTTGTCTTCGATTCTCTTAATCCATGGCTTGTTATGATTAATTGATACTTGATCTATAATGTACGTTGCATGAGCTTTCATTTGGTATAGATATTGCACGATTCTGGAAAAATTTTCGCATGAAGTTACTGTTCCTCCACCGTCTTCATGAAGAAGACGGTGGTTTCCACCGTGAGAACCGCCGTCTGGTTCAAGGCCTTGAACGCTAGGGTTTGTCCTAGTTGTATGCCACGCACGCGTCCATTTGGCTATTCCATTGGCCAGAGTTCTTTTGACCAGTCCACATGGCTTTTGACCTGCTGATGTAAGCGCCAACGCATTAAATGATACTGCATCGTTTTGATCCCTCCCTCCATTCGATCCTTGGCGCTAGCATTTCTGAATTATTTTGTTCAGCGTGCTTCATTTTTATATGAACATGCTTCGATTCCTGCCTCAGCCTTTTTTTCAAATTAATTCATCATTTTACTTTTCCCTCCATTTTACCATGTACATGTAACATTTTATTTCATATTTTTTTCCAACTTTAAAAAAACATTAAAAATAGCATGTTGATCCAAATAATTCCAGATTTTTTCTACATGATCATATGAATGTCTTCTATTTTTTGATGTGGATTTATGGAATTGTGCATGGTTGGAATTTTAATTGTGTTAGACTAATTGGACATGTATGCATTTGTGGCATTGCCTCATTCTTTCTATTGTGAAATGCTCAATAATGATCCAATTGCCATGAAATTTTGTATGATGATTCCTAACATGTTGCTTGACCTTTGAGGCTTGGTTGTGTATTTTTATCATTTTTCATTTCTGTTTTATACAAATGGATTTTTGGTGTGACAATGTGTGTCACACAATTTGATGTCCTACTTGTGCATTTTCATTTCTAGATCAATTGAACTCTGTTGATTCTGATTTTCGGCATGATGATTGTATTTGATATGTTGTATGCTCATAAAAATTTCCAGAATTGTTTGAGTCATTTCTGTTTTAATTTGGAATTTTGATCCTCAATGTCCAATTGTGTGCTTCGAAATTGCCTTTGTCTTCTCTTGCTCACTACATGACTTTGCTTGATGCTTTTGACTTGGTCCTTTTTAGGACATGTTCTCATGTGTTTATAGTTGCATTATGTTGAATTTTAGCTTCTGTTTTGACTTTTTTCTCCACCTTTGACCCTAGGATTTGTCCTAGGGGTTTGGACTCACATTTTGAGCTTTGCATTTCAGGTTCAAGCAATAAGTCCTAATGGATGATGTGATCTTCTTGCTTGAGATACAATTTGCTTTGTTTAACTAATGTTGATTGTGTTGTAGGTCTTTAGGTGGCTAACTCACTTGAGTTGTTGACTTGCATTGTGTATATTGGTTGTTTGACTGTTGTTATCTGTTGGTTGTTTGTCTGAACATAATACTGATGGTTTAGCTTTTCATACAGGTACCTTAGCCGCTTTAAGTTCATTTGAACTTTGCTTTGCTTGTGGTTGGCATACCACTTAGGTAATGTCTTTTCTCCATGTAGTCTGGAAGACCTGTCATGTTCTTTTGGCAGGCACCTGTCTGAAGTCCTCCTTAAGAGGCAATGTCTGTGTATGTTTATCTTTGTGCTTAAGACCTCTTTGTCGAGGCATACAGGTTAAGTCCTCCTAAGTGAAGAGGCATTGGCAGATAGAAGGGATGTGCAATCCATCCCCTGCTAATCATTTCAGTCTTTCATATTGCTCGCACTACGTGCTGATGCATTTGAATAAACACCCAAGATCATTTGTATATCGAGTCGGTCATGTGGAGTAGAGTTCCTCATTCTGGACTCCCACACTTTCATTGATTCAAGCTCACCCAGACCAGGGTTAAGAGCTATGAGGTCTAACCCTCATTTCCTATTTCATCTGCTTCACCCTAACTCTCAATGTTAGGGTTAAGAGCTCAAAACACCCCTAATAGAACCGGCTTGTTTGTCGAGGTTGACATGACCCCTTGACTAAAGCCTAACCTTGATTGAGCCTCTTGATTGAGTATAGTGTGTGTTGATTGATTGATTGTGATTGCTTGTGCTTGCTTTGCATATTGTTCTTGCATACTGCTCTTGCATGTTGTTGCATACTGCTTGTAGCATCTATTATTTGCTTTGTTTAAGGAGTCAGATATAACACCATTGATTGGCCATCTGTTTCCTGTTCCTATTGGGGAGCTGGATATAAGACCATTTATTGGCACTCCATATCCTGTTTTATTTTGTTTTGTTTTGTGGAGATGGACATAAGACCATTGATTGGCACTCCATATCCTGTTTTGTTTTTTGCTTTGTGGAGTTGGACGTAAGACCATTTATTGGCACTCCGTTTCCCGTTTGTCTTCGGAGTTGGACGTAAGACCATTTATTGGCAATCCATTTCCAGTTTTGTTGCTCCTTTGAACTTGCTTATTTGTTTATTGCCTTGCTTTGTGCTTGTTGCCTATTCCAAAGGAACCACTTTGATCATCTATATATGATCTCAAGAGGTGAACTCCTATGAAGTTTTGCTTCTTATCCTCCCACCTTTTTGTTCTTTAAACCTCCATTTGCGTGTTAACCCAAACCAGAAAACTATTGTGCAAACATTTTCATTTGTTTTCAAAACTAGAAACCTAGGCCTTAGGCCTTTGATTTTCAAACTTCACTTTCACAATACTTCTTTTGAATTGAATTCTAATCATACTTTGACTTCATTTTGTGAATAATTCTAATTGGTTAATTCCACTCATTCAATTGCTTTTGTGGCTCTTGTCCACTCTCTTAATCAAGTTTTCATACATTAGCCGTAGATCTCAATTATCTTAGTGGTTGATGTGAATCTCACCTTTTGTCCTTAGTGATTGAATTGTAAGACTTCCTTGCTTATTATAGGGCATGGTCCCTCACTAGCAAGTCGAAGCTTTTCTCACATGGTGGACTTGTGGTTGTATAGGTTGAGTTTTCTCCCGTGGATAATGAAAGACCTTAGGGCTTTTGTTTAAAATCAAACCACTTATCTTTTTTGGAAATCTTTTAGCCGAACTACGAGGTTTTGATCCTGTAAAGGTACGTAGGCAATGGATTCATCCATCCAAACACAAAAATAATAAAACTTGTACATTATTTTCTCATCCCTTCAATCAATGTTTGCGCGATAAATATTTCATAAACAATAATCTGATACAACAAGTTGTGAAAAGGGTTCCCTAGGAGTACCTAGGATGCATTAGGTGCCTAACACCTTCCCTTTGCATAATTACCCCCTTACCCAGATCTCTGTACCCCTTTTATTAGTTTTCTCTGTAAAACTTCTTAGACTTTTGTTCGCTTTTTAGCCATTCCTTTGGATAAATAAAAGTGCGGTGACGATTCTATCTTTGTATGCTTTGCTTTTGATTTAGTCAATAAATCTAAAGGCGATGAATACACCGCTACAATAACCTTCTTCCATATTTTATAACATCTATGTTGTAATAATTCGAAACTGTTTCTCAAGAATTGTTTTCTCTAATTCCTTAGCCGAAAACCATTAACAGTCAATTTCAATCCTAATTCCTTAGTTATTCAAATTGTTGTTATGAAATATGTAATTGATCAAGAATTAACGGTGACCCCGGTTTTGATCCTCATTCCTAAGTGATTAAACATGGGTTTTATTATACAGCAAGCGATAAGGCGGTTTGTCTGACCTAAACCTTAACCAAAGATCCGAATTTCATTTGTCCGATAAAATAAAGCATTAAGAGCGTTGTATAATAATTTGAATTAAGAAAACATCGATGATTATAAGAACATAGATAAAGTATTCATACAGTAGCAATTCAGGGACATCCCCTAGCATTGGGGGGTTTAGCTTCTCATAATATTCAAAGACAGTAAATTACAAATTAGAGACATTACAAATTTGTGGTTGATGAAGGTTGATCTTCAATCTCTTCCGATCTTGAAGATCTCTTATCCTCTAAACACTTTGCAAGCTCGCTTCTTCTTTCTGTCTCTTTTCTTCTACGATCAAAAAGTCCTTTTCTCTATGCCAAAATTCAGACTAAATAGCTTCCAAACAACTAAAAACATTGCAAAATGCCCAAACTGCCCTCCGGACGTACAAAGGGGTTAAAACGTAAAAAATCAGCAAATGGGACGAAATGGCCAACACGGGCCGTGTCAGGTGACACGGCTGCCCGTGTTGGCCTCACTGTAAGTCCAAACTTCATCCCTTGCTGACACGGGCGGTGTCAGCTGACCGGGCACCTGTGTCAGCCCCCTGTTTTCTGGGTTTCCACTAGTTCTTTTCTGCACATGCTGACACGGGTCGTGTCAGCTGACACTAGCACCCGTGTCAGCCCCCTGTTTTTGTCATTTTTCGCATGATGTATTTGACCTCCATTCTTCCGGTACGCACTTTTCGGACTTGTTATTTGACCTGGAAACCAAACAGTACTACACAGAAACGCACAAAATGCGACAAAAAGAGAAGAACTACTAATGCAACATAAAACAAGCGAAAATTTATAAAATGCAATAAACTTAAGAAATCACTAATCTAAAGAGAAAAATGTTACCGATTCTTGAAGATTCAATGTTGGATAGATGATGAAAACTAAGTGCAAATGGTGATTGATCAACCACATGTTGACTTACTCACAAACTTTGACTAACAACCTAAGGCCAGATGATACACACATGCTGGAACATCTTGTCCCACATGATGCCTTTTCATCAATTACATATTGTCTTGCTCATGTTGTTATACCTAAAGTAGCCAATTAAAGGAACAACAAGTTCAATTACTTAAAGATGAAGAAATCCAAATTGAAGAATCATCATCCTCATCTTACTCTTATCCTACAACTCAAGTGCAACCCTTTAAAAGAACATACTCAGTTGCTAAACGATCCTTGGAAAATTCTACATCCAATGGAGGCCCCTCTTGTTCAAGGAATAACAAAGAAGATGAATAAGTTTCTTCAATACTCGAACAAACAAGAGGAGGAGAAAAATCAACCTTGGGGAGAAAAATGAAAAAGTTCTCCTCCAACAAATAAGATGATATATTTTAAAAGGCATCCTACGAGGGAGATACTACTCTACGTATCAAACCATCTTATGCTCAACAACTTAAAATGGATAACCGATTGGAGGAAGAAACGCTAAACTAAGAAATCTTAAGGAAATCACAATTATTTCAAAACAGAGATAACTAAGCTTAGAAGCTCGAAAGAAGAATGTAAGTGGTGTGACTCCTTAATAAAAGAAGTAGTAAAGCTTCATAAAACTTTAGGAAATTTTACCCAAGGGAAAGAAAAGCTTGACCTCCTTAAGTAGAAATGTAATTTGATTTAAAAGGGATAGAAAACATAGGAAATATGTATAGCAAAAGAATAATAAGTGTATAGTTTATAAATTCACATGCTATATATAAGAGAATAGGACACTTACAATCCTTTTGTTTTGATGAA
Organism: Lathyrus oleraceus; assembly: GCF_024323335.1. Taxonomy (NCBI): domain Eukaryota; kingdom Viridiplantae; phylum Streptophyta; class Magnoliopsida; order Fabales; family Fabaceae; genus Lathyrus; species Lathyrus oleraceus. Next base: position 377,302,605 of record NC_066579.1, read on the forward strand.
TTGAAAGGATCTAAAGGTAACCATGTTAGATCTTCCATGACTAATGAACCCGGGCCCAAGAAGATATGGGCACCACAGGTGAAGCCTTAGTGTTTTACAGGTATGCTATGCAACTTGGAGTTTTGACAAATATTAATAAATATTTTCGAAGCAATAATATACTTTCAAAGTATACAATATTTATGAAATATCTGATATGAAGATGAAAGATGATAGAAAAGTTTAACTGTTGTGATCAAAGAAAATTATTTGAGAAATATCTAAGGATTTACGATCCTTAGTGATCAGTTGAATGGATATGCCTGTAACGAGCTTATTCATTATGTCGCTATTATCAACTCTCACATCCAACAATGTGTAAAGGAGGATACACCATTTGGTGTTTTCCTCCTTTTTTTGGGAAACATTTTATCAAGACTTCTTGATAACAGAGGTACACATTATTTTAAGGTTGAAATAATCTAGAAAATCTAATTAACCCTTTAAAAATAATGATTTTAATTTTTTCCCATCTAAATAAATTATTGTCTAACCCAAAAAGATGAGTGGTCTAGTGTTATATAGCAAGAGGTGCAAATAAAGCCAAGCAGGGGTACAAAACACAAAGTTGAAAACAAGATATGCTAAATTTGGGGAAAATAATCGATTGACATTTGTGTCCAATCAATTAGATCATTTGAAGAAAAAATTGAACCTTGGAGCTAACCACAACGACTAGTTGGGTGAGTAATTACGGTAACAAATACTTGCAACGGATAACTCCTATTTTTTTACCGGTTCCAAACAATTGACACATTGATTAGTTAGAAAACTATAAATATATGTACATTCTATTTCTTCTCATATCATCATTTTTTTCTCACTGAGCTCATTTCAATAGAAACACATTAGTTCTCTCATTCATCATCAACACCTCAAAATAACACCAGAAAGAACCCGTTCTTCCGAACCTTCATCCTCATATTCTCCGAAGACTTCTCCTCTTAAACTTAAGAAACCAACTTCAACCTCTTCTGCTCCAATAGAGAACAATTTTCATCCCACTATCTAGATGAAGATATCTTCAAGAATTGCTCCTTCGTAGAAGCATTCACTATCGCAAGGCTGAAAAACTTTATCTTTGAAAAACCTCAGGAAAGGTACCCAGAATCACTAAAAATGTTCTACACCAATCTCTCTTAAAAAGATAGAATAATCTTCTTTAAAGTCAAGAAACATCCCATCACCCTGTATCTTGAAGACTTCACTCATGAATTCAACCTACCCTTTATAGAACAAGACTACTTGAAGGTAATTAATTTAATTTTGATACCCTTGCCCGCTCTCTCTATATTGGTCCCACTTTCATTATTCCAACTTCATTCAATGTTGAACTCATTCTCCCAAACATTAGATTAATTCACTACACCATGAACCATGTGTTATTCCCAAGTGTAAGACCCCAATTTTGACCCTAAGATCCCTCATGGCATCATAACATTGCATTTGCATTGCCTCAAGGATCATAAGTATCTTGGCTTCTTACCTTTGGGTGGGGTCTCTTCTTGAGAGTGGTTTGAGATCGCCAAGCATGCTTGAATTGTATATTATTTCTTTTCTTATCTTGTTTACTAACCAAAAGCACAAAAATATGTCACTAACATCTTTTGTTTGTAGCTTGAGCAATCACAAGGTCAAGAGCTTCAAGGAGATCCTTTGTGCAAAGATATGGCCAAGAGAAGATGAAAGCAAGCATGGTAATGGTTCCCAAAGCCCTCATCCATCAAGTATTCCTCCCAGCATCTCAATTCATCATTTTGATCAAAGCAAGTCAAAGGGTTTGAGGTTTGTCCCCCAAGGAAACCCTAATTCATCTGCGTACCACAAAGCCTTGCTCTTGAAGCAACCTCAGCTCATGATCAAATACAATCAAGGGAATTTATTTAATTCATCATTTCATGCATATTTGAACTTATTTTAGTGTCCTAAATCATCAATTCATCATGATATGAGTCATGGACTTGAGAAGTTGATCAGTCAATTCATCTGACTATTTTGAAATGCACTGAGACCTAACTTTTTATGTGTTGGTCAAATAGAGATGATCCCAAAAGAAACAATGTTATTAAGGACAATATGAACAACTTTCATGTTCATAAAAAATTGATTTGAAGCTTGGAAGGTCATCTCCCATTCCAATACATTATAGGTCATTTTGACTGAAACCCTAATTTTAGGTCAACTTACCAAGAACATAACTCATTCATTTTTTATGATTTTGAGGTGGGATCAAATGAATTGTAAATCTTAAGATGTCTAATTCAAATGTTATGTTGAACAAAATTTCAAAATCTCAAAGGAAATACATGTGATAATGCAAAATATTATAGGTCACTTTGGACCAAATGCATTGAAAGGCAAAAAAGTCCAACTTCAAGTGCCCATAACTCTTTCATCAAAAATCCAAATGATGCAAAATTTAATTCCATTTTGATTGTATTGAAGATATCTACAACTTGGATGTTGGAGGTTTTTTCATTTGGGGCTTTCATCATCAAAACATAAGGGCTTGAACATTGTCCAAATTTGGAAACTTTGCCTTTACATGATTTGCACCTTACACTTTAAACTCAAAATTCACTAATTTCCACACTCCAAATGGATTTTTGCCCAACATAACAATTGTTCCTTACATCAAGACCTTTCCAACCATTACTCACATGCTCATGTTTGGATTTGGCAAATGGCATTTTCGAAGAGGAGAAGTTTTAGGCATAATTATGCATAACATGTTGGAACTTATTATACAAGCTTGTGCATTGCCAATTACACGACCATTTCAGCTCAATTATGCTTCAGAGTGAATTTGGCATTGAATTTGGGCCTTTTGAATGATCATGCAAGCCCATGCAATGAATATCCAATTCCATGCACACGGCTTTGATCACACTTGCCTTGCCTCTCCATGTATAAATAAGAGCCTCACTCCATTCAAATTTGATCCATGAATCAACCTGAAGTGCTGCAGAAATCAAAACCGAGCCACACCTAAAGGAACTATTTCAATTTTCTTAAATTTCTCAGATCTGAAATTCAACTAAATCAGGTTGAATTTCTAGATCTAAAGTTCCTAGACCTCTCTCTCATACTCCATTTGTCTTCTGTTTGGCCAAAGGAAGCAAGAGAATCAGCTCAAATCTTCACAATCCAAGGTTGTTCTTCAACTGGTTTTCTCTTCGAAATTCACTATTCTTTGATCTATTTGCTTGGATATTGTGTTTGCTAAAGTCCTCTCTTGAGAGGCAAGCCAGTGGTGGCTTTGATTTTGTGTTTTGATGAACTGTAATTTTTGTACCTGAATCTTCCAGCTCATATTTCTTATTCTATAGAAAGCTTGAGTGCAATTCAAGGTTACAGGGGTGATGTACATCACCCCAGCTTCATTTTGATGTGTGGATCGTGTCATTTGGTTACCTCTTTTTGCTCTGCAATTTTTGAACGTGGCCGGAGTTTGGCCAGAGAAGACGGTGGCGCTGGCCATCGTCTGGTCTCCAGATTCAATCTGGATCGTTCATCCATTTTCCCAGATGCAATCTCCACTGTCCAATGTTATGACTTTTAATAATTGTTTGTGTGATGCATTGACCAGAAGCCTACCATGAGCGCGCGCTTCTGGAGCGTTTGATCAGCCAAGTCAATTAATGAGGCTTGATCAAACGCTCCTTGTTTTTTTGAATTTCTTATTTTCTGATTTTATTTCTCTTATTTCCTTTATTTTCAAAAAATAATATCTCTCTCATTTTAAATCCAAAAAATATGGGACCAATTGCATTCGTCTCCAAATAATTTCTAGTTTCTAATTTTGATTTTTAAAATTTTTTATTTTGTCATTTGATATTTTTTGTGAATTTTCTCTTTTATGGTTATTTTTAATTCATTTTAAATAGTTTTCAATATTCAAAAAATACAAAAATATTTTCCTAACCTATTTGAATGATGATGGATCTATGAAAAATATTCTCATCAATTTTTTAATTGATTTGAGATTTATTTGAGATTTTAGTTCAATTAGGTTATTTTTATTCATTTTTAATTGATTAAAAATAGTTTCTAACTTTTAAAAATGCTGAAATTTTTTGTCAAACTTTGTTTGACCTTGTTGAACTTGGGATAAATCACTTGGACCTTTCAAGATTGATTTGAAGTGATTTTGAAGTTTGACCTCTCTTTTATTTTTAATTCAAGTTTATTTTAATATCAAAAATGCCAAAAATATTTTGCTTATTATTTGACCTCCAATCTTCATCCCATTTCTGGTTTCTCATTGTTTGACTTTGACTCTCAATGTCCTTGGTCAACATTTTAGATTGGTACATTTCTTTTCATTTGATGCACTTTAATTTTTCCATTTCATCTTCCATTATTCATCTTGTAGTGGGGTATTCGTTACCATTAGAGTTATTGACTAAATCCAAGGTAAATCATACAAGTCGAGTCTCCACCGCACTTCTATTTATCCAAAGGAATGGTTAGAAAGCGAACAAAAACCTAATAGTTTTACAAAAAAACTAGTAAAAGAGAAACAGAGATCTGGGTAAGGGGGTTGGTTATGCAACGGGAAGGTGTTAGGAACCCAAAACATCCTAGGTACTCCTAGGGAGCCCTTTTCATATTCGTTGTAAAGGTTGTTGTCTTGTGAAAGTTTGTTTGTGCAAACATGATTGAAGAGATGAGAAGAGAATATACAAGTTATTTACATTTTTATGTTTGGATGGATAAAACCCATTGCCTACGTACCATCTTATAAAAAGATTAGGATCAAAACCTCGTAGTTCGGGGTAAATATTTCAAAGTGAGTTGGTGAATTGATTGGTCCAAAAGCCTTAAGGTCTTTTGTTATCCAAGGGATAAAACTCAACCAAACCACAAATCCACCATATGAGGATAGCTTCAACATGCTAGTGAGGGGTTAACCCTATAATAAGCATGGAAGACTCATTGTCCATCACTAAGGATATAGGTGAGTATTACATCTACCACAAGGATAACTCAAACCTAATAGCTAAAGGTTATGGAAAATTTGATTTAGAAAGTGGCCATTGGAACCACAAAAGACATTTGAATGGGTTACATTTACCAATTAGAAGTATATACAAAAATGGTCAAAGTTGTCTTAAAGATTCAATTCAAAATAAGTATTGTAAAAGGAAAGTTTGAAAATCAAAAGCATAAGGCTTAGGTTTCTAATGTTTGAAAACAATAGTTAAATGTTTGCACAAAAGGTTTTGGCTTGGGTTAGAGTGGAGAGAAGAAGAAGAAGGGCTAAGTCCTAAGTAAAACAAAAAGAGGAGGGATGAAGAATCAAAACCACAATGGAGTTCCTCTCTTGAGATCATATTGATGATCCAAGTAGCTCCCATCGTTTGGAATAAGCAATCACAAGGCATAAGGAATCAACAAGTCTCATAAGAGATCCTCAATGTATCTTGTATCTTCTACTTGGATGAACATGGTAATGATCCTCCAATTAAGCTCAAATGGGAACTCCTGGCACAAAAGCGCACACATCAAAAGTTCTATGAAGTGAAACAAGAATGGACAAGAGTGAGTTTAGAGATTTGGTTTTTCTACTCCATCTTCACCATTAAGATCCTTTTTACTCCAATTTTGCATAAGGAAGGGTCCTAGAACCTAAGTCCAATTCTCCATTTCTTTGCATAGGGGAAGTCCTAGAAACTAAGTCCATTTCTTTGCATTTGGTTCACAACAATCAAAACAAAAACACAAGCACAATAATATATACACAATTATGTGCTCAAGTGAGCAAAAGGCAAATGGCATTAACATAAACATGTGCTCAAATGAGCAAAGAGAAAAGCAAATGGATAATATGTGCAAGAATAGTAAATGGCATAAAGTAAATTGCATAAAGTAAATGTTAATTGTCAATAGTTAGTGTTAGTAGTTAGTGTGCCATAAGGCAAATTTAGCGCTATGTTAAGCAATCGTAATTGGACTTATGTAGAAGTCACAACTATCTGAGGCCGATCAATAATAATGTAGGCAACAAACACAAGTTAGGAGTCTTGATTAGTGAACCAAGTCCCAAAAACTTGCCATGCCAAAAAGGAGAAGAGAAATGATCTTGTATTGGTTTAAGCCTTTGGCATGATTTAGAAGACAACCTATCCTTAATGCAAAGCCATTCACTTAATCAATTGATCAAGATGAATTAGATTTGAATCAAGGAAGGTTAAATCTCCCTAATCAATGCTAACTTATCAACCTTCAACTCATTGATCAAAAAGAAAAGAAGTAGTAGAAGAAGAATGAGAAGATGGATAAGGGAAATGGAAAAAGGAAAAATTAAAATGCGTTAAATGAAATACAATGTACCAATCCTCATATGTTGACCAATAACATTGAAAGTCAAGGTCAAACAATCAAAAACAGAAGTGAGATGAAGATTGGAGGTCAAGAAATGAATAAACTATTTTTGGTATTTTTTAATATTTAAAATAAACTTGAATTAAAAATAAATGGAAAGGTCAAACTTCAAAATTACTTCAAATCAACCTTGGAAGGTCCAAGTAATTTATCCCAAGCTCAACAAGGTCAAACAAAGTTTGACAAAAAATTTCAGCATTTTTAAAAGTCAGAAACTATTTTTAATCAATTAAAAATGAATAAAAATAACCTAATTGAACTAAAATCTCAAATAAATCTCAAATCAATTCAAAAATTGATGAGAATATTTTTCATAGATCCATCATCATTCAAATAGGTTAGGAAAATATTTTTGTATTTTTTGAATATCAAAGACTATTTAAAATGAATTAAAAATAACCAGAAAAGAGAAAATTCACAAAAAATATCAAATGACAAAATAAAAAATATTAAAAATCAGAAATAGAAACTAGAAATTATTTGGGAAATAATGCAATTGGTCCCATAATTTTTGGATAAAAAATGAGAGAGATATTGATTTTTGAAAATATTTGGAATTAAAGAAATTAAAACCAGAAAATAAAAATGCAAAAAAACGTGGAGCGTTAGATCTGAGCTCATTAATTGAGCTGGCAGATCACACGCTCCAAAGATGCGCGCCTACCGTGTACCCTGGTCAACTGAAGCGCAAGAAGCATTTAAAAAGGTCATAACATTGGACGCACAAGATCGAATCTGGAAACACCATCACACGGTCCAGATTCAAACTGGAGATGATGAAGCCACCGGAGCCACCGTCTTCTCCGGTGAGCTTGGATTTTCCGGCCAAATTGCAGAAATTCAAACCTTAAGCAAATCATACGATCTATACATCTTTAGAAAGCTGGGATGATGTACATCATCCCTGTACCATCCATTTCCCCTCTAGATCTCCATAGTGTGAGAAATCAGAGATGGAAAAATTTGGTGTTCATCATGAACTCAATGGATTTCAAAAATTGAATGCATAAATATGATGCCTCTATTGAGAGGACTTCAGCCAACACAAAATCTAAGCCAAAAGGTCAATGGATTAGGAGAATCGAAGAAAATACCAGTTGGAATGCAAGCTTGAGTTCTGGTAATTTGAACATTATGCCTTGCTTGCTTTGCTAAAACAGAAGTTTAATGAGATAAATGATGAAGGTTTAGAAGCACTAGATCTGAGAATTCAACCAGATGAAGTTGAATTTCAGATCTGAAAAAATTGAGAAAAATGAGCTTGCTTCTTTAGTGATGGCTATGGAAAGAATTATGCAGCATTTCAGGTTGAATTGGGCGTGTGAAATGAGTGGAATGAAGTCTCTATTTATAGAGGAAGTGGCAAGGAGAGTGTGAAATGATCCGTGTGCATGGCATGTGAAGCTTCATTGCATGGGCTTGCATGATCATGCACAAGGCCCAAAAACCATGCCAAATGAATTCTGAACATCAGCCAAATGGAATTGGACGTGTGACTTGCAAGGCAATTGCTCATGTAACAAGATTTAAAGTGAATTCCCAATTTGTACCTAAACAATCATCTCTTCAAAAATACCATTTAGAAAATCCAAATATAGGCATATGGGTAATGGTTGGAAAGGTCTTTGTATAAGGAACAAATGTTATGTTGTACAAAAACTCATTTGAAGTGTGGAAGTTTATGAAATTTGAGTTTAAAGTGCAAGGTGCATGACATGTCAAGGCAAGGTTTCTAAAATTGGCCAACTTTCAAGCCCTTTTGTTTTGATGATTCAAGCCTCAAATGAAAAAACCTTCAACATAACAGTTGTAGATCTTTTCAAGACAATCAAAATGGACTCAAATTTTGCATCATTTGAATTTTGATGAAGGAGTTAGGGGCACTTGAAGTTGGACTTTTTTGACTTTTAATGCCTTTGGTCAAAAAGGACCTATAATGTCTTGCATTATCACATGTATTTCCTTTGAGATTTTGAAATTTTGTTCAACATAACATTTGAAGTAGACATCTTAAGCTTTCTAATGAATTTGATACCACCTCAAAATCATAGAAAATGAATGAGTTATGTCCTTGGGAAGTTGACCCACAATTAGGGTTTCAGTCAAAATGACCTATAATGTATTGGAGTGGCAGATGGATTTCCAAGCTTCAAATCAATTTTTGATGAACATGAAAGTTTTTCATATTGTCCTTAAGAACATTTTTGCTTTTGGAACCATCTCTATTTGACCAACACATAAAATGTTAGGTCTCAGTACATTTCAAAATAGTTAGGTGAATTGACTGATCAACTTCTCAAGTCCATGTCTCATATCTTGATGAATTAATGATTGAGGACACTCAAATAAGTTCAAATATGCATGAAATGAAGATTTGAAGAACTTCCCTTGATTATATTTGACCATAGGCTGAGGTTGCTTCAGGAGCAAGGCATTGTGGTGCACAGATGAATTAGGGTTTCCTTGAAGAACAAGACCTCAAACCCTTTGACTTGCTTTGATCAAAATGATGAGTTGAGATACTAGGTGTAGCGGTGTATTCGTTACCATTGGAGATATTAACTAAATCCAAGGTAAATCATACGAAGTCGAGTCGCCACCGCACTTCTATTTATCCAAAGGAAAGGTTAGAAAGCGAACAAAAACCTAAAAGTTTTACAAACAAAACTAGTAAAAGAAGGTCAGAGATCTGGGTAAGGGGGTTGGTTATGTCATGGGAAGGTGTTAGGCACCCACAACATCCTAGGTACTCCTAGGGAACCTCTTTTCACGCTTGTTGTACTGTTATTGTTTTTTGTGAAATATTTTGTGCAAACATGATTGAAGAGATGAGAAAAGAATATACAAGTTTATTTCCATTTTGTGTTTGGATGGATAAACCCATTGCCTACATACCCTCTCATGAAAGATAAGGATCAAAACCCCGTAGTTCGGGTAAAAAATTTCAAAACAAATGAGTGGATTGATTTTAAACAAAAGCCTTAAGGTCTTTCGTTATCAAAGGGAGAAAACTCGACCTGAACCAACAATCCACCATGTGAGAATAGCTTCGATATGCTAGTGAGGGGTTAACCCTATAATAAGCATGGAAGGCTTACAATTCGATCACTAAGGATGCGGTGAGATTTACATCAACCACTAAGATAACTCGGATTTATGGCTAATGCATGAAAATTTGATTAAGAAGTGGACATATGGAACCACAAAAGACATTTGAAGTGAGTTGAATTAACCAATTATAAGTATGTACAAAAATGGTCAAAGTTGACTTAAAGTTCAATTCAAAATGAGTATTATGAAAAAGAAAGTTTGAAAATCAAAGGCATAAGGCCTAGGTTTCTAATGTTGAAAACAAGTCAAATGTTTGCACAAAAGTTTTCTGGTTTGGGTTAAGGATGAAGATATGGATCAAGGTTAATCATGCAAGAGGTGGGGGAAAAAGGGATAAAGCCACAAACAGGGGTTCCTTTCTCAAGATCATAGAGATGATCCAAGTAAGTTCCTTTGGAATTAGGCAACACAAGGTACAAGCATTAAGCAAGTCTCATAAGAGAACAACAAAAGAGGAAACAAAATGCCGATCAATGGACTTACATCCAACTCCAAACAACAAACAGGAAACAGAATGCGAATATATGGACTTACATCTAACTCCTCAAAATAAACACGAAACAGAATGTCAATAGATGGACTTACATCTAACTCCTCAAAACAAAACAAGAAACAGAATGCCAATAGATGGTCTTACATCTAACTCCTCAAAACAAACAGGAAACAGAATGCCAATAGATGGACTTATATCTAACTCCTCAAAACAAACAAACATCAAATGCAATCAAGCAAACAATGCAATCATCACACTCTATACACAAATAAGAGGCCCATACAAATGGTTGGGCTTTAGTCAAGAGGGGTCATATCAACCTCGACAAACAAGCCAAAACTGTAGGGGTATGCTGAAGCTCTTAACCACTAACATTGAGAGTTAGGGTGAAGCTGATCAAATATGGAAATGAGGATGAGACCTCATGCTCTTAACCCTGGCATGGGTGAGCTTATGATAAAGAAAGTGTGGGGATCCAGAAAGAGGGACCCTATTCCACTTGACAGACTCTATACAAGATCTTGGGTACATGTTCTAGAGCATCAGCACGTAGTGCGAGCATAAAGAACGACTCACTGAATAACAGGGGATTGATTGCTAATCCCTTCTATCTGTCAATTGCCTCTTCACTTAGGAGGACTTATCAAGTAACATGCCTCATTTAGAGGTCTTTGGCACAATGTAAACAAACACAATCAGAGCCTCTTAAGGAGGACTTCAGCCAAATGCCTGCCAAAAAGGTGACAGGACTTCCAGACTACATGGAGTAAAAAGGTAACTACCTAAGTGGTGTATCTGTTGGAGAATTGCCATCCAAGGCGCAGCGGAATTTAAAATTTCTCCATTTAGTGATCCTTACGAATGGGCATGATCAGTGATAGAATCGTTACCTCTTGTGGCGATTCAAACCTTTGGTGCAGATCTCTTGAAACGACCAAAACCTTGGATACAAATCCACGGGGCGATCACGAACGTTGAACGATGACAACGTCTCTACTCAGTCCACACGAACGGATTCCTTCAATCGCAGTGCTAGCTGTTATGAATGAAGGCTTTGAGTGAGAGAGAGATACGAAATTCCAACTCTTCAGTTGTGTTTTCTGTCTCAGTTAGTTACTGTGGAGTAACAATGCTTCTACCCAAGGGGTTCTATTTATAGAATAACTTGTGTGGGCTTCAAGCCAAAAAGCCCACTTAAGTGCATTTTGGTCCATATCTCATAATATGACAAAATCACTTAAGTATTTGGTACCTTACCATATTTCGTATTCTACTTAAGTACACCGTACCTTACGATGTTCCTTAATTATTCTATCTCTCATCAATCCGTCCTTTGTGTGTGACCCTATAGGTTTTCGCGACGTTGGCAATTATATTAAATCACGCATTTAAAATAATAAACAGTGAGCGGTATCTGGCAACACATCACTGCTACCCAAGTCACGAAAATGTCATGTGATCTGACAAAACCTCCTGTGATAATAATTATGTGTATAATTACCCCTTTGCCCTTATGTCTATATTGAACACAAGGTATAGACCGTGTCACCCTTGTCCAGTTCAATATTGGGCCCATAGACATTTATCCTGTTACGCAGGATTGGCAAATTCCATCTAGGACACTCATGTCCCTCAGCATGCTTCGTGGAGTACCCATCAACTGTCTTTATGGTTATCCAGTTACGGACAACGTTAGATCAGCAACAAAGCACTCGGCTCTACATCTAGGATCCATAGTGGTTTCAGGTCGAAGAGTGGTATACACTATTATCACCATGAGAATAACTTATGACACTTTGCATAACTTTCTATATAGTATTCTCATAGCGGGTCAATCCGGTATAAATATTACTCCTAATATTCATACCTATGTTTAAGACTTGATAACTCTTTATCCATGATCCATGAGATGTGATCATCAGTCTACAAACATAATAGTCTTAATGCTTTAATGTTATCCCACTTCACATTAAAGCTCGACTACAGACACTTTAAGAATAATGTCCTTATGTTTAATGTGTTCTCATGATTAAGTCACACTTAATACATTAAACAGTATGCCCATTTGCACTAGAGCCAATCAGGCATACCCCGTATGCCCATTGATCTAGTATGGCCATCATGCTTCTGCTGCGTAAGAGGCTTTGTCAGTGGGTCAACTATATTGTCAAGTGTAGGTACTTTACATATTTTCGCACGACGCCTAAGTATGTGTTTGGATCGTTGGTGAGATCTAGGCTCCTTAGCTTGGGCGATTACACCATTGTTATCATAATAGAGACCAATGGGATCCACAATGCTAGGGACTATGCCAAGTTTATTGATCCAAACAGCTTCCTTTGTTGTACTTAAGGCAGCAATATACTCGGCCTCAGTTGTAGAATCAGCAACTGCATCTTGCGTTGAACTTTTCAAGCTCACAGTGCCACCATTTAAGCAAAACACATAACCAGATTGGAATCATTCATATTAAAGCGTCTCATCACTTTGTCTATGTATGTACTCTGACTTAGGCCAAGCAGTTTTATGATCTATCTCTATAGATTCTGATTCCTAATATATAGGCTGCTTCACCTAGGTCCTTCATAGAAAAGCATTTCCCCAACCAAGACTTTACTTGTTGCAGGGTAGGGATATCGATTCCAATGAGTAATATGTCACCTACATATAATACCAGGAATACGATCATGCTCCCACTAACCTTCTTGTAGACACAAGGCTCATCTTAGTTCTTGATGAATCCATACAGTTTAACTGTTTCATCAAAACGAAGATTCCATGAGTAGGTCACAGGCTCATCTTGATCCATGAGTAATACATCACCTAGATCAAATATCCATATATCGCAGGTAGGTGACGTATCCTGCCTGACCTATGTTGGTCTTGTTCTACTTGAGCAGGTTGCTCTTACACAACTACTTGTGTTTCCTGCTCTAATTCCTCCATAGGTGTATCGATACTTTGTGACTCTTGAATTTCTTCAAGTTCTACTTTCCTCCCACTGATTCCTTTGGAAATAAAATCCCTTTCTAGGAAAACTCAAGTTCGAGCGACAAACACTTTGCCCTCAGAAGGATTGTAGAAATAATATCCTCTTGTTTCTTTAGGATACCCCACAAATAAGCATTTGTCAGATTTGGGCTCAAGCTTAGTTGAAATTTGTCGTTTCACATAAACTTCGCAACCCCAAATCTTCATGTAAGACATATGTGGTCTCTTACCACTCCATATCTCATATGGTGTCTTTTCAACCTTTTGGATGGAACACGGTTAAGTGTGTAAGCTGATGTCAATGGTGTATGTCCTCAAAAGGAGTTTGGAAGATTGGTGTGACTCATCATGGATCGGACCATGTCCAACAGGGTTCAATTTCTTCTCTCAGATACACCCTTTTGTATTAATGTTATTAATAGGCATTTCAAGATCAAGGACATATAGTCCATTGTTCATTTGTGCAGTAGCATAGAATATATCATTCAAATAAATTGAGCAACAATTGTTCTTTATTATAAATGAAAAACCAAACTTGTCCAAACAAGCAATAGAAATAATATTCCTGCTAATTGCAGGTACATAATAACAGTTCTCTAACTGAATTATTAAACCACTAGGTAAAGTCAATACAAAAGTTCCTACGGCTAAAGCAAAAACCTTTGCTCCATAGCCAACTCGTAGGTCGACTTCACCTTTTGCCAAATCTCTACTCCTTTTTAGTTCCTGCACATTTGTACAAATGTGAGAACCGCATCCAGTATCTAATACCCATGATGCAGAAGTAGATAAATTAATAACAAAAATACCTGAAGTTGAAGTCTCTACTCCATTTTTCTTATCTTCCAGGTACTTTGGGCAGTTCCTCTTCTAGTGTCCGGTCTTACCGCAATGGAAGCAGGTGCCTTCTTTTGCTATGCCTCCACTAGGCTTCAAAGCAGCAGTGGGTCTGGGATTGGCAACTTCCTTGCCCTTCCCCTTATCACTCTGCTTAGTGGGCCTTTTGTTCTGTCTCTTTCCATTTCCGATCATCAGAATGGACTTCCCTTTTGACTTCAGATTCTGCTCGGCAGTTCTCAACATGGCGAGTAGTTCAGAAAGAGATTTGTCCATATCAATCATATTGAAATTTAGGACAAATTGACTGAAAATATCTGGCAACGATTGCAAGATCAAATCAGTCGCAAGTTCCTTTCCGAGGGGAAAACCCAATCTCTCAAGGTTTTCCACATACCCAATCATCTTGAGTACATGGGGACCTACAGGGGCTCCCTCAGCTAACTTGCTTTGAAAAAGGGCTTTTGAAACTTCAAACCTCTCATTCCTTGCTTGCTCTTGATAGAGCAACTTCAGGTGTTCGATCATATCGAACGCTGACATGTTCTCATGTTGCTTTTTGCAATTCTGAGTTCATGGTAGCCAGCATGAGACAAGCAGTTTCATTGGCATCATCGACATGCTTCTTATAAGCATCTCTTTCTGCCTTAGGTGCAGAACTAGGAGGTTCCTCTTCAGGAACAGGTGTCTCCAAGACATACAGCTTTTTATCATGTTTGAGGATAATCCTCAGGTTTCGGTGCCAATTCAGAAAATTTATCCCAGACAATTTTTCCTTATCAAGGATTGATCGCAGGATGTTGTTAGAGGTGTTTGCTGTCATGGTAATGTACATAAGGATTAATGAAAATATAAGTATCATTGACATATTCAATTGAGCCTTTAATTAAATATGCTCCCACTATTTTACTCAAAATAAATGACCCTCATCATTTGATTCGGAAAATCCCGTTGGAAGATTTTCTAGTGGGTCGAGATCCATAGTTCACTTCGTTCTAAGTCCGCGTAGGCGGATTACACAAAACTAGGTTATTTAGGTAGGAACTCCTTCCAATTGTATCTCATACAACTCTCGAAAATTTCAATTGGGTGAATAACTCCTTATTCCAATCCATCATATGGATCATTCCCAACTCTTGCTTCTAAACATATATATAATCTTATTATAATTTGTTTGGTTAAGTTTGACCCATTGTTTTAACAGTTGGATATTACAATTATCCCATCGCACCTTACTAATATAGAACATGCACCTCGCGTAGGCGAAACCTACATTATTCGATACTAGTCTTGATGAGTGTTAAAACTTGGTGTCGCATTACGCGAAAAACCGGCGGGAAAACAAGAACAACAGAACCGCCACCGTGCGTTATTTATCCCAACAGAGGGAAAGGAAACGCTCAGAGTAAACCTAGAAAAAGCATGGTCTCGCGACCAAAGAGAATGGGATCGGGAGTCGGTTATGCGAAGGGAAGGTATTAGCACCCCTACGCATCCGTCGTACTCGACGGGATCCACGCACAATAGGAAGGAAAATGGTTGCTAAAACACTTCTCAAAACAATCATCTACACAGGCTGAAAGAGACACAAGAAAACAGACAGGACTGACTCGGCAGGATATCGCATCCTGGGCCTACTTAGTCTATCAGGCATAGACATCAGAGTCGAAGTAGTTCGGACTGGGGGAAAACATGCTCACTAGGATGTCGCATCCTATGCATACGTATCTCCTTGGACGAAGGAGAATCAGAGCATTCGTAGCTCGGCTAACACGCACCAAACAAACTCACACAAACACGGGAAAACGTGGAGCCTGAATGCCAATCACTGGACTTACATCAGCATCCGAACCAAACAAACCCACACTGGAATCCGAATGCCACTCGATGGACTTACATCAGCTTCCAAGCACACAACAACACACACAAGAAAAGCAAAAGGTTGAAAAAGAAAAAGGGCGCCCGTAGTTCCCTGCCTACGTACCTCATCTGGTATGAGGATCAGGGCGACGTAGTTCCCCTACGGAGGGATACAGGACTAGCCTAACCAGATAACAGAGGGAGACACAACTAGGGAGACTACGACTCGAGCCTAGATGTTATCATGCAAATCATCCCTAAGTTAAGGTTTCTAGCTAACTTGCACAGGAAGCAAGCCTATCCTAAACATGACTTGCACAGGAAGCAAGCCAAACTAAACCTAACTTGCACAGGAAGCAAGTCAAACAAACACACAAGCACAAGTAGCACACACTATATGCAAGCAATGGGCTCAATCAAGGTTAGGTTTTAGTCGAGGGGTCATATCAACCTCAACAAACAAACCACTGTAACTGGGTAGTGTTAGCTCTTAACCCTAACATTGAGAGTTAGGGTGAAGCTGATGAAAGGTGAGTGAAGATAAGACTTCACAGCTCTTATCCCTGGCCTGGGAGAGCTTAAGACAAGAATGTGTGGGTTCAGAAAGTGGGAACCCTTCTACACATTTGATACTGACTCAACTGTACAATTGTACCAGATCTTGGGTTTGTATCTGCAATGCATCAACACAGTGGTGTGAGCAAAGCAGATGACACACAAAATAGCAGGGGATAGGTTGCATATCCCTTGGGTTCTGCCAATTGCCTCTTCACTTAGGAGGTCTTTGAATATGTACAAGGACAAATGTAAACAGTCACAAACATTGCCTCTTAAGGAGGACTTCAGACAGTTGCCTGGCCAAGTAACAGGCCAGGTCTTCCAGACTACATGAAGATAAGAAATTATACCTCAATGCAAATTGCTATTAAGCAAAGCAAAGCAAAGTTCACAAGGAACTATAAGCAACTAAAGGTACCTGAAACCAGTCAGACAACATCAGTATACAATTCAAAGTTAAATCAAAATGAGATAGAGATCAACAGTCAACACAATCAGTTAAATATGCAATGCACAAGGCTCAAAGCATGTGAGCCAAGCAACCTACAAAACAAACAAGTTAGTCATGATAATCAATCAAGCTCAATCAATTTGTATTGATCTCTTTGGGTATTTGTTGCTTAACCTGAAACAACAAACTTAAACATGAGCAACATGACCACTAGGAAAAGCCTAGGGTCAAAAAGAGATAAGAAAGTCAAAACAGCAAGTGACAAGTGTCCAAAATCAAGTTCAAACAATCAAGAAACAAACTCAATTGGTTTCATGTTCATATCAATCATCATCATCATTTCATAAGCAAATTAGGTCAAAGCATGGCAAATAGAACCTCAAAGAAGTCAACAGAATGACTCAACTCAAATCCAATCATAAACATTTCAAAAAATCCTCAAATAAATCATGATCAAACATCATCCATAACATGATAAGCATACCAAATTTCAGCTCATTTGGATCAAGGGAAGTAGGTCAATGAAAATCAGAAAGGCAAGGCAAGTTCAAACATGCTCAAAGAAGTCAACCAAACATGCACCAACTTCAATAAATCATAAATCAGTGACAACATATGAGAAATGAATGGGATTAAAACCATGATAAACCTTAAGATGTCTACTAACCACATGTCAAATTTCATGTCCATCCAATAATGTATGAGAATTTCACAAATCATATGGCATCATGTGTCATAAATGTCAACATTTTGGTCAAACAGGGGAGAAATCATCAATCAAATAGAAAATGCACTCCAAAATTCCAGAAAACTTCATACACATTCTCAACATCCATAAGCATGTTCATGCAAAAAATCAGACCAATTTGAGTTCATTAGACAAGGTAATTAAAATCATGAAGTTGGACACCAATGGTGTGACACAAATTGTCACACCCCTATTCAAAAAATCAAAACTCACAAACCAACAATGATAAATTCACAAAATCTACACCAAAATCACCATGAATGTGTCTAGTTTAAGCACAAAAATTTTGGGAAGCATTGGATAATGTATCACCATTTCACAATCAATTTGGCATAGCATACATAAAATGGACACATATGACAAACCCTAGCACAATTTAAAATCCATACATGCAAAAAATCTGGAAAAATCATGATAAAAAACTAGAGATCAAGATGAACATTTTGAAAAAAATCCCATGAAATTTGGATCACAAATGAAGCACTTATGATTTTTGTAAGATGGCCATGGCAAATGAAATAAAATTGCAAAATAAAATGAATTAATTAAAATTAAAACACGGAAATGGCAATTTTGTAATTAACTCGTCCCTTAATTGAAACGCAACGTTTCACTTAAGGGAATGCTGTATTCCTATTGGCTCATGGCAATAGCACAGTGCTTCCATGCAAAACACATACAAACACGATTGAACAAGAAAAATCTGGGCAAGGTTTAGGGTTTATACGCTACAGTGACACCATCAACATGATGAAGAACAAAAATCCTAGAAAATGGAATCAAGCATAGTATTCAAACCAGCAAACATCATACAATCCAAATCCAAGCTTAGTTTTCAATAATTCGAGCTAAACAACATGAATCAAACAAAAACATATTGGAGTGTCAAACTTGAATTCCATGTAACTTTCAAAATACTCAACCAAATGCCACGATTCAAACTTCATTGTAAACAGCATAGTAAGATCTTTCTAAAACATGTCATAATTTTGAAAATGGCTAGGGTCGAGAACTTACCAAATCTGGAGCACAGTGATGATTTGCTGTTTGTTTGGCCGTGCAAAGTAGAAACAGATGTACATGAAGGTTTGTACTGGTGAATGGATGATGAATCTTAGCTCAGCAGCCTTGCTTCTAGCTTCAATCAAGATCTGCCATGGCAATGCTTCAATGGAACAGTAGCATGAAATGGCTTTACAACTGGGGTTTAGGGCTTGCAATGAGCTCAAAAATGATGGTGAATGATGAAGCCACTAACACAAGTTCGAGTTCTTTGAGGTTTTACCAAGAAAAGTTCAAGTAAGCAAAATGAGGATTTGAGAGAAAAATGAGTTTTGATCTGTTTAGAAAAAGTGGCTAGGGTTTTTTCAGACCCCAAATGAAGTATATATGTTCTGCTTAGCATTTGTAATCATGGTTAATGAAGTGTAATCAGAATTTGCATAATGGAGTGTTTTTGCTAATTTGTGGATTTCCACTCATGTTACATGTCCATGTGCTACAGCTGCGAATTTGGGCCTTGGACAAACTCCAAATGTGATTTTTAGTCAAATTCAAATGGTAGAAATTGTTGGAATTGGTTATTTTGAAAGGTCACTTTTCCACCTCACTTATTTTAATTCATGCTACTTAAAAAATGCCATTTTGATTGGAACATTTTTGGTGAATTGTGATGAAAGATTTGGATATAGGACATCAAATAGGACTTGTAGCAAAAAACCCCACCCAATTTGGCCAAATGGTTTGGAAGATATGCCACTTTGAAGTTCAAAAATTCTTGAGAATGATTTGATCATAACTTCCCAACCATAAATGGGAATTAAGTGTTCTTGGACTTTTTGGAAAGGCAAGAACAAGATCTTCAACATTCATGTTGGGAAAAAATTCATTTGAAGCTTGTATGATGAAGTAATTTTGAGGAGCAAGACTTTCCATTTTTGGCAAATTCCAATTACAGGTCAACTTTCTATTTTTGGAAATTTCTTGTTTGACTTCAAATTCTTCAATCTTGACCTTTGAAATGTTGAATGAGACTTGTATGGACATGAATAAACCCTTTCAAACCATCTCCCACCTTGAAATCCATAAAATCAGGCACAGTTGACCACAGTTGACCATAGTTGACTTTCTAGGGTTTCTGGTGAACTGAACACTGACTGATGACTTCTGAGCATCCAATCCTTGACCAAAACACTTCCAAAGGACCCCTAGGTCATGTGAACATGTTGGACCAACCCTAGGGCCTTGCTTTAATGAAAATTGCACTTGCTTGCTTGATTGACTGATCTCATGACCAGTTTGACCTAATCTGTCAGTTGAACTTGCACTTGGGCAAAGGGACAATGCAATGTTATGCAGTGGACTATGTTAATGCTATGACCTAATATGAGAATGTATGTACAAAAGGTAGGTGCAAATTTGAGGTGCTACACTTGGAAAGCTTAAAACTTAATATTTATTTTGAGGGAATTGCAATTTTTCTGATCTCACCGGCTTGTTTATCATACAAACCGTCTCTCACATGCATCAACATATATTCACATGCATCAACATACATACATACATAATGAAACAGTTATGGCCCCTAGCTTAATTGTTCTCCCAAGCCAATGAGAGAACCTAAGCTAACCTACAACGATCTAAGCTTCTCCAAGCAAGATCTTCAAGGTTGTCCTCCTTTGGCACTGACTTCTTTGCTTTCTTCATATAATTACATTATACAAAAGAAACTCGTTTTACATACGAGGGAGTGAGATGAGAAAACAAGTTACATTTGGGAGATTAAGAGAGAGGCACGACACGCAGGTCGTATTTAAAAACCCAAAACAAAACAAAGGAAAACTAAGGCCATAACCGATCACCACAAGACAATAATAAACACTTTATTATTATTATTATTAATTCCTTTAATTAATTAAAATCAAATTAAATTTCGACGATCGATCACACTACGCAGAGTTAGCCGGGGGTCCGCTGCCCGGACAGCGGGAACGGGTGTTCCGCTGCCCGGTCAGCGGACGGGGGTCAAGGGGGCAGCGCCCCTGCTCGAAAATTTTAATGAATAATTCATTTAAAATTGACGTTGTTTTTCGTATCAACACTTGATACTTCAAAGCACTTTTTCTAGCGGAACGGGTGAATTTTTTCTTGTGTTAACCGGTTAACCATATACGTTAACCGGTTAACACTGTTTGAAAACTTTTAAAAAATACTTTTCTACCTTGCGTTAACCGGTTAACCATATGCGTTAACCGGTTAACACTGTTGAAAAATCTCTTGGAAAACTGTTTTCCGCCTTGCGTTAACCGGTTAACCAAATGCGTTAACCGGTTAACCAAATGCGTTAACCAGTTAACACTGTTTGAAATACTCAGAAAATTGAATTTCGTCATGCGTTAACCGGTTAACCAAAAGCGTTAACCGGTTAACACTGTTTGAAAACCTTAAAATTTTTATTTTGTATTGCGTTAACTGGTTAACCATATGCGTTAGCCGGTTAACACTGTTCGGAAAAGTGTTTAGAACGCACAACTCTTGTGCAGTCAAACCCCAATCGCATAACTCTCTGACAACACAACCCTTGTGTCGTCACTAACCCTGATACACCAATTTCAGACCGTCAAACACATCTCGATTGTTAATTCAGTATGATTGATCAACACGTCATTGCTTCACCATACTAATGTCGGATCAAGAAGCAAACGACCATTGATCTCTCAAAGAAAAACAATCATTGAGGGTTTGAATGAACGAAACAAGAACACTATATCATATATAATGTATTTTGCATCAGGATTACATATATCACATATATGTAACTTGATAGATCTCAATTTAACCTTTGATTCATTCTGTCTTTAATCATATTATTACAGAACAAAAACAAATATCAGATTCATGGTTTCGTAAGTGGCTCTGATACCACTGTTGGAGAATTTCCATCCAAGGCGTAGCGGAATTTAAAATTTCTCCATTTAGTGATCCTTACGAATGGGCATGATCAGTGATAGAATCGTTACCTCTTGTGGCGATTCAAACCTTTGGTGCAGATCTCTTGAAACGACCAAAACCTTGGATACAAATCCACGGGGCGATCACGAACGTTGAACGATGACAACGTCTCTACTCAGTCCACACGAACGGATTCCTTCAATCGCAGTGCTAGCTGTTATGAATGAAGGCTTTGAGTGAGAGAGAGATACGAAATTCCAACTCTTCAGTTGTGTTTTCTGTCTCAGTTAGTTACTGTGGAGTAACAATGCTTCTACCCAAGGGGTTCTATTTATAGAACCACTTGTGCGGGCTTCAAGCCAAAAAGCCCACTTAAGTGAATTTTGGTCCATATCTCATAATATGCCAAAATCACTTAAGTATTTGGTACCTTACCATATTTCATATTCTACTTAAGTACACCGTACCTTACGATGTTCCTTAATTATTCTATCTCTCATCAATCCGTCCTTTGTGTGTGACCCTATAGGTTTTCGCGACGTTGGCAATTATATTAAATCACGCATTTAATATAATAAACAATGAGCGGTATCTAGCAACACATCACTGCTACCCAAGTCACGAAAATGTCATGTGATCTGACAAAACCTCCTGTGATAATAATTATGTGTATAATTACCCCTTTGCCCTTATGTCTATATTGAACACAAGGTATAGACCGTGTCACCCTTGTCCAGTTCAATATTGGGCCCATAGACATTTATCCTGTTACGCAGGATTGGCAAATTCCATCTAGGACACTCATGTCCCTCAGCATGCTTCGTGGAGTACCCATCAACTGTCTTTATGGTTATCCAGTTACGGACAACGTTAGATCAGCAACAAAGCACTCGACTCTACATCTAGGATCCATAGTGGTTTCAGGTCGAAGAGTGGTATACACTATTATCACCATGAGAATAACTTATGACACTTTGCATAACATTCTATATAGTATTCTCATAGCGGGTCAATCCGGTATAAATATTACTCCTAATATTCATACCTATGTTTAAGACTTGATAACTCTTTATCCATGATCCATGAGATGTGATCATCAGTCTACAAACATAATAGTCTTAATGCTTTAATGTTATCCCACTTCACATTAAAGCTCGACTACAGATACTTTAAGAATAGTGTCCTTATGTTTAATGTGTTCTCATGATTAAGTCACACTTAATACATTAAACAGACTATCTATTCCAGGGACTTTATCAATCAACCATAATAAAGAAAATGCCTTTTAAATAATTAGATACAAGTACCAAAAGTATTGGCCTCTAGGGCTTACACCAACAGTATCAACCACACTCCAAAGCTTAAGCAAAACCAAAGCTAGCAACTAATGTACCTGTACAAAAGCCAAACAGTTAATATTGCATTCAGAAAACTAACAGACAGACAATGGAATTTTCCAACATGTACAACTCAATGAGCAATGCTCAAGAAATCAAGTGAACTCATGAGCATCAAATAGAACCTACAAAACAGCAAGAGTTAGTACTCAAAAGCATTTGCATCTCACAAAGTGAGAGCAAATCCAACCATTAATGCTAAATGTCCAAACCTGAAACACAAAGCACAATTAGTTCATGTACAAAACACTAGTACAAAGACTAGGTTCAAAACCAAATCAAATGATGAAAACAGAACTCAATCTTTTGCATAATGCACATTCAAACATGTCACAAGATGTCCTCAAAAGGACCAACATCAATTCATAAGGTAAAGGCATCAAACAATTCAAGTCATGCAAAGGCAAACAATGTGCACAAAGTTGGACATCCAAATTAGAAAATCCAAATCAAAACAGAGAAGCATCCAATGACATTGAAATTTTTTATGCCAGTTTATCATGTTATGAGTGATCATCATGCAAAAAATCAGATCCAGAAGAGCTCAAATGGTAGGTAAATGAAAATGCACAAATGCAAGGCACAAAATGTGACACAAATTGTCACACTACATGTTCATGCATCAAAAATAGTGATGGCATATGATAAAAAATCCAAACCAAAACTCAAAAATCATATCACATGTGAGGATTAAGCACACCAAATTTTAGATCAATTGGATCAACACATAGCATTTCACAAAGCATTTATCATGACATATCAAATTAGCACATGGTTCAAACAAAAATTTCAAAATAAAAATCCAGAATCAAACAAATCATGAAATTAATCCTATAAAAAACTAGAGATTAAAACAAACTCATGAAAAAAAATGGGATCAATTTGAGTTATCCTACTATTTTTTATGATTTTTTGAAGTTGGATAAAATAATGTGAAATAATATGGAATATGGAGGGAAAAAAAGATTTGAATAAAATCAGCATTAATGTGAACCACATGATGAAGCGCGCAATGATGATCAAACGGACCAGATTTAAATGCCAAAACGCAGCACTTCATTAATTGAGTCAGCAACACACTAAGCAAGTCAATGGAATACATGGCACAGTCAAACAAGCGTGAACCAATGATATGCACACATAAGCGTCCAGTAAGCAAACACGCAAGCAAGGGAAATGAGAAATAACAAGCGAAATTCAGAAAACACACAAGCAGAGAATCGAACACATGCGCCGAAGCTCAAAGCGTTCACATGAAACGCAACGTTTAAATACACAAACCCTAGGGACTGAACCAGACGGCCGGAACAGTGTTTTCGGTCGTCTTCTCCGGCCGTCTATGGCGGAGCTTCATCACAAATTTTCCAGAAATCATCGAGCCTTATATCAATCGAAAGCTCTCTCAACCAGGAGTTCAAATATCATGCTCATGTTATCTAATTCCTCATGTATCTCATGGATCGAAGCAAAACATAATCATCATCAAAACTTTAAGTTCACATATCATGATCAATATGTTTATGGTAAGAAAAAGGCAAAAGGAGATGGTCGAATTTTCACCTACTTGAACTGGCAGTGATTGAATTCGTGTGTTCAAGCTTCCAAATGATCCAGATCAACTCCTATGATTATGCCTTGAAGCTTTATGTACAAAGAATCCAATGAAACCTCTTAGATCCACTTCAATTTTAAGCTTCCATCAAGATGTTCATGCACTCGATCTGCTCAAAATCAAGCTCAATTATCCAATCCAATGGTTGAATCTTGCTCCAAATTCCACCAGCAGTAAGAATATGCAAAGAGAATGAAGGTTTGTGTGGAGAATTTTGGATTTCGAAGAGAGAGAAATTTTGGAGGGAATGGAAAGTTTTCAGATCTCAAATGCTTCACCCCCTGAAAAACAGTTATGATTTAGCTTATATATGATCCCTTAATCACACTCAAATCACAGTTAAGCCTTGGTTAATCTTGATTAAGGAAATATGAGGTGTAGTGCAAAAATGGCAAGTGTGCTTAGCATGACCAATCCACACGTGAACAGTGCCATGCTGAGCTTCAATTCCACTTAAAATCAGCCAATAGTCATGATGGAAGTGATATTTGGCTTGCATGATCAACCAAATTCAAATTGTGAATTCTCTCTCCAAAACGCACATGTGTGAGCAAGTGATCACATGGGCTTCTTTCATGCAAGGCAATGATTCATTTGGAAAGTATTGGTCACAAGGAGTATTTTGCAAAAAGAGTGAACCATTTTGGAGTTTTGAATCAAAAGTTATGCCATCTTGAACTTCCATGCATACTTTGTGATCATTTGGCCATAACTTCTCAACCAATTATTATATGATCATGATATATGACTTTTTTAAAAGGGGAGAGAAAGATCTTCAACTTTCATGTTCACCAAAAATCCATTTGAAGCTTCTTAGAAGTTGGAAAATCAAGTTGAATGTGAACCAAAAACTTGCCATTTTTGGAAACTTTGAATTACAGGTCATTTTCCATTTTTGGAAACTTTTGCCATGACTTCAAAATCTTCAAGATAGATGTTTGACATGATGAATAGGCCTTGTTTGAACATGATTGGGATGTCTCAAATCATTTCCCCACCTCAAAGCCTTCAATTGACTGCACAGTTGACTGTATTGGTCCTCAGATGACCTGGACATGCTTTGATGAACTTGAGCCTTTACCACCTGGGGATATTGATTCAAAATGAAACTTAGCTCATATAAGCTCCATGTCATATCATTTGGTCCTCATACCAGAGAAAATACCATCATCTCTTGCACAAAGGATGCTCTTGAATTGCTTGACCTGTGGTTGCTTAAACTGCAAAACAAATGTTAGATGACATATTTTTGTGCTTTTGGTTAGTGATTAAAACAAGAAAAGCAATGATATATAATGCAAGCATGCCTGATGATCTCAAACCACTCACAAGGAGGTCCCACCCAAAGGGAAAGGAAGCCCAGATGCTCAAAGATCCTTGAGGCTATGAAATGCAATGATATGATGCCATGAGGGATCTTAGGGACAAAATTGGGGTCTTACACTAGGGAGGCATATTTGATGGATGAGAGCTTTGGGAACCATTACCATGCTTGCTTTCATCTCTCCTTGACCATGTCTTTGTACCAATGATCTTCTTGAAGCTTTGGACCTTGTGATTGCTCAAGCTACAAACAAAAGATGTTAGTGACATATTTTTGTGCTTTTGGTTAGTAAACAAAATGAGAAAAGCAATGATATACAATTCAAGCATGCTTGGTGACCTCAAACCACTCTCAAGAAGTCTCACCCAAAGGCAAGGGGAACCAAGATGCTAATGATCCTTGAGGCAATGCCAAATGCAATGTTATGATGCCATGAGGGATCTTAGGGACAAAATTGGGGTCTTATAGATGCCCCTATTTAAGGTCATTCTAACCGGAGAAGTGAAGGTTAAAATCTTCGTCTCGACGGGGTAGAATGGGCTTAAATAATAACAAAGAGACGAATTTTGGTCCCTAAGAGACCTCATGATGCAGATGTATGCATGGAAATAGTAATACTCTATGGGGATATGCGTCCACAAAAGAAAGAGAAATCCGGAGAAACTGATAATCCATATGAGTGAGTCATTCTATGGGACAGAGACTCTGGGGACTCTCATGGGGATAAGAAAAAGAATAAAAATGCGTGAGCAGGTCACGACTTGAAACTTGGGGGACAGAATTCCAAAGGGATTAAATCCAATGGAAAGACATCGAGCTAACTCGAAGGTGCATGTGTTGGGGAATATGCCAACATAGCAACATTATCCATAATGGACACATCAGATAAAAATCCGGACTCAGGTGAGGATAATCCACTAAAGGATCTCACTGGGGAAGCAACGGGATGAGGTATTACCGGTTACTGGGTAATAAGCTCAAAGAGACGTGTGATCTGAACACCGGTATGAGGGTGAGAGAACAACAAGCTCGGGAAGAATGAATATCTAAGACCGGTATAAGGGTGAGAGATATCGATCAACCAAATCATCTGAGGAAGACCTGAAAGGTATGTCTCAACTTAGGAAAATCTGACTCCACATGGGACAAAAGTCATAATAGGGAGCAGAAGGAAGGAACACCAGGGATACCGATTACTGGGCATATAATAGGTGACCAACCAAAGCGTGAATTGGGGAATATTCCCAAAACACTCATCATCCAAAAAGAGGGCAAAAAGCAAACTCGATTAAGGGATGGACATTCGATTCCAAAACAGGGATACAAATCTTACTCGACTGGGGAAGAACAAAAGGCTTCGACCAAAGAGTGCATGAGATATATTATCTATTACCGTTGGAACGTAGATAATACACTCGCATGGAAGATTATCCACAACCGGTTACTGGGTTAACAAAGGATAAATCGATTGAGAGAGAAAGGCATCGGGATACCAACACTAGGTATATAATGATGACCCATCAAAGAGAGCAACCAACATTACCGACAATCGGTATGAAAGATGATTTGCTGGGGATAAATTGTCTAATCAGAGCAACTATCCAAAAGGAAGAGGGAATATGAATACCGAATATTGGATAATAATAACCATCAAGGAGGGGATTATATCTACCAGATATGGGGTAGAAAACCACGGAAGAATAACCGTCATCGACTAGGATGAGCAACAAGGTTAACTCTGCAAAGGGGAGAAAGTAGGATTTACAACTACCGGTACAAGGGTAGAAAACCACAGGCTCCGCCGGGGATAAGATGAATGATTACCGATTAATGAGCAATTATTCATTTATACCACGGGGAAACACCAGAAACAGTCACAAGAGGCCAATTTAGGATCAAACCAAAGAGGCGAACTGAATCAAGACTCGTCCTAACGAGGATATAACTCAATAGGGGAACCCATCCCAATTTATGTGTTGGGAGGAAGCGAAAACAACCGTCGTCCACGAGGATATAACTCAGTGGGGAGTGTGGAAGGAAAGATGAACACTTTCTGCTTAAGGGGCTGACTCTATATTGAGGGATCAGACACCGAAATCTGCTTGGGAAATATATTACTAACTAGCAGGGAGATAACAAACAAAAGATATATGGCAAATAATGCAATATGAGTATCCATATGTTTGGAAATATGTGCACATATGCGTGGTTTATGTATGATGAATGCTGACAAACAAACATTTCTAACACAAACAGCTTCAAAGGGACAAGCATACAGTCGTCCGGTACTACATCTCAAGAGAGAAAGCCCAAAATTCCATGGAGAGTATCCAATCTGTCGGGGATCCGAGATATCAGGAAATAACAAAATCTCTGCCGGGGATGAATCATCAGTCATAACTGGGGAAAAGAGTTTATTGCACAGGCAGAATTCGCCACATAAGCAACTCTACTGGGGAATCTATCTGAGGGATAAGGGGATTATGTGGGTCAACCACCAAGTACCGTACCCACCAAGGAGATCACATCCGCTGAGGAGGAAAGATCGCTACTCCGCTAAAGGGGAGAGTGATGAACATCTCAACAAGCATACCATTAAGTAGGATAAATTATAAAAGGGGCTCCGGAGGAAGAAGATACAGTCACGCCAGGAATATGAACAAATGTCTTACCCTGTTGGAGATCATACCGTCCTTGGGAGAGCATTGTGGATGTTTACCTTGTTTAAAAAACAAGTTATGAAAAAATCATTTTTCAAAACAATGATATTTTCTCAATTAAAAGCATGCAAAACGTTTGTTGAATAGAAACAAATAAGAGTGCAAATAATTGGATAAAAGGCTCAAATTTATTTGATGGAATGGTAGTCTGCAAATGGTAAGACTCCATAGATCTTTACAAGTTTGAAATTGGTGATATATATTACAAAAGGGCTACATTGAACATAATGACCATTTCTCCACCAATTCTGAATTTGATGTATTCGAAGCTTTGGTTGATGACGAATGAGCAAGAATCTCTGACGGATGACAGATGTAGAACAAAGTCTTGTCAGGATGCAGTTACTTGCCAAATCCCTAATTTTTGCCTAGATTGCCCCAGGGTGAGGTGCTCAATCTAGCGGGATACAAATATTCTTTTTTTTATGTCTCTAACTTTTGCCTGGATCGCCTTTTCGGGTTTTCAATCCACCGAGACGCTCATTTTTGCCTGAGTTACCCTTTCGGGTTTTCAACTTAGCGAGCTATTCTGTTTTTATTTTTAGGCGAAGTATTTCTTGACTGCATCTGAGTTCACAGGACGAGTGAAATCCTCCCCATCCATAGTTGTGAGTATCAAAGCACCGCCTGAAAAGGCTCTCTTAACAACATATGGACCTTTATAGTTTGGAGTCCACTTGCCCCTGGAATCGGGCGCGAAAGACAAGACTTTCTTGAGCACAAGGTCACCTTCTTGGAACACACGAGGCTTGACCTTCTTATCAAAAGCTTTCTTCATTCTTTGTTGATATAACTGACCATGGCACATGGCAGTCAATCTCTTTTCTTCTATCAAATTCAGCTGGTCATAACGACTCTGAACCCATTCAGCATCAGTCAACTTGGCTTCCATCAAGACTCTCATTGATGGGATCTCCACCTCTACTGGGAGTACGGCCTCCATGCCATAAACAAAAGAGAAAGGGGTTGCCCCTGTTGAAGTGCGGACAGATGTACGATATCCATGTAAAGCAAATGGCAGCATCTCATGCCAATCTTTGTACGTGACTGTCATCTTCTGGATAATCTTCTTGATATTCTTATTAGCAGCTTCAATAGCCCCATTCATCTTGGGTCTATAAGGCAAAGAATTATGGTGTGCAATCTTGAACTCACTGCACAGCTCTTTCATCATCTTGTTGTTTAAGTTAGATCCATTATCGGTAATGATCTTATCCGGCACATCATAACGGCATATGAGTTGATTCTTGATAAACTTCACGACCACCTACCTGGTCACATTTGCATATGACGCCGCTTCAACCCATTTGGTGAAGTAATCAATTGCTACGAGGATAAATCTGTGTCCATTGGACGCTTTCGGCTCTATCATGCCAATCATGTCAATTCCCCACATGGAGAAAGGCCATGGTGATGAAATCACATTCAGAAGTGTCGGAGGAATATGAATCTTATCCGCATAAATCTGACACTTATGGCATTTCTTCACATATTTGCAGCAGTCAGACTCCATTGTCAGCCAATAGTAGCCTGCTCTCAACATCTTTCTAGCCATGGCATGTCCATTGGAATGAGTACCAAATGAACCCTCATGGATCTCTGTCATCAACAGGTCTGCTTCGTGTCTATCCACGTATCTGAGCAGAACCATGTCAAAATTTCTCTTGTAAAGCACTTCGCCATTGAGGTAGAAACTGCCTGATAATCTCCTCAAAGTCTTCCTATCTTTCACAGATGCCCCAGGCGGGTAAACCTGGTTTTGAAGGAAACACTTGATGTCATAATACCATGGCTTATCATCTTTCACCTCTTCGACCGCGAACACATGAGCTGGTTTGTCTAAGCGCATCACAGTGATATTGGGGACTTCATTCCAAAGTTTGACCACAATCATCGAAGCAAGTGTAGCAAGGGCGTCTGCCATCCGATTCTCATCCCGAGGAATATGATGGAAGTCAACCTTAGTAAAGAACGTTGAAATCCTCCTCGCATAATCTCTATATGGAATGAGACCAGGCTGATTCGTTTCCCATTCACCCTTAATCTGATTAACAACGAGGGCCGAATCACCATATACATCAAGATGCTTGACCCTTAGATCAATACATTCCTCCAATCCCATAATACAGGCCTCATACTCAGCCATATTATTCGTGCATTTGAAAGTTATCCTTGTTGTAAACGGAATATGTGTGCCCTGAGGAGTAATAATCACTGCCCTAATACCATTTCCATACTGATTTACAGTGCCATCAAACACCATACTCCATCTGGAACCAGGCTCTGACCCTTCATCGAGTGTAGGCTCATCACAATCTTTCATTTTTAAATACAGAATCTCCTCATCCGGGAAGTCATATTGAACTGACTGATAAACCTCGATCGGCTGATGTGCCAAATGGTCAGCCAAGATACTACCTTTAATAGCCTTCTGAGCTCGATACTCAATATCATACTCAGATAACAACATCTGCCAACGGGAAATCCTTCCTGTTAAAGCAGGCTTCTCGAAGATATATTTGATTGGATCCATTCTGGATATCAACCAAGTCGTATGATTTATCATATACTAGCGTAAGCGCTTAGCAGCCCAAGCCAAGGCACAACATGTCTTCTCAAGCATTGAGTATCGAGACTCACAACCGGTGAACTTCTTGCTCAAGTAGTAAATAGCATATTCTTTCTTTCCTGATTCATCTTGCTAACCAAGGACACAACCCATTGAGTCTTCAAGAACTGTCAGATACATGATCAAAGGTCTATCTTCCACAGGCGGAGATAGAATCAGAGGTTCAGACAGATAGACCTTTGATAATGTAGTGATGACATTGTTATCATATACACCATTATGCAGGTTGAAGCCTGAGTGCGTGCCTATGAGATGGTGTTGGGTCATTATGTTCAATGGGTTTGATCAACCTGCATAATGATTTTGGATATGCAAAGCTTTAGAATTCAAACAAGGCAATCATTATGCATATGGAAAGATTGATTTTATTCTATTTTTTAGGGTTTTATGTGATCACCAATTTCATGCAAAAAGCAAAAAGGGAAAATAATTGGAAAAACAAACATTTGACATGAATTTTTTGAATGAAAATATCATTGTATTAATGCGCCAACAATGTCATCACTCCTCCTTTTGGCATGGGAGAAGGGTTTTTAAACAAGGTGATCATTACGCTGACTTATGGATAACTGTTGGAATATCCACATCGACCCAATTGTTGCAGATCCCTCCAGGGATACTGAAATTGTCAGAATCCTCTGTATCTTCTTCCAAGATAGCAACAACTTCCTCATCTTGACCATTATGGATGAAACCTCCACTCTTGAACAGCCCTTTCTCGTTGAAAACCCCAAAAGAAAAGCCTATGCCAGCCCGAGACTTATTGTCTTCTAGCTCAATCATCTTCCCTAAACCGGCAGTTGCACCACACTCAATCGCCAACTTTGCATCTTTATAGGAAGCAAATGAAGGAGCTCTCTTCTCAATAGGCTTAGCTATAGATAAAGCTTGGAAAGGAGTTCCAACTTCATCCTCAGCATCTATATATGAGAAGGAAGACAAATGGCTAACTAGGAGAGCCTTTTCTCCCCCTACCACCACCAGTTTCTTGTTTTTCACAAATTTCAGTTTTTGGTGTAGGGTGGATGTCACGGCGCCCGCCTCGTGAATCCATGGTCTGCCTAAGAGACAGCTATATGATGGGTGAATGTCCATAACCTGGAAGGTAATCTGGAAATCACTTGGTCCAATTTTAACTAGGAGATCAACTTCCCCAATTACAGTTTTACGTGACCCATCGAAAGCTTTCACAACAATTCCACTCTGCCTCATGGGAGGCCCTTGATATGACAGTTTCGAGAGAGTGGACTTCGGCAATACATTCAAAGATGACCCAGTGTCCACCAGCACATTGGACATGGCGTCGTCTCTGCAGTTCATAGATATGTGTAAAGCTAAGTTGTGGTCTCTTCCCTCCTCAGGGAGATCAGAGTCACAGAAACTCAAATTGTTAGAAGCAGTGATGTTTGCAACAATAATATCAAATTGTTCTATTGTGACATCATGATCTACATATGCCACATCCAAAACCTTCTGTAGTGCCTCTCTATGTGGTTCTGAATTCAATAGCAAAGATAATACTGATATTTTGGATGACGTTTGTAGAAGTTGGTCTACAACATTGTACTCACTTCTCTTGATGAGTCTTAGCATCTCATCACAGTCTTCTTTCATGTTGCCACTCGGGCCAACAGAAGTAGGAGTTATCAATGTAGAGGAGGGTTTAACAACAGGTGCCGGATTCGGAGTGCTCACAGCATTCCCAATCGGGCGCTCAACAGAATCATCATTAGCCTGGGGTTTTGGTGGTGCTGAAAACACACGACCGCTGCGGGTCAAACCGCTAACATCTGTGATATTAACAACAGAGGAGGATGGTAAGGACACTTCTTTCCCATCTTCTACAGCAACGGCGTTGTAACGGAAGGGAATTGCCTTTTCAAAAGAATACAGTACTGGACCGGCAGGATTAATGACAAGAACAGGAGAAGCCTTCTGCTTGCTACCATCATACTTAATGATAACAGGCTCGGGCATCCGGAACACTGGGGAAATTACGTTGACCTCAGGCTCATCTTCGTCAACATTCCTATTCTGAAGAATCTCAATGACTCATTCATCCAGCATTTCCTGAATATCCTTGCGCACCTGGCGACAACCCAATCGGTTAACTGAGCAAATTCGGCATCTATCATGGTCGTGCTCATAATGACTGTAATCACATAGCAGACGATGCATCTCAACCAGAGATTGTCAAATATGACTGACATATTTGACCTTGTACTTGCCAGGGCAGCCCTGGACCATATTGACAGATTTCCCATGCTCGGGAATGGGTTCTTCTTCACATTAGGACCTACGTCCTCGAAACATAGAATGCCACACCTCACAAGTGTCGTAACGCAAAAAACAACCGGCGGGAAATACAGAGCCGCCACCGATGCTATTCATCCTATGACAGAAAGGGAGCGTAGGACTAACCTGAGAAAGGGAAAGGAATGGTCTTACGACCAGAGATTACAAGGTACGTGAGTCGGTTACGCAAGGGGAAGGTATTAGGACCCCTCACATCCGCCGTACTCGACGGGATCCACGCTCAAAAGAATAGGAAAAGGTTGCTAATAAACTGCTCAAAGAAAATGCACAAACTGGAATAATAAAACAGGTGAAAGAAAACGGAGGAAGTGGACTCGGCAGGATGTCGCATCCCTGGCCTACGTAGTTTGTCAGAAACAAACATCAGAGTCGACGTAGTTCGGGGAAATGGGGAACATGCTCGCTAGGACATCACATCCTATTCCTACGTATCTTCTCTATCCAGAGGAAGAATCAGAGCACTCGTAGCTCGGCTAACGCACGCCGAAACAAGACACCAAAAAGGGACGCTGAGACGTCAAAAGAAACACTCAAAAGGAAACAGAATGCCAATACATGGACTTACACCCGACTCCTAACAACAAACGTCACAAATGAATCCCAAAGATGAACCCCAAATATGAACCCCGAATACGAACCCCAATGATAACAAAAGAAAATCCCCAAGGTATGAACATACAACACACGCACACGCTGAACAAACGGGTACTCACACCAAAGCAAACAAATGAAGGGTAAACAAACAGAGACCCAAAAAAAAGAAAAGGGTGAACACACACGCAAAAAAGAAAAAGGGTGCCCGGAGAGATTTCGCTCAATCTCCTGCCTACGTATCTCATCTGGTATGAGAATCAGGGCGACGTAGTTCCCCTTAACAGGGGAAAGGATGAACAAATAAACTAATAGGGAGACTAGAGCTCGAGCCTAATAGTTGTCATGTAAAACACACACAAAAAAGAAAGAGGTTGCCCGGAGAGATTTCGCTCAATCTCCTGCCTACGTATCTCATCTGGTATGAGAATCAGGGCGACATAGTTCCCCTTAATAGGGGTACAACACTCTCCTAACCAGAGACCAGGGAAACAACAAACTAATAGGGAGACTAAGACTCGAGCCTAATAGTTGTCATGCAAACAATATCCCTAGGTTGAGGTCTCTAACAAGAACTTAACTCGCTCTGGAAGCGATTCAACTCAAACAGCAAATAAATATCAATACAAGTGAACAAACATCACACACTATATCCATACAAGAGGCTCAAACAATGGATAGGCTTTAGTCAAGAGGGATCATATCAACCTCGACAAACAAGCCAGGCTGTAAGGGTAATCAACTGGGCTCTTAACCACTGACATTGGCCGTCAGGGTGAGCAGATCAAAATGGTAATGAGGATGAGACCTCATAGCTCTTAACCCTGGCCAGGGTGAGCTCATGACAAAGAAAGCGTGGGGATCCAGAAAGAGGGACCCTATTCCACTTGACAGACTCTGGACAAAGATCTTGGGTACATGTTCAAAAGCATCAGCACGTAGTGCGAGCATAATGAACGACACACTGAATAACGGGGGATTGGCTACTAATCCCTTTTATCCGTCAATTGCCTCTTCACTTAGGAGGACTTATCAAGTAACACATGCCTCATCTTGGAGGTCTTTGGCACAAATGTAAACAAACACAAACAGAGCCTCTTAAGGAGGACTTCCAGCAAAATGCCTTCCAAAAAGGTGACAGGACTTCCAGACTACATGGAGTAAGAGGCTAACTACCTAAGTGGTGTATCAACCACACTCCAAAGCTTAAGCAAAAGCAAAGCTAGCAAGCAAATAATGTACCTGTACAAAAGCTAAACAGTTAATATCTTAATCAGAAAACCAACAATCAAACAGTGGAACTTTCCAATATTTACAACTCAATGAACAATGCTCAAGAATTCATGTGAACTCAAGAGCTCACTTAGAACCTACAAAACAACAATAGTTAGTACTCAAAGGCATTTGCATCTCACAAAGTGAGAAAAAATCCAACCATTAATGCTAAATGTCCAAACCTGAAACACAAAGCATAATTAGTTTATGTACAAAACACTAATACAAAGACTAAGTTCAAAACCAAACCAAATGATCAAAACAGAACTCAATCTTTCATATAATGCACATTCAAACAATCAATAAGATGTCCTCAAAAGGACCAGCATCAAATCACAAGGCAAGTAGCTCAAATGATCCATGTAAAGCAAAGACAAACAATATGCACAAAATTGGACTCCCAACTTAGAAAATCCAAATCAAAACAGAAATGTATGCAAAGGCTTTGATATTTTTGTGTGCAAGTTTCTCATGTTATGAATGATCATCATGCAAAAAATCAAATCCAGAAAAGTTCAAATGATAGATAAACAAAAATGCACAAATTGAATGCCAAAAATGTGACACAAATTGTCACATACATCTTCATGTGTCAAACACAATGATAGCATATGAGAAAAAAATTCAAACCAGTGCTCAAAAGTTTAAATCATATGTGAAGATCAAGCATGCAAAAATTCAGATCAATTGGATCAACACATAGCATTTAACAAAGCATTGATCATAACATGTCAAATTACCATAATGTCCAAACAAAAATTCACAATTAAAAATCCAGCAAACAACAAATCATGAAAATAATATTATAAAAAACTAGACATCAAAACAAATCTATGAAAAAAAATTGGAGTTAATTTGGACTATTTTCCTATTTTTAATGCTTTTTTTAAAGATGAACAAATAAAATGAAATAATAAAAGAAAATTGGAGGGAAATGATTATTTGAAAACAATTCAGAAATAATCAGAGCCATCAGATGAAGCGCGTAAATCAGATCAATGGCTCAAATTCAAAAATCAAAACGCAGCGCATCACTTAACACAATCAGCAGCCATGTCATTGGTCAAAGCACACGCAAGCAGAGTCAAGCGAACACGGTCCAATCAAACACACACGTAAACGCACAAATAGCACACACATCATCTAAATGAAACGCCGCGTTTCATTAATATATTTATCACGCACACTCAGCAGTCTTCACAACACATGGCACGGTCAAACAAACATCAGCCAATGGAATGGACACGAAGCGCTCGCATGGCAGCCACGCAGGACAAACCCTAGGAAACGAACCAGACGCCGGAGCTGAGCTCCGGTCGTCTTCTCCGGCCAGCTCCGGCGGAGATTCAACCAATTTTTTCCTAGAAATGGACAAATTATATATCAATCGACTCAGTTTTTCACCAGGAATCCAAATATCATGTTCATTTAACCTAATTCATGCTAGGTTTTCCAGATCGAACAAAAACATAATCATCATCAAAACTTTCAACTCATCATACAAGCTCAATTCTAAGCCAAATCAAGATCTAATCATATCAGCATGTTCAGCTAAGTGAGATCTACATAATTATGTACATAAAACATCAAAAGGTGAGGATCGAATTCAACCTACTTGGAAATTGAAGTTTCTGTACACGTGTCCTTAAGCACTCTATAGCTTCAGATCTTCTTCTTTAACCTTGCCTTGAAGCTCTAAGCAAAAAGAATCAGTTGAAAACTCCTTAATCTTCCTCAATTTCAGAATTCCATTAACATGATAAAGTTTTGATCTGCACGATTTCTTGATGAATTGCCACAAATGAATGATGGGTCTTGCTCAGTGAAGCTTCATGATCAAGAATATGCAAAGAGATTTGGTGTTTGTGTGAAGAAAAAATGAAAATTGAAGAGAGAGAAAATTTGGAGGGAAATGTGAATTTTCAGATCTGAATTCTGTTATCCCCTGATTATGGTTAGGGTTTGCCTTTTATGTGGTTCACTAATGACACTGAAATCTCAATTAGGCCTTGGCTACTCAAGATTAGGGAAATATGAAGTAAAAATGCAAAAATGCAAAAGTGAGCTCCCATGCACATGCTACATGTGAATAGTGCCCATGCAATCTTGGAATTCACTTAACATCAACCAATAGTCAAGATTTGAATGGTAATTTGCTTGTACCATAAACCAATTTTGAATTGTGAAATTTCCCTCCAAAATGCACATGTGAGAAATGATGAGCATACAAGCTTCTCCCATTCATGGAAATGATTCATTTTAAATGTCTTGGTCATGAGGAGCAATTTGCAAAAAGAGTGGACCAAATTGGAGTTTTGTAGCAAAAGTTATGCCATTTTGAATTTCGATGTACACTTTGTGATCAAATGACCATAACTTCTCAACCAATCATCATATGATCATGAATTAGGACTTTTTGAAAAGGGGAGACAAAGATCTACAACTTTCATGTTTACCAAAAATCGATTTGAAGCTTATTTGATGTTGATAAGTCAAGTTGAATGTGGACTAGAAACTTGCCATTTTTGGAAACTTAAAATTACAGGTCATTTTCCATTTTTGGAAACTTTTGCCATGACTTCAAAATATTCAAGATAGATGTTTAGAATGACAAATGGACCTCTTTTGAACATGATTGAGGTTTCTCAACTCATTTCCCCACCTCATAGCCCTCAGTTGACTGCACAGTTGACTTTTTGGTCCTTAGATGACCTTGAAATGCCTTGATCAGCTTGAGCCTCTACCACTTGGGGAAATTGCTCAAAAATGAAACCCTAGCCCATGTAAGCTCCTCACAACAATCATGTGATCTTCATCCCAAGAAAATGCCTCATCTCTTTGAGAAATCCAAGTTGGAAGAATGACATTGATTAAGGTTGACCAGAGGTCACAACCCTAATTCAGAGGAACTTGAGAATGAACAATGAAACCCTTGATGATGAAAGAACCACGATGATGGTAATATATCCTTGCAAACAAGATGAAACTCAAGACCTTTGAAGAACCAAGAAAACCCTAATTGAAGAGCAAACCCTCAGATGGTTGATCATCAATTCATAGACACCCTCTGACTTGAATCATGTAAGATCTCCATCCTTTAAAAAACTTTGGAGGATGACTTTTTTACTTTCATATGATATGCAAAATGCAATGCCTAATGTCCTAAAACATGAAATGCAAAAACCCAAGCTAGTCTCAAGAAGAGGAGGGCAAATTTTAAGGTGTTACAGCTGCCCCTATTCAATCCACTGTGAACCTGTCGATATGAACAGCCTCGGCTTTCAGATGATCAGGGTGAAGAGTGGTTGAATACCAAGAACAGATGAACAATTTGCGCTCCGCTGGGAATTATTATATTTTTTTTGCTTTTCTTGAACCCCAAAACTTCTTTGATTTTTTTTTTGTTTTTTTTGAACCTCGAAAACTTTTTTGTTTTTTTTTGTTTTTCTTGAACCCCGAAAACTTCTTTTTCTTTTTTTTTGCTTTTCTTGAACCCCGAAAACTCCATGTCACTCTTGCTGCCAAACAATGAACCCCGTTCTCCATTTGAACCCCAGTTGCCTGACGATAACTCGTGATCGTCGTTGTGAACCCCATTCTCTAGAAAACACCCTGTGTCTCCTTTTCTCCATTTGAACCCCGTTCTCCATTTTCCCGTGCTAATTCCGTTGGCAACGCCGGAAATAACACCAAACACCACTCTGATGGCGACATATCAGAGGGTACACCTTCACAACAGGAAGGTAACATGTGCATTTCTTCCTCAGAAGACACCCGTAACGACTTCTGTTGGCATCAGCCAAAGTCTAAGGTGACACATGATCAGAAGACAATCCTGAGGACCTCATCCCGGATACAATCTTCAATTCCAGTTGAACCCCGTTCTCCAGAAAATGCTCAGCACTTCCTTTTCTCCATTTGAACCCCAATTTTCGCGCTGATCGCATAACGTTCTCCGATCTTCATTTCCATCTCCGCCCGACGGAAAATTTTCCTCCAATATCGCGCTACTGGGGAATATTGTTGATCCAACGTCATGATGCTAAACTCCTCAGAGTAACATCTTCACCAATCAGCTAAACCAATTCTCAAACGGTAACCACGGCTTGAGTCGCGCTGATCGCGTAACGTTCTCCGATCTTCATTTCCATCTCCGCCCGACGAAAAATTGTCTTCCAATATCGCACTACTGGGGAATATTGTTGATCCAACGTCATGATGCTAAACTCCTCAGAGTAACATCTTCCAACTTCCATCTCCGCATGACGGGATTTTTTCTCCAATATCGCACTACTGGGGAATACTGTTGATCCAACGTCACGATGCTAAACTCCTCAGAGTAACATCTTCCAACTTCCATCTCCGCACAACGGAATTTTTTCTCCAATATCGCACTACTGGGGAATATTGTTGATCCAACGCCACGATGCTAAACTCCTCAGAGTAACATCTTCCAACTTCCATCTCCGCACGACGGAATTTTTCCTCCAATATCGCACTACTGGGGAATACTGTTGATCCAACGTCACGATGCTAAACTCCTCAGAGTAACATCTTCCAACTTCCATCTCCGCACGACGGAATTTTTTCTCCAATATCGCACTACTGGGGAATACTGTTGATTCAACGTCACGATGCTAAACTCCTCAGAGTAACATCTTCACCAACCAGCTAAACCAATTCTCAAACGGTAACCACGGCTTGAGACTAGCTTATGCTTGCAATGCCGATGCATGAGTTTTATAGCGTAATGCTCCATAACCATGGAAATTCTACGCAATTTTCTATGCAATATGCTATGCTTCTCTAAATGATGAATGCATAAAAAATATCCCCCTCAGGGGACGACACGAGCAACTCTGTTGAGGAACTCGATATCACTCTAATCTCCACCCTGTTGGGGAAAGGATAAACCTTACTGGGGATGACCTCCACTCAACTCGATCCACTTGGGGACTTCGCTGGGGAATAAACTACCAACGCACACCTCCGCTGGGGAAATAGCAACCTTCAGACTTGCTGGGGAAATAACAATCTCAACCCTGCTAGGGGAAACAACAAACTTCAGGCCTGGCTGTCGAGGAAACACCAACCTCAAATCCACTGGGGAGATACGGAATATTTGACACGGAACACCCGTCGACTCGTCGAACCCTGGTATTCACCATCTAACCATAATGTCAACTTTCCACTTCCTTAGACTTTGAAGAGTCTTCTTGATTCATCACCTTGTATTCTCGACTTCTCCCTACTTCAAGAAAATCGACCTCCTTAAATTCGTGTCAACTCTCCAATCCTCAAACTTTGAAGAGTCTTCTTGATTAACCCTCTAGGATCGTCGCAATTCTCTCGCCGTCTCTTCACCATTCTTCTATTCCTCGTCCCTGATTGGAACTCAAAGAATCTTTTGTCAAAAAGAAACGCTTCACACCACAACCCGCAAGTGAGTGAAAATAACCAACAGCACCTGCAAAAGAGATCGTTAGATAAAATGTGCCCCAGGTGTATCAAAGTTTCAACACCCAGGTCACTCTGCCTTCCAAATAAGATTTCAAGTTTTCAATCCTATAAACATGCATTGGAAAGGACCTCCATATCTCAAAATGCAAAGATTCTTATTAAAATAAACGGATGTTTTTGCAATCAAAGCGGTAATGAAAACAAAAACAAAATTATCTGTCTGAATATGCATTTTATTGATTGAAAAAGGTGGCTCATAACTGAGCAATACACAGGAAGCAATCCCTGAAAAGCGGTAATTGCGCACAAAAGGAAAATCTATCCTAATGGCAATGTGAACCCGTGATCTCATCGAGTTCCAACTCGGTTACAACCCATATGTCCTCAAGACTCTCCGCACTTTCTGCCTTCTGAACAAGACGCTTCCGATCGATTACTGCCGGGAATTATCCATGTGTCATATCCAAGTACAAACGATCATGCTAGACGCAGATGTTCGTTTCACTCCCTCTTTTTCCTAGACCGCCCTTTCGGGTTTTCCGTCCACCGGGAAACCCTTTTTTGCCCAAGCCGCCCTTGTGGGGGTTTTCGACTTGCCGGGTGTACAGTTTTTTCCTTTTTATCCCTAATTTTTGCCCGAACCTTTTTTCATTTTTTTTTGGTTCGCCGGGATGCCCATTTTTGCCTGGACTATTTTATTCTTTTCATCCAGCGGGTCCCTTATACGAAGTATTTTTTAACTGCGTCCGCATTCACAGTGGATGGAAAATCCTCACCATCCATGGT
The DNA here is from genome assembly GCF_024323335.1 of Lathyrus oleraceus. Classification (NCBI taxonomy): domain Eukaryota; kingdom Viridiplantae; phylum Streptophyta; class Magnoliopsida; order Fabales; family Fabaceae; genus Lathyrus; species Lathyrus oleraceus. The sequence continues at coordinate 377,344,141 of NC_066579.1, forward strand.
CATCAACAACAAGGCTCCGCCAGAGAAAACCTTCTTGACCACGAATGGACCCTCATAATTAGGTTTCCACTTGCCCCGACGATCGTTCTGAGGAGGAAGGATCCTTTTCAACACCATATCTCCCACATGATACACACGAGGTCGCACCTTTCGGTCAAAAGCACGCTTCATTCGCTGCTGGTACAACTGCCCGTGACAAATGGCCATCAGCCTCTTTTCCTCAATCAGGCTCAACTATTCATACCGAGTCCTTACCCATTCAGCCTCTTTCAATTTCACATCCCTCAGGACTCTTAATGACGGAATCTGGACCTCAACTGGTAGCACAGCTTCCATCCCATACACAAGCGAGAAAGGCGTTGCCCCAATAGATGTACGCACTGAAGTTCGATACCCATGCAATGCAAACGACAACATCTCGTGCCAATCCTTATAGGTCACGACCATTTTCTGCACAATCTTCTTAATATTCTTATTAGCCGCCTCGACCGCCCCATTCATCTTTGGACGATAAGGAGAAGAATTGTGATGCTCGATCTTGAACTCCCAACACAGTTCTGCCATCATCTTGTTGTTGAGATTAGAACCATTATCAGTAATGATTCTTTCGGGAACCCCATATCTGCAAATGATGTCTCTTTTCAGGAACCTGGCTACGACCTGTTTTGTCACGTTTGCATAAGAGGCCGCTTCCACCCACTTGGTGAAGTAATCAATAGCCACTAATATGAATCGGTGCCCATTCGAAGCCGTAGGCTCGATCTTTCCGATCATATTAATGCCCCACATAGCAAACGGCCACGGAGACGACATTAAACTCAACGGATTTGGAGGTACGTGCACCTTATCAGCATAAATCTGGCATTTATGACATTTCCGCACGAAGTTGAAACACTGAGCCTCCATTGTCATCCAGTAATACCTAGTCCTTAGCAGCTTTTTCACCATCGCATTCCCACTGGCATGGTAACCAAACGACCCCTCGTGCACCTCTTTCATCAATTGGCTTGCTTCTTTGTCATCGACACATCTAAGCAAAACCCAATCAAAATTCCTCTTGTACAAAACCCCATATTTATTCAGATAGAACGCCATGGCCAACCTCCTCAGAGTCTTTCGGTCCTTCTTAGACGCTCCCTCGGGATACTCCTGGGTCTCCAAATACCGTTGGATGTCATAATACCACGGCTTTTCATCATCAAGCTCTGTTTTGACAGCAAACACATAAGCCGGTCTATCCAGTCGTCCCACCTCAACACTAGGGAATTGATTCCACCACTGCACCTTAATCAAAGCGGCCAGAGTAGCCAAAGCATCCGCCAAAGGATTTTCTTCTCTCGGCACATGGTGTAGTTCCACCTTGGTGAAGAATGTCAACAATCTCCTCGTATAATCCCGGTATGGAACTAAGTGGGATTGATGCGTATACCATTTCCCGTTAACCTGGTTCACAACCAAAGCTGAATCTTCATAGATAACAAGGTTCATGATTCGCAAATCAATCGCCTCGTCGACCCCCAAGATACAAGCTTCGTATTCAGCCACGTTGTTGGTGCATTCAAATGTTAGCCGGGCAGCAAAAGGAATGTGGGATCCCTTCGGCGTAACCAAAACAGCACCAACTCCATTACCATTCACGTTAACGGCCCCATCAAACATCAGAATCCATTCGGACTCAGGGTCAGGCCCCTCCTCCGGGATAGGTTCCTCACAATCTTTCGAGTTAAGAAACATGATGTCCTCATCAGGGAACTCAAACTTCATCGGTTGATAATCCTCAATGGGTTGCTGGGCGAGGTAATCAGACAATACACTCCCCTTTATTGCTTTTTGAGAAATGTACTGAATATCGTATTCAGTCAAAATCATTTGCCATCTCGCAACCCGTCCGGTGAATGCTGGCTTCTCGAAAATATACTTGATCGGATCCATCTTGGAAATCAACAAAGTGGTATGAACCAGCATATACTGTCTCAGTCGGCGAGCAACCCATGCCAAAGCGCAACAAGTTTTTTCGAGCAGTGAATATCTTGTTTCACAGTCGGTAAACTTTTTGCTAGGGTAGTAAATTGCATGCTCTTTTCGACCAGACTCGTCATGCTGCCCCAGTACACACCCCATAGACCCCTCGAGGACTGTCAAGTACAGAATTAATGGTCGTCCCTCCACAGGAGGCATCAGAATCGGAGACTCCTGCAAATATTCTTTTATTTTTTCAAATGCCGCTTGGCAATCATCATTCCACCTGACCGTTTGATCTTTTCTCAACAACTTGAATATGGGTTTCACACATGGCTGTTAGATGAGATATGAACCGTGAAATGTAGTTCAATCTACCTAAGAAACCACGAACCTCCTTTTCTGTTCTCGGTTCAGGCATTTCTTGTATTGCTTTTACTTTAGCAGGATCAACCTCGATTCCTCTTTCCCTCACAATAAACCCCAGCAACTTACCGGACCGCACTCCGAAAGTGCACTTATTCGGATTCAACCTTAATTTGATTTGTCTCAACCGATCAAATAACTTGGCCAGGTCTACCAAATGCCCCTCTTCTGTTTGGGACTTTGCTATCATGTCATCAACATAGCATTCGATTTCATGATGAATCATATCATGAAACAAAGTCACCATAGCTCTTTGATACGTGGCACCGACATTCTTGAGACCGAATGGCATCACCTTATAGCAAAAAGTGCCCCATGGTGTGATGAACGTTGTTTTCTCCATATCATCTGGCGACATTTTAATTTGATTATAGCCAGAACAGCCATCCATGAAGGAAAACACCGAGAATTGAGTTGTATTATCTACCAACACATCAATGTGAGGTGATGGGAAATCATCTTTCGAGCTAGCTCTGTTCAAATCCCGGTAGTTCACACACATCCTCACCTTTCCATCCTTCTTCGGTACCGGCACAATATTCGTGACCCAAGGCGGATAATTAGTGATAGCTAGGAAACCATCATCCAACTACTTCTGTACTTCCTCTTTGATTTTCATGGCCATCTCGGGTCGAGTTCTGCGCAACTTCTGCTTCACTGGAGGACAATCTTCTCTCAATGGCAACCTGTGCACAACAATATCGGTATCCAACCCTGGCATATCTTGAAAAGACCAGGTGAAGATATCAACATACTCTTTCAACAGCGCTACCATTCCGCTCTTGACACTCACCTCCAAAGCGGCCCCAATCTTTACTTCCTTTCTGACCTCCTCGGTACCCAGATTGACAATTTCAACTTGCTCCTCATGCGGTTGAATCACCTTCTCCTCTTGCTTTAACAACCTGGCTAATTCTTCCGGCAGTTCACAATCTTCTTCGCCTTCTTCTTCGGTATGATAGATCGGGTTGTCGAAGTCATATAGGGGTGTAACAAGATTGTTATCAATGAGATCCGGAGAATGATCGCATTTGCATGAATGTTGATTCATGCATTGCTTTAGAGTCGGGACGAGACAAATTAAAAGGAAGAAATATAAAATTAACATTGCAATTTTTATTGTGTTTTTTAAACTGCAAAAATAAATGAAAAACAGGGAACACCGCCTTTAATGCGAAAAACATCCATTTATTAATGATGCAAATGTTGCAAAATGAAACACATGAGGTGGCCCTTATAATGAACCATTACGTTTCGGGCAAAACGTATGGCTTTCATGCAAACAGAATTGAAAAACAGAAATATTACTCTTCACGCAGAGTGACAGTGATGATCTTTTTGGCCTTCCAGTTCTGGATCTCCATCCCTGGTACGCACGGTTTTATTCATGAGTCGAGCTCGCAATCACTGTCAGTCTCTTCACCCACCGCACAGACGCGACCTGGATCCTCAGCAATTACATTCACCGTCATCTGACCATGCGTCAGCATGGGATTAGCATTAACGTTTGGCGATGGTGCGAAATTGATGGCCTTTGAATCCACCAAGTCTTGGACAACATGCTTGAAGGATTTACAATCCTCAATATTGTGCCCAGGAGCACCAGAATGAAACTCACACTTGGCGTTCTCATCATAGCTTGCAGGCCTCTGATCTGGTCTCACCGGAGCCAACGTCCTCAGCTGAACCAACCCAAGATCCCTCAACTTATTCAACCGAAAGGCATATGTCACGGGTGGCCTATCAAACTGACGATCAGTCATCCTTCCTCTCACCTGATACCCGGCCCGTTGTGTTCTCTGCTGAAATGGCTGTCGTTGCTGTTGCTGTTGCTGTTGTGCGGGTTGATTATCAGCAGGAATTGTTACTGCAGCAGTATGCTGGTAGTAACGATCCCTACCATGTCCTCTCTGGGCATACACAACACTCGTATCACCCTCCTTCTTACGCTGACCGTTCCCAAATGGTTTCTTCGATCCAGACGACGAAGCATTTCCCTGTATCTTCCCCATTTTTAACCAGCTTTCAATCCTCTCACCAGCCACTACTATGTCTGCAAAACCAGTGACGGGACAACCCACCATCCTTTCAGCAAAAGTCCCCTGAAGGGTACCCATGAACAAATCAGACATTTCCCGATCCACTAACGGGGGTTGAACTCTGGCAGCCAACTCTCTCCACCTTTGTGCATACTCTTTAAACCCTTCATTCGGCTTCTGAGACATACCCTGCAACTGGGTACGACTAGGAGCCATGTCAGCATTGAATTGGTACTGTTTAAAGAAAGCATCTCCCAAATCTGTTTAGCTCTTAATATCTGATGATCTCAACTTGGTATACCACTCAAGAGACCCACCAGATAAGCTATCCTGGAAGAAGTACATCTAGAGCTTCTGATCCATGGTGTAGGGAGATATCTTTCTGACAAAGACCTGAAGATGAGTTTCCGGGCAAGAACTCCCATTGTATTTATCAAACGTGAGCGCTTTAAACTTCTGTGGGATCACAATCCCCTCAACCAGCCCCATATTTGTCATATTGATAGCCCCAGGAGCAGCATGGCTTTCCAGAGCCCGGATCTTTTCTGCTAGTACCTGAATCTCTTTGTTCGGTGGTGGAACACCATACTGACCAAATTGCTCGTTCAGCACAGAGAACTGATCTTCTTCTTTATCCTTCACAGCCCCAAAGAAAGGAGGAAATTGATTGTTCTTCAGAGTGTTGCCCACAAGACCTAACCCACCGCCTGCAGCAAAACCAAAACCACCACCATTGTTGAGGACTACACCAGCAGTAGTTGCCTTTCTTCTGGGATCACCACCATCCCTAGAACCACCATGACCATTGTTGGAAGTACCCTCTTGATTATTGCCACTATTGGCAGCCGAAGCCCGCTCAAGCTTCTCCATTTTGTCGACGAGTGCTTTCTGCCCCAGGGCGAACCCTTGCATGACGTTGATCAATTCACTCATCTTCTCTTTCATCTCGAGAATGTCAGTGTTGGGTGGATCCATCAGTCTGGATTTGTTGCGCCTGGTAGGGTATCTGTGCGGACGAGCTACGTGCAAAGGAATGATTCTGCGTGCGCGAGCAATGATTCCTGAAACACTCAAACACGTTAGAAACCGACACCTGCAAAATAGAAGACAGGTTATTATGACTCACGCATGAATGTAATGTCTATCCGTATGAGGAACATTCTGTCCTTTGATTCTGGCTTCATCGAGATGGATAATAATTTGACAATAACATTCTGACATCAGGATGTCTCTCAACCAGAATCTCAATCGAGAATGTACCCTGAGTATGGATAGACATGAGTTAGATGCGGATGAATGCAAAATGGGAGTGATGCAGATGCATGAATGCAAGTCACAGTGCCATCCTCCAAGTCATCTGAACATCAACTATACTGGATTCCGGTCTCTGAACTGATCACAACCATCTGAGGGACCGAGTAACCATAAATCTAATTCGGGGTTCCAAAATAAACGGAACCGAAGGATATATCACCATCATCACAAGGAAGCCACTGAACGGATAAGAACAAGATCCTCTGAACAAGTACCCTCAAATTCAACCCGGGGATCCGAAATAAATGGAACCCGCTGATAAATACCACAGACAGAACTCCGGCGTGTCAGAAATAAATATCCATAAATCCGACTTATAAATAGAACTCAGATCACCAACCGAACCAATAATCACCATCCAAGAGTCACCAACAGAACCTGTATCTGTAGGAACCAAACCCTCCCCTCACAGGTGAATTCTAACAAGGTCATCCTAAGGCGGATAATCGGTCTCGACAATCGGATGAGATACTCAACGGGTTTGCCCTTTCGGGTGTGCCGTGCAGCTTTCACAAAATCGTCTCAACCAAAGATCCGGGAAAGAACGGTCACCGAAGTCAACAACTCAAAGGAGAAATAACCCAACCATAGTGGAAACTCCACAAGGAAGAGCTTCTCTCAAAAGAACCTCGTCCGGCTGTGGTATGTCACGTCTCAACATCATGTTAATCCAACATGTAAGGAAACATGAGACCACGCTAATCCTAGGTGTATACTCGGGCCTGGGTTTTAGCCCCACTCAGAACACCCACCCCAAATCAAAGGAACCACACCTGTCCAGAATCCAGCACAGTGATAATATGATGCGTGCAAACATATATGCAAATATATACAATCGCAGTATAATAATCATAAATGCAATACATAAAATAGTAAAAGCAACCCAAACTACCCTAAAGAGCGCTAGGATTGACTCGCTTAGGGAAGATGGACCAGCCAGAGGTCAACTTATATCCCCAGCAGAGTCGCCAGCTGTCGCAACGCGAAAAACAACCGGCGGGAAATACAGAGCCGCCACCGACGCTATTCATCCTATGACGGAAAGGGAGCGTAGGACTAACCTAAGAAAGGGAAAGGAATGGTCTTACGACCAGAGATTACAAGGTACGTGAGTCGGTTACGCAAGGGGAAGGTATTAGCACCCCTCACGTCCGCCGTACTCGACGGGATCCACGCTCAAAAGAATAGGAAAAGGTTGCTAATAAACTGCTCAAAGAAAATGCACAAACTGGAATAATAAAACAGGTGAAAGAAAACGGAGGAAGTGGACTCGGCAGGATGTCGCATCCCGGGCCTACGTAGTTTGTCAGAAACAAACATCAGAGTCGACGTAGTTCGGGGAAATGGGGAACATGCTCGCTAGTGTCGCATCCGCGAAAAACAACCGGCGGGCTAAAACAAAACAAACAGAGCCGCCACCGTGCGTTATTTATCTCAAAAGAGGGAAAGGAAACGCTCGAAGTAAACCTGGAAAAGACATGGTCTCGCGACCAGAGAGAGATGGGATCGGGAGTCGGTTATGCGAAGGGAAGGTATTAGCACCCCTACGCATCCGTCGTACTCGACGGGATCCACGCTCAAAAGGATAGGATAAGGGTTGCTAAACACTGCTTAAAAGAATGCACGCACACTGGAATAAAACACAGATGGAAGAAGAGGGGGAAACGGGCTCGCTAGGATATCGCATCCTATGCCTACGTATCTCATCTGGAATGAGAATCAGAGCTACCGTAGTTCGGCTCACGCACGCCGAAACAAAACACAACACAAGGAAACCGACTGCCAATCGCTGGACTTACGTCAGACTCCACACAAACAGGCAAACATGGAAACCGAATGCCAATCGCTGGACTTACATCGGACTCCGAACCAACAAACACACACAGGAAACCAACTGCCAATCGCTGGACTTACGTCAGACTCCAAACGCACACAACAATTGGATACGGAATGCCAATCGCTGGTCTTACATCCATCTCCTACACACAAGAAGGATAACAAACAACAAGTTAATAGGGAGTCTGGAACTCGAGCCTAATAACTGTCAAGCAAACACACACAAAAAAGAAAAAGGGTGCCCAGAGAGATCTCGTACGATCTCCTGCCTACGTACCTCATCTGGTATGAGGATCAGGGCAACGTAGTTCCCCTTAACAGGGGAGAAACTTTCTCCTAACCAGAGACTGGGAAATGACAAGCTAAAAGGGAGACTGACTCGAGCCTAATAGTTATTATGCAATCCACAATGGTCCTAGGTTAAGGTTTCTATCTAACTTGCACAGGCAGCAAGCCATCCTAAGCAGCACAAGCAAAGCAAACATACACACAATTAGCACACACTATACACAAACAAAGTGGGCTCACACAAGGTTAGGCTGTGAAACACAAGCCAACTGGAATCGGGTGTAGTTAGCTCTTAACCCTAACATTGAGAGTTAGGGTGAAGCAGATGAAATGGGATGTGAGGGTAAGACCTCACAGCTCTTATCCCTGGCCTGGGAGAGCTTCAGACAAATGAAAGTGGGAGTTCAGAAAGTTGGAACTCTTCTCCACATATGACTGACTCAACAAAGATCTTGGGTTAATATCCACAATGCATCAACACAAGGTGTGAGCAAAGTGGATGACACACTGAATAGTAGGAGATGGACTACACATCTCTTTTATCTGCCAATTGCCTTATCAAAGGACTTTTCCTGCTTGGCACAAAGATAAACATTCACAAGCATTGCCTCTTAAGGAGGGCTTCAGACAGATGCCTGCCCACATAACAGGATAGGTCTTCCAGACTACATGAAGTTAGAGAGTTATACCTATGTGGTTAAGCAACCAAGCAAAAGCAAGTTCAAAATGAACTTAAGCAACTAATGTACCTGTGAAAACATCAGACAAATCAGTTAAACTGTACAGACAAACAGACAACATGAATATCAACAATCAAACCCAATGAGCAAAGGCATAAGCCGACAAGTCAAACTCAAATGAGTTAACAACCCTACAAAACACACAAGGTTAGTAGTCAAAAGTAAACACCAAAGACTCAAGTGATAGAGTATCAACAACTATGGAACTTGAGTGCTCAACCTGAAATCAAAACTCAAACATGAGAAGCAGACCACTAGGTCAAAGCCTAGGGTCAAAGATGGAGAAAAAATTCAAAACAGAACATGAAAATTGACATGAATCCACTTCAATCAATTAAGAACACAATCCAAAAGGTATCATCTCAATATCAATCACCAAATCCATTTCATGATCAATTGAAGTTCGAGGCAATTTTAAAGCTCAAAAGTGACCAACCAGAATGAAAAATCTCAATTAAATCCAGAAATAATTCCAAAAATTCCAAGAAAATTCATGCTCATTCTCAACATCCATAGCATGCATCACACAAAAAATCAGGACATTTGGAGATCAATTGGCATGGCAAACACATCACATTAGCTGAACAATCAAAAGTGTGACACAAACTGTCACACCATGCAAACACAAGCATAAAACAGCAATGGAGCATGGAAAAAATGTCAAACCAAAGCCAAAATGTCCAGCAAAGTGTCTAGAATTAGCATGCAAAATTTCACATTCATTGGATAAGAAACAAGCATTTCACAAGGAGATAAGCAAGGCAAGGTCAAATAAGCATACATGACCACATAACCTAGCACCAAATAAAGTCCAACCACGCAATTTTTTTGAAATTATGATGATAAAAAACTAGATGGAACAAGGAACAAATAGAAAAAAACCAGGTATTTTTTGGATCAATTTTCAATTTAATATGAATTTTTGAAGTTCGGAAAACAACATTAAAATAAAATGGACAATGCATATGGAAATTGGAGGGAAAGATTAAATGGATTTAAGTTTGAAAATATGCTGCAGGTGATACGCGTATGGCGCACAGTGATACGCGTATGGCGCGCCTGGTGCCCAGTGATACGCGTATGGCGCACAGTGATACGCGTATGGCGCACAGTGATACGCGTATGGCGCGCCTGGTGCCCAGTGATACGCGTATGGCGCACAGTGATACGCGTATGGCGCACAGTGATACGCGTATGGCCAGTGGTGGTTTCCACCATCTTCTTCGCGAAGACGGCGGAGCTACAGTGCATGCGTTCAGAAAATTTCCAGAATTTCGCCAAAAAATTACATCAACAGAAAGCTCTTCCAATGGAGATTACAGATCAATTAACATCTAATCCTAATTCATCAAGATCAAAGAGAAACGAGCAAAAACATTTTGACATGTCAAACTTTAATCAAGCATAACTCATTCATTTCTCATCCATTTCACACGAATTTTATATCAGATTAATCAGCGTGAAAAGCTCTACCTAAACATGGCAATGGATTGAAGAATTAAGAGATTCGATTTTTTACCTCTTGAAGAGCAGAACAATAAAACCAGCGATTCAAGCTCCTAAAGTGTCCAGATCCACTCCTATATTGATGACTTGAAGTTTTATGAAGAAATTGGAGCTTGTAATGGCTTAGATCTTGATTAATTTTCCACATCCATCTTCATGAATTTGCTTGGAGTATGCTTGATTTCTATTCGAATTCAATGATCCAATGCTTGATTCTTCATCCACTACACTCAATAAACCAGAATATGGAAGAAAAATGCTATGCTATGTGGAGAATTTTCAAGTTTGGATTGAGAGAAAATTTGGAGGGAAAAAGTTTCTAGATCCAAAAATGGTGAAAAAGTGATTAACCTCCCAAATTCTGTTATGATTAGAGTATATGTATGCTCTACTAATCACTCTCTAATCATGTTTAAGCCAAATGTTAATGAAATGAATTAATTAGGAAGTGTTTTGGCAAATTGAGTTTTCACCCTATGCATGAAAATGCATGGTGAATAGTGCATGAATTTCCCTTCAAATTCACTCAAAAATCTGTTTTGGAGCCAATGGAAATGGTGTCATGTTTAAATAATTCACCAATTTTAAATTCCACATTTTCCCTCCAAAAATCAAGTGAAATTCCAAATATTCATGTGAAGACAACTTGTGCAATGCAATGCATGTTTTGGAAACTAGAGGTTAAAATAAGAATTTAGCAAAAGGAGCCATCCAATTTGGAGCTTTGGTGAAGAAGTTATGCCCCTTTGAAGTTCCATGTTCATTTGGCCAAGTTTTGATCATATCTCCTTAACCACACATGAGAAATTGATGATCTTGGACTTTTTGGAAATGGGAGAGAAAGATCTACAACTTTCATGTTCAACAAAAATTCATTTGAAGCTTCTTTGGATGATGTAATATCAAGTTGAATTTGAACCAAAAACTTTCCATTTCTGGAAACTTTCAATTATAGGTCACTTTCCATTTTTGGAAAGTTTTGTCCTGACTTTATTTTCTTCAATGTTGATGTTTGAAATGTCAAATGAGACTTGTTTGAACATGCATGAAGTATTTCTAACCACTTCCCACCTCCAAATCCAACAATTGACTTTCGGTTGACTTCTATTGACTTGGCTATGCACAGATGAATTTGAGCCTCAATCTCTTGATGAAATGGCTCCAAAATGAAACCCTAGCTTTCACAAGCTCATTAAAACCATATGATGATCCCCATCTCAATGAAGACCTCATCTCCTTGAAAAAACCCTGACTGGCAAAATTCAACTGATTAGGGTTGACTAGAGGTCAAAACCCTAATCCCAAGGAACTGATCAGGCACAAGGAACCTCCTGGTGATGATAAGACCATGATGATGGTGATGTACCATTGCAACCAAGATAACACCCAATCTTCTTGAGGAACCAAGAACCTTAATTGAAGCACAAACCCTCAGATGATTAGTGATCAATTCAGGAGACCCTCAAGCTTGAATCTTTTAACCTCTTTATCTTCTGAGCAAGACTTAGGAGGATGACTTGCTTATTGTTTCCACATGATATGCAAAGATGTAATGCCTAATGCCCTAAAAGATGAAATGCAATATGCTAAGCTAGCCCCAAGAGAGGAGGGCAAATTCTGAGGTGTTACAGCTGCCCCTATTCAATCCACTGTGAACCTGTCGATATGAATAGCCTCGGCTTTCAGATGATCAGGGTGAAGAGTGATTGAATACCAAGAACAGACGAACAATTTGCACTCTGATGGGAAAATAATTAACAATGCCTGTCAGAATCGACAAAGAAGCAATCTCGAAAGAAAAATCCGTCTGGTACGGAGAAAGTCGGCCTGAATACCGAAACAGAAACTGACCTATATACCAAAATAAATGGTAACACAGGGACAACCATGGCCTGAACACCACCTATCCGCTGGGGATTATTACTACTTTTCTTTTACTTTTCTTGAACCCCGGAACTTTATGATTGATACTCTTTTTTTGCTTTTCTCGAACCCCGAACAAATATTTTCTTTTGCGCGAATGATCCCGGATCACCGCAGTTGAATCCCGACAACTTCCTAGTAGTCTTGTTTGCCAGATAATGAACCCCGCTCTCCATTTTGAACCTCAATCGCCTGACGATAAATTGTGATCGCCATTGTGAACCCCGTTCTCCAGAAAACACCCTGTGTCTCCCTTTCTCCATTTGAACCCCGCTCTCCAGAAAATGCCGCAACACTTCCCTTTCTCCATTTGAACCCCGTTCTCCCTTCTCTTGTGATAATTCCGATGGCAACGTCGGAAATAACACCAAAACACCACTCTGATGGCGACGTATCAGAGGGTACACCTTCACGAAAGGAAGGTAACATGTGCATCTCTTCCTCAGAAGACACCCATAACGACCTCTGTTGGCCTCAGCCAAAGTCTAAGGTGACACATGAACAGAAGATAATCCTGAGGACCTCATCCCGGATATAATCTTCAACTCCAATCTCCATTTGAACCCCACTCTTCAGAAAATGCCGCAACACTTCCTTTTCTCCGACTGAACTGTATTTTCGCGCTGATCGTGTAACGTCCTTTGATTTTATTTCCATCTCCGCCCGACGGAAAAGTTTCCTCTAGTATCATGCTACTGGGGAACATTGCTAACCTGACGTCATGATGCTAAACTCCTCAGAGTAACATCTTCCAACTTCTATCTCGCACGACAGACATCTCCTCCAGTATCGCACTACTGGGGAAGAAAAAGATGTTTACAATTGGAACAAGACCAGACATTTACTAACGACTCTACTGAAGAATTGACATTTATCAAAGAAAGGATACATGCCCAGACATTTACCGAAGACTGGGAAGGAACTCGACGTTTACTGACATCGAAAGATGATGTTTACAGACACCAAGGAAAACGCTAACGACCAGACATTTACTGAAGACTGGGAAGGAACTTGACGTTTACTGACATCGAAAGATGATGTTTACAGACACCAAAGATAGCGCTAACGACCAGACATTTACTGATGACTGGGAGGGAACTCGACGTTTACTGACATCGAACAATGATGTTTACTGACACCAAAGAAAGCGCTAACAAACAGACATTTACTGATGACTGGGAGGGAACTCGACGTTTACTGACATCGAACAATGATGTTTACTGACACCAAAGAAAGGATACTCGACCAGACATTTACTGATGACTGGGAGGAAACTCGACGTTTACTGACATCGAAAGATGATGTTTACTGACACCAAAGAAAGAAAACATTACGAGGATCGACACGACACTTACTGGTATCGCAAGAATGACATCTACATATGTCAAAACCAGGTAGACGCTTGTCGGGGACTAACTGGGGAATGCTGTTGATCCAAAATCACGATGCTGAACTCCTCAGAGTAACACCTCCACCAACCGGCGAAATCAAATCTCAAACGGTAACCACGGCTTGAGTCTAGTTTATCCAACGTCATGATGCTGAACTCCTCGGAGTAACATCTCCACCACCCGGCGAAATCAAATCTCAAACGGTAACCACGGCTCGAGACTAGCTTGCAATGTTGAGGCTGATCTTCCACCCAGCGAAACCACCTTGTCGCATCCGCGAAAAACAACCGGCGGGCTGAAACAAAAACAACACAGAGCCGCCACCGTGCGTTATTTATCCCAAAGAGGGAAAGGAAACGCTCAGAGAAACCTGGAAAAAGCATGGTCTCGCGACCAAAGAGAAAGGGTAAGGGAGTCGGTTACGCAAGGGGAAGGTATTAGCACCCCTCACGTCCGTCGTACTCGACGGGATCCACGCTCTAAAAGAAAGAATAGGTTGCTAAAACAAAAATCACACACACACACTCACCAAAGACAACACAGGTGGGGTTAAGAGGAAGAGAGCTCGATAAGACGTCGCATCCTATGCCTACGTATCTCGTCTGGAACGAGAATCAGAGCTGCCGTAGTTCGGCTCACGCACGCCAAACAAGCAAACACAAACACAGGCAAACATGGAGCCTGAATGCCAATCATTGGACTTACATCAGCATCCGAACCAAAACAGACACAAGAAGGCAAACATGGAGCCCGACCGCCAATCACTGGACTTACATCGGCATCCGAACCAAACACACGCACACTGGAACCCGAATGCCACTCGATGGACTTACATCAGCTTCCAAGCACACAACAACCAAACAAGTTAATAGGGAGTCGGGAACTCGAGCCTATAACCGTCAAGCACACACACAAAAGAAAAAAAAAATGCCCGGAGAGACCTCGCACGGTCTCCTGCCTACGTACCTCATCTGGTATGAGGATCAGGGCGACGTAGTTCCCCTGAAAGGGAAAGAAATTCTAGCCAGAAACCAAGGGGAGACACACTACCAGGGAGCTGTACTCGAGCCTAGTGTTATCATGCATCATTGCCCTGTGTTAAGGTCTCTATCTACTTGCACAACAGCAAGCTAATCCTATCCAGGAAAGAAGCAAGCATACAAGCATACAAGCAAAACAAATCAAAGCAAACATTCCAAGTAGCACACACTATATCCAGTCAAGTGAGGCTCAAACAAGGGTGGACTGCCGAGGCAAGTCATCTGTACAAGGTAGTATTCGCTCTTAACCTTGCCATTGAGAGGCTAAGGTGAAGCTGATGAGAGGTGAGTGAAGATTAGACTTCACAGCTCTTATCCCTGGCCAGGGAGAGCTTCAGACAAAGGAGCGTGGGTCCAGAATGGAGGGACCCTTCTACGCTCAAGGACTCTGACACAACTGTACAAAGTACAAGATCTTGGGTTTGTGTCCCAACGCATCAACACAGTGGTGTGAGCAGAGGGACGACTCAACAGAATAACGGGGGATAGATTGCATATCCCTTGGGTTCCGCCAATTGCCTCATAGAGGTCTTTACCTGCTTGGTACAAAAGTAAACAATCACAGACATCGCCTCTTAAGGAGGACTTCAGACAGTTGCCTGGCCAAGTAACAGGCCAGGTCTTCCAGACTACATGGAGACAAGAGAGTCTACCTCAATTGGTTTAAAAACCAAGCAGCAGCAAGCAAGTTCTTAAAGAACTAAAGCGACTTAATGCACCTGAAATCAATCAAGTATCATCAGTACTCAGACAAATCAACAGTAAACAGCAAAAGTCAATCTATACAGACAACACAAGTTAATGCACATAAGTGCAAGCCATGAACCCAAGCTCAAGCATCAAATCCTACAACACAAAATCAATGTTAGTTGACAACATCAAACAAACTCAATTTATAACTTGCATTGTTCTCCTTATGCCTTTTGCATTTCAACCTGAAAATCCAAACCAAATGTGAGAAACTAGACCACTAGGCCAAGCCTAGGGTCCAAAGGAGATAAAAAAATCCTAAACAGCAAGTGAAAATCATCCAAAATCACATTCAAACAAATTAGAAGCAAATGCAATTGGTCCCATGCTCATATCAATCACCATTATCATTTCATGCACAAAATAGTATCAAACATGCAATTTGCAACTTCAAATGACCAAACAGAACTATCTCAATCAAATCCCTATCAAAACAATTCAATTAATTCCACAAAAATTCACACCTAAACAAGACACATTCAAGGCATAGCATGTCAATTTTCAGCTCAATTGGACAAAAGAAAGTAGGTCAATGAAAATCAAGAAGTCCAGACACATTTATACAAGCCAAAACAAGGCATCCAAACAAGCATTAACTTCCATAAATCATAAAACAGTGACAACAATTAAGAAATGAATGGGATCAAAACCACAATGTCCTATAATGTGTCTACAATCCCCATGTCAAATTTCATCTTCATCCAATACACCATGAGAATTTCACAAATGAATTACCAACATGTGTCACACAAACTCACAAAATGACCACACAGGGAAGAAAATATTCAATCAATTAGAAAATGCAACCAATAAATCCATCAAAATTCACATGTAATCTTGACATATCAATGATCATCCACACAAAATTTCAGCTCAAATCAACATCCCTAAGCATTTTAAATAAAATCATGAAGTTGACCTAGCTTGGTGTGACACAAATTGTCACACCTTAATTCAAAAATTCATATCTAATCAACCAAGTATCCAAAAATCACAAACCACACATGAAAATCACCATCAACATGTCCAGAACAAGCACAAAAAATTTCATCCATTTATTTGCAAGCATCATCATTTCATGAAGGATTTGGCAAAACATATGCAAATGTGACACATACAATCAAACCTTAGGCCAATTAAATTTCCACACGTGCAAAAATTTCACAAAAATCATAATTAAATTCTTCACATCATCATGAGAACAATGCAAAAAATTTCACAAAATTTGGATGAAAAATGAAGCCTCTATGAATTTTCTAAGATCATGTAATCAAATGAAATAACCAAAGAAAATGAAAATGAAATAATAATAAATAAATTCAGATAATGGCACGATGGTAATATTAAAGGTACTGCGCAAAACGGCGCCATTTTGAATAGAAGCAGTGGAGCGCTCTGATTGGCTCATGCTGGCGCCAAACATGAATTCAAACAAGGCAAGGGGAAAAGAAGATCTGAGCGCGTTTTGGAAAGGTTCTTCATCAAGAACAAACAGAAATTTCCAGAAAATCATAATCTACAAATCTTAACCAAAACGCACAAACCTATAACCGTTGGAACCGTCTTTCCACAAGGATTCAAGATATGTAACTCATTTTCCCTAACTCTAACCATGGACACGGGATCGATCGAAAGAAGGAATGGTCACAAAACTTAAAATCGCGATTACTCTCTCCACACTCAATCATTTCACAAACCACAAGCATCATGTTCATCTACAATCAAAGATCTATAAAACGCCTATAATAATGCAAGCAATGGTGAGATTCGAAAAAATACCTAATGATGAAGGCAGTGCTTGATCTTGAGGTCTCAAGGTGTACAAACCAAAAACAGATGTAGATGAAGGTTGAGGAAGTTGAACGCAATGGCTAGTTTAGCTCTAGCACGATCCAGATGCAAGAATTATCAAATCACCATTGATGAGCACAACATGAACAGTCACGATTTTGAAGATTTTGGCATGAATCTTGATGAAACAGATCAGCACCATCACATGTAGAGCACGAATCAAAAAGAATTATCCAATTTGATGAAGAATTGGTGAAGTTTGGATCAAAAATGCTTGATGAGATTTGAGAGGATTTTGAGAAAATGGAGGGAAAGTTTGTTAGATTTCTTGGAATGTGAAATGTGTTAACCAATTCTGTTATGATTAAGGTTAAATACTCACTCCTTAATCCTCCTCTTAATCACAATTACCAAACATGAGTTGGATTAGCATAATGTGTTTTCTAAGTGCAAGGGCAAAATGGTCCATTCCTAATTAAGCCATGTGACAGCAAGATGACAGCTCAAACAACTTCTATTTGGCATTTGGAGTGTGTTGGCATTGGTCTCATGTCCAAATTCCTTGTATTGCTCAAATTCACTATGCCATGCCAAAAATACACTTAAGTCACTTGAAATTTGACTTTTTGCATTGACCAATTTTGATGAATTTGGACCATACACCATGAAAGTACATGTGAAATGGAGTTTGCTCATAAAAAGATCACTCAAATTGGACATTCCATGTGAAAGTTATGCCACTTTGATTATAGGCATTTTTGGAAAATGAATGGACCATAACTTGTCAACCATACATGAGAATTTCAAGTTCTTGGACTTTTTGGAAAGGTGAGAACAATACAACTTTCATGTTGAACAAATTTTCATTTGAAGCTTTATTAGACACGTAATTTTGGGGTGAAAAACTTTCCATTTTTGGAAACTTCCATTACAAGTCACTTTCTATTTTTGGAAATTTTTGTCCTGACTTTATTTTCTTCATTCTTGAGCTTTGACATGTCAAATGAAACTTGTTTCAACATGAATGAAATGTATCCAACTCTCTCCCGCCTCCAAATCCATAAAATCAAGCACAGTTGACCACAATTGACTTTTTCAACTGATAGTTGAATCTAGCAATGCACTGATCAATCTGAGCCCCAATCTTCTGATGAAATGGCTCAATGATGAAACCCTATCCTCAATAAGCTCAATACAATCATGAAATGATCCCCACATCCATCATAGACCCCATCTCCTTACCATGCCCTGATTGGCCCAATGCACCTGATTAGGGTCGACCAGTGGTCAAAACCCTAATCTCAAGGTATCTTGATCAAACACTTGAATCTTTTCGGATGATCTCAAAATCATGATGATGATGATGTGTCATTGCAACCAAGATGTAGACCAATCTCCTTGAGAATCATAAAACCCTAATTTGAACCACCATATCCTCAGATGATTAGTGATCCAATCCCATGAAACCCTAGCTTGCATCATGAACTCTTCATCTTCTGATCAAGACTTAGGAGGATGATTGGCACAATGTAACCACATGATATGCAATATGTAATGCCTAATGCCCTAAAATGATATGCAAATAAATTATGCTAGTCCCAAGAGAGGAGGGCAAATTTTGAGGTGTTACACACCTCTCAAACGGTAACCACGACTTGAGACTAGCTTACGCTTGCAATGATGATGCATGATTTTTTTTCAGCGTAATGCTCCATAACTATGGAAATGCTACGCAATTAGGCATGCAATATGCTATGCTTATCTAAATGATGAATGCATAAAAAGTATCCCCTCAAGGGACTCTTTTGGGGAGCTCGAGGCACTCTGCTGAGGAACTCGCTAACGCTCCAATCTCCACCCTGCTGGGGAATAGCACTGCTGCTGGGAAATAGGCAACCCTCACTAGGGATAACCTCCTCTGCACCCGATCCGCTTGGGGACTTCGCTGGGGAAAGAACCACCAACTCAACTCACTCTGTGGGGAAACCAACAATCTCTGACTTGCTGGGGATACAACAATCCCGACTCTGCTTGGAGAGACCACTACCAATAGATACATCTGCTAGGGGAAATAGCAACCTTCAGGCCTGGCTGCTGAGGAAATGCCGATCTAAAACCTGCTAGGGAGATAACCATCCCGACCCTGCTAGGGAAGACACAGACCTTGAATCTGCTGAGGAGGTAACAATCCCCACCCTGCTTGGGGGAAACCAGGAAATTCTGGCACTGAACACCTGTCGACTCGTCGAACCATGGCCTTCAGCATCCAAATCCAATGTCAGCTTTCCAATTTTGAGAACTCCCAGACCCGTCTGGACTTTTCTGATTCATCACCTTGTATTCCCGACTCCTCCGTACTCGACGAAAATCAAACTCTTGGGATTCATACGGACTTTCCAATCTTCAGACTTTGAAGAGTCTTCTTGATTAATATCCAGGATCGTCGTACGTCTCTCGCCATCTTTCCACCATTCTTCAATTCATTCGTCCCTGATTAGACTCCACGGGGATCTTTTGTCAAAAGGATTCCACATCACAACCTGCAAGTGAGTGAAAATATCTAACAGTACCTGCAAGAGAGATCGTTAGATAAAACCGTGCCCCAGGCGTGTCAAGATTTCAACACTTGAGTCACTCAACCTTCCGAATAAGATTTCAAGTTTTCAATCTTATAAACATGCATTGGAAGGGACCTGTATGTCCTAAAATGCAAAGATTCTTTATCACAAACAATTGGATGTTTTCGCAATCAAAGCGGTAATGAAAAACGAATACAAAACTATTTGACTGAATATGCATTTTATTGATTGAAAAAGTGTGGCTCGAATTGAGCAATACAAAGGACGCAATTCCTGAAAAGAGGTAATTGCGCACTGTCGCATCCTGCGAAAAATCAACCGGCGAGGCTCGAAAACAAAACACACACAGAGCCGCCACTAAACGTTATTTATCCCAAGATAGGGAAAGGAAACGCTCAGAGAAACCTGGAAAGACATGGTCTCGCAACCAGAGAGAAAGGTTCGGGAGTCGGTTACGCGAGGGGAAGGTATTAGCACCCCTCACGTCCGTCGTACTCGACGGGATCCACGTTCTAGAATAAAGAATAGGTTGCTAAACATCACACACACACACGGGGAACGCAGGCGGGGTTAAGAGGAAAGAGCTCGATAAGGTATCGCACCTTATGCCTACATATCTTGTCTGGAACAAGAATCAGAGCCACTGTAGTTCGGCTTACGCACGCCAAACAACACAAAACATACAAACAAGCAAGGGTGGCAAACATGGAGCCCGACAACCACTGGATGGAATTACGTCGGCATCCGAACCAAAACACACTCAAAAGGGCAAACGTGGAGCCCGACTGCCACTTACTGGACTTATGTCGGCATCCGAACCCAAACATACAGTCAGATAACAAGTAAACGCACGCAAAAAAGAAAAAGGTTGCCCGGAGTGGTCTCGCACGACCACCTGCCTACATACCTCGTCTGGAACGAGGATCAGGGCGATGTAGTTCCCCTGAAAGGGAGAAACTCTCCTAACCAGAAACCAGGGGCAGATACGACACTAGGGAGACTACGACTCGAGCCTAGGTGTTGTCATGCAAAGTCACCCTAAGTTCAGGTTTCTATCCTACTTGCATAAGCAAGCCTATCCTAACCAGGAAAGAAGCAAGCACACAAGCAAACAACATACAAGCATACATCAGATGAGAACAGGCATCTCAAACAAGCATGTCAATCAGATATCCACACAGCACACTCTATAGCCAAACAAAGGGGGCTCAATCAATCAGGTTTGACTGCCTAAGCAAGTCGTCTGTACAGGCTGGTTTTGCTCTTAACCTTGCCATTACGAGGCTAAGGTGAAGCAGATGAAAGGATGAAGTGAGGATAAGACCTCACAGCTCTTATCCCTAACCAGGGAGAGCTTCTGACAAATGAGCATGGGTCCAGAATGGGGGAACCCTTCTATACTCAGAGACTCTGACACAATGTGCACTGCACAAGATCTTGGGCTTTTGATCTCAATGCTACAACCATGTAATGGGAGCAAGGAGAAGACTCAACTGAATAGTGGGGGGTAGGCTGCATACCCCTACCTTCCACCAATTGCCTTATTTAAAGGACTTTCACCTGCTTGGCACGAAAAATAAACAACCACAATCATTGCCTCTTAAGGAGGACTTCAGACATTTATTTGCCCGGCCCGGTAACAGCCGGGTCTCCAAACTACATGAAGTTTAGGAAGCTATACCTCAATGCAAGTTGCTTAAGCAAAGCAAAGCAAAAGTTCACAAGGAACTGAGCAACTAAAAGTACCTGGAAACAGTCAAACACAGTTAGTACTCAGACAGACAAAACTAAACAGCAAAAGTTCAATCAATTAATCTATACAGCTCAATGCACAACAAGGCAAGCTCAAAGCTCAAGCCTAAGCTTCACAACCTACAAAACAATGTTATGTTAGTGTACAAACATCCACAACACCAATTAAAATTGATTTGGATCATTCTCCATGTGCATTATGCTTTTGACCCTGAAAAATCAAGCAAACATTAGCAACTAGACCACTAGGCTAAGCCTAGGGTCCAAAGGCAAGAAAAATTCCTAAACAGCAAGGTATTCACCAACCAAACTCAAATTAAAGTCAAACAAAAGCAAACATCATTGGTCTCATGTTTATATCATTCATCATGCTCATGTTATGCACAAAATAAGGCAAACTAGTTCAAATGAAGCACCAAGCATACAAACAGAAGTATTGCATTCAAATCCATACCAAAACACATCCAAAAATTCTCAAATAAATTACACCTAAACAGGGGGTATTCAAGGTCTACCATGTCAAATTTGAGCTCAATTGGGCAAATGGAACCATGTCAATGAAAATCAACAAAAACAGACACAATTATAGGCTCCAAATCACAACATCAACACATACTTCCACTTCAAAAATTCATAACTTAATGAAAACAAAAAAGAAATGGATGAGACCAAAACAGGGATATCCTATCATGTGTCTATTACATGCATATCAAATTTCATGATCATCCAATACCATATGAGCATTTCTCATTCAATCTACCAACCTAGGTCACATGAGCTTGCAAATTCAACCACCAGAAAGGAAAATTCACAATCAATTTGAAAATGCAGTGTAAAATTCCACAAAAATTCTCATAGCTTCCTAACATGTTAATCAACATTCATGTAAAATTTCATGTCATTCCACCAAGCATAAGTCAATCAAATAAATTCAACAAGTTGACATCAAGAGGTGTGACACAAATTGTCACACCTAAGTTCAATAATTCATAACTCCATGTCCAGGTATCAAAAACTCATGAAATTTACATATAAATGAGCATCAATGAGTCAAGAATCATCACAAAAATTTCCAGGCATTTATTTAACATTATGTGCATTTCATGATCAAATTGGTAGAAGGTAGCAAAAATGGACACATGTGAAACAAGCCTAAGCCAAATAATATTATTACCAAGCACAACTTTGACCAATAGGTCAAAAAAATTCTACACTCAACCACAAAGTCATAGAAAAAATCCTCACATTTTTATGAATTTTCTACAATTTTTTATGAATTATTTAACATGTTTATGATTTTTTAACAATTTTTGTGAATTAATTAAATTAATTTGGATGGCAATTTGGTAATTAAATGGCGCGGGCGGTAAACACCGCATTTGAAATTTCAAATGGAAAAAGTGGATTAAACTCAGTTTTGCGCAAAGCTTTCATCGTCTTCCTCCAGCACACGAAGAACACGGATTTCTCAAATCAACACCAAAATAAGCATGTGGCATACCGTTCGAACCGTCTGAGCCTAAGGATCATGAATATCAACTTATTCTTGGCTAAAAGTTTCTAAATCTCCTGAATCGATGAGCTTAGGGTTTTGCTACCAAAATTCATTTCAAGATCTCTCACGCTACAGTCAATCATTTGCAATTCTAAATACATAACGATGCTCTATGTTCAAAGGACTACAGAATGCACACAACAATTAAGCAAAGCTTGAGGTTCAAAAATCTTGAAAACCTGGAAATGGCAGCAATCGTGTTGGTGTTCTTGGCTCTCAATTCAGTGAAACAGATACAGCGTGACCTTGAGGAAGTATGATGCACAACTTAGATTCGATGGAAAATGCTTCTACTGCTCAAACTCATCAATTCACCATGGATGCTCTTCATATGACAGTCGCGATTCAATGTTCCTTCCACTCCAAATACCACAAACAGCTTGAGAGGATGATGCAAGGAATTCAGATCAAAAAGAATTTCGAGATTTGGTTCAAGATTGAGGAAGATTGAAGGATTTTAGGGTTTTTTGTTCTTGAGGATTTTTGAGAGAATGAGAAGTTTTTAGATCCAATCTTGGTAAAAGTGATTTTCTGTTATGATTAGAAGGAGATTAAGATTATATATGTGACCTTAAACCATGATTAAGCAAGCTAATTAACCATTTGCATTTGTTAAGTGAAAGTGTAATTTTCCAATTAAGGGCAAAAATGGAATTTCCATAGGACAGCTCATGCCACCTCAATGACAGCTCACACACCTTCCAAATGCCATGTGTGAGCTGTAGAAACTTGTCTCACTCCCATTGGTTGTGTATTTTGCAATTTCACTATATGTTTGCATTTGTCCAATTTTAGCCATTTCACTTTTCAAGCCAATTCCCAAATTAAAAGCCTTTGCCATGAAATGATGATTCCAACAAGTTTAAAATGTCAATTATGAGGTGTAGCAAAAATCCCCACTCAAAAATTCCAATTATTTTGAAAGTTGGACAATTTTGCCCTTGGTCCAATTTAACTGTCCAGTTGAAAATTGACTTTTTGCATTGACCACTTTTGGAAAAATCCAATTATGCACCATGAAAGTACATGTCAAATGGAGTTTGTGCATATAAAGAACTTGCAATTTGGACAAACCATGTGGAAGTTATGGCCTCCTGATTATGGGTCATTTTTGAAATTCACTGAGCCATAATTTTCCAACCATACATTGGATTTTCAAGTTCTTGGACTTTTTGGAAAGGTGAGAACAAGATCTACAACTTCCATGTTGAACAAATTGGCATTTGAAGCTTCCTTGGACACGTGGCTTTGATGTCAAAAACTTTCCATTTTTGGAAACTTCAGTTACAAGTCACTTTCTATTTTTGGCAGTTTTTGTCCTGACTTGATTTTCTTCATTCTTAAGCTTTGAGATGTCAAATAACACTTGTTCCAACATGAATGAAGTGTGTCCAACCCATTTCCACCTCCAAATCCATCAGATCATGTACAGTTGACCACAATTGACTTTTCATCTGACAGATGAATTTGGCAATGCATAGATCAAACCAAGCCCCAATCTCCAACTGAAATGACTCAAGGGTGAAACCCTAGCCTCAATAAGCACAATATAATCACAAAATGAACCTCATAACCAACATGAACCCCATCTCCTGATTAAACCCTGACTGGCCCAATGCAGCTGATTAGGGTTGACCAGTGGTCAAAACCCTAATCTCAAGGAATCTTCTTCAATCTTCTGATGACATCCAACCATGATGATGATGATGTATCATTGTAATCAAGATGAAGACCAACATCCATTGGAGAATCATGAAACCCTAATTCATAGCCCAATCCTCAGATGGCCAATGATCAGTCAGTAAACCCTAGGCTTGGACTTGACTTCCTCATCTTCTGATCAAGACTTGGGAGAATGGCTTGCACAATGTAACCACATGATATGCAACATGCAATGCCTAATGACCTAAAATGATATGCAATATGTTAATGCTAATCCCAAGAGAGGAGGGCAAATTTTGAGGTGTTACAGCTGCCCCTATTCAATCCACTGTGAACCTGTCGATACGAAATAGCCTCGGCTTTCAGATGATCAGGATGAAGAGTGATTGAATACCAAGAACAGACGAACAATTTGCACTCTGATGGGATGAATAATTAACAGCGCCTGTCAGCAGCGGCGAAGAAACAAACTCTTGAAACGTCGACCTGGATACCAAAATAAATGGTAACACATGGATAACCATGGTCTGAACACCACACATCCACTCGGGATTATCATCCTCTCCCTTTTTTTCTCTGCTTTTCTTGGACCCCGAAATTTTCTTATCTCTTTTTCATTTTCTTGAACCCCGAACGTTTCTCTGCTTCTTTTTCTTATTTTCTTGAACCCCGAAATTTTCTCTGCGCAAACGATCCTCGGACCTCTGCATTTGAACCCCAGAAAATGCCTCAGCACTCCTTTTTGCCAACATAATGAACCCCGATCTCCAGTTTGAACCCCAGTCGCCTGACGATAACTCTCGATCGCCAGAATGAACCCCGTTCTCCAGAAAATGTATCCACATTTCCTTTTCTCCATTTGAACCCCGTCTCCAGAAAATGTATCCACATTTCCTTTTCTCCATTTGAACCCCTAAATCGCGCTGATCGCGTAACGTCCTTTGATTTTATTTCCATCTCTGTCCGACGGAAACATTTCCTCCAATATCGTACTACTGGGGAACATTGTTGCTCTGACGTTCTAATGCTAAACTCCTCAGAGTAGCATCTCCCACCGGCACTGACTGATGACCGGGAGAAAACTCGACGTTTACCGAACATCAACACAATGATGTTGACAGACACCAAAGAAAACTCGACCAGACACTTACTGATGACTGGGAGAAAACTCGACGTTGACTGAACATCGAATCAATGATGTTGGCTGACACCAAACAATGATGTGGACAGACATCAAACAACGATGTTGACAGGACATCAGACAATGACGTGGACAGACATCAAATAATGATGTTGACAGGACATCGAATAATGATGTGGACAGGACATCGAATAATGATGTTGATAGGACATCAAACAAGGATGTGGACAGGACATCGAATAATGAAGTTTACAGGACATCGAATAAGACTCGACCAGACATTAACCAATGACCGGAAGAAAACGCGACGTTTACTGGACATCGATCGATGATGTTTTACAGCCAGACACTTACTGATGACTGGGAAATACTGTTGTTCCACACTCACAATGCTGAACCCCTCGGAGTATCGTCTTCACTGTCCAACAAAACCAAACCTCAAGCGGTAATCACGGCTTGAATCGCGCTGATCGCGTAACGTCTTCTGATTTTATTTCCATCTCTGTCCGACGGAAACATTCTTCGCCAGTGTCGTACCACTGGGACAATACCTTTGATCCAATCATGAGGCTATACTACTCGGAGTAACACCTTCATCTTCGGGCAAAACACCTCTCAAACGGTAACCGCCGCTTGAGACTAGCTGATGTTTGCAATGATGCATGATTGATTTTTTCTGCGTAATGCTCCATAATTATGGAAATGCTACGCGATTATTTATTTTTCTATGCAATATGCCATGCTATTTTTCATGATGAATGCATAAAAAGAAATATCCCCCTCAAGGGACTCTTCTGGGGAATACGAGACTCTCTGCTGAGGAACTCGGCACCCCCGCTTTCCACCCTGCTGGGGAATAGCACTGCTGCTGGGAATAAGGCAACTCTTGCTGGGGAAGGAACCTCCTTTGCACCCAATCCGCCTGGGAAACTGCTGGGGATAAGCACCACCAACACTCTGTGGGGATACAATAGTCTTTGACTTGCTAGGGATATCAATCCTGATTCTGCTCCAGGAAAACCCTCACAGATACCTGCTGACTTCACTGGGGAAATACTCACAGATACTCTGCTGGGAAACAGCAACCTCCAGGACTGTCGATTGGGGAAGCATCGAGCCGATACCTGCTAGGGAACCGCATACTACTCCGCTGGGGACAACCCATGCAATCCATAGGTAGAATCAACTCAGCTGGAGATGCAAAAATCCGTCTGCTACGGGAACTTGTTCAATCCACTGGTAGGATGAACACTGCTGGAGATATATTTCATTGAAAAAGACCCGCTCCACTCGGGGAACTGCTGGAGATATATTTCTTTGAACCCGCTCCACTCGGGGAATAGCAACCTTCTGGCCTGGCTACTGAGGAAACATCGTTGTAAATCTGCCGGGGATAACCATCTTGACTCGGCTGGGGAAATCACAGACCTTGGATCTGCTGGGGAGCTAGTCCTATGACTCTGCTTGGGGACCTAGCTGAGGAAATGAGAAAAGTTGGCACAACACCCGTCAACTCGTCGAACCACGGTATCTACCTTCCAGTCTCGCATCAGCTTTCCACTTTTGAGAATTCCCAGACTCGTCTGGACCTTTTCTGCTCCATCATCTTGTATTCCTCATCGCCCCGCGCTCGACGAGCAACGTACTCCTGGAATTATACAGAAATTTCAATCTTTCGACGTTGAAGAGTCTTCTTGATTAATTTCAAGGGTCGTCGGACGCCTCTCGTCGTCTCTTCGTCACCCTTCTTCGTGCACTCGTCCCTGATCGAACTCTGCGGGGAATTACATACTTTCCAATCTTCCGATTTTGAAGAGTCTTCTTGATTACCATCAAGGATCGTCGTACGTCGCAACGTCTTCGTCATTCTCTTCATATATCCGTTCCTGAGCGAACTCTCTGGGGATCTATTACAAAGCTTCCACATCACAACCTGCAAGTGAGTGAAAATATCTAACAGTTCCTGCAAAACAGATCGTTAGATAAAACCGTGCCCCAGGCGTGTCAAGATTTCAACACTTGGGTCACTCAACCTTCCAAATAAGATTTCAAGTTTTCAATCTTATAAACATGCATTGGAAGGTACCTGTATGTCTAAAAATGCAAGATTCTTTATCAAAAATTTCTGGATGTTTTTGCAATCAAAGCGGTAATGAAAAACAAAAACAAAATTATTTGACTGAATATGCATTTTATTGATTGAAAAGGTGTGGCTCAAATGAGCAATACAAAAGGAAGCAATTCCTGAAAAGAGGTAATTGCGCTCAAAAGGAAAAAATCTATCCTAATGGCAATGTGAAACCCGTGATCTCATCGAGTTCCAACTCGGTTACACCCCATATGTCCTCAGACTCTCCGCGCTTTCTGCCTTCTGAACAAGACGATTCTGATTGATCCCTACCGGGTATTATCCATGATGCTTTAACCAAAGCGCAAACGATCATGCTGGACGCAGTTGTTCGTTTCAATCCCTCTTTTGCCTGGACCGCCCTTTCGGGTTTTCGGTCCACCGGGATACCCTTTTTTGCCCAAGTCGCCTTTTTCAGGTTTTCGACTTGCCGGGTGTACAATTTTTCATTTTATCCCTAATTTTTGCCCGAACCTTTCTTTCTGTTTTTTGGTTCGCCGGGATGCCCATTTTTGCCTGGACTATTTTATTCTTTTCGTCCAGCGGGTCTCTTATACGAAGTATTTTTTAACTGCGTTCGCATCCACAGGGGATGGAAAATCTTCACCATCCATGGTCGTTAACAACAAGGCTCCTCCAGAGAAAACCTTCTTGACCATGCTGGGGATTCATGACTGAGTGTCCGTTTGCCCCTTCGATCGTCTTGAGGAGGAAGGATCCTTTTCAACACCATACCACCTACATGATATACCCGAGGTCGCACCTTCTTGTCAAAAGCACGCTTCATCCTTTGCTGGTATAACTGCCCATGACAAATGGCTGCCAGCCTCTTTTCTTCAATCATGCTCTCTGAGTGAGAAAGGCGTGTGCCCCAGCAGATGTACGTACCACGGTACGGTACCCAGGACACCAGCTTCGTACTCGGTCACCATTGTTGATGCATTCCATCGTGCCC
Source organism: Lathyrus oleraceus (assembly GCF_024323335.1). Lineage (NCBI taxonomy): Eukaryota > Viridiplantae > Streptophyta > Magnoliopsida > Fabales > Fabaceae > Lathyrus > Lathyrus oleraceus. The sequence continues at coordinate 377,372,916 of NC_066579.1, forward strand.
CAGGAAGCACTACCTTATTCACCTTATCCTCCCCATCAGACATCAGAATCCGTTCGGATTCGGGGTCATGCCCCTCCTCCGGGATCGGTTACTCTCAATCTTTCGATTAGAGCACCTCGAGATGTCCTCATCAGGGAACTCAAACTTCATTGGCTGATAATCCTCAACGGGTTGCGGGGCGAGGTAATCAGACAATACACTCCCCTTGATTGCTTTCTGAGAGTATACTAATCAGTCAATATTCTTTTGCACTCTCACAACCCGTCCGGTCAATGCTGGATTCTCAAACCCATACTTGATCGGATCCTTTCTGGAAATCCACAAAGTGGCATGAATCAGCATATACTGTCTCAGTCGGCGAGCAGCCTATGCCAAAGTACATCAAGTTTTCCCGAACAGTGAATGTATTGTTTCACAGTCGACAAACTTTTTGCTAAGGTAAATTGCATGCTCTTTTCGACAAGACGCGTCATGCTGACCCCATACACCTCGTAGACCCCTTGAAGGCCGTCAGGTACAGAATTAACGGTCTTCCCTCCACGGGAGACATCGGAATCAGAGGTTCCTGCAACTCATTCTTTTATTTTTTCCAATGCCCCTTGGCAATCATTAATTCGCCTGACCGTTTGATTTTTTTCAGCTTGAATATAGGTTCGCACGTGGCTGTTAGATGAGATGTGAACCATGACAGGTAGTTCAATCTTTCTAAGAAACCACGAACCTCTCTTTTACGTTCTCGGTTCAGGCATTCTTTTTTTTTTTATTTTTTTATTTTTATTTTTATTTTTTATTTTTTTTAAGCAGGATGAACCTCGATTCCTCCCTTACAATGAACCCCCAGCAGCTTACCGGACCGCACTCTGATAGTGCACTCGCTTGAATTCAACCTCAGTTTGAATTGTCCCAACTGGTCAAACGACTTGGCCAGATCTGCTAGATGCCCCTCTTCCGTTTGGGACTTTGCTATCATGTCATAGCATTGCATTCAACTTCATGATGAATCATCTCATGAAACAAAGTCACCATGGCTTTTTGATACATGGCACTGGCGTTCTGCTTCTCTAGAGGACAGTCTCCTTTCCATGGTAGCTTGTGCACAATGATATTGGTATCCGTCCCTGGCATATCCTGACACGACCATGTGAAGGCATCCACATGCTCTTTCAACAAGACTACCATTCTGCTCTCGACTAGCCTCTGAAACGACTCCAATTTTCCTTCCTGACCTCGGCGGTGCTTGGAATAACAATCTCACTCCGCTCCTCAGGCGGCCGAATCACCTTCTCCTCTTGTCTAAACAACCTGGCTAATTTCCAGCAGATCACAATCTTCTTCGCCTTCTTCTTCAGCAAGATAGATCGGTTTGTCGAAGTCATATGAGGTGTAACCAAATTGTTATCAACGAGATCCGGAGAAGAATTATTTTTGAAGTTGGGATGAGACAAATCAAAAAGGAAAAATGAAAACAAACATTGCCATTTTTATTTGTTTTTAAACTGCAAAAATAAATGAAAAACAGGGAACACCGCTTTTTGACTGAAAAACATCCATTTATTAATGATACAGAAATGCAAATTTAAACATGAGGTGGCCCTTACAATGGACCATTACGTGTCGGGCAACACGTATGGCTTTCATGCAAATAAGACTGAAAACAAGAAATCATTACTCTTCCGGACGAGTGTCAGTGCTGATCTTTTTAAGCCTTCCAGCTTCCCGGTACGCACGGCTTTATCCAACCACTGAACTTGCAGTCACTGTCAGTTCCTTCACCTACCGCATAGGCGTGATCCGAATCTTCAGCAATTGCACTCACCATTGCCTGACCATGTGCCGGCATGGGATTAGCATTAACATTCGGTGACGGTGCAAAATTAATAGCCTTGGAGTCTACCAGATCCTGTACAACATTCTTGAATGCTCTACAGCCCTCAATGTTATGCCCCGGTGTTCCAGAATGAAATTCACACTGGGCGTTCTCATCATAGTTAGGTGGCCTCTGATCTGTTCTCATCGGAACCATCGCCCTCGGCTGAACCAAACCAAGATCCATCAACTTTTTGAACAGAACCGCATACGTCACGGGCGGCTTGTCAAAATAGCGATCAACCCCTTTTCCTTTCACCTGGTACCCAGCTCTCTGTTTAGGTGGCTGACGTTGCTGTCGTACTGACTGATTATCAGCAGGGATGGTTACAGCAGCAGTGTGCTGGTAGTAACGATCCCTACCGTGTCCTTCCTGGGCATACACAGCACTTGATTCTCCGTCATTCTTCCTTTGGCCATTTCCGAAGGGCTTCTTCGACCCTGATGACGAAGCATTACCTTGTATCTTCCCCATTTTCAGCCAACTTTCAATTCTTTCTCCAGCCACCACAATGTCTGCGAAATTGGTTACCGGACAGCCCACCATTCTTTCAGCAAAAACCCCTTGCAGGGTACCCATGAAGAGATCAGACATCTCTCTATCCACTAGCGGAGGTTGAACTCTGGCAGCCAACTCCCTCCACCTTTGAGCATACTCTTTAAACCCTTCGTTGTTTTTCTGAGACATACCCTGCAGCTGGGTACGACTCGGATCCATATCAGCATTGAACTGATACTGTTTAAAGAATGCATCTCCCAAATCCTGCCAGCTCTTGATGTCAGCAGATCTCAGCTTGGTGTACCACTCCAAGGATCCTCCAGACAGACTGTCCTGGAAGAAGTACATCCATAGCTTCTGATCCATCGTGTAGGCAGAAATTTTGCGGACAAAGGCTTGGAGGTGAGTCTCTGGGCAAGAACTCCCATTGTATTTGTCAAATGCAGGCGCTTTGAATTTCTGTGGGATCACAACCCCCTCAACCAGCCCCATGTTGGACATGTTGACGAATCCCGGAGTGGCGTGGCTTTCCAGAGCCCTTACCTTCTCTGCCAGCAACTGAATCTCTTTGTCTTGTGGTTGACCACCATATTGACCCAATGGCTCGTTGTGCATGGAGAACTGATCAGCTTCTCGGTCCTCCTCCCTATCCTCATCGAAGCCATAGAATGGAGGTACAAAATTATCCTTCAGATTCTGCCCCGGTTGGCCACCAGCACCAGTATTATTCACCACACCAATGGTTGCTCTCTTTCCGCCGTCTCGAGACCCCTGCCCCTGGTTGGAGACACCATCCAGGTTAACAACACTGTTAGCAGCTGAAGCTCGCTCGAGCTTCTCAACTTTGTCAGCCAGAGCCTTCTGACCAACTGCAAAGCCTTGCATTATGTTGATCAACTCATTCATTTTATCTTTCAGCTCGAGGAGATCAGTATTTGGGAGATCCATCAGTCGAGGAGTGTTGTGCCTGGTGAAGTATCTGTGAGGTCGGGTTGAGTGCAAAGGGATGACTCTACGAGCGCGAGCAATGATTCCTGCAAAACAGCAAACAGGTTAATATGCATGAATGCAACGTCTATCCATATGAGGAAGCTTCTGTCCTTTGATTCTGATTTCATCGAGACAGACAACATTTTGACATCCATATTCTGAAATTCAAGATGTCTCTCAACCAGATTCTCAATCAATAATACTCCCCATATGGCTAGACGTGAGTTTGAGTGCAGATGAATGCAAAATGAGAATGATGCAGATGTATGCAATGCGCTGTGCCATCCTCCAAGTCATCTGATCATCTATTGCTCTGAACCACAACCCTGATTTCTGAACCGATCACAACCATCGGAGGAAACTGTAACCACAACTCTGACCCTCGGGTTCCGAAATAAACGGAAGACAGATACATCATCATCATCATCATCACCAATCTCTGAGCAGATACACCGCCATAATCTGAATCGGCCCAGGGAATCCGAAATAAACGGATCCCCACTGATAAATATCTCGGCCCGGGGAATCCTGAAATAAACGGATCCCCACTGATAAGTCACGGACAGCACTCCGGCGTCTCGGCAATAAATGACCATAAATCCGACTTATAAATATGTCTCTGATCCACGGAACAAAAAGTCACCATCTGAGTCCATCTGATTATGCATCTGACAGAATCACCCTCCCCTCACAGGTAAATTCTAAACAGGTCATCCTAAGGCGGATAATAGTCTCGACAATCGGGCAGAGATACTCAATGGGTTTGCCCTTTCGGGTGTGCCATTGTAGCTCTCTTAAAATCGTCTAAACCAAAGATCCGGGAATGATCGGTCACCAGAGTCAACAACTCAGATGGAGTAACTCAAACAAAGCGGAAGATCCACAGAGATGAGCACTACCAAATGAGCCTCGTCCGGCTTGTGGTACATCACGCCGCCAGGCACATGTTGACTTAACATGAAAGAGGCGACATGAGACCACACTAGTCCTAGGTGTATACTCGGGCCTGGGTTTTAGCCCCACTCAGAACACCCACCCCAAACAGAGGAACCACCTGCATAGAGGACGGCAATAACATGATAGTATGATGCATGCAGACATTAATGCAAATATAGATACACACTGGTTAGAATAATAACTGCAATAAATAACACACAATAAGCAACCTAAACTATCCTAAAACGCTAGGAGAGACTCGCTTAGGGACGATGGACCAGCACAGGTCAACATCTAGCCATCCCCAGCAGAGTCGCCAGCTGTCGCATCCTGCGAAAAATCAACCGGCGAGGCTCGAAAACAAAACACACACAGAGCCGCCACTAAACGTTATTTATCCCAAGATAGGGAAAGGAAACGCTCAGAGAAACCTGGAAAGACATGGTCTCGCGACCAGAGAGAAAGGTTCGGGAGTCGGTTACGCGAGGGGAAGGTATTAGCACCCCTCACGTCCGTCGTACTCGACGGGATCCACGTTCTAGAATAAAGAATAGGTTGCTAAACATCACACACACACACGGGGAACGCAGGTGGGGTTAAGAGGAAAGAGCTCGATAAGGTATCGCACCTTATGCCTACATATCTTGTCTGGAACAAGAATCAGAGCCACTGTAGTTCGGCTTACGCACGCCAAACAACACAAAACATACAAACAAGCAAGGGTGGCAAACATGGAGCCCGACAACCACTGGATGGAATTACGTCGGCATCCGAACCAAAACACACTCAAAAGGGCAAACGTGGAGCCCGACTGCCACTTACTGGACTTACGTCGGCATCCGAACCCAAACATACAGTCAGATAACAAGTAAACGCACGCAAAAAAGAAAAAGGTTGCCCGGAGTGGTCTCGCACGACCACCTGCCTACATACCTCGTCTGGAACGAGGATCAGGGCGATGTAGTTCCCCTGAAAGGGAGAAACTCTCCTAACCAGAAACCAGGGGCAGATACGACACTAGGGAGACTACGACTCGAGCCTCGGTGTTGTCATGCAAAGTCACCCTAAGTTCAGGTTTCTATCCTACTTGCATAAGCAAGCCTATCCTAACCAGGAAAGAAGCAAGCACACAAGCAAACAACATACAAGCATACATCAGATGAGAACAGGCATCTCAAACAAGCATGTCAATCAGATATCCACACAGCACACTCTATAGCCAAACAAAGGGGGCTCAATCAATCAGGTTTGACTGCCTAAGCAAGTCGTCTGTACAGGCTGGTTTTGCTCTTAACCTTGCCATTACGAGGCTAAGGTGAAGCAGATGAAAGGATGAAGTGAGGATAAGACCTCACAGCTCTTATCCCTAACCAGGGAGAGCTTCTGACAAATGAGCATGGGTCCAGAATGGGGGAACCCTTCTATACTCAGAGACTCTGACACAATGTGCACTGCACAAGATCTTGGGCTTTTGATCTCAATGCTACAACCATGTAATGGGAGCAAGGAGAAGACTCAACTGAATAGTGGGGGGTAGGCTGCATACCCCTACCTTCCACCAATTGCCTTATTTAAAGGACTTTCACCTGCTTGGCACGAAAAATAAACAACCACAATCATTGTCTCTTAAGGAGGACTTCAGACATTTATTTGCCCGGCCCGGTAACAGCCGGGTCTCCAGACTACATGAAGTTTAGGAAGCTATACCTCAATGCAAGTTGCTTAAGCAAAGCAAAGCAAAAGTTCACAAGGAACTGAGCAACTAAAAGTACCTGGAAACAGTCAAACACAGTTAGTACTCAGACAGACAAAACTAAACAGCAAAAGTTCAATCAATTAATCTATACAGCTCAATGCACAACAAGGCAAGCTCAAAGCTCAAGCCTAAGCTTCACAACCTACAAAACAATGTTATGTTAGTGTACAAACATCCACAACACCAATTAAAATTGATTTGGATCATTCTCCATGTGCATTATGCTTTTGACCCTGAAAAATCAAGCAAACATTAGCAACTAGACCACTAGGCTAAGCCTAGGGTCCAAAGGCAAGAAAAATTCCTAAACAGCAAGGTATTCACCAACCAAACTCAAATTAAAGTCAAACAAAAGCAAACATCATTGGTCTCATGTTTATATCATTCATCATGCTCATGTTATGCACAAAATAAGGCAAACTAGTTCAAATGAAGCACCAAGCATACAAACAGAAGTATTGCATTCAAATCCATACCAAAACACATCCAAAAATTCTCAAATAAATTACACCTAAACAGGGGGTATTCAAGGTCTACCATGTCAAATTTGAGCTCAATTGGGCAAATGGAACCATGTCAATGAAAATCAACAAAAACAGACACAATTATAGGCTCCAAATCACAACATCAACACATACTTCCACTTCAAAAATTCATAACTTAATGAAAACAAAAAAGAAATGGATGAGACCAAAACAGGGATATCCTATCATGTGTCTATTACATGCATATCAAATTTCATGATCATCCAATACCATATGAGCATTTCTCATTCAATCTACCAACCTAGGTCACATGAGCTTGCAAATTCAACCACCAGAAAGGAAAATTCACAATCAATTTGAAAATGCAGTGTAAAATTCCACAAAAATTCTCATAGCTTCCTAACATGTTAATCAACATTCATGTAAAATTTCATGTCATTCCACCAAGCATAAGTCAATCAAATAAATTCAACAAGTTGACATCAAGAGGTGTGACACAAATTGTCACACCTAAGTTCAATAATTCATAACTCCATGTCCAGGTATCAAAAACTCATGAAATTTACATATAAATGAGCATCAATGAGTCAAGAATCATCACAAAAATTTCCAGGCATTTATTTAACATTATGTGCATTTCATGATCAAATTGGTAGAAGGTAGCAAAAATGGACACATGTGAAACAAGCCTAAGCCAAATAATATTATTACCAAGCACAACTTTGACCAATAGGTCAAAAAAATTCTACACTCAACCACAAAGTCATAGAAAAAATCCTCACATTTTTATGAATTTTCTACAATTTTTTATGAATTATTTAACATGTTTATGATTTTTTAACAATTTTTGTGAATTAATTAAATTAATTTGGATGGCAATTTGGTAATTAAATGGCGCGGGCGGTAAACACCGCATTTGAAATTTCAAATGGAAAAAGTGGATTAAACTCAGTTTTGCGCAAAGCTTTCATCGTCTTCCTCCAGCACACGAAGAACACGGATTTCTCAAATCAACACCAAAATAAGCATGTGGCATACCGTTCGAACCGTCTGAGCCTAAGGATCACGAATATCAACTTATTCTTGGCTAAAAGTTTCTAAATCTCCTGAATCGATGAGCTTAGGGTTTTGCTACCAAAATTCATTTCAAGATCTCTCACGCTACAGTCAATCATTTGCAATTCTAAATACATAACGATGCTCTATGTTCAAAGGACTACAGAATGCACACAACAATTAAGCAAAGCTTGAGGTTCAAAATCTTGAAAACCTGGAAATGGCAGCAATCGTGTTGGTGTTCTTGGCACTCAATTCAGTGAAACAGATACAGCATGACCTTGAGGAAGTATGATGCACAACTTAGATTCGATGGAAAATGCTTCTACTGCTCAAACTCATCAATTCACCATGGATGCTCTTCATATGACAGTCGCGATTCAATGTTCCTTCCACTCCAAATACCACAAACAGCTTGAGAGGATGATGCAAGGAATTCAGATCAAAAAGAATTTCGAGATTTGGTTCAAGATTGAGGAAGATTGAAGGATTTTAGGGTTTTTTGTTCTTGAGGATTTTTGAGAGAATGAGAAGTTTTTAGATCCAATCTTGGTAAAAGTGATTTTCTGTTATGATTAGAAGGAGATTAAGATTATATATGTGACCTTAAACCATGATTAAGCAAGCTAATTAACCATTTGCATTTGTTAAGTGAAAGTGTAATTTTCCAATTAAGGGCAAAAATGGAATTTCCATAGGACAGCTCATGCCACCTCAATGACAGCTCACACACCTTCCAAATGCCATGTGTGAGCTGTAGAAACTTGTCTCACTCTCATTGGTTGTGTATTTTGCAATTTCACTATATGTTTGCATTTGTCCAATTTTAGCCATTTCACTTTTCAAGCCAATTCCCAAATTAAAAGCCTTTTCCATGAAATGATGATTCCAACAAGTTTAAAATGTCAATTATGAGGTGTAGCAAAAATCCCCACTCAAAAATTCCAATTATTTTGAAAGTTGGACAATTTTGCCCTTGGTCCAATTTAACTGTCCAGTTGAAAATTGACTTTTTGCATTGACCACTTTTGGAAAAATCCAATTATACACCATGAAAGTACATGTCAAATGGAGTTTGTGCATATAAAGAACTTGCAATTTGGACAAACCATGTGGAAGTTATGGCCTCTTGATTATGGGTCATTTTTGAAATTCACTGAGCCATAATTTTCCAACCATACATTGGATTTTCAAGTTCTTGGACTTTTTGGAAAGGTGAGAACAAGATCTACAACTTCCATGTTGAACAAATTGGCATTTGAAGCTTCCTTGGACACGTGGCTTTGATGTCAAAAACTTTCCATTTTTGGAAACTTCAGTTACAAGTCACTTTCTATTTTTGGCAGTTTTTGTCCTGACTTGATTTTCTTCATTCTTAAGCTTTGAGATGTCAAATAACACTTGTTCCAACATGAATGAAGTGTGTCCAACCCATTTCCACCTCCAAATCCATCAGATCATGTACAGTTGACCACAGTTGACTTTTCATCTGACAGATGAATTTGGCAATGCATAGATCAAACCAAGCCCCAATCTCCAACTGAAATGACTCAAGGGTGAAACCCTAGCCTCAATAAGCACAATATAATCACAAAATGAACCTCATAACCAACATGAACCCCATCTCCTGATTAAACCCTGACTGGCCCAATGCAGCTGATTAGGGTTGACCAGTGGTCAAAACCCTAATCTCAAGGAATCTTCTTCAATCTTCTGATGACATCCAACCATGATGATGATGATGTATCATTGTAATCAAGATGAAGACCAACATCCATTGGAGAATCATGAAACCCTAATTCATAGCCCAATCCTCAGATGGCCAATGATCAGTCAGTAAACCCTAGGCTTGCACTTGACTTCCTCATCTTCTGATCAAGACTTGGGAGAATGGCTTGCACAATGTAACCACATGATATGCAACATGCAATGCCTAATGACCTAAAATGATATGCAATATGTTAATGCTAATCCCAAGAGAGGAGGGCAAATTTTGAGGTGTTACACGCACAAAAGGAAAAATCTGTCCTAATGGCAACGTGAAACCGTGATCTCATCGAGTTCCAACTCGGTTACACCCCATATGTCCTCAGACTCTCCGTTCTTTTTTGCCTTCTGAACAAGACGACTCCGACTGATCCCTACCAGGGACTATCCATGTCATATCCAAAGTACAAACGATCATGCTGGACGCAGTTGTTCGTTTCAATCCCTCTTTTGCCTGGACCGCCCTTTCGGGTTTTCAGTCCACCGGGATACCCCTTTTTTGCCCAAGCCGCCTTTTCAGGTTTTCGACTTGCCGGGTGTACAATTTTTCCTTTTTTATCCCTAATTTTTGCCCGAACCTTTTCATCATTCTTTTTTTTTCGGTTCGCCGGGATGCCCATTTTTGCCTGGACCATTTTATTCTTTTCGTCCAGCGGGTCTCTTTATACGAAGTATTTTTTAACTACGTCCGTATTCACAGGGGATGGAAAATCTTCGCCATCCATGGTCGTCAACAACAGGGCTCCGCCAGAGAAAACCTTCTTGACCACGAATGGACCTTCATAATTGGGTGTCCACTTGCCCCTTCGATCGTTTTGAGGAGGAAGGATCCTTTCCAGCACCATATCACCCACGTGATACACACGAGGTCGCACTTTTCGGTCAAAAGCACGTTTCATCCTTTGCTGGTACAACTGCCCATGACAAATGGCCGCCAGCCTCTTTTCCTCAATCAGGCTCAACTCTTCGTACCGGGTCTTTATCCACTCAACCCCTTGCAATCTTACGTCCATCAGGACTCTCAAAGAGGGAAATTGAACCTCAACCGGTAGCACCGCTTCCATTCCATACACGAGTGAGAAAGGCTTTGCCCCAGTAGATGCACCGAGGTACAATACCCAAGATACAAGCTTCGTACTCAACCACCATGGTTGGTGCATTCAAATGTTATCCGGGCCACAAAAGGAATGTGGGATCTTTTTGGCGTGACCAAAACGACACTAACTCATCCACATTAACCCCATCAGACATCAGAATCCGTTCGGATTCAGGGTCAGGCCCCTCCTCCGGGATCGGTTCCTCACAATTTTTCGATTTGAGGACCTCGAGATGTCCTCATCAGGGAACTCAAACTTCCTTGGCTAATAATCCTCTACGGGTTGCTGGGCGAGGTAATCAGACAATACATTCCCTTTGATTGCCTTCTGAAAGGTGCACTAAGTATCGAAATCAGTCAAAATCATCTACCCTCTCGCAACCCGTCCGGTCAATGCTGGCTTCTCAAAAATGTACTTAATTGGATCCATCTTGGAAATCCATAAAGTGGTACGAACCAACATATACTGTCTCAGTCGGCGAGCAGCCTATGCCAAAGTACATCAAGTTTCTCGAACAGTGAATATTTTGTTTCACCGTCGGTAAACTTTTTGCTAAGGTAAATTGCATGCTCTTTTCGACCAGACTCGTCATGCTGCCCCAGTACACACCCCATAGACCCCTCGAGGACCGTCAAGTACAGATTAACAGTCTCTTTCCATAGGGAGGCAACAGAATCGGAGGTTCCTGCAACTTATTCTTTTATTTCTCAATGCCCCTTGGCAATCATTATTTCACCTGACCGTTTGATCTCTATTTTTTCAGCTTGAATATGAGTTCACTCGCGGCTGTTAGATGAGATGTGAACCATGAAATGTAGTTCAATCTACCTAAGAAACCACAAACCTCTTTCTTTGTTCTCGGTTCAGGCATTTCTTGTATTACTTTTTCTTTTTTTCTCTTTTTTTTAGTAGGGTCAACCTCGATTCCTCTTTTACAATGAACCCCAGCAGCTTACCGGACCGCACTCTGAAAGTGCACTTATTTGAATTCAACCTCAGTTTGAATTGTCTCAACCGGTCGACCAACTTGGCCAGATCCACCAGATGCCCCTCTTCTGTTTGAGACTTTGCTATCATGTCATCAACATAGCATTCAATTTCAGGATGAATCATATCATGAAACAAAGTCACCATGGCTCTCTGATAAGTAGCACCGGCGTTCTTGAGACCGAATGGCGTCACCTCCACTCTTGACACTCGCCTCCAGGGCGGAACCAACTTTCACTTCCTCTCCGACCTCGGCGGTGCCTGGATTAACAATCCCAACTCGCTCCTCGTGCGGTTGAATCACCTTCTCCTCTTGTTTCAACAACCTGGTTAATCTTCCAGCAGATCACAATCTTCTTCGCCTTCTTCTTCGGCATGATAGATCGGTTTGTCGAAGTCATACAAAGGTGTAACCGAATTGTTATCAACGAGATCAGGAGAATTATTTTTCGAAGTTGGAACGAGTCAAATCAAAAAAGGAAAAATGAAAACAAACATTGCCATTTTTATTCATTTTAAAATTGCAAAAACAAATGAAAAACAGGGAACACCGCTTTTAATGTGAAAAACATCCATTTATTAATGATGCAAAATGTTGCAAAATGAAACATGAGGTGGCCCTTACAATGGACCATTACGTTTCGGGCAAAACGTATGGCTTTCATGCAAACAGAATTGAAAAACAGAAATATTACTCTTTAGGATGAGTGACAGTGATGATCTTTTTAGGCCTTCCAGTTCTGGACTTCCATCCCTGGTACGCACGGTTTTATCCAACCATCAAACTCGCAGTCACTGTCAGTCTCTTCACCTATCGTACAAGCGTGATCCGAATCTTCAGCAATTGCACCCACCATTGCCTGACCATGCGCCGACATGGGATTAGCATTAATATTCAGAGATGGTGCAAAATTGATGGCCTTGGAGTCTACCAGATCCTGGACAACATGCTTAAAAGCTCTACAACCCTCAATGTTATGCCCTGGTGTACCAGAATGGAATTCACACTCGGCGCTCTCATCATAGTTAGGAGGCCTCTGATCTGATCTTAACGGAACCATCGTCCTTGGCTGAACCAACCCAAGATCCATCAACTTTTTAAACAGAACAGCATATGCCACAGGCGGCTTATCGAACTGACGATCAATCCCTTTTCCCCTCACTTGGTACCCGACTCTCTGTGCTCTCTGTTGAGGTGGCTGATGTTGTTGTCGTACTAACTGATTACCAGCAGGGGTGATTACCGCAGCAGTGTGCTGGTAGTAACGATCCCTACCGTGTCCTCTCTGGGCATACACAGCACTCGATTCACCCTCATTCTTGTGCTGACCATTCCCAAATGGCTTCTTTACTCCAGATGACGGAGCATTTCCCTGTATTTTCCCCATTCTCAGCCAGCTTTCAATTCTCTCACCAGCCACTACTATGTCTGCAAAGCCAGTGACGGGACAACCCACCATCCTTTCAGCAAAAACCCCCTGCAGGGTACCGATGAATAGATCAGACATCTCCCTGTCCACCAAAGGAGGTTGAACTCTGGCAGCCAACTCCCTCCATCTTTGGGCATATTCTTTAAACCCTTCATTCGGCTTCTGAGACATACCCTGCAGCTGGGTACGACTAGGAGCCATGTCAGCATTGAACTGGTACAATTTAAAGAATGCATCTCCGAGATCCTGCCATCTCTTGATATCCGAAGACTTCAACTTGGTATACCATTCAAGAGATCCGCCAGACAGACTGTCTTGGAAGAAGTACATCCAGAGCTTCTGATCTGTTGTATAGGCAGAAATTTTCCGGACAAATGCCTGGAGATGAGTTTCCGGGCAAGAACTCTCATTGTATTTATCAAACGCATGCGCTTTGAACTTTTGTGGGATCACAATACCCTCTACCAGCCCCATGTTCGACATATTGACAACCCCCGGGGTAGCATGGCTTTCCAGAGCCCTGATCTTTTCTGCCAGCACCTGAATCTCTTTGTTTGGCGGTTGGGCACCGTACTGGCCGAATGGTTCATTAAGCATGGAGAATTGATCCGCTTCTTTATCTTCCAGGGCTTCCAGGAAAGGAGGGAACTGATTAACCTTCACATTATTGCCCATATTACCGGGTCCACCACCTGCAGCGAAACCAAAGCCTCTAGCATTATTGATTACCACATCATCAGCAACCTTCCTCCTGGGATCACCACCATCCCTAGAACCACCAAGACCACTGTTGGAGACCCCCTCAAGGTTGTTACCACTATTGGCAGCCGAAGCCCGCTCGAGCTTTTCCACTTTCTCAACCAACGCCTTCTTCCCCAAGGCGAACCCTTGCATAATATTGGTCAGCTCTCCCATTTTCTCTTTCAGCTCGAGAATGTCTGTGTTGGAAGTATCCATCAATTTGGGTGTGTTGCGTCTGGTAAAGTATTTGTGCGGACGGGTTGTGTGCAAGGGAATGATTCGGCGTGCGCGAGCAATGATTCCTATGTAAACCCAAACATGTTAGAAACTGACATCTGCAAAACAGAAGACACGTTATTATGACTCACACATGAATGCAATGTCTATCCGCATGAGGAAGACTCTTTCCTTCGATTCTGGCTTCATCGAGACGGATAAAAAATTCGACAATAACATTCTGACATCAGGATGTCTCTCAACCAGAATCTCAATCGAGAATGTACCTTGAGTATGGATAGACATGAGTTAGATGCTGATGAATGCAAAATGAGGATGATGCTGATGTATGAATGCAATGCACTGTGCCATCCTCCAAGTCATCTGATCAACCACTGCACTGAGTTACAGCCTCTGAACTGATCACAACCATCTGCGGTACTGAAAAATCTTAAGTCCGACTTGGGAGTTCCGAAATAAACGGAACTGAAGGGTACATCACCATCATCACCAGAGATTCTCTGAACAGATAACCACAAGACCCTCTGAACCAGCCCGGGGAATCCTGAAATAAACGGATCCCCACTGATAAATAATACGGACAGCACTCCGGCGTCTCAGAAATAAATGTCCATAAATCCGACTTATAAATAGGACTCTGATCAACGGCTGAACCATTAGTCACCAACAAAGTCACCATCAGAACATGCATCTGTAAGAATCAACCCTCCCCTCACAAGTGAATTCTAATCAGGTCATCCTAAGGCGGATAATGTCTCGACAATTGGGCAAAGATACTCAACGGGTTTGCCCTTTCGGGTGTGCCGTTGTAGCTCTCTTAAAATCGTCTAAACCAAAGATCCGGGAAAGATCGGCCACCGAAGTCAATAGCTCAGATGAGATAATCCAACCTAAGTGGAATAACTCCACCCGGAAAGACTCTCTCAAATGAACCTCGTCCGGCTGTGGTGACACGTATCCTCATCATGTCGTACAACATGTGAAGAAACATGAGACCACTCTAATCCTAGGTGTATACTCAGGCCTGGGTATTGGGCCCCACTCAGAACACCCACCCCCAAATCAGAGGAGCCACCTGTACAGAGGACAACAACATGATAGTATGATGCATGCAAATATTTATGCAAATATATACACAACAGAATAATGATAAATGCAATAAATATAGCACAAGCAACCTAAACTATCCTAGAGAGCGCTAGGAGAGACTCGCCTAGGGAAGATGGACCAGCCAGAGGTCAACTTCTTAGTCCCCAGCAGAGTCGCCAGTTGTAGCATCCGCGAAAAACAATCGGCGGGCTAAAACAAAACAAACAGAGCCGCCACCGTGCGTTATTTATCCCAAAAGAGGGAAAGGAAACGCTCGAAGTAAACCTGGAAAAGACATGGTCTCGCGACCAGAGAGAGATGGGATCGGGAGTCGGTTATGCGAAGGGAAGGTATTAGCACCCCTACGCATCCGTCGTACTCGACGGGATCCACGCTCAAAAGGATAGGATAAGGGTTGCTAAACACTGCTTAAAAGAATGCACGCACACTGGAATAAAACACAGATGGAAGAAGAGGGGGAAACGGGCTCGCTAGGATATCGCATCCTATGCCTACGTATCTCATCTGGAATGAGAATCAGAGCTACCGTAGTTCGGCTCACGCACGCCGAAACAAAACACAACACAAGGAAACCGACTGCCAATCGCTGGACTTACGTCAGACTCCACACAAACAGGAAAACATGGAAACCGAATGCCAATCGCTGGACTTACATCGGACTCCGAACCAACAAACACACACAGGAAACCAACTGCCAATCGCTGGACTTATGTCAGACTCCAAACGCACACAACAATTGGATACGGAATGCCAATCGCTGGTCTTACATCCATCTCCTACACACAAGAAGGATAACAAACAACAAGTTAATAGGGAGTCTGGAACTCGAGCCTAATAACTGTCAAGCAAACACACACAAAAAAGAAAAAGGGTGCCCGGAGAGATCTCGTACGATCTCCTGCCTACGTACCTCATCTGGTATGAGGATCAGGGCAACGTAGTTCCCCTTAACAGGGGAGAAACTTTCTCCTAACCAGAGACTGGGAAATGACAAGCTAAAAGGGAGACTGACTCGAGCCTAATAGTTATTATGCAATCCACAATGGTCCTAGGTTAAGGTTTCTATCTAACTTGCACAGGCAGCAAGCTATCCTAAGCAGCACAAGCAAAGCAAACATACACACAATTAGCACACACTATACACAAACAAAGTGGGCTCACACAAGGTTAGGCTGTGAAACACAAGCCAACTGGAATCGGGTGTAGTTAGCTCTTAACCCTAACATTGAGAGTTAGGGTGAAGCAGATGAAATGGGATGTGAGGGTAAGACCTCACAGCTCTTATCCCTGGCCTGGGAGAGCTTCAGACAAATGAAAGTGGGAGTTCAGAAAGTTGGAACTCTTCTCCACATATGACTGACTCAACAAAGATCTTGGGTTAATATCCACAATGCATCAACACAAGGTGTGAGCAAAGTGGATGACACACTGAATAGTAGGAGATGGACTACACATCTCTTTTATCTGCCAATTGCCTTATCAAAGGACTTTTCCTGCTTGGCACAAAGATAAACATTCACAAGCATTGCCTCTTAAGGAGGGCTTCAGACAAATGCCTGCCCACATAACAGGATAGGTCTTCCAGACTACATGAAGTCAGAGAGTTATACCTATGTGGTTAAGCAACCAAGCAAAAGCAAGTTCAAAATGAACTTAAGCAACTAATGTACCTGTGAAAACATCAGACAAATCAGTTAAACTGTACAGACAAACAGACAACATGAATATCAACAATCAAACCCAATGAGCAAAGGCATAAGCCGACAAGTCAAACTCAAATGAGTTAACAACCCTACAAAACACACAAGGTTAGTAGTCAAAAGTAAACACCAAAGACTCAAGTGATAGAGTATCAACAACTATGGAACTTGAGTGCTCAACCTGAAATCAAAGCTCAAACATGAGAAGCAAACCACTAGGTCAAAGCCTAGGGTCAAAGATGGAGAAAAAATTCAAAACAGAACATGAAAATTGACATGAATCCACTTCAATCAATTAAGAACACAATCCAAAAGGTATCATCTCAATATCAATCACCAAATCCATTTCATGATCAATTGAAGTTCGAGGCAATTTTAAAGCTCAAAAGTGACCAACCAGAATGAAAAATCTCAATTAAATCCAGAAATAATTCCAAAAATTCCAAGAAAATTCATGCTCATTCTCAACATCCAGAGCATGCATCACACAAAAAATCAGGACATTTGGAGATCAATTGGCATGGCAAACACATCACATTAGCTGAACAATCAAAAGTGTGACACAAACTGTCACACCATGCAAACACAAGCATAAAACAGCAATGGAGCATGGAAAAAATGTCAAACCAAAGCCAAAATGTCCAGCAAAGTGTCTAGAATTAGCATGCAAAATTTCACATTCATTGGATAAGAAACAAGCATTTCACAAGGAGATAAGCAAGGCAAGGTCAAATAAGCATACATGACCACATAACCTAGCACCAAATAAAGTCCAGCCACGCAAAAATTTTGAAATTATGATGATAAAAAACTAGATGGAACAAGGAACAAATAGAAAAAAACCAGGTATTTTTTGGATCAATTTTCAATTTAATATGAATTTTTGAAGTTCGGAAAACAACATTAAAATAAAATGGACAATGCATATGGAAATTGGAGGGAAAGATTAAATGGATTTAAGTTTGAAAATATGTTGCAGGTGATACGCGTATGGCGTACAGTGATACGCGTATGGCGCGCCTGGTGCCCAGTGATACGCGTATGGCGCACAGTGATACGCGTATGGCCAGTGGTGGTTTCCACCATCTTCTTCGCGAAGACGGCGGAGCTACAGTGCATGCGTTCAGAAAATTTCCAGAATTTCGCCAAAAAATTACATCAACAGAAAGCTCTTCCAATGGAGATTACAGATCAATTAACATCTAATCCTAATTCATCAAGATCAAAGAGAAACGAGCAAAAACATTTTGACATGTCAAACTTTAATCAAGCATAACTCATTCATTTCTCATCCATTTCACACGAATTTCATATCAGATTAATCAGCGTGAAAAGCTCTACCTAAACATGGCAATGGATTGAAGAATTAAGAGATTCGAGTTTTTACCTCTTGAAGAGCAGAACAATAAAACCAGCGATTCAAGCTCCTAAAGTGTCCAGATCCACTCCTATATTGATGACTTGAAGTTTTATGAAGAAATTGGAGCTTGTAATGGCTTAGATCTTGATTAATTTTCCACATCCATCTTCATGAATTTGCTTGGAGTATGCTTGATTTCTATTCGAATTCAATGATCCAATGCTTGATTCTTCATCCACTACACTCAATAAAGCAGAATATGGAAGAAAAATGCTATGCTATGTGGAGAATTTTCAAGTTTGGATTGAGAGAAAATTTGGAGGGAAAAAGTTTCTAGATCCAAAAATGGTGAAAAAGTGATTAACCTCCCAAATTCTGTTATGATTAGAGTATATGTATGCTCTACTAATCACTCTCTAATCATGTTTAAGCCAAATGTTAATGAAATGAATGAATTAGGGAGTGTTTTGGCAAATTGTGTTTTCACCCTATGCATGAAAATGCATGGTGAATAGTGCATGAATTTCCCTTCAAATTCACTCAAAAATCTGTTTTGGAGCCAATGGAAATGGTGTCATGTTTAAATAATTCACCAATTTTAAATTCCACATTTTCCCTCCAAAAATCAAGTGAAATTCCAAATATTCATGTGAAGACAACTTGTGCAATGCAATGCATGTTTTGGAAACTAGAGGTTAAAATAAGAATTTAGCAAAAGGAGCCATCCAATTTGGAGCTTTGGTGAAGAAGTTATGTCCCTTTGAAGTTCCATGTTCATTTGGCCAAGTTTTGATCATATCTCCTTAACCACACATGAGAAATTGATGATCTTGGACTTTTTGGAAATGGGAGAGAAAGATCTACAACTTTCATTTTCAACAAAAATTCATTTGAAGCTTCTTTGGATGACGTAATATCAAGTTGAATTTGAACCAAAAACTTTCCATTTCTGGAAACTTTCAATTATAGGTCACTTTCCATTTTTGGAAAGTTTTGTCCTGACTTTATTTTCTTCAATGTTGATGTTTGAAATGTCAAATGAGACTTGTTTGAACATGAATGAAGTATTTCTAACCACTTCCCACCTCCAAATCCAACAATTGACTTTCGGTTGACTTCTATTGACTTGGCTATGCACAGATGAATTTGAACCTCAATCTCTTGTTGAAATGGCTCCAAAATGAAACCCTAGCTTTTACAAGCTCATTAAAACCATATGATGATCCCCATCTCAATGAAGACCTCATCTCCTTGAAAAAACCTTGACTGGCAAAATTCAACTAATTAGGGTTGACCAGAGGTCAAAACCCTAATCCCAAGGAACTGATCAGGCACAAGGAACCTCCTGGTGATGATAAGACCATGATGATGGTGATGTACCATTGCAACCAAGATAACACCCAATCTTCTTGAGGAACCAAGAACCCTAATTGAAGCACAAACCCTCAGATGATTAGTGATCAATTCAGGAGACCCTCAAGCTTGAATCTTTTAACCTCTTTATCTTCTGAGCAAGACTTAGGAGGATGACTTGCTTATTGTTTCCACATGATATGCAAAGATGTAATGCCTAATGCCCTAAAAGATGAAATGCAATATGCTAAGCTAGCCCCAAGAGAGGAGGGCAAATTCTGAGGTGTTACAGCTAGGACATCACATCCTATGCCTACGTATCTTCTCTATCCAGAGGAAGAATCAGAGCACTCGTAGCTCGGCTAACGCACGCCGAAACAAGACACCAAAAAGGGACACTGAGACGTCAAAAGAAACACTCAAAAGGAAACAGAATGCCAATACATGGACTTACACCCGACTCCTAACAACAAACGTCACAAATGAATCCCAAAGATGAACCCCAAATATGAACCCCGAATATGAACCCCAATGATAACAAAAGAAAATCCCCAAGGTATGAACATACAACACACGCACACATTGAACAAACGGGTACGCACACCAAAGCAAACAAATGAAGGGTAAACAAACAGAGACCCAAAAAAAAGAAAAGGGTGAACACACACGGAAAAAAGAAAAAGGGTGCCCGGAGAGATTTCGCTCAATCTCCTGCCTACGTATCTCATCTGGTATGAGAATCAGGGCGACGTAGTTCCCCTTAACAGGGGAAAGGATGAACAAACAAACTAATAGGGAGACTAGAGCTCGAGCCTAATAGTTGTCATGCAAAACACACACAAAAAAGAAAGAGGTTGCCCAGAGAGATTTCGCTCAATCTCCTGCCTACGTATCTCATCTGGTATGAGAATCAGGGTGACGTAGTTCCCCTTAACAGGGGTACAACACTCTCCTAACCAGAGACCAGGGAAACAACAAACTAATAGGGAGACTAAGACTCGAGCCTAATAGTTATCATGCAAACAATATCCCTAGGTTGAGGTCTCTAACAAGAACTTAACTCGCTCTGGAAGCGATTCAACTCAAACAACAAATAAACATCAATACAAGTGAACAAACACCACACACTATATCCATACAAGAGGCTCAAACAATGGGTAAGCTTTAGTCAAGAGGGGTCATATCAACCTCGACAAACAAGCCAGACTGTAAGGGTAATCAACTGGGATATTAACCACTGACATTGACCGTCAGGGTGAGTAGATCAAAATGGTAATGAGGATGAGACCTCATAGCTCTTAACCCTGGCCAGGGTGAGCTCATGACAAAGAAAGCGTGGGGATCCAGAAAGAGGGACCCTATTCCACTTGACAAACTCTGGACAAAGATCTTGGGTACATGTTCAAAAGCATCAGCACGTAGTGCGAGCATAATGAACGACACACTGAATAACGGGGGATTGGCTACTAATCCCTTTTATCCGTCAATTGCCTCTTCACTTAGGAGGACTTATCAAGTAACACATGCCTCATCTTGGAGGTCTTTGGCACAAATGTAAACAAACACAAACAAAGCCTCTTAAGGAGGACTTCCAGCAAAATGCCTGCCAAAAAGGTGACAGGACTTCCAGACTACATGGAGTAAGAGGCTAACTACCTAAGTGGTGTATCAACCACACTCCAAAGCTTAAGCAAAAGCAAATCTAGCAAGCAACTAATGTACCTGTACAAAAGCTAAACAGTTAATATCTTAATCAGAAAACCAACAATCAAACAGTGGAACTTTCCAATATTTACAACTCAATAAACAATGCTCAAGAATTCATGTGAACTCAAGAGCTCACTTAGAACCTACAAAACAACAATAGTTAGTACTCAAAGGCATTTGCATCTCACAAAGTGAGAAAAAATCCAACCATTAATGCTAAATGTCCAACCCTGAAACACAAAGCACAATTAGTTTATGTACAAAACACTAGTACAAAGACTAAGTTCAAAACCAAACCAAATGATCAAAACAGAACTCAATCTTTCATATAATGCACATTCAAACAATCAATAAGATGTCCTTAAAAGGACCAGCATCAAATCACAAGGCAAGTAGCTCAAATGATCCATGTAAAGCAAAGACAAACAATATGCACAAAATTGGACTCCCAACTTAGAAAATCCAAATCAAAACAGAAATGTATGCAAAGGCTTTGATATTTTTGTGTGCAAGTTTCTCATGTTATGAATGATTATCATGTAAAAAATCAAATCCAGAAAAGTTCAAATGATAGATGAACAAAAATGCACAAATTGAATGCCAAAAATGTGACACAAATTGTCACATACATCTCCATGTGTCAAACACAATGATAGCATATGAGAAAAAAATTCAAACCAGTGCTCAAAAATTCAAATCATATGTGAAGATCAAGCATACAAAAATTCAGATCAATTGGATCAACACATAGCATTTAACAAAGCATTGATCATAACATGTCAAATTAGCATAATGTCCAAACAAAAATTCACAATTAAAAATCCAGCAAACAACAAATCATGAAAATAATACTATAAAAAACTAGACATCAAAACAAATCTATGAAAAAAAATTGGAGTTAATTTGGACTATTTTCCTATTTTTAATGCTTTTTTAAAGATGAACAAATAAAATGAAATAATAAAAGAAAATTGGAGGGAAATGATTATTTGAAAACATTTCAGAAATAATCAGAGCCATCAGATGAAGCGTGTAAATCAGATCAACGGCTCAAATTCAAAAATCAAAACGCAGCGTATCACTTAACACAATCAGCAGCCATGTCATTGGTCAAAACACACGCAAGCAGAGTCAAGCGAACACGGTCCAATCAAACACACACGTAAACGCACAATCAGCACACACATCATCTAAATGAAATGCCGCGTTTCATTAATCTATTTGGCACGCACACTCATCAGTCTTCGCAACACATGGCACGATCAAACAAACATCAGCCAATGGAATGGACACGAAGCGCTCGCATGGCAGCCACGCAGGACAAACCCTAGAAAACGAACCAGACGCCAGAGCTGAGCTCCGGTCGTCTTCTCCGGCCAGCTCCAGCGGAGATTCAACCAATTTTTTCCTAGAAATGGACAAATTATATATCAATTGACTCAGTTTTTCACCAGGAATCTAAATATCATGTTCATTTAACCTAATTCATGCTAGGTTTTCCAGATCGAACAAAAACATAATCATCATCAAAACTTTCAACTCATCATACAAGCTCAATTCTAAGCCAAATCAAGATCTAATCATATCAGCATGTTCAGCTAAGTGAGATTTACACAATTATGTACATAAAACATCAAAAGGTGAGGAACGAATTCAACCTACTTGGAAATTGAAGTTTCTGTACACGTGTCCTTAAGCACTCTATAGCTCCAGATCTTCTTCTTTAACCTTGCCTTGAAGCTCTAAGCAAACAGAATCAGTTGAAAACTCCATAATCTTCCTCAATTTCAGAATTCCATTAACATGATGAAGCTTTTGATCTGCACGATTTCTTGATGAATTGCCACAAATGAATGATGGATCTTGCTCAGTGAAGCTCCATGATCAAGAATATGCAAAGAGATTTGGTGTTTGTGTGAAGAAAAAATGAAAATTGAAGAGAGAGAAAATTTGGAGGGAAATGTGAATTTTCAGATCTGAATTCTGTTATCCCCTAATTATGGTTAGGGTTTGCCTTTTATATGGTTCACTAATGACACTGAAATCTCAATTAGGCCTTAGCTAATCAAGATTAGGGAAATATGAAGTAAAAATGCAAAAATGCAAAAGTGAGCTCCCATGCACATGCTACACGTAAACAGTGTCCATGCAAGCTTGGAATTCACTTAACATCAACCAATAGTCAAGATTTGAATGGTAATTTGCTTGTACCATAAACCAATTTTGAATTGTGAAATTTCCCTCCAAAATGCACATGTGAGAAATGATGAACATACAAGCTTCTCCCATGCATGGCAATGATTCATTTGAAATTTCTTGGTCATGAGGAGCAATTTGCAAAAAGAGTGGACCAAATTGGAGTTTTGTAGCAAAAGTTATGCCATTTTGAATTTCCATGTACACTTTGTGATCAAATGACCATAACCTCTCAACCAATCATCATATGATCGTGAATTAGGACTTTTTGAAAAGGGGAGACAAAGATATACAACTTTCATGTTCACCAAAAATCCATTTGAAGCTTCTTTGATGTTGATAAGTCAAGTTGAATGTGGACCAGAAGCTTGCCATTTTTGGAAACTTGAAATTACAGGTCATTTTCCACTTTTGGAAACTTTTGCCATGACTTCAAAATCTTCAAGATAGATGTTTAGAATGACAAATGGACCTCTTTTGAACATGATTGAGGTGTCTCAACTCATTTCCCCACCTCATAGCCCTCAGTTGACTGCACATTTGACTTTTTGGTCCTCAGATGACCTTGAAATGCCTTGATCAGCTTGAGCCTCTACCACTTGGGGAAATTGCTCAAAAATGAAACCCTAGCCCATGTAAGCTCCTCACAACAATCATGTGATCTTCATCCCAAGAAAATGCCTCATCTCTTTGAGAAACCCTAGTTGGAAGAATGGCATTGATTAAGGTTGACCAGAGGTCACAACCCTAATTCAGAGGAACTTGAGAATGAATAATGAAACCCTTGATGATGAAAGAACCACGATGATGGTAATATATCCTTGCAAACAAGATGAAACTCAAGACCTTTGAAGAACCAAGAAAACCCTAATTGAAGAGCAAACCCTCAGATGGTTGATCATCAATTCATAGAGACCTTCTGGCTTGAATCATGTAACATTTCCATCCTTTAAAAAAACTTTGGAGGATGACTTTTTTACTTTCATATGATATGCAAAATGCAATGCCTAATGTCCTAAAACATGAAATGCAAAAACCCAAGCTAGTCTCAAGAAGAGGAGGGCAAATTTTAAGGTGTTACAACAAGGTCTTGAACCTTGGTATTCAAAGGGTAACAATTCTCCACGTCGTGGCCGGGAGCTCCAGAATGATAGACACAATGCGATTCGGGCTTATACCACCACTGGGGGTTAGCAGGTATAGCTGGTGGGTCTCTCGGAGTAATCAACTTCCTCTCTATCAAAGAGGGATATAATTCTGCGTACGTCATTGGAATAGGATCAAAAGTGACCTTTTCCTCTCGTAACTCGTGCTGGTTTGATTACTGTTTCGAGGCTGGTAGGCCTTCTGTTGCGGTCGGTGCTGTTGTTGCTGATATTGCGGATGTGGTTGCTGGTTATTACTATGTTGCTGATACTGTTGATTGTCTCTGAAAACAGGTGCTATATGAGCCACCTGGTGCTGGTTACCGGCTAGGCGCACAGTCTTCCTCCTCACAGAGGGTCTTCTTGGTTTTACGTGGGAGGTCACAACATGTGCCTCTCCATCTTTCTTCTTTGCAAATGCCCCATAACGTTTGGCAGAAGAGCCTTCTTCTCTGGTTAGACGTCCTTCTCTAACCCCTTTTTCTAGACGCATCCCCATATTCACCATCTCGGTGAAGTCAGAAGGAGAGCTAGCGATCATCCGCTCATAATAGAATGAACTCAAGGTCTTCAGAAAGATCTTGGTCATTTCCTTCTCTTCTAGCGGAGGCATGATCTGTGCTGCTAACTCTCGCCACCTCTGGGCGTACTCTTTGAACGTTTCTTTGTCCTTCTGGGACATGGCCCTCAATTTATCCCTATCGGGAGCCATATCCATATTATACCTGTACTGTTTGACGAAGGCCTCGCCAAGGTCGTTGAAGGATCGGATGTTCGCACTGTCCAGACCCATGTACCAACGCAGAGCGGCACCGGACAGACTGTCCTGAAAGTAGTGGATGAGTAACTGATCGTTATCGGTATGAGTAGACATTTTCCTGGCATACATGACCAGGTGGCTGAGAGGACAAGTATTTCCCTTGTATTTTTTAAAGTCAGGGACCTTGAACTTCACAGGAATTTTCACATTGGGAACCAAGCACAGTTCGGCAGCAGACTTGCCGAAAAGATCCTTTCCTCGAAGAGTTTTCAATTCCTTGCGAAGCTCAAGAAATTGATCATTCATAGTGTCCATCTTCTCATAGACATCTGGGCCTTCAGACGGCTCAGAATGATAGATGGTGTCGTCTACTCTGGGCATAGTATGCATGACAGGAGGTGGAACAGCAAGGACCGGGCTAGATGCCGGCATAGAAGCAAAAGTTGAAGCAGGACCCTCAGGCATAAAATTGGGAGGCATCCCCCACGGGAACCCGGCTGGCATGGATGCTGGAGCAAAGTGTGCACTGGCTGCACGCACAGTTGAGGAGACAATCTCAGAAATGACTGTCCTCTGGGGAGGAGTTGAAGGCGTCGGAGAAGACTGGCTCTGGGCAGCCAAGAATGATTCCATCAGGGCACTCAGTCTGGCCACTTCCTCTTTCAACTCACGGTTCTCTTGTTCTAGGTGATCCATCAGTCTTGAAATGTTGGCTCTAGTGTAGTACCGGTGAGTCAGCTTGTCTTCAAAATAAATGAAGAACACAGAGTTAGACCACAGGACAAGAAGCCGGGAACAAAACCTGCTTATGCACATGCTGCATGCAATGCTTGTGCATATGATTTGTTTTTATTTTAAAGGAACTCTAGGGTTTTATTTGCAAATTTTGGAAACATTAAATATTTATCACATGTGGAAATATCTCATCAAATAATATCAGGGAAAGAAGTACAGCTTTGTCAATTATATACAAGAGAAAAGGAAAATAATCATCCTATGGATCCCTAGAAACAATCATCTAAAGCTCGGGACACAGGAAGATAGGACGCACGAAGACTCTTCACCTCTCTTTCGTAGGCTGCCTCCATATCTGCCTTCTCCTTGGCGAGTCGATCATACTTCCTCTTCCAAAACATGGAAGACTGAGGAAGTAGAGAAGTCCATGCATCATCAGGGTCATCAATAACTTGATGCTCGAGGAGCTCAATCAAAGCATCCTTCTCTTTAATCTGCTGAAGCAACTCTTCCCTTTCACGGATCCAGGCACGTGATAGGTCTTCGTCTCTCAACTCCTCTACTCCTAGATTAGGGAGGTTTGAAGGCCCAGCCATAACCAAAGGTGTAGGTCTCGGATACTCGTAAGGCATAAGATACTCAGAAGCTCTCCTCCTTACCCAAGTAGTATAAGGCTCCAAAGCGATGCAATTCTTAGGACCCAACTCCTTCCTTCCTTTCCTATGAATCTTGCGCCAAGCGCGAACCATTCTGCTCTTCAAGCCTTGGGGATCTTTACCCTCCTGAAAGAATATACCCTCTAACAGAATGTTATTAGGTTTATCCTTTAGGGGGAACCCAAGCTGACGACATGCCAAAACAGGGTTGTAGTTAATCCCGCCACATGTACCAAGAAGAGGCACATTGGAGAATTCACCACAAGAGTCGATAATCTGCACACTGTCATACACACGGTTATACTAAGAGATATCATCATTAGTGAGAGACATAAGTCTCGTGGACCACCGTAGACATCCCTTGTTCTCCTTGAAGGCGACCGTCTGAGGTAAGTGAGAAATAAACCACTTATACAACAGAGGCAAACAACACACAATGGCGCCACCACCCTTTGCATTCCTCATATGCAAAGAGAAATAGGTATCACCCAACAAAGTTGAAACTAAATTAAGAGTAGAAAAGATCCTAATAGCGTTCATATCCACAAACTTGTCGATGTTGGGGAACAATACCAATCCATAGATGAGAAGTACAAATATGGCTTCAAAGGCATCCTCACTCATGGCTTTCCCATAGATGGTAGCTTGAGCAATGAGGAACTCAGAGGGGAGACCTTGAATTCCACCTTTGGTAGTCATATGAGCACCAACCAGAGATTCATCTATGTGCAACATGTCTGCTATCTCTTAAGAAGTAGGAATACTCTCCAAGCCACTGAATGGCAACTGGTCTAGAATAGGTATACCCACAAGATAGGCATACTCCTCAAGCGTAGGTAAAAGTTGGAAATCCGGGAACGTGAAGCAACGGTACAAGGGATCATAAAACTGCACCAATACACTCATCAACCCTTCATCCACCTGAGTAGTCAGAAGAGGAAGAAGCTTCCCAAAACGAGCTTTGAAACCCAAGGGATCTAATACATAGGATGTCAGATTCCTTAACTCTTTCAAATCTAGTTGTCTGAAGCTGTACTTCTTTGTATTCCTTCTTTGTCTTTCCATGTCTGAAATTTTTGCAAATAAACCCTTTAAGTTCCTTGAAAATTTTCTTCATTAATGATGATATGGATGCAAATGGGTGCATGAATGCCTGAATGCAACAATCACACTCAAGGATCAATCAAAGCACACCAAACAAAGGTCATGGGATGGATCATATTATCCCTAATATCAATCATCCATTTTGGTGGATTATGGTTTACACCTTATCAACACCCAAGTTCCATTGATATTAAGGATATATGAACGGATCAACCATGAATCAGGGGTTTGTTGCAAGTCACGAGCATGGAGTTAGGTTAAGAACCACCCAAAGGGAGTGTACTAGGGTTTAAACCTGCCAAACATGTTCTACAAGAGGTTCCCATAGTCATCATCCCATCTTTCGAATATTATCGGATAAACGACTACTCGTATTCCAAAAATATTCTCAAGAGAGACTCTTATGAGTGTAGTATCCCGTAACAATCGTATCAAATCTTACATTTGAACGACCTTCACACTACATCCTAAAAATAGGCCAAGATGGGCTTGGTAAACTAAGGTCCTTGGCTTCTAAGGTCTATATTGGAAAGAGTAATGTCTAACCACAACTTAATTATGTGACATTATTGATCCCAACATGACCTCCACCAAGTGAATGGACTTGCAAGTCAACTTGCTAAGGAATAACTCCACACAAGTCAACAAGACTACACCATTCTCCTATCCTAAGTGCACTCGAGTCCGGGTATAGAACTCATCTCACAAAGATCACCAAGCATACAAGGAATTAATATCAAGCAATTTAATCATTACATACAATACAGTAATCCCAAATTGCGCAAAAATATGTCACAAGACAAATACAATACAACAAGCATGAAAAGTTGGCAAAACCCACTAGGCAAAATTTCCCCAGCAGAGTCGCCACTTTTCTGTAGCGGGGTATTCGTTACCATTAGAGATATTTAATAAATCCAAGGTAAATCATACAAGTCGAGTCGCCACCGCACTTCTATTTATCCAAAGGAATGGTTAGAAAGCGAACAAAAACCTAATAGTTTTACAAAAAACTAGTAAAAGAGAAACAGAGATCTGGGTAAGGGGGTTGGTTATGCAATGGGAAGGTGTTAGGCACCCAAAATATCCTAGGTACTCCTAGGGAGCCCTTTTCATATTCGTTGTAAAGGTTGTTGTCTTGTGAAAGTTTGTTTGTGCAAACATGATTGAAGAGATGAGAAAAGAATATACAAGTTATTTACATTTTTGTGTTTGGATGGATAAAACCCATTGCCTACGTACCATCTTATAAAAAGATTAGGATCAAAACCTCGTAGTTCGGGGTAAAAATTTCAAAGTGAGTTGGTGAATTTATTGGTCCAAAAGCCTTAAGGTCTTTTGTTATCCAAGGGAGAAAACTCAACCAAACCACAAATCCACCATGTGAGGGTAGCTTCAACATGCTAGTGAGGGGTTAACCCTATAATAAGCATGGAAGACTCATTGTCCATCACTAAGGATATAGGTGAGTATTACATCTACCACAAGGATAACTCAAACCTAATAGCTAAAGGTTATGGAAAATTTGATTTAGAAAGTGGCCATTGGAACCACAAAAGACATTTGAATGGGTTACATTTACCAATTAGAAGTATATACAAAAATGGTCAAAGTTGTCTTAAAGATTCAATTCAAAATAAGTATTGTAAAAGGAAAGTTTGAAAATCAAAAGCATAAGGCTTAGGTTTCTAATGTTTGAAAACAATAGTTAAATGTTTGCACAAAAGGTTTTGGCTTGGGTTAGAGTGGAGAGAAGAAGAAGAAGGCCTAAGTCCTAAGTAAAACAAAAAGAGGAGGGATGAAGAATCAAAACCACAATGGAGTTCCTCTCTTGAGATCATATTGATGATCCAAGTAGCTCCCATCGTTTGGAATAAGCAATCACAAGGCATAAGGAATCAACAAGTCGCATAAGAGATCCTCAATGTATCTTGTATCTTCTACTTGGATGAACATGGTAATGATCCTCCAATTAAGCTCAAATGGGAACTCCTGGCACAAAAGCACACACATCAAAAGTTCTATGAAGTGAAACAAGAATGGACAAGAGTGAGTTTAGAGATTTGGTTTTTCTACTCCATCTTCACCATTAAGATCCTTTTTACTCCAATTTTGTATAAGGAAGGGTCCTAGAACCTAAGTCCAATTCTCCATTTCTTTGCATAGGGGAAGTCCTAGAAACTAAGTCCATTTCTTTGCATTTGGTTCACAACAATCAAAACAAAAACACAAGCACAATAATATATACACAATTATGTGCTCAAGTGAGCAAAAGGCAAATGACATTAACATAAACATGTGCTCAAATGAGCAAAGAGAAAAGCAAATGGATAATATGTGCAAGAATAGTAAATGGCATAAAGTAAATTGCATAAAGTAAATGTTAATTGTCAATAGTTAGTGTTAGTAGTTAGTGTGCCATAAGGCAAATTTAGCGCTATGTTAAGCAATCGTAATTGGACTTATGTAGAAGTCACAACTATCTGAGGCCGGTCAATAATAATGTAGGCAACAAACACAAGTTAGGAGTCTTGATTAGTGAACCAAGTCCCAAAAACTTGCCATGCCAAAAAGGAGAAGAGAAATGATCTTGTATTGGTTTAAGCCTTTTGCATGATTTAGAAGACAACCTATCCTTAATGCAAAGCCAATCACTTAATCAATTGATCAAGATGAATTAGATTTGAATCAAGGAAGGTTAAATCTCCCTAATCAATGCTAACTTATCAACCTTCAACTCATTGATCAAAAAGAAAAGAAGTAGAAGAAGAAGAATGAGAAGATGGATAAGGGAAATGGAAAAAGGCAAAATTAAAATGCGTTAAATGAAATACAATGTACCAATCCTCATATGTTGACCAATAACATTGAAAGTCAAGGTCAAACAATCAAAAACAGAAGTGAGATGAAGATTGGAGGTCAAGAAATGAATAAACTATTTTTGGTATTTTTTAATATTTCAAATAAATTTGAATTAAAAATAAATGGAAAGGTCAAACTTCAAAATTACTTCAAATCAACCTTAGAAGGTCCAAGTAATTTATCCCAAGCTCAACAAGGTCAAACAAAGTTTGATAAAAATTTCAGCATTTTTAAAAGTCAGAAACTATTTTTAATCAATTAAAAATGAATAAAAATAACCTAATTGAACTAAAATCTCAAATAAATCTCAAATCAATTCAAAAATTGATGAGAATATTTTTCATAGATCCATTATCATTCAAATAGGTTAGGAAAATATTTTTGTATTTTTTGAATATCAAAAACTATTTAAAATGAATTAAAAATAACCAGAAAAGAGAAAATTCACAAAAAATATCAAATGACAAAATAAAAAATATTAAAAATCAGAAATAGAAACTAGAAATTATTTGAGAAATAATACAATTGGTCCCATAATTTTTGGATAAAAAATGAGAGAGATATTGATTTTTGAAAATAATTGGAATTAAAGAAATTAAAACCAGAAAATAAAAATGCAAAAAAACGTGGAGCGTTAGATCTGAGCTCATTAATTGAGTTGACAGATCACACGCTCCAAAGATGCGCCCCTACCGTGTACCCTGGTCAACTGAAGCGCAGGAAGCATTTAAAAAGGTCATAACATTGGACGCACAGGATTGAATCTAGAAACACCATCACACAGTATAGATTCAAACTGGAGATGATGAAGCCACCGGAGCCACCGTCTTCTCCGGTGAGCTTGGATTTTCAGGCCAAATTGCAGAAATTCAAACCTTAACCAAATCATACGATCTATACATCTTTAGAAAGCTGGGATGATGTACATCATCCCTGTACCATCCATTTCCCCTCTAGATCTCCATAGTGTGAGAAATCAGAGATGGAAAAATCTGGTGTTTATCATGAACTCAATGGATTTCAAAAATTGAATGCATAAACATGATGCCTCTATTGAGAGGACTTCAGCCAACACAAAATCTAAGCCAAAAGGTCAATGGATTAGGAGAATCGAAGAAAATACCAGTTGGAATGCAAGCTTGTGTTCTGGTAATTTGAACACTATGCCTTGCTTGCTTTGCTAAAACAGAAGTTTAATGAGATAAATGATGAAGGTTTAGAAGCACTAGATCTGAGAATTCAACTAGATGAAGTTGAATTTCAGATCTGAAAAAATTGAGAAAAATGAGCTTGCTTCTTTAGTGATGGCTATGGAAAGAATTCTGCAGCATTTCAGGTTGAATTAGGCGTGTGAAATGAGTGGAATGAAGTCTCTATTTATAGAGGAAGTGGCAAGGAGAGTGTGAAATGATCTGTGTGCATGGCATGTGAAGCTTCATTGCATGGGCTTGCATGATCATGCACAAGGCCCAAAAACCATGCCAAATGAATTCTGAACATCAGCCAAATGGAATTGGACGTGTGACTTGCAAGGCAATTGCTCATGTAACAAGATTTCAAGTGAATTCCCAATTTGTACCTAAACAATCATCTCTTCGAAAATACCATTTAGAAAATCCAAACATATGCATATGGGTAATGGTTGGAAAGGCCTTTGTATAAGGAAAAA
Organism: Lathyrus oleraceus; assembly: GCF_024323335.1. NCBI lineage: Eukaryota > Viridiplantae > Streptophyta > Magnoliopsida > Fabales > Fabaceae > Lathyrus > Lathyrus oleraceus. Next base: position 377,405,120 of record NC_066579.1, read on the forward strand.
ATGTTATGTTGGACAAAAACTCATTTGAAGTGTGGAAGTTTATGAAATTTGAGTTTAAAGTGCAAGGTGCATGACATGTCAAGACAAGGTTTCTAAAATTGGCCAACTTTCAAGCCCTTCTTTTTTGATGATGCAAGCCTCAAATGAAAGTTGTAGATCCTTTCAAGCCCTTCAACATAAAAGTTGTAAATCTTTTCAAGACAATCAAAATGGACTCAAATTTTGCATCATTTGGATTTTTGATGAAGGAGTTATGGGCACTTGAAGTTGGACTTTTTTTACTTTTAATGCCTTTGGTCAAAAAGGACCTATAATGTCTTGCATTATCACATGTATTTCCTTTGAGATTTTGAAATTTTGTTCAACATAACATTTGAAGTAGACATCTTAATATTTCCAATGAATTTTATCCCACCTCAAAATCATAGAAAATGAATGAGTTATGTCCTTGGGAAGTTGACCCACAATTAGGGTTTCAGTCAAAATGACCTATAATGTATTGGAGTGGCAGATGGATTTCCAAGCTTCAAATCAATTTTTGATGAACATGAAAGTTGTTCATATTGTCCTTAAGAACATTTTTGCTTTTGGGACCATCTCCATTTGACCAACACATAAAACGTTAGGTCTCAGTACATTTCAAAATAGTTAGGTGAATTGACTGATCAACTTCTCAAGTCCATGTCTCATATCTTGATGAATTAATGATTTAGGACACTAAAATAAGTTCAAATATGCATGAAATGAAGATTTGAAGAACTTCCCTTGATTATATTTGACCATAGGCTGAGGTTGCTTCAGGAGCAAGGCATTGTGGTGCACAGATGAATTAGGGTTTTCTTGAAGAACAAGACCTCAAACCCTTTGACTTGCTTTGATCAAAATGATGAGTTGAAATACTAGGGAGGCATATTTTATGGATGAGGGCTTTGGGAACCATTACCATGCTTGCTTACATCTCTCCTTGACCATGTCTTTGTACCAATGATCTTCTTGAAGCTTTGGACCTTGTGATTGCTCAAGCTACAAACAAAAGATGTTAGTGACATATTTTTGTGCTTTTGGTTAGTAAACAAAATGAGAAAAGCAATGATATACAATTCAAGCATGCTTGGTGACCTCAAACCACTCTCAAGAAGTCTCACCCAAAGGCAAGGGGAACCAAGATGCTAATGATCCTTGAGGCAATGCCAAATGCAATGTTATAATGCCATGAGGGATCTTAGGGACAAAATTAGGGTCTTACACATCTCTTTCTTCTTCTCCTTCTTTTTCTTTTTTGATCAATGAGTTGAAGGTTGATAAGTTAGCATTGATTAGGGAGACTTAATCTTCCTTGATCCAAATCTAATTCATCTTGATCAATTGATCAAGTGAATGGCTTTGCATTAAGGATAGGTTGTTTCCTAAATCATGCAAAAGGCTTAAACCAATACAAGATCAATTCTCTTCTTCTTTTTGGCATGGCAAGTTGTTGGAACTTGGTTCACTAATCAAGACTTCTAACTTATGTTGTTGATTGACCGGCCTCAGATAGTTGTGACTTCTACATAAGTCCAATTACGATTGCTTAACATAGCGCTAAATTTGCCTTATGGCACACTAACTACTAACACTAATCATTAACCATTAACATTTACTTTTTGCACTTTACTTTTATACAATTTACTATTCTTGTACATATTATTCATTTTCTTTTTACCTTTGCTCACTTGAGCACATGTTTATGCTAATGCCATTTGCCTTTTGCTCACTTGAGCACATAATTGTGTATATATTATTGTGCTTGTGTTTTGTTTTGATTGTTGTGAACCAAATGCAAAGAATTGGACAAAGGGACTTAGACTTTAGGACCATCCCTATGAAAAAATGGAGTCAAAGAGCAACTAGGCCTCATGCCTTTAGAGTGCTATAAATGTCAAAGAGCAACTAGGCCTCATGCCTTTAGAATGCTTAAAAACTTGAAGATGAACATTGAAAGGACCATATTCTAAACTCCCTCTTGTCCATTCTTTGATTTGTAAATATAACCTTTTGATGTGTGTGTTTCTTTGTGCTAGGGATTCCCACTTGATCCAAATTGAGAAACCATTGCCATGAGCTCCTAAGAGAGAGAGATTCAAGAGCCACTGAGGTACCTTCCAAGAGTTCATTTGATTGTTGATTGCTTGAGTTTATGCTTATGTGATTGCTTATTCCAAAGGATGAGAGCTACTTAGATCATCAATATGATCTCAAGAGAGGAACTTCATTTGTGGTTTTGCTTCTTGTCCCTTATCTCTTGTATGCTTAGGACCTTAGCCCTTCTTCTTCTTCCCTCCACTCTAACCCAAGCCAAAACTCTTTTTGTGCAAACATTTAACATTTGTTTTCAACATTAGAAACCTAAGCCTTATGCTTTTGATTTTCAAACTTTCTTTTCATAACACTTATTTTGAATTGAACTTCTAAGCCAACTTTGACCATATTTTGTATATACTTTTCATTGGTAAATATAACTCATTCAAATGTTTTTTTTGTGGTTTCAATGGCCACTCCTTAATCAGAACTTTTTTCATAACCTTTAGCTATTAGGTTCGAGTTATCGTTGAGGTAGATGTAATGCTCACCTATATCCTTAGTGATGGACAATGAGTCTTCCATGCTTATTATAGGGTTAACCCCTCACTAGCATGTTGAAGCTATCCTCACATGGTGGATTTGTGGTTTTAGGTTGAGTTTTCTCCCTTGGATAACAAAAGACCTTAAGGCTTTTGGATCCATCAATTCACCAACTCATTTTTGAGATTTTTATCCCGAACTACGAGGTTTTGATCCTAATCTTTTTTAAGATGGTACGTAGGCAATGGGTTTATCCATCCAAACATAAAATGTAAATAAACTTGTATATTCTTTTCTCACCTCTTCAATCATGTTTGCACAAACAATTTTCACAAAACAACAACCTTACAACAAGTGTGAAAAGGGCTCCCTAGGAGTACCTAGGATGTTTTGGGTACCTAACACCTTCCCATTGCATAACCAACCCCCTTACCCAGATCTCTGACTCCTTTTTACTAGTTTTTGGCTCGATAAAACTTTTAGGTTTTTATTCGCTTTCTAACCATTCCTTTGGATAAATAGAAGTGCGGTGGCGACTCGACTTGTATGATTTACCTTGGATTTAGTCAATATCTCTAATGGTAACGAATACCCCGCTACAGAAAAGTGGCGACTCTGCTGGGGAAGTGTTTGCCTAGTGGGTTTTGCCTACTTTTCATAGTTGTTGTATTATATTGTTTTGTGACATATTTTTGTGCAATTTGGGATTACTGTATTGTATGTAATGATTGAATTGCTTGAATATTAATTCCTTGTATGCTTGGTGATCTTTGTGAGATGAGTTCTATACCCGGACTCGAGTGCACTTAGGATAGGAGAATGGCGTACTCTTGTTGACTTGTGTGGAGTTATTCCTTAGCAAGTTGACTTGCAAGACCATTCACTTGGTGAAGGTCATGTTGGGATCAATAATGTCACACAAGTAGTTGTGGTTAGACATTACTCTTTCCAATATAGACCTTAGAAGCCAAAGACCTTAGTTTACCAAGCCCATCTTTGCCTATTCTTAGGATGTAGTTCGAAAGTCGTTCAAGTGTAAGGTTTGATACGATTGTTACGCGATACTACACTCATAAGAGTCTCTCTTGAGAATATTTTTGGAATACGAGTAGTCATTTCTCCGATAATATCCGAAAGATGGGATGATGACTGTGGGAACCTCTTGTAGAACATGTTTGGCAGGTTAAACTCTAGTACACTCCCTTTGGGTGGTTCTTAACCAAGACTCCATGCTCGTGATTTGCGACAAACCCTTGATACGTGGTTGATCCGTTCATGTGCCCTTAATATCAATAGAACTTGGGTGTTGAAAAGGTGTAAACCATAATCCACCAAAATGGATGATTGATACTAAGGATAACATGATCCATCCCATGACCTTTTGTTTGGTGTGCTTTGTTTGATCCTTGAGTGTGATTGTTGCATCCATGCATTCATGCACCCATTTGCATCCATATCATCAATAATGAAGAAATTTTTTAAGGAACTTAAGAGGTCTATTTTGAAAATTTTCAGACATGGAAAGACAAAGAAGGAATACAAAGAAGTACAGTTTCAGACAACCAGATTTGAAAGAGTTAAGGAATCTGACATCCTATGTACTAGATCCCTTGGGTTTCAAGGCTCGTTTTGGGAAGCTTCTTCCTCTTCTGACTACTCAGGTGGACGAAGGGTTGATGAGTGTGTTGGTGCAGTTTTATGATCCTTTGTATCGTTGCTTCACATTTCCGGATTTTCAGCTTTTGCCCACGCTTGAGGAGTATGCCTATCTTGTGGGTATATCAATTCTAGACCAGTTGCCGTTCAGTGGCTTGGAGAGTATCCCTACTTCTCAAGAGATAGCTGACATGTTGCATATAGATGAATCTCTGGTTGGTGCTCATATGACTACCAAAGGTGGAATTCAAGGTCTCCCTTCTGAGTTCCTCATTGCTCAAGCTATTATGTATGGGAAGGCCATGAGTGAGGACGCCTTTGAGGCCATATTTGTACTTCTCATCTATGGGTTGGTGTTGTTCCCCAACATCAACAAGTTTGTGGATGTGAATGCTATTAGGATTTTCTCTACTCTTAATCCCGTTTTGACTCTGTTGGGTGACACTTATTTTTCTTTGCATATGAGGAATGCAAAGGGTGGTGGTGCCATTGTGTGCCTCTATTGTATAAGTGGCTCCATTGTGTGCCTCTGTTGTATAAGTGGCGGTCGCTTTCAAAGAGAACAAGGGATGTCTACGGTGGTCCACGAGACTTATGTCTCTCACTAATGATGATATCTCTTGGTACAACCGTGTGTATGATGGTGTGCAGATTATTGATTCTTGTGGTGAATTCTCCAATGTACCTCTTCTTGGTACATGTGGCGGGATTAACTACAACCTTGTTTTGGCACAGCTTGGGTTCCCATAAAGGATAAACTCAATAACATTCTGTTAGAGGGTGTGTTCTTTCAGGAGGGTAAAGATCCCCAAGGCTTGAAAGCTAGGATGGTCCGCACTTGGCGCAAGATTCATAGGAAAGGAAGGAAGGAGTTGGGTCCTAAGAATTGTGTCGCTTTGGAGCCTTACACTGTTTGGGTTAGGAAGAGAGCTTCTGAGTACCTCATGCCTTACGATTATCCAAGACCTACACCTTTGTTTGTGGCTGGGCCTTCAACCCTCCCTGATCAAAGAGTAGAGGAGTCGAGAGACGAAGACCGTTCACGTGTTTGGATCCGCGAATGAGAAGAGTTGTTTCAGCAGATCAAGGAAAAGGATGCTTTGATTGAGTTCCTCAAGCATCAGGTTATTGATGATCCTGGTGATGCATGGACTTCTCTACTTCCTCAGTCTTCCAAGTTCTGGAAGAGGAAGTACGATCGACTCGCCAAGGAAAAGGCAGATATGGAGGCAGCCTATGAGGAAGAGGTGAAGAGGCTTTGTGCATCCTATCTTCCTGTATCCCGAGCTTTGGACGATTGCTTCTAGGGATCCATGGGATTATCATTTTCCTTCTCTCTTGTATTTTTGTCTAGCTACCCCTGATGTACTTCTTTGATGTAAAACTATTTTCCAGATATTAGTGACAAGATACTTTCATATATGATAAATGTTTAATATTTCCAAAATTTGCAAATAGAACTCTAAAGTTCCTTTGAAATAAAAAACAAATCATATGCACAAGCATTGCATGCATCATGTGCATAAGTAGGTTTTGTTCCCGACTTCTTGTTCTGTGGTCTAACTCTGTGATCTTCATTTATTTTAAAGACAAGCTGACTCACCGGTACTACACCAGAGCCAATTCTTCAAGACTGATGGATCATCTAGAACGAGAAAACCGCGAGCTGAAGGAGGAAGTAGCCAGGTTGACTGCCTTGATGGAGTCATTCTTGGCCGCTCAAAGTCAGTCTTCTCCAACGCCATCAACTCCTCCCCAGAGGACGGTCATTTCTGAGATCGTGACTTCTATTGTGCCTGCTGCAACGGCTCATTTTGCACCATCTATGCCAGCCGGGTTCCCTTGGGGAATGCCCCCCAACTTTGTACCAGAGGGTTTCGCCCCTACTCTTGCTTCTCTGTCGGCATCTAGCCCGGTCCTTTCAGTGCCACCTCCCGTTGTGCACACGTTACCAAGGGTCGAAGATACCATCTACCACTCTGAGCCATATGAGGGCCCAGATGTTTATAAAAAGATGGATGATATGAAGGACCAATTCCTTGAGCTTCGCAAGGAACTGAAAACTTTGAGGGGGAAACACCTCTTTGGGAAAAGTGCTGCTGAGTTGTGCCTTGTGCCCAACGTGAAGATCCTTATTAAATTCAAAGTGCCTGACTTTGAGAAGTATAAGGAAAACACATGCCCACTCAGCCATCTTGTGATGTATGCTCGCAAGATGTCAACGCAAATTGATAATGATCAACTGCTCATACACTATTTCCAGGACAGTCCGTCCGGTGCCGCTCTCCGGTGGTACATGGGTTTGAAGAGTGCGAACATCCGATCTTTCAACGATCTTGGCAAGGCCTTCGCCAAGCAATATAAATACAATATGGATATGGCTCCTGATAGGGACCAGTTGAGGGCAATGTCGCAGAAAGAGAAAGAGACCTTCAAAGAATACGCCCAGAGGTGGCGCGAATTGGCAGCTCAGATAGTGCCTCCCCTAGAGGAAAAAGAGATGACCAAGATCTTCTTGAAGACCTTGAGCTCGGTTTACTACGAGAGGATGATAGCCAGTGCTTCCTCAGACTTCACCGAGATGGTGAATATGGGGATGAGATTGGAAGAAGGGGTCCGTGAAGGACGCTTAACTCGAGACGAAGGCTCTTCGGCAAAGAGATATGGAAGCTTTACGAAGAAGAAAGAGGGAGAGGCACATGTCGTGTCTTCCCATGTCAAGAGAAGACCCTCTGTGCAGAGGAAAATTGCTCGCCCAGTCAATAATCAGCATCAGGTGGCTCATATAGCACTTGTTTTTCAGGGAAGCTCAGCACTATTAGCAACCGCAAACTCAGCAATATCAGCAACAACAGCGTCCACAACAGCAGGCCTATCAGCCTCGAAATAACAAAAATAATGCCAACGCCAGCTATGAGAGGAAGAGGGTCACCTTTGATCCGATTCCAATGACTTATGCAGAACTCTATCCGTCGCTGATCGATAGAAAATTGATTACTCCACAAGCCTGAGCTTCATTGTGTGTATCATTCTGGTGCTCCCGGACACGACGTAGAGAACTGTTATCCCTTGAAGACCAAGGTGCAAGACCTTGTGAGAAGTGGGATTTTGTTTTTCGAGGATATAGGTCCGAATGTAAAGAAGAACCCATTTACCGAGCATGGGAAGTCTGTCAACATGGTCCAGGGCTGCCCTGTCAAGTACAAGGTGAAATATGTCAGTCATATCCGACAATCGTTGGTTGAGATGCATAGATTGTTGTGTGACTATAGCCATTATGAGCATGACCATGATAGATGTCGAGTATGCTCTGTTAATCAGAGAGGTTGTCGCCAGGTGCGCAAAGATGTGCAAGAGATGTTGGACGAAGGAGTCATTGAGATCCTTCAAAATAGAAATGTTGACAAAGATGAGCTCGAAGTCAATGTAATTTCCTCGGTGTTCCGGATACCTGAGCCTGTTGTCATTAAGTATGATGGTAGCAAGCAGAAGGCTCCTCCTACTCTCGTCATCAAACCAGCCGGACATGTACCGTACTCCTCTGAGAAAGCGGTTCCCTATCGTTACAATGCTGTAGTAGTGGAAAATGGGAAAGAGGTGTCCCTGCCTTCCTCATTTGTTGTTAACATTGCTGATGTCAGTGGTTTGACCCGCAGCGGTCGAGTATTTTCAGCACCGTCAAAGCCTCAAGCTGATGTTCGAGGAAGTGTTGATGCTGATTTTGTTGAACGCCTGATTGGGAATGCTGGGAGCGCTCCAAATCTGGCACTTGTTGATAAGCCCTCCTCTATGTTAAGAACTCCTGCTTCTGCTGGCCTGAGTGGTAATACGAAAGAAGACTGTGATGAGATGCTGAAGCTCATCAAGAGAAACGAGTACAACGTTGTAGACCAGCTTCTACAAACGCCATCCAAAATATATGTGTTATCACTACTTTTGAATTCAGAACCACACCGAGAAGCTCTGCAGAAGGTGTTGGATATGGCGTACGTAGATCATGATGTCACGCTAGAACAATTTGATAGCGTTGTTGCAAACATCACTGCTTGTAACAACCTGAGTTTCTGTGACTCTGATCTCCCCGAGGAGGGAAGAGACCACAACCTTGCATTACATATTTCTATGGGTTGCAAAGACAACGCCATGTCCAATATTCTGGTGGACACTGGGTCATCATTAAACGTATTGCCGAAATCCACTCTTACAAAGTTGTCATATCAAGAGCCTCCCATGAGGCAGAGTGGAGTAGTTGTGAAGGCTTTCGATGGGTCTCGCAAAACCGTGATTGGTGAGGTGGATCTCCCAGTCAAAATCGGACCAAGTGATTTCCATATTACCTTCCAGGTTATGGACATTCACCCATCGTATAGTTGTCTCTTAGGTAGACCATGGATCCACGAGGCAGGCGCCGTGACATCCACCCTACACCAGAAACTGAAATTTGTGAAGAATAAGAAGCTGTTGGTGGTAGGGGAGAAAAGGCTCTCTTGGTTAGCCATTTGTCTTCCTTCTCTTATATAGATGTTGAGGATGAAGTTGGAACTCCGTTCCAAGCTTTATCTATTGCTGAGCCTATTAAGAAGGGAACTTCTTCATTTGCTTCCTACAAAGATGCAAAGTTGGCCATTGAGCATGGCGCAACTGCTGGTTTGGGGCAAATGATTGAGTTAAAAGACAACAAGTTTCGGGCTGGCATAGGTTATTCTTCTGGGGTTTCCAATATGCAAGGTTTGTTCAAGAGTGGAGGTTTCATCCACACCAGTCAAAACAAAGAGGCTGCGACTATCTTGGAAGAGGACGAAGAGGATTCTGGCAACTTCGTCATCCCTGGGGGGATCTGCAAAATTGGGTCGTTGTGGATATCCCAACAGTTATCCATAAGTCAAAGTAATGTTCATTGCGTTTAAAAACCCCCTTCCCATGTCAAAGGGAGGAGTGATGACATTGTTGGCGTATAAATACAATGATATTTTCATTCAATAGATTCATGTTAAATGTTTGTTTTTCCAAATGTTTTCCCTTTTTGCTTTTGCATGAAATTGGTGATCACATAAAACCCTAAAAAAGAATCCAATCAATCTTTTCATCTGCATAATGATTTGCCTTGTTTAAATTCTAAAGCTCTTTATATCTAAAAACATTATGCAGGTTAATCAAACCCATTGAACATAATGACCCAACACCATCTCCCAACTTTGAATTCCCTATATTTGAGGCGGAAGAAGATGATGTTGAAGAGATTCCTGACGAGATTACCCGTCTACTTGAGCATGAAGAGAAGATCATTCAGCCGCATCTTGAGAATTTGGAAACAGTCAACTTGGGGTCTGAGGATTGTGTGCGAGAAGTGAAGATTGGGGCACTCCTGGAAGAGTCTGTTAAGAAGGGGTTGATTGAGTTGCTACGAGAATATGTCGATGTCTTTGCCTGGTCATATGAAGACATGCCTGGTCTAGATACTGATATTGTGCAACATTTCTTACCTTTGAAGCCTGAGTGCGCGCCTGTAAAGCAAAAGCTCAGAAGAACTCATCCCGATATGGCAGTGAAGATCAAAGAGGAAGTTCATAAGCAAATTGATGCGGGGTTTCTGGTGACTTCTACATATCCTCAATGGGTGGCCAATATTGTGCCCGTGCCTAAGAAAGATGGAAAAGTCCGGATGTGTGTGGACTATAGAGACTTGAATAAGGCTAGTCCAAAAGATGATTTTCCTCTACCACATATTGATATGTTGGTAGATAATACGGCTAAATTCAATGTCTTCTCATTTATGGATGAATTTTCCGGATATAATCAGATTAAGATGGCACCCGAGGATATGGAGAAGATAACATTCATCACACCTTGGGGAACATTATGTTATCGAGTGATGCCCTTTGGTTTGAAGAACGCCGGAGCCACGTATCAACGAGCTATGACCACCTTGTTTCATGATATGATGCACAAGGAGATTGAGGTGTATGTTGATGATATGATTGCTAAGTCGAGAACGGAAGTTGAGCATGTAGGGCACCTGTTGAAGCTTTTTCAGCGTTTGAGGAAGTACAAGCTTCGCTTGAATCCCAACAAGTGTACATTTGGAGTCCGTTCCGGTATGTTATTGGGCTTTATTGTCAGTGAAAGAGGTATTGAGGTTGATCTTGCCAAGGTCAAAGCAATACAAGAGATGCCTGCGCCTAGAACTGAGAAGCAAGTCCGAGGTTTTCTTGGCCGCTTGAATTACATTTTCAGATTCATATCCCATATGACTGCCACATGTGCACCGATATTCAAGCTCCTCCGGAAAGATCAGTCCCATGATTGGACCGAGGATTGCCAGAAAGCTTTTGACAGTATTAAAGAGTATCTATCTGAGCCTCCGATCCTGTCTCCTCCCGTGGAAGGAAGACCATTGATTATGTATCTGACTGTTCTTGAAGACTCAATGGGTTGTGTTCTCGGTCAGCAAGATGAATCAGGAAAGAAAGAGTATGCTATTTACTACTTGAGCAAGAAGTTCATTGATTGTGAGTCTCGATATTCAATGCTTGAGAAGACATGATGTGCTTTGGCTTGGGCTGCTAAGCGCTTACGCCAGTATATGTTGAATCATACGACTTGGTTGATATCCAGAATGGATCCAATCAAGTATATCTTCGAGAAGCCTGCTTTAACAGGGAGGATTGCCCGTTGGCAGATGTTGTTGTCTGAATATGATATTGAGTATCGAGCTCAAAAGGCTATTAAAGGTAGTATCTTGGCTGACCACTTGGCACATCAGCCGATTGAGGATTATCAGTCTGTTCAGTTTGATTTCCCAGATGAGGAGATTCTGTATTTGAAAATGAAAGATTGTGATGAGCCTACGCTCGATGAAGGGCCAGAACCTGGTTCCCGTTGGAGCATGGTATTTGATGGCGCTGTAAATCAGTATAGAAATGGTATTGGGGCAGTGATCATCACTCCTCAGGGCACACATTTTCCTTTACAGCAAGGCTAACTTTCAAATGCACGAATGATATGGCTGAGTATGAGGCCTGTATTATGGGGTTGGAGGAGTGCATTGATCTAAGGATCAAGCATCTTGGTGTATATGGTGATTTAGCCCTCATTGTTAATCAGATTAAGGGTGAATGGGAAACGAGTCAGCCTGGCCTCATTCCATATAGGGATTATGCGAGGAGGATTTCAACGTTCTTTACTGAAGTTGACTTCCATCACATTCCTCGAGACGAGAATCAGATGGCAGACGCTCTCGCTACACTTGCTTCAATGATTATGGTAAGACTTTGGAATGAAGTTCCCAACATCACTATGATGTGCTTGGACAGACCAACTCATGTGTTTGCAGTTGAAGAAGTGAAAGATGATAAGCCGTGGTATCATGATATCAAGTGTTTCCTTCAGAGCCAGATTTACCCACCTGGGGCATCTGTGAAAGATAAGAAGACTTTGAGGAGATTGGCGGGCAGTTTCTACCTCAATGGTGATGTGCTTTATAAGAGAAATTTTGACATGGTGCTGCTCAGATGCGTGGATAGGCACGAAGCAGACCTGTTGATGACTGAGGTCCATGAGGGTTCATTTGGTACTCATTCCAATGGACACGCCATGGCCAGAAAGATGTTAAGAGCAGGCTACTATTGGCTGACAATGGAGTCCGACTGTTGCAAATATGTGAAGAAATGCCATAAGTGTCAGTTTTATGCGGATAAGATTCATATTCCCCTGACACTTCTGAATGTGATTTCATCACCATGGCCCTTCTCCATGTGGGGGAATCGACATGATTGGCATGATAGAGCCAAAAGCGTCCAATGGACACAGATTTATTCTCGTAGCAATCGATTACTTCACCAAGTGGGTCGAAGCGGCGTCATATGCTAACGTGACCAGGAAGGTGGTTGTGAAGTTTATCAAGAATCAACTCATATGCCGTTATGGTGTGCCAGATAAGATCATTACTAATAATGGATCTAACTTGAACAACAAGATGATGAAAGAGCTGTGTAGTGAGTTCAAGATTGCACATCATAATTCTTCCCCTTACAGACCCAAGATGAATGGGGCTGTTGAAGCTGCTAATAAGAATATCAAGAAAATTATCCAGAAGATGGTCGTCACGTATAAAGATTGGCACGAGATGCTGCCATTTGCTTTACATGGATATCGTACATCTGTTCGCACTTCAACAGGGGCAACCCCTTTCTCTCTCGTTTATGGCATGGAGGTTGTGCTCCCAATAGAGGTGGAGATCCCATCAATGAGAGTCTTGATGGAAGCCAAGTTGACTGATGCTGAATGGGTTCAAAGTCGTTATGACCAGCTGAATTTGATAGAAGAAAAGAGGTTGACTGCCATGTGCCATGGTCAATTATATCAACAAAGAATGATGAAAGCCTTTGATAAGAAGGTCAAGCCTCGTGTGTTCCGAGAAGGGGACCTTGTGCTCAAGAAAGTCTTGTCTTTCGCGCCCGATTCCAGGGGCAAGTGGACACCAAACTATAAAGGTCCATATGTTGTTAAGAGAGCCTTTTCAGGCGGTGCTTTGATACTCACAACCATGGATGGGGAGGATTTCACTCGTGATATCAGATGCAGTCAAGAAATACTTCGCCTAAAATAAAAACAGAATGGCTCGCTAAGTTGAAAACCCGAAAGGGCGGCTTAGGCAAAAATGAGCGTCTCGGTGGATTGAAAACCCGAAAGGGCGATCCAGGCAAAAGTTAGAGACATAAAAAGAAATGAATATATGTATCCCGCTAGATTGAGTACCTCACCCTGGGGAAATCTAGGCAAAAAATAGGGATTTGGCAAGTAACTGCATCCTGAGAAGACTTTGTTCTACAACTGTTATCCGTCAGAGATTCTCGCTCATTCATCATCAACCAAAGTTTCAAATACATCGGATTCAGAATTGGTGGAGAAATGGTCATTATGTTCAATGTATCCCTTTTGCAATATACATCACCAATCTCAAATTTGTAAAGATCTATGGAGTCTTGCCATCTGCAGACTACCATTCCGTCAAATAAATTTGAGCCTTTATCCATTTATTTGCACTCTTATTTATTTCTACTCAACAAATGTTTTGCATGTTTTAATTGAAAAAATATCATTGTTTTAAATAATCAAATTTTTCATAAATTTGTTTTTAAACGAAGTGAACATTCACAATGACATAAGGATACTCAAGAGATCTTCAGTGCTCTCCCAAGGATGGTATGATCCCCAACAGGGTAGGACATGTGTTCATATCCCAGGCATGCTTGTATCCTCCTCCTCCTCCGGAAACTTTTGTGGTTTTCCTACCCAAACCGAGTGTTGGTAAGATGTTCATCTCTCTACCTCTAACAGGGTAATGATCTTTCCTCCTCAGTAGATGTGATCTTTTTGGTAATACGGTATTTGATGACCCTTTGGATAACTTCCCTAGTAGAGTTGCTCCTACGTCGGAGTTCATCTGTGAAAACGACTATGACCCAGTTGGAACAACTGACGCTCATCCCCTGCGGAGATCCTTGTTATCCTGGCTTGAGATGTAGTACCGGATGTTTGTACTTGCCCGTTTGGACTTGTTTGTTTTGAAACGTCTGTTTGTCAGCATTCATCATACATAAATTACGCATGCGTACATATAATTTTCAAACATTCGGATATTCATATTGCATTCTTTGACATATATCTTTGTTTGCGATCCCCTGCTAATTGGTAATACATTTCCCTACGCAGATGTCGGTGTCTGAACTCCCCATATAGAGTCAGCCACTTAAGCAGAAAGTGTTTATCTTTCCTTCATATTCCCCACCGAGTTATATCCTCGTGGATGATGATTATTTATGTTTCCTTCCAACACATATATTGGGATAGGAATCCCCACTGAGTTATATCCTCACTGGGACGAGTCTTGATTCAGCTCGCCTCTTTAGTTTGATCCTAGATTGGCCTCTTGTGACTGTTTCATGCGTTTCCCCATGGTATAAATGAATAATTGCTCAGTAATCAGTAATCATTCATCTTACCTCCGACGGAGTCTGTGGTTTTCTACCCTTATACCGGTAGTTGTAAACCCTATTTCATCCCCTTGCAGAGTTAACCTCTTGTTCATCCTAATCGATGACGGTTACTTTTCCGTGGTTTTCTACCCAGTATCCGGTAGATGTAATCCCCTTTTTGACGGTTATCATTATCTAATATTCGGTATTGATAAGACCTTCACCCCTGGTGGTATATTTCTTGGATGATTGCTCTGATCAAGCAATTTATCCCCAGCAAGTCATCTTTCATTTACCGATTGCCGGTAATGGTTGTTGCTTCCCTTGAATGGTCATCATTATATACCTAGTTTCGGTATCCCGATGCCTTTCTTTGTCGGTCGATTTATCCTTTATTAACCCAGTAACCGGTTGTGGATAATCTTCCATGCGAGTATATTATCTACGTTCTGACGGTAATAGATAATATATCTCATGCACTCTCTGGTCGAAGCCTTTTGTTCTTCCCCAGTTGAGTAGGATTCATATCCCTTTTTGGAATCGAATGTCCATCCTTTAATCAAGTTTGCTTTTAGCCTTCTTTCGAATGATGAGTGTCTTGGGAATATTCCCCAACTCACGTTTTGGTTGGTCACCTATTATATGCCCAGTAACCGGCATCCCTGGTGTTCCTTCCTTCTGCTCTCTATTATGACCTTGTGTCCCCTTGCGGAGTCAGATTTTCCTGAGCCGAAGTTTACCTTTTTAGGTATACCTCAGATGATTTCGGACGTTTGATATCTCTCACCCTTGTATCGGTCTTAGATATTCATTCTTCCCGAGCTTGCGGTTCTCTCACCTTTATACCAGTGTCCATATCGCATGTCTCTTTGAGCTTATTACCCAGTAACCGGTAGTACCTCATTTGTTATTTCCCCACCTGAGTCCGGATTTTTATCCGAAGTATCAGTTACAGATAATTTTTGTTGTATTGGCATATTCCCCAATACTTGCATCTTTGAGTCAGCTCGAGTCTTTCCATTGATGTACTTCACTGGATTTCCTTCGTGCCTCTCGCCAAGTTTCAAGTCGTGAGCTGCTCACGCATTTCATCCCTTTACTCCCCGGTAGAATCTCCTCCCCATGGAGTGGATTACTCATAGGGATTGTCAGGTTCCTTATGATATCTTCCCCTGTGGACACATATCCCCACAGAGTGTTACCATTTGCATACATACATTCACATCATGAGGTCTTTTAGGGACCAAAATTCGTCTATTTGTTATTATTTAAGCCCATTCTACCCCGTTGAGACGAAGATTTTAACCTTCACTTCTCCGGCTAGAATGACCTTAAATAGGGGCATCTGTAAGACCCCAATTTTGACCCTAAGATCCCTCATGGCATCATAACATTGCATTTGCATTGCCTCAAGGATCATAAGCATCTTGGCTCCTTACCTTTGGGTGGGGTCTCTTCTTGAGAGTGGTTTGAGATCACCAAGCATGCTTGAATTGTATATTATTGCTTTTCTTATCTTGTTTACTAACCAAAAGCACAAAAATATGTCACTAACATCTTTTTTTTGTAGCTTGAGCAATCACAAGGTCAAGAGCTTCAAGGAGATCCTTTGTGCAAAGATATGGCCAAGAGAAGATGAAAGCAAGCATCGTAATGGTTCCCAAAGCCCTCATCCATCAAGTATGCCTCCCTAGCATCTCAATTCATCATTTTGATCAAAGCAAGTCAAAGGGTTTGAGGTTTGTCCCCCAAGGAAACCCTAATTCATCTGTGTACCACAAAGCCTTGTTCTTGAAGCAACCTCAGCTCATGATAAAATACAATCAAGGGAAGTTCTTTAATTCATAATTTCATGCATATTTGAACTTATTTGAGTGTCCTCAATCATCAATTCATCAAGATATGAGTCATGGACTTGAGAAGTTGATCAGTCAATTCATCTGACTATTTTGAAATGCACTGAGACCTAACTTTTTATGTGTTTGTCAAATAGAGATGATCCCAAAAGCAAAAATGTTCTTAAGCACAATATGAACAACTTTAATGTTCATCAAAAATTGATTTGAAGCTTTGGAAGGTCATCTCCCATTCCAATACATTATAGGTCATTTTGACTGAAACCCTAATTTTGGGTCAACTTCCCAAGAACATAACGCATTCATTTTTTATGATTTTGAGGTGGGATTAAATGCATTGGAAAGCTTAAGATGTCTAATTCAAATGTTATGTTGAACAAAAGGGCTTGAATAGATCTACAACTTTTATGTTTGAGGTTTTTTTCATTTCGGGCTTGCATCATCAAAACAGAAGGGCTTGAACATTGTCCAAATTTGGAAACTTTGCCGTTACATGATTTGCACCTTACACTTTAAACTCAAAATTTACTAATTTTCACACTCCAAATGGATTTTTTCCCAACATAACAATTTTTCCTTACATCAAGACCTTTCCAACCATTACTCACATGCTCATGTTTGGATTTGGCAAATGGCATTTTCGAAGAGAAGAATTTTTAGGCATAATTATGCATAACATGTTGGAACTTATTATACAAGCTTGTGCATTGCCAATTACACGACCATTTCAGCTCAATTATGCTTCAGAGTGCATTTGGCATTGAATTTGGGCCTTTTGAATGATCATGCAAGTCCATGCAACGAATATCCAATTCCATGCACACGGCTTTGATCACACTTGCCTTGCCTCTCCATCTATAAATAAGAGCCTCACTCCATTTAAATTTGATCCATGAATCAACCTGAAGTGCTGCAGAAATCAAAACCGAGCCACACCTAAAGGAACTATTTCAATTTTCTTAAATTTCTCAGATCTTAAATTCAACTAAATCAGGTTGAATTTCTAGATCTAAAGTTCCTAGACCTCTCTCTCATACTCCATTGATCTTCTGTTTGGCCAAAGGAAGCAAGGGAATCAGCTCAAATCTTCACAATCCAAGGTTGTTCTTCAACTGGTTTTCTCTTCGAAACTCACTATTCTTTGATCTATTTGCTTGGATATTGTGTTTGCTGAAGTCCTATCTTGAGAGGCAAGCCAGTGGTGGCTTTGATTTTGTGTTTTGATGAACTGTAATTTTTGTACCTGAATCTTCCAGCTCAGATTTCTTATTCTATAGAAAGCTTGAGAGCAATTCAAGGTTACAGGGGTGATGTACATCACCCCAGCTTCATTTTGATGTGTGGATCGTGTCATTTGGTTACCTCTTTTTGCTTTGCAATTTTTGAACGTGGCCGGAGTTTGGCCGGAGAAGACGGTGGCGTTGGCCACCGTCTGGTCTCCAGATTCAATCTGGATCGTTCATCCATTTTCCCAGATGCAATCTCCATTGTCCAATGTTATGACTTTTAATAATTGTTTGTGTGACGCATTGACTAGAAGCCTACCATGAGCGCGCGCTTCTGGAGCATTTGATCAGCCACGTCAATTAATGAGGCTTGATCAAATGCTCATTGTTTTTTTGAATTTCTTATTTTCTGATTTTATTTCTTTTATTTCCCTTATTTTCAAAAAATCATATCTCTCTCATTTTAAATCCAAAAAATATGGTACCAATTGCATTCGTCTCCAAATAATTTCTAGTTTCTAATTTTGATTTTTAATATTTTTTATTTTTTCATTTGATATTTTTTGTGAATTTTCTCTTTTCTGGTTATTTTTAATTCATTTTAAATAGTTTTCAATATTCAAAAAATACAAAAATATTTTCCTAACCTATTTGAATGATGATGGATCTATGAAAAATATTCTCATCAATTTTTTAATTGATTTGAGATTTATTTGAGATTTTAGTTCAATTAGATTATTTTTATTCATTTTTAATTGATTAAAAATAGTTTCTGACTTTTAAAAATGCTGAAATTTTTTGTCAAACTTTGTTTGACCTTGTTGAACTTGGGATAAATCACTTGGACCTTTCAAGGTTGATTTGAAGTGATTTTGAAGTTTGACCTTTCTTTTATTTTTAATTCAAGTTTATTTTAATATCAAAAATGCCAAAAATATTTTGCTTATTATTTGACCTCCAATCTACATCCCATTTCTGGTTTCTCATTGTTTGACTTTGAATCTCAATGTCCTTGGTCAACATTTTAGATTGGTACATTTCTTTTCATTTGATGCACTTTAATCTTTCCATTTCATCCTCCATTATTCATCTCTTTCTTCTTCTCCTTCTTTTTCTTTTTTGATCAATGAGTTGAAGATTGATAAGTTAGCATTGATTAGGAGACTTAATCTTCCTTGATCCAAATCTAATTCATCTTGATCAATTGATCAAGTGAATGGCTTTGCATTAAGGATAGGTTGTTTCCTAAATCATGCAAAAGACTTAAACCAATACAAGATCAATTCTCTTCTTCTTTTTGGCATGGCAAGTTGTTGGAACTTGGTTCACTAATCAAGACTTCTAACTTATGTTGTTGCCTACTGGTCGGAAAAATAGCAAGTGTACTATTTTTACCGATGTAGTAATAAGGAGTTTTATTTCCAAGTATCGATCTCAGGGATTGCGTAGGAAATACTTATTTTAATTTGATTCTATAAGAACAAAAGGATAATGGTTTGGTTGTTTTGGAATTTATAATAGTAAACACAAAAATAGCAAAAATAATTGATTAAGATAAAAGATGCTAGGGTGAGTGGTTGATTTAACCAGTTATGAATTCAGTCAAGATTTCCTTAATACATATGAAACATTCAATCACCTAACCTCAGAATGTTCTTACTTAAGTCCTTAAGGAAGAAACTATTAAACTACCAATTCTTACTCAAATGTCCATTCAATTAATCATTGGTTTTAATCATACATAATATCAAGGTTTACGGTGATTTACGAAAGTTACTAGTCCTAGATGATGCATTCATAAACCCAATTGTGTGAAAACCCTAACAATCACAATCCTGTTATTGAAAGTCATAGATCAATTTGTATTTGTCTGATACAAAAGCATAATAACATCACACAATTAAATTGAAATAAGTAACATAGTAATCAAGAAATCATTTGTTCAAATTCATAACATGCGATAACATCAGGACCACCCCCTAGCATCGGGGGGGTTTAGCCTCTCATAGTACTTAAAGAATTCATAATGTAAAGATTAGACATTACAAAGAATTAGTAGATTTTGATCTTCAATGGTTGATGCCCTTGAATCTCGCCGTCTTCAAATCCTTCGTATTAGCTATCTTCTCCAATGCAATGTTTTCTTTCGTCCGTCAAAAAGTGCCTCCTTCTTTCTCTTCCAAGCCTTCTTATAGCTTCAGATGAATCTCTTCCAAGAAAAAGGTCCAAACTACCCTTAATGAGCAGAATCGGTTCACAAAGCAAAAGTTAGGGTTTCCAAGCTGCGCCCAATCAACACGGCCGTGTGGTGACACACGGGTGCCCGTGTTGCTCTCCCTTATAATTATTTTCAGCACAAGCTACGAAGGCAACAACATGGGCCGTGTTCCTCCACACGGGTGCCCGTGTTAATGCACTGTTTTAATCAACACGGCCGTGTGGTGACACACGGGTGCCCGTGTTGATCTCTGTTTTTCTTCTCCCATTTTGCTCTGCATGATCAACAACACGGGCAGTGTTGTGGCACCCGGGTGCCCGTGTTGACCTGTTGTTTCTTCATATTTTTGCCTTTCTGAGTATCCATAACTTCACCATTATTGCTTTTAAACCTGTGCAATGGCCTGTAACAATGACACTACCAAACGAAGCATAAACGAGATCTTTTTGACATAAACTTGTAATCGAATGCAATGCGATACCAAACCAACAAAACATGATAAATGACTCCAAAGCAACTAAAAACAAACATAAATCTTACCAAAGTGATGAAAATACGTCGGATTAACGGTGGGAATTCAATGGAAATGGTGACCGATCACAACCCCAAACTTGTCTCATTGCTTGTCCTCAAGTGATGTATTGAGTCCAAACAAAGGTCACTCCCGAATTCATTTTCCACAATGCAACCTAGTCTTTCACCATTTGTGTTCTTCCTTTCCAATCGAGTTTCAGGTCTCTCCGATTCAGGTAGTTTACCACATTTCCACATCAGAAACCTCTTCACCTGCAAGCTTTTCACACTATCACAATATCTCTCAGGGTTAGGTGTGTACACTCATAGCACAGTATGCAATACCAAACTCTTAACTTTGAATACATTCTAATGTCACTACCACAACAGATTCCACACACTTTTCGAGGTCTTTTTAGATTGTAACGGGGCTTGGGTACGGTGGGATAAACAAAAAAAATTGGATAACAAAGGGTTTTGAACTCGGTAGTCATGTTGTGTGATTTTTCTTTCTCTTTTTCTCGTGCATCACGTATACTCTGCGGTTAATTTCACTCTTTTGACTCTTTTTCTACTCAAATTTTCTGAGCATTTTATATGTGTTAGAGTCTTAAGTCTCGGCAAGTGCATTTTTCTCTTTTGTTTTTTCTTTTCTCTTTTTCTTTTCTTTTTTTCTTTTAAAGAAAATACATACTATTTTTCTTTTTGTATGATATCTTATTATGCACTTGCTTCTCTTTCAAGATTTCCACCCCAAACTTAGTTTTATTGCACATTTTGCAATTCACACAATCATACCGAGTTATGAAAAAAAATGAATGATTAAAACTTAATAGGGGGTTTATGAGATTAAAACTTAACAGGGGGTTTATGAGATTAAAACTTAACAGGGGGTTTATGATGAATAATGCTTAAAAGTTAACAGGGGGTTATGATGAATAAAATGGCTAAGGCTCAACGGGGTTCACGAAGGGAAACATACAGATAGGGATGGTTAGAAAGGCCCTGGCTAAACAAACAACTTGCCTCAGTGTGTGTTGTCATGTTGTGACGTGTCAACAAGACATACGCAAAATCAGAGTGATAGAGTCATACCTGGCTGAACTCTCATGCTGATATTCAGTGTTTGGCTTTTTGTGATCTCACCATGTTGGTTAGCTTTGCAAGCTCTGAAGCCTCCTCGTGTTATGTGGTTCTTTTCTGACTTGGTTTTTCCATACCGCTCTCTTGGTCCGGTGTCCCCAAATTGTGTCCGACTTTATTTTCTCAAGGTTGCATCAACTTCCGGGGTGCCTTATCAGCCTAAGTTTGAGGGGTGTCTTTTATCCACTACCATTGATCCCGGATTCGTCCAACCATTTCTCATCACTCTGTACACACAAGTAAACAACGAAAATAAACAAAAACAATACGACGACAACAAAAACAAAAGCGATGGAAACAAAACATGAAAGGAAAAACCCCCCCACACCTGAACTAAACATTGACCTCAATGTTTAAATCCAGATACAAAGGGGACTCACAGCGACTACTGTTGGTTTACTGCACTTGTGTGGTTTCCTTCCATTTGGAGGTGTTTGTGACTTTGCCCTTTTAATTCTCCTCCTCCCCTACACAAAATTTTAGCACACACAGAAAAATAAAAACGAAATAAATTAGAAATCAAACGTGTGGGTTGCCTCCCACGAAGCGCTTTGTTTAACGTCGCATGGCTCGACGCTTCATTTCCCTTATCATGGGGGGTATTTCAGGTTCAAAACCTTGTTGCACCTCTTGTCTACAACACGGACGTTGTCTCTTTTATCAGTGTGGACTCCTTTGTGCCACGATTCCTTTTTAACTATCCTTTCAGTGTTAGGAATCTTTCCATTTCGGGTGGCTACTGGCAGTGGTGAGCCTTTGATAGTATTCAATGTTCTGATTAAGCCTATTTGATACTGAGATTTTGTATCTTCCTCCATCTCCTGGTTTTCAATAGCATTCAATGTTATTTCCTTGTTGTGAACTTTCAAGGTTAACGTGCATTCATCCATGTCGAGCTTGCATCGACTCGTCTTCATGAAAGGTCGACCCAGAATGATGGGTGCCTTATTGTCTTCAGGTATGTCTAGGATTACAAAATCGACTGGAAAAGTCAAGTCCGCTATTGTTACCAGCACATCTTCAGCTATACCATATGCATCCTTTCTTGAGTGATCCGCAAACTTCAGATTGGTCTTTATATCACTGATATTTTTAATACCCAGCCTGTGATAGACCGATAATGGCATCAGATTCACACTAGCTCCCAAATCTATTAGTACCTTTTTGAAGGTTCTTTCTTTGATTGTGCATGGTACTGTGACGGTTCCTGGATCCTTCTGTTTGTTAGGAATGTTCTGCTCCAGGGAGTTTGCATTATATTGTTCCTTACCAGATACCTGTTCTTCAGTGGTTGGTTTCTTTTCAGCCATTACCTCTTCCACGAATTTCTTGCACATGGGCATCCTTTCAAGTGCTTCAAACAAAGTCATATGACCCTCAATCCTTTTAAACATTGTCATGAATTTCTCCAAGTCTAACTCACTAGGTTTCTTCTTTGTCATTCTCTGAGGGTAGGGCAACTTAATCACCGGTTTAGTTTCTTTGGTAGTTTCTTTCTTAGTCAACTCGCTTGGTGATGTAATTTTTTTCTTTTTAGCCGCCTTTTTCTCTATCGTCGTGACAGTATTAACATTTTCCTGACCTCTCGGATTTCGAATTGTTTCACTTGGTATGGAACCTGGTGTTCGAGAACTTGCCAAGTGTTGTGCTATCTGCCCTAGCTGATCTTCGAGATTCTTTAGGGAGGCGGTGGTGTTTTTCTTATTGTTTCTAGTCTCTTCTTCAAATTGCATATTTTGAGCTGCCACCTTTTCAATTGCAATCTCCCAATCTGCCTTCCTTGGGACTTGTTGTTGCTGCTGCTGATATTGGTTTTGATATTGGCCTTGTACTTGTTGTTGCACATTCCCCTTCTGATCTTTCCACGCAAAGTTGGGATGATTCTTCCACCCCGGATTGTATGTGTTGGAGTAGGGATTGTTTTGCTTTAAAAACTTGATATCTTCTATCTGTTATGGTGTTGCAAAGCAATGCACAGTATTGTGAGGTCCATTACAAATGCCACACACATCGTTTGGTGCTTGTTGTACTTGAGCCACTTTCTGAGCACCTATGTTTAGTGCTTTCAACCTTTTCTCTACCTCCGCAGCAACTGCTTCTTCAATTTTCACCTGTTTGTTTGTTTCAAGCTTCAAGTCGATTACTGCAGATTTGCTTGACACCCTATCATATAACTCCAAATGCTCATTCGAGGCAATTGCTTCAATTATCTTCTTCATACCGGTGGCTGTTGCAAAGTTAGCTGAGCCACCAGCTGATGAATCAAGGATTTGTCTCGTTTGAATTCGAAGACCATTAACAAACATTTGCATCTACTCAGTTTCATCCATGTTGTGAGTAGGACAAGCCACTAGAATTCTCTTAAATCTTTTATAGGCATCTCCTAGTGACTCACCCTTCTTCTGCTTGAAATTTAGAATCTCGTATCTTTTTCTCAGTGACACTGATGTAGGAAAATATTCGTGCAAGAATGCTGCTTCCATATCCTCCCATGTAGTGATACTGCCCGCAGGTAAGGAGTAGAACCACTCTTCGGCTTCATCTGCTAAAGTGAATGGGAACATGCGAAGCCTTATTTCTTCTTTGTTATGTCCAGACATTTTAAGCGTTGTGCTCATAGTTAAAAACCTTTAGAGATGCTTATTGGCATCTTCATTCACTCTTCCAGAAAATGACCGCCTTTCGAGTTGATTAATTGTGCTGGGATGCAGCTGAAATTGGTCTACATTTACCGGTTGGTTTACAATTGTCATACGACCACCCGCAATGTTGTTTCCACCATAGTCACCGAGAAGTCTCTCTGGTGGTGGTGGTGGTGGGTTTGCAGCCATGATTTCAGGAACTGTTTCCGCGTCTGAATCTGAATTCTCTGAGTGCACTGAAACAATTTCCTCCACTGCTTTCTCTGCTAATTCCAGTTTTTCTCGTTTAGCTTGTCTCAGTCTAGCGCGAAGAGTTATTTCTGGATCTGCGTCAAAAGAAAAATCCGTTGAGGCCTTACCTCGCATACACTAGTTAGACAAATATTAGACTCGAATAACAAGATTGTCACAGGTAAAATTTTGGTTGACAAGCAACAAAATTTCAATAGAATAAAAATTAAAATAGGTATGTTGGCAATCCCCGGCAACGGCGCCAAAAACTTGATCGGAAAAATAGCAAGTGTACTATTTTTACCGATGTAGTAATAAGGAGTTTTATTTCCAAGTATCGATCTCAGGGATTGCGTAGGAAATACTTATTTTAATTTGATTCTATCAGAACAAAAGGATAATGATTTGGTTGTTTTGGAATTTATAATAGTAAACACAAAAATAGCAAAAGTAATTGATTAAGATAAAAGATGCTAGGGTGAGTGGTTGATTTAACCAGTTATGAATTCAGTCAAGATTTCCTTAATACATATGAAACATTCAATCACCTAACCTCAGAATGTTCTTACTTAAGTCCTTAAGGAAGAAACTATTAAACTACCAATTCTTACTCAAATGTCCATTCAATTAATCATTGGTTTTAATCATACATAATATCAAGGTTTACGGTGATTTACGAAAGTTACTAGTCCTAGATGATGCATTCATAAACCCAATTGTGTGAAAACCCTAACAATCACAATCCTGTTATTGAAAGTCATAGATCAATTTGTATTTGTCCGATACAAAAGCATAATAACATCACACAATTAAATTGAAATAAGTAACATAGTAATCAAGAAATCATTTGTTCAAATTCATAACATGCGATAACATCAGGACCACCTCCCTAGCATCGGGGGGGTTTAGCCTCTCATAGTACTTAAAGAATTCATAATGTAAAGATTAGACATTACAAAGAATTAGGAAATTTTGATCTTCAATGGTTGATGCCCTTGAATCTCGCCGTCTTCAAATCCTTCGTATTAGCTATCTTCTCCAATGCAATGTTTTCTTTCGTCCGTCAAAAAGTGCCTCCTTCTTTCTCTTCCAAGCCTTCTTATAGCTTCAGATGAATCTCTTCAAAGCAAAAGGTCCAAACTACCCTTAATGAGCAGAATCGGTTCACAAAGCAAAAGTTAGGGTTTCCAAGCAGCGCCCAATCAACACGGCCGTGAGGTGACACACGGGTGCCCGTGTTGCTCTCCCTTATAATTATTTTCAGCACAAGCTACAGAGGCAACAACACGGGCCGTGTTCCTCCACACGGGTGCCCGTGTTAATGCACTGTTTTAATCAACACGGCCGTGTGGTGACACACGGGTGCCCGTGTTGATCTCTTTTTTTCTTCTCCCATTTTGCTCTGCCTGATCAACAACACGGGCAGTGTTGTGGCACACAGGTGCCCGTGTTGACCTGCTGTTTCTTCATATTTTTGCCTTTCTGAGTATCCATAACTTCACCATTATTGCTTTTAAACATGTGCAATGGCCTTTAACAATGACACTACCAAACGAAACATAAACGAGATCTTTTTGACATAAACTTGTAATCGAATGCAAGGCGATACCAAACCAACAAAACATGATAAATGACTCCAAAGCAACTAAAAACAAACATAAATCTTACCAAAGTGATGAAAATACGTCGGATTAACGGTGGGAATTCAATGGAAATGGTGACCGATCACCTACATTATTATTGACCGACCTCAGATAGTTGTGACTTCTACGTAAGTCCAATTACGATTGCTTAACATAGCGCTAAATTTGTCTTATGGCACACTAACTACTAACACTAATCATTAACCATTAACATTTACTTTTTGCACTTTACTTTTATGCAATTTATTATTCTTGTACATATTATTCATTTGCTTTTTTCCTTTGCTCACTTGAGCACATGTTTATGCTAATGCCATTTGCCTTTTGCTCACTTGAGCACATAATTGTGTATATATTATTGTGCTTGTGTTTTGTTTTGATTGTTGTGAACCAAATGCAAAGAATTGGACAAAAGGACTTACACTTTAGGACCTTCCTTATGCAAAAATGGAGTCAAAGAGCAACTAGGCCTCATGCCTTTAGAGTGCTGAAATTCTGGCGTAGTCAGATTTCAAATGTTCTACTCCAAGTCATGACATCTGATCCAACATTGTAACTAATACATCAAGACAGTTATACAAATTAAACCCTGTACTAATATGCACACGTTCACAGATGTCACGACATCTGCTTCTGTATCACCCTAGAATGGAGGAACACCTAGTTCTGTGCATCTGGTAGAAAGACTCAGCAGAGATCAACCATAACACTAACTTCTGTTATTTTCCTACACAGTTATCAGCAAGATGTCTCAATAGTGATTTGAACATCATCTGTTACATTATTCCAGTTTGCTGGCCTTGTACTTGTATTTCCTAAATGTAAGGTCAAGCGAGTTAACCTAATTTCCACTTATTAGGATGCTAACAAATAGGCTATTTTTAGGTTCATTAAATGTAGTTCAATAGTTAGTTTCCTGGATTTTAGCTCAGCTATTGACTTCCTGAAGAATAGCCTGAGAAAAATGCTGAAACAGAAAAACTAAACAACCTACAATTCAGCACATGCTGTCAGGAATGAATGTCACAACATTCAGTTTGACAGCCAGAACATATACCTCATGTTGATTCAATTATGTTCCTGAAAACAGACTGTGCTAAATTTGTTGTACTGTAAAAGACTAACTAGTCTCTACTTCAGTATTAGCATACATGACTAATTGTCAAGGAATCCAGCTTGACAGTTTCACAATGATCCTTGGCCAGCTCTATTATCCTCTTGAAGACCAGACAAAAATAAATACTGAACTGAAGCAGAAAAACCAACCTGCCTATTATTCAGTATATGCCGTTAATGATGAATATCAAAACATTCTGATTGACATTCAAACAGAAGGCTATGTACCAAGTCTGTTATTATCTTGATACGCAGACTGAAATACAAGCTAAGTTATGGCAAACAGAATTATAACATGCAGAAGGAAAACACATACATGAAATTCTTAACCCAGTTCGGTGCAACATCACCTACTCTGGGGGCATACCAAGCCAGGAAGAAGATCCACTATCAGCAGTATTAATTCAGAGTTAAACTCCCCCGTTTACAACTCTTCACTTAATCCCTACCCAATGCAATCTATACCTAGGAACTCCTAGATAGAAACCTCCAGTTTCCATTCCTATCACTACAAATACAATGTAATGTTAAAACAACTTGAACTTGCTTCACAGCTTCGTTCAAGACCATAACAACTCTTACCTACAGGCTTTGACTTAATAATACTCTCAGCTTTGAACACTGAGAAAACACATGGTAACCTTCCCACAGGTTGGGAGGTTTACCTCACACACACCCCTAGTTTTTCATTCTATGAGGCTTACAAAAACTAGGTTACAATATGCTATTTATAACCTAATCACCCAACTGGATTTGGGCCTTCAGAAATCGCAGCAAACTTCTTCTTTGCTGTTATAAAGTCAGCAGAAAATTTCTGCTACAAATAAGGTCTTCAATCTTTTAGTTCCTAAAATCTCTCCATATATATCTCCATATTTAGAGCCTATATATTCTGATTGAGTCTTTAAGACCTCCACAAGGAAGTTAAGATATTCACCAAATATCCTCACTAATCCCAGAATATATACTGAATTAATTAATTCAGTTTTCTACACATGTGCGATGTCACATGCATGATGTCGTGACATCGTACATGACATGTTGGTCCAGATGTTGAACTTCTTCAACCCAACATATTAAAACAACAGAGATGACTACATTATTTGTTAGCTAAAATTAATGTCAATCCTAAGGTATTAACAATCTCCCCCTTTGGCAAATTTTAGCTAAAACAAATAAGCCTCTGTCATTATCTCCACCACCACAAACACCAAAGTTGGTGTACATGAGGAAGTAGAGGTACAAGACGTAGCTGCATCACAGCCCTTCCTCTCAACAGGAGGGCTTCCTGAAGAATATGTAATGCTGAGTACTTAGATAATGTAACTCAGGTCACAAGACACAGTTGTCCTCTTAACTCAGATCACAAGACACAAGTGATATACACAGTTAGTGACTTTGGTGCCTGAAGCCAACTTCTGCTTGCTACCACATTTTGCTTGCTTCTGGTACATTCTCAGGACAATATTTCTCTCCCCCTTTTTAGCTAAACATTTGTAAATGAACCATTCACAAAACCAGATCCAGGCGCAGTTTGCCCAAACCTTGACATACCCCATGATTTAGAGGAAGTGGAATGTTTCTCTTGTGAGAAGAGGAGTGTTGTAACATCCTTTAAATAGTCCAGCCCGTGCTTAGGAATTAACGGAAGGAATAAATGCTTGGTAAAGATTCATTAATGTTAGCTGAGAAACAGTCAGAGAATCACCAACAAAATCCCAGACTATCTTTGAATACCTTTTATAGCTCTTGACTGTTTCTTTTTCGAAACAACAGTTCCAGTGCATAAAGACTATTCCATATATGCAGTCAGACACGTTGCACACGATGTCTTTACATTCAATGCGGCTTTTGCCTGCATTCTTCATGTATTCTTCCTATTATCATTTTCTAGGACCACTTTTGTACCTCCAGTGGTAGCTTGACATCTGGCACCACTACAGCTAAAATCACAAACCCCAGTAGGTGGTTACTCCCCCTGTACCACACAACTGTAACACTCGGGCTTATTATACTGCACCACACCCATATTTCCTAATGACTGTAGGTTTTCAGAAGGAACTAACAATATTGTCCAAGGCAATGTCATGACATCTAGTCAGACATTCTTATGCTCACTCAACCTTGACACACACCACATCATCTCAATAACCAACAAGGGTCCATATGTAGTTATCTGAGAACACATAGACCACAAGCTTGATGAGTACTTGCAGCGCAAAGACAGAACTCCCCCTGTCATGAAAAACCAACTCTCCTCTTGAAACTTGGAGATCACACACGAACATATCCAACACCCCAAGGTTGGACCTTAACATACTTCCTGATTCACAGAGAACCCAGACCACTTGATGAATGGAAAACATAAGACGCATCTTCATGTCTTCAAGAGCACACCCGCTAATCAACCCTCTTGGCTGAACACATCCATAATCTGTGTCAATCTCTCTTCTAACCAGAACAGAAAACCACTTCACAAAATGTTCTAACATTAGTTAGGACATCCTTCACAACATAACAAAGAACACCATGTGATAATCTTTAGATATCACTGAGTCACCAGCTTGATCCAAAAGAATCCAGACATAAATTGGGACCTATACATTCTCATCCCATTACAAGAGATAATCTTCCATAGATAGCTCAGAACTCCTACCACGAGCTCCAAGAGATGAATAGAACACACCTCCTTTTGTATTCAACTTACTACTTTTTTGCTCAAAAGTAATTTGTCTCAGACTTTCCTCAAGAATAATCAGCTGCCATATGTTGATTATCTCGATTCTTTGAACTCACCTTGAGATAGACTAAATGCCACTGGTTGATTACCTCCTTCATGAATCCTCATATGAAAAAGTCAAATGTCACTTATTGACCTCTCCACTTTTATCAGACTTCTCCCAAAGATATTCTGACCTTCCAAGTGAGACTTGAACTTCAAGCTACATGTTAAACAAAACTTAGACTTTCTAAGTCATGAACATGTAATATCTTCTCCATCCAGCAACTCCAAAGAACTGCAATGAGAACGATCTTTTTGAAGTACCCAATCTACGACTCTGTAGACCCTTCTATCTTAAGTTGATGTGCCACTTCACCAACTAAGATTCTGATGTTGAACCAAATGTCACAACATTGTGTGTTAACATCTAGCTGTTGAATTCAGCTCCTTCTTCTGCCACTTGAAAGAACTTCCTCCCTTGAAGAATCCATTCCTCTTCTCCAAAGACATCAGACATTCTGATGCATGAGTCTTCAGACGGACCAGTTAGAAACTAACCCTTCAGCTATACCAAGGATTCCACTTCCTAAAGCAAAGCTGTTTCCATGATGTTAAGAATGCTGCCACTTGTTCTTAACTCCACAGTGTGCATTAGCCAATGCACTTCCTTACTTAGATCAGAGATAAACTGATCCAAGTAACCACCATCAAGACTATGATGTCTTCTTCTTCTTGTACACACCAAGGCTGAACATGTTTCTCGCCAGGAAACCTTTTCAGAGATCATATGCTTTTGCTGCCACCAAAGAGATAGATCATAAACCAATGTACTATCCTTCCTATGATTCTGCACAGGGTTTTGAAGAAGAGATGTTCCAACATCTTTAGGAACATCAGTTGTCTTGAGCTCCAAGGATAATCAATTAAATACTTGAACTTGGCACAAGTAGACATTGATCTTAAATCCCTTCCCAATTATCCTTTTAGATACTTCCACCACAAGAATACTTTGAAAATACTCTTCTTGTGTCAACATCTTTTGCTTGCAAGCACCTCAACGGTTTTTTTTAGAATCTTTCCAGATTAGATTCACCCTTAGGAATGTGAGAGATGAATCCTTCCTTGCAAACGTGTCACACAACAGCCAGAACCCATGTGACACAGGTCAACAGCCAACCATATCCTAGGCTGACCAAACGTGAGGAGATTAACCAAGACTCCCCCTCAAATTAACAATCATGGAAGCTCCACACCAATGTCCATGCATTGTACACCCATGTCTCAACATGACATACACCATCCCTATTAGTGGCAACTAACTCTGTGAGTTATACCTATACATACTCCAATCACACCAATCAGACTCCAGCTGACCACAAGTACTAGTGAAAAACAGCACCAGTCAATAGTAGATATGCATTGCCAGAGCACACTACCTCAACCAACCTCTGAATCTTCATATTCTCATCCCTTGACAGAACTGCCACTTCTGAGCGTGGTGTGTGAATAACAAGATTCATGATCCCAATGAAATAGCAATCAGGTTACCCCATTAATGACTGCTCATATCCAGGGGACTTGTCTTCCAACACTACATAGTACTTCAGGGGACAACTATCCAACCCTGATCAATCTACAGGAATAAGACAAACAGCAGGAAATTGCACAATGTCACATCTCAACCAGCTCCACTTCTGGAGATCACACGTCTAAAAGTGACCTTCTTGAGCATACAAACAGTTGACCCTACCCTTGTCAACTTAGCACCCACAAATGTCTCCTCTTCCAGGTCAGGAGTAGGTTCCAAACACAAGTATCCCTTTGTTTGACACCTAAAACATCTGCTCTTCAATCAGTAGTTGCACACTTGTTGAACACCATGTTCTAACATCACATAGATCATTAGTTCCACCTCCTTGGAATAAGCCCTCCTTGAAGATCTTCAAATTCTTCGTATACACTATCCAAGAGAGTAAAAGAATCAATGATCTGGTGATTCTTACCATCCTGAAGTGAGAACGTCATGATGAGTGGACTTGAGGAGACTCAAGTATCTTTGACATCTTCAGTAGGTTATGATGAAATCTTGAAAACAGCAGCCTTTCATCCACATGAGGAGAAACTACATCAGAGTTTGAGTTTTGCCAGGTATTATGCAGCAGAAATCATAATACAACTCAACCTACGAACACACACTTCACCAGATCAGCCTTCAAGAACACACCAAGGTTGAATATGATTCAATACTAGCACAGCTGTCCCACACACGGGCCAATTGCCAACTTCCAGAGACAGGTACACACAGTTCTTGTCATGAATAGTCCATCCACCTACTTCAGGGGACCATTCAGGGAACTCACAGAGCCTTCACAGATTCCAACATCAGTACTAACATAACTCCTTGCAAGATACCAGAAAGTATCACCCATGGATCTCATCCAGAAACAGAACAGGATGCCTGCTCTGATACCATTTGAAATTCTGGCGTAGTCAGATTTCAGATGTTCTACTCCAAGTCATGACATCTGATCCAATATTGTAACTAATACAGCAAGACAGTTATACAAATTAAACCCTGTACTAATATGCACACGTTCACAGATGTCACGACATCTGCTTCTATATCACCCTAGAATGGAGGAACACCTAATTCTGTGCATCTGGTAGAAAGACTCAACTGAGATCAACCATAGCACTAACTTCTGTTATTTTCCTACACAGTTATTAGCAAGATGTCTCAATAGTGATTTGAACATCATCTGTTACATTATTCCAGTTTGCTGGCCTTGTACTTGTATTTCCTAAATGTAAGGTCAAGCGAGTTAACCTAATTTCCACTTATTAGGATGCTAACAAATAGGCTATTTGTTAGGTTCATTAAATGTAGTTCAGTTGTTAGTTTCCTGGATTTTAGCTCAGTTGTTGACTTCCTGAAGAATAGCCTGAGAAAAATGCTGAAACAGAAAAACTAAACAACCTACAATTCAGCACATGCTGTCAGGAATGAATGTCACAACATTCAGTTTGACAGCCAGAACATATACCTCATGTTGATTCAGTTATGTTCCTGAAAACAGTCTGTGCTAAATTTGTTGTATTGTAAAAGACTAACCAGTCTCTACTTCAGTATCAGCATACATGACTAACTGTCAAGGCATCCAGTTTGACAGTTTCACAATGATCCTTGGCCAGGTCTGTTATCCTCTTGAAGACCAGACAGAAATAAATACTGAACTGAAGCAGAAAAACCAACCTGCCTATTATTCAGTATATGTTGTTAATGATGAATGTCAAAACATTCTGATTGACATTCAAACAGAAGGCTATGTACCAGGTTTGTTATTATCTTGATACGCAGACTGAAATACAAGCTAAGTTATGGCAGACAGAATTATAACATGCAGAAGGAAAACACACATATGAAATTGTTAACCCAGTTCGGTGCAACATCACCTACTCTGGGGGCATACCAAGCCAAGAAGAAGATCCACTATCAACAGTATTAATTCAGAGTTAAACTCCCCCGTTTACAACTCTTCACTTAATCCCTACCCAATGCAATCTATACCTAGGAACTCCTAGATAGAAACCTCTAGTTTCCATTCCTATCACTACAAATACAATGTAATGTTAAAACAACTTGAACTTGCTTCACAGCTTCGTTCAAGACCATAACAACTCTTACCTACAGGCTTTGAGTTACAAATACTCTCAGCTTTGAACACTGAGAAAACACATGGTAACCTTCCCACAGGTTGGGAGGTTTACCTCACACACACCCCTAGTTTTTTATTCTATGAGGCTTACAAAAACTAGGTTACAATATGCTATTTATAACCTAATCACCCAACTGGATTTGGCCTTCAGAAATCGCAGCAAACTTCTTCTTTGTTGTTACAAAGTCAGTAGAAAATTCCTGCTACAAATAAGGTCTTCAATCTTTTAGTTCCTAGAATCTCTCCATATATATCTCCATATTTAGAGCCTATATATTCTGATTGAGTCTTTAAGACCTCCACAAGGAAGTTAGGATATTCACCAAATATCCTCACTAATCCCAGAATATATACTGAATTAATTAATTCAGTTTTCTACACATGTGCGATGTCACAGGCATGATGTCGTGACATCGTACATGACATATTGGTCCAGATGTTGAACTTCTTCAACCCAACATATTAAAACAACAGAGATGACTATATTATTTGTTAGCTAAAATTAATGCCAATCATAAGGTATTAACAAGTGCTATAAATGTCAAAGAGCAACTAGGCCTCATGCCTTTAGAATGCTTAAAAACTTGAAGATGAACATTGAAAGGACCATATTCTAAACTCCCTCTTGTCCATTCTTTGATTTGTAAATAGAACCTTTTGATGTGTGTGTTTCTTTGTGCTAGGGATTCCCACTTGATCCAAATTGAGGAACCATTGCCATGAGTTTCTTAAGAGAGAGAGAGATTCAATAGCCATTGAGGAACCTTCCAAGAGTTCATTTGATTGTTGATTGCTTGAGTTTATGCTTATGTGATTGCTTATTCCAAAGGATGGGAGCTACTTGGATCATCAATATGATCTCAAGAGAGGAACTCCATTTGTGGTTTTGCTTCTTGTCCCTTATCTCTTGTATGCTTAGGACCTTAGCCCTTCTTCTTCTTCCCTTCACTCTAACCCAAGCCAAAACTCTTTTTGTGCAAACATTTAACATTTGTTTTCAACATTAGAAACCTAAGCCTTATGCTTTTGATTTTCAAACTTTCTTTTCATAACACTTATTTTGAATTGAACTTCTAAGCCAAATTTGACCATATTTTGTATATACTTTTCATTGGTAAATATAACTCATTCAAATGTTTTTTTTGTGGTTTCAATGGCCACTCCTTAATCAGAACTTTTTTCATAACCTTTAGTTATTAGGTTCGAGTTATCCTTGAGGTAGATGTAATGCTCACCTATATCCTTAGTGATGGACAATGAGTCTTCCATGCTTATTATAGGGTTAACCCCTCACTAGCATGCTGAAGCTATCCTCACATGGTGGATTTGTGGTTTTAGGTTGAGTTTTCTCCCTTGGATAACAAAAGACCTTAAGGCTTTTGGATCCATCAATTCACCAACTCATTTTTGAGATTTTTATCCCGA
The DNA here is from genome assembly GCF_024323335.1 of Lathyrus oleraceus. Classification (NCBI taxonomy): domain Eukaryota; kingdom Viridiplantae; phylum Streptophyta; class Magnoliopsida; order Fabales; family Fabaceae; genus Lathyrus; species Lathyrus oleraceus. The sequence goes on from NC_066579.1 coordinate 377,439,805, forward strand.
ACTACGAGGTTTTGATCCTAATCTTTTTTAAGATGGTACGTAGGGAATGAGTTTATCCATCCAAACACAAAATGTAAATAAACTTGTATATTCTTTTCTCACCTCTTCAATCATGTTTGCACAAACAATTTTCACAAAACAACAACCTTACAACAAGTGTGAAAAGGGAACCCTAGGAGTACCTAAGATGTTTTGGGTACCTAACACCTTCCCATTGCATAACCAACCCCCTTACCTAGATCTCTGACTCCTTTTTACTAGTTTTTGGCTCGATAAAACTTTTAGGTTTTTGTTCGCTTTCTAACCATTCCTTTGGATAAATAGAAGTACGATGGCGACTCGACTTGTATGATTTACCTTGGATTTAGTCAATATCTCTAATGGTAACGAATACCCCGCTACACCAAGGAAGTGTAACTATAACATCGTTAAAAAAACAGACATCCCTTTCGTTTGTTTCTTATAAAACCAAGTCCCTGATAATTAAGAAAATGCAGCCCTTCACCAAATGCTAGATACAAAAAGGAAAAATAACGCCCTACCTTATTCTGAACTAATCATTAAAGTCCTAAACTACTACGAATTTGATTTTGGAAAAGAATGACCTATCTATGCACATATAAAAGTAGGACAAGTTATCATAAACAAATTGGGATATGCAATTCAAGAAGGATAAGTTGTCCCTTATGAACCATGAAGAGAAATGGAGCTAAGAAACACCCCTTTATCCAAGACCCTTAATGAAATTTGTGATGAGCAAAGGAAGATGTATGCTAAGATCAACAAGCTCATTGAGAAAATGGCGAGAAACAACTTTATCTCTCCAACAGATTCTAGCGAGGATAACGATGCTGAGATGAATTAAGTATTTCTTAGATGTTTTATTTCTTGGTACTTTTAATTAAGAAATTTCCCTTTATATTATTTTGAATTTCTTAATTATCCTTATCTTCATATTTACTTTTTGTAATGCATCTTTACCCGCCTTTTTTATCCTGACAAATTGGGGAAGTATACTCTCAGGGAGAGTATGTGTAGCGGTGTATTCGTTACTATATGATCTATTGATTAAATCATAAGCAATGTATACAATGAACATAGAGTCGCCACCGCACTTTTATTTATCCTAAAGACTGGTTAAAAAGCGAACAAAAACCTAAGAAGTTTTACACGTAGAAAACTAATGAAAAAGATCAGAGAGTCTGGATAAGGGGTAAATTACGCAATGGGAAGGTGTTAGGCACCCACTACGTCCTAGGTACTCCTAGGGAGCCCTTTTCACACTTTGTTGTTTGAAAATTATTATTTGTCATGACATAAGTATTGTGCAAACATGATTGGGATGATGAGAAAAGAATGTACAAATTAATTATTTTTGTGTTCGAACGGATGAACCCGTTGCCTACGTACCTTCCATCAAAGGTAAGGATCAAAACGCCGTAGTTCGGCTAAAAGATTTCCAAAAAAACATTTGTGAGTTCATTTTAAAACAATAGCACTAAGGTTTTACGTTACCCATGGGAGAAAACTCGACCTTATATACAACTAGTCCACCATGTGAGAAAAGCTTCAACTTGCCAGAGAGGGGTTAACCCTATAATAGGCAAGGAAGACTTATAATTCATCTACTAAGGACAAATAGGTGAGATTAATATCAACCAACTAGGGTAAATCAAACCTATAGCTAATGTATGGAAAACTTAACAAACATGGACTAAGCCACAAAACATTTGAATGGGTGAAGGTTAATTGATTTGGATTATTTACAAAATATGGTCAAGGTATGGTTAAAGTCAATTCAAAATGAGTATTTACAAAAATGGGGGTTTGGAAAATCATGGACTTAAGGTCCAAGTTTCTAATTTGGAAAGAAGGTGAGAATGTTTGCACAATACTTATTTCAAAGTTTAAAACATGTGTGAAAAGGTTTAGGACACAATGGGATGAATGGATGGAATGTAAAACTTCTTGGAAGGTTCACCTCTTGAAATCATATAGAAGATGATTCAAGTGTGTCCTTAGGAATAGGCTACAAATGAGCAATGAACATGGTAACAGATGAAAGTCAATAAAAGAGGATACTGGATGCCACTCAATGGTCTTATACCTGTCTCCTAAAACAAACAAGGATATCAGAAGCCACTATATGGACTTACACTAATCTCCATCAGAATAAAACAAAAAAACAAAACTCGGGAAGTCAACTGCCAATCTATCTGGACTTATGTTAACCTCCACAGTATGATCCTAGGAATACAAATGCCACATCACAGGGACTTACAATGAATCCTCACATACAACAACAATGCTCAAACAAAGAGCAAAGAAGATATGAGTGACCAATGAGGTCTTACACTCTATCTCTTCCATATCCTAGGAGCAAAAGCCAATCTACATGGACTTACAATTGTCCTCAATGGGGAAACAACAATGTGTCATAAAGACAACTGAAATGATCATGCACTAATGGCAAACAAAGATGATGAATGCACAATGGCAAACTCAAGTAATCATGTATAAATGAATCAAGTAATCAATCACATAAATTCAAGTAGCACACACTATAACCATTCAATGAGGCTCAAGCAAAAGGGTTTGACTATGAAAGTCCACTGTAAGAGGTAAGTGTCGCTCTTAACCTTGCCATTGAGGGGCTAAGGTGAAGCAGATGAAAGGATATGAGGGGTGTGCCTCATTGCTTCTATCTCAGGTCCGAGAGAGCATGTAAATATAAGAATGTGGGGGAGTTCAGAAAGATGGAACTCTTTCCCCAATTGAACTCGATAGATCTTGGGTTTGGATCTCAATGCTACAACCATGTAATGGGAGCAAGGAGAAGACTCACAGAATAGTGGGAGATAGGCTACTTATCTCTTTGATCCACCAATTGCCTCAAATGAGGACTTTTCCTGCTTGGGACAAACATAAACAAACACAAACAATGCCTCTTAAGGAGGACTTCAGACAGTTTGCCCGGCCAAATAACGGGCCGGGTCTCCAGACTACATGAAGAAGAAGGTGCTATACCTCAATGCCAATTGCTTATAAGCAAAGCAATGCAAGTTCTTAAGAGAACTGAGCAACTAAGGGTACCTGAAATCAGTCCAATATGATCAGCATCCCAACATAAACAAAACAACAACAATAAGAATCAATCAACAATCAAACAATGATGTACATAGCACCAAGTCCATGTGAACCAAGCACCCTACAACACAAACAAATTAGTATACAATGATCAAAGTAAACAACTCAATTATGAATCGACCTCCTTAAGGCATTAGCTTTTTAACCTGAAAAGTCAAAGTCAAGCTCAAACATAAGTAACAAGACCACTAGGCCAAGCCTAGGGTCCAAGGGATGGAAAAATCTTAAAACAGCAAGTAAATCATGATCAAAGCCAAGATATTTCAATTACAAAGGGATCCCAATTGGTCTCATATCCACACTATGCACTAATTTCATTTTATGCACAAATTAAGGCAAAGTAAGCAATGTTGAATCACATATGGACAACCAGAATGATTACATCCAAAAAAATATCAAAACAGCATAGAAAATTCCACAAAAATTATATCCAAAACAGAAAATGTTCAACAAGCTGCATATCAATTTTCATGCCATTTGGATTAGTGGAGCTATGGGAATTAAATCAACATGTTAAGGCATGCAAAAACACAATCAAAATAGGTCACAACATGTACACTAACTTCAATCAAATGGTAAACAGTGATATTAAATGGGAAATGAGTGGGACCAAAGCCAAATGAAAGCTACACATGTTAGGAACTACCCCACCAAATTTCATGTTCATAGGGTTAGGGACGAGGATTTGGCAACATAGGAAAAAATGTTACACAAGCAAAGCCCTAAAAATGCTAAGCAGCAAACAAAAATTCTAATCAAATAGAAAATAGATCAATAAAATCTACAAAAAAATCATGTTGAAAGCTAACATGTCAAAGGTGTCTCATGCAAAAAATCAGAACCATAGGCCTAATGGAAGCATGGAAAAATAATTCATAAACTCAGCATATCAAAGTGTGACACATATTGTCCACTCAAAAATAATTAATCACATCTAGCAAACCAGAGGTCCAAAAATTACAAATCATATGTCAAAATCTCCAGAGGAGGGTCAAGAATCACCCTATAAAATTTCAATTCATTTGGATAAGGCATGGTCATTTTATGATTAAAATAGCAAAACACATGAATATTGCACACATTATGAACATCCCTATGTCAATTAAAATTTTTACCAAGCACAACTTTAATTTCTATGTCTAAAAAAAAGTAGATTAAAAATGGAGATTATCAAAAAAAGTCTCAAATTATTTGGATGAAAATTGAATATTTTATGATTTTTTGAAGTTTGTAATAATTATGGAATATTTATTTAAATGGATTTGGGATTAATTGAATTAATTTAAGTCTGGATGGCAAAACGGTAATTACCACACGCCAAGCCAAAACGACATGCGCTTCACTAATGCGCTGGCGGCTCGCGATTGGTTGAAGCTGGGCGCGCGAACACAATTCAAACGCGGCAATGCAGCATGATGGATCAAAACGAAGAAAACTCCAGAAATTCGTCATCATCTTCGCCAATTTTCCAGAATCCGTACGAACAACAAGAACAACAAACTCTCACCAAAACTCACAAGCTTATGTCCGTTGGAAAGGTCTCGCTCTCAGGATCTCAAATATCACAATGATTCATCCTAATTCTTATCGTACAGCACAGATCGAGCGGAAGAAGATTTTACATCAAAGTTTAAATTCACGATTGCTCTCTCGAATCCTAACGATTTTCAATTCTACCAATTGCTGCTTACTCTACACATTATGCTCTACAATAACCACATCATGATTTTGAGTTTGGTAGAAATCGAATTCTAACCTTCTTGATGTGCAGTACTGGAATCCGTGCGTATTAGAGCTCCAATGGTGAAAACAGCAGCGGTACAATGCGTAGGGAGATGATTGGAATACGCTTCGTAGCTCAACAGTGCTTCAATTCGAAGAAAATCTTGACTGCCATGGATGGATGATACTTTGGACAGTTGGAATCGTGAGCGCTTCTTGATCCAATACCTGAAAACAGAGCTTCGAAAACACCTACAAATGATGAACTCACCAAGAACCAGCACAAAGATTAGCGAGAATTGATGAATTGATGCAAAAAGTTTGTTGTGGAAATTGGAGCAAAATGAGAGAAAATGAGAGAATTTCAGAGTTTTTGCTTTTGGATCTGTGAATTGTGATTAGTGTTCTCAGAAAACAGTTATAATTAACTATATATACTACCACTTAATCCAACAATTAATCATGATTAAGCCAAACTTGGTGATTAGCAAATGTGGCTCACTTAAGCATTTTGGCTTTTTTGCCCTTGGATGGTTTTGATCAATGGAACAGTGATTTATCACCTCAAGCAAACCATAAATATCATTTGGAAGCTATTGGAATTGGTCTCATGTCCATTGAAAGTGTATTTCTCAATTTCACTATGTGATGGTACTTTGTCCATTTTTCCAATTCATTTCAAAAGCCAATTTTCAAACCATGAAGCCTTGGCATGTTATGAGTATTCCAACAAGTTTCAAATGCCATTTGTGAGGTGTTGCAAAAATCCCCACTCAAAAATTCCAATTATTTCACAAGTTGGACGATTTTGCCCCTGGTTCATTTTAACTATACAGTTGAAATTTGACTTTTTGCATTGACCACTTTTGAAGAAATCCAATTATGCACCATGAAAGTACATGTCAAATGGAGTTTGTGCATATAAAGAACATCCAATTTGGACACTCCATATGGAAGTTATGCCCTCCTGATTATGGGTCATTTTTGAAATTCACTGGACCATAACTTGACAACCATACATGGAATTTTCAAGTTCTTGGACTTTTTGGAATTGTGAGAACAAGATCTTCAACTTTCAGGTTGGACAAATTTTGATTTGAAGCTTGTATCATGATGTAATTTTGGGGAGAAAAACTTTCCATTTTGGGCAGGCGAGAATTACAGGTCATTTCCATTTTGGGAAACTTTTTTGTCTGACCTCAAATCCTTCAACCTTGATCTTTGAAATGCCAAATGAGACTTGTATGGACATGAATGAGGTCTTCCAAACCATCTCACACCTTTCAAATCCTGATTAAATGCACAATTGACCATAGTTGACCACAGTTGACTTTTCTGGGATTTTGGATGACTGGGCCATGTTCTGATGAATTCCAAGCTTCTTTCAATTGAGATTTTGATTCCAAATGATATCACAAGTTATATGAACTCTTTATGAATGATCATGGTGTCCAAATTCTTCAAGAATGGCCACCATCTATTGCTCAAGGCCTGATTTGACTGTTTTGACCTAGCTGGCTTCATCTGCAAGCAACAAGGTTAGATGACAATATTTTTGTACATTTGGTTAGTAAACATATGAAAAGAAATGATATACAAATGCAATACATGCTTGGTGATCAAGAACCACACTCACAAGGTATCCCACCCACTAGGAGGGCAGCTAGGGTATGCAATGATCCTTGAGGCCATGATATGATATGATATGGGCCATGAGGGATCTTAGGGCCAAAATTGGGGTCTTACAGATGCCCCTATTTAAGGTCATTCTATCCGGAGAAGTGAAGTTTAGAAATCTTCATCTCGACGCGGTAGAATGGGCTTAAATAATAGTAATGAGACGAATTTTGGTCCCTAAGAGACCTCATGATGCAGATGTATGCATGCAAAAGACACAAACTCTGTGGGGAATATGGTTCACACAGAAGGAACGACGATCCATCGGAGTAATACACTCACCAGGAACAGAGACTCTAACAAGACTCTTATTGGGACTCTTTTTTAGGGGATAGTAAGAAAAAGAATGCGTGAGCAAGACACGACTTTGATTAGGGAAAACAAAACTGACACAGCGTGACTGAGCACGACTTCGAATAGGGATAACTGACATCGGACTGGAGAGCTTGCTGGGGAAGCAAAGGACTCACACCGAGGAATAAAGAATTCCAGAGGAAAATAAATCCATTGGAAAGACATAAGCTGACTCAACTATCCATCAAGGATACTTCGGATAAAAATCCGGACTCGGACCAGGAAAAGATTCACACAGAACCTCCCTGCCGGGAAATGCATATACTGGGGAATAAACACCCATATAGCAAAGGGGTAAAAATCACCAAAGGAAACTCCGCAGGGGAATGTCTGACAAAGAGACTCTCCTGGGAGAAGCAACAGGAATGAGGTGTTACCGGTATAAGGGTAACAAACTCAGGAAGAATGAATATCTAAGACCGGTATAAGGGTGAGAGATATCAATCAACCAACATCTGAGAAAGACCCACAAAGGGTATAATACTCAGGAAAATCCGACTCCACAGGGGACCAAGGTCATAATAGGGAGTAGACAGAAAGGAACACCAAGGATACCGAGGTATATAATAGGTGACCGATAGAACGTGAATTGGTATATATGCCAAGACACTCATCATCCGAAAGGAGGGCTTGAAAGAGCAAAATCGACTTACAGGATGGACATCCGAATCCACAACGGGAAAACGAATCTTACTCAACTGGGGACACAAACCCAAAGAGTGCATGAGATATAATATCCATTACCGGCAGACCGTGGATAAGATACTCGCATGAGACATATTATCTATTACCGTCAGAACGTAGATAATAAACTCGCATGGTAAGAAACACCAGAGATACCGAAGTATATAATAGGTGATCTACTGAAAACGTGAATTGGTATATATGCCAAAACACACATCCGAAACACAAACAGGTTAAAGGATGAATATTCGATTCTACAAAGAATACGAATCTTACTCTACCGGGGAAAATCAACAGAGGGTTCCAACTAAAGAGCGCATGAGACATATTATTCATTACCGGCAGACCGTGAATAATATACTCGAAAGGAAAAGACACTAGAGATACCGAAGTATATAATAGGTGACTAACCAAAAGGAGAGACAATCGTTACCAAGCATCCGGGTAAACGAGAGACAACTCAAAGAGATAAATTGCAAGCATCCGGCAATCATCCAACAACAAGGAAGAACATTCGACCCCGCAAAGGGAAATAACGAATCTTACTCGACCAGGGAAACACAAAAGGCTTCAACTGAAGAGTGCATGAGATATATTATCCATTACCGTCAGAACGTGGATAGTATACTCGCATGGAAGATTATCCACAACCGGTATAAAGGTTAATAAAGGATAAATCGACCGAAAAGAAAGGCATCGGGATACCAAACTAGGTATATAATGATGACCAATCAAAAGGGAGCAACAGCATTACCAACAAAAAGGGTAAATGAAAGGAGACTCACTGGGGATAAATTGCAAGCATCCGGCAATTATCCACAAAACTGGGGATACATTGATAAACAATCAACGATCCGGGGAACAAATCACTAGCAAACGGTGAAAAGACCCACTGGCGACTTCAAAAGGATAACATTGCAAGCATCCGACAATGATCCAGAAGACTGCTGGGAATACAAGTGCTTACTCAAGAGCAACTACCCAAAGCAGGAAGGAATATCAACATCGAATATTGAATGAAGATAACCACAAAGAGAGAAATTAGGGTTTATATCTACCGAATACGGGGCAGGAGACCAAAAATCTGGCTGAGAAAACAAGGGGTTTAACAATACCGACTACTGGGTAAGAAACCAAAGACTCAGCTGAGGATAAAATTGCTAGCAACCGGAAATTATCCATATGTATCATAAGATACCACTCCGCTGGAGAGGAAAATCACAGCGACATAGGATTTACAACTACCGAATACGGGGTAGAAGACCACAAAATCCACTGGGGATATAAATCACCACAGGGAACAAAACTCTGTTAAGGATAAAACCACAACAACAGAAGATCCACCATCAACCAGATCGAACCACAAAGGTTACCACTGCTAGGGGAAAAGAGATAGGACTTACGACTACCGGTATAAGGGCAGTGGCCAAATACTCTGGTGAGGATAAAAGATTAGGGTTTATATCAAACCACTAACTCCACGTGGGGATGGAATAAATCATGAATCCGCACGAGAAACCAAAAATGAGGTTTATAACAGACCACAAACTCTGTTGGAGAGTAGGGAATTAGGATTTACGACTACCCACTATCAGGTAGAAAACCAACAACTCTGGCTGGGGACTAAAAGGTATATAACCACAAGTTCTGCCAAGAAAGCCAAGAAAGTAGGACTTACAACTACCGGTATAAGGGTAGGGGCCAAAATCGACTCTTGCGGAGGAATGAAAGGTATATAACCATAAATTCCGCCAAGAGGAAAGGAACAATAGGACTTACAACTACCGGTATAAGGGTAGAGGCCCGAAAACTCCGCTGGGGAACAACCCACTGGGAAGCACGATATAGTTGACAAATGTCAATTCAGGAAAGATCCGAAAAGACAGACTAAATCAAGACACGTCCTAATGAGGATATAACTCAAATAGGAACCTCCATCCCAATATATGTGTTGGGAGGAAACGGAAGAAACCGTCATCCACGAGGGAATATCTCAGTGGGGAACCGCAGAAGGAAAGACAGACACTTTCTGCTTATGGGCTGACTCTATATGGAGAGATTTAACACCCGACATCTGCTTAGGAAGATCTATAAAGATATATATCACCATAGCAGGGAATAACACACAAAGGATATATGGCAAAAATGCAACATGAATATCTGAATGTTTCATGAATATGCATGAATATGCGTGATTTATGCTTGATGAATGCTGACAAGACAGACATTTCTAACATAACAGTCCAGGAATCAAACGTCCGGTATTACACTTCCAGGGGAAAACCAAATGGAAAGCCAATTCTGCTGGAGATCTACATGCCATAAAGCAAAGATCTGCGGGTACTGCTGGGAAGCAGAAGCAAAAGAATCAGAGATATCTGGAGAATACCAAATCTCTGAGTGATGGATCAGCGATCACCCCAACTAGGGCACAGAAAGTCACAACAGGCAAAGAGCCACAAAGACAAATCTGTTGGGGAACAAGAGATTCTCAAAGTCCTGCAGGGGATCCTAGCAAACACTGCTATGGAAACGAATCCAACATAACTCCATTGGGGAACAACCCACTGAGGGAGCAAAGGTCACCCGGATAGAGTTTGGCTGCACAAGCAACTCTACTGGGGATATCATCAACTACTCTCTTGGGGAACAACCCACTGAGGAAGGAAAACACCAAACAAGTAGATTCTGCAACAAACCACTCTACTCGGGGCGAACACACATCTGACGGATCACCTCAGCAGATTCTGCAACAAAATCCGCTCTACTGAGGATCGAAGAGTAATCAGGAAATCAATACAATCTCTGGATGACGGAGCCATCGACCGACCATACGGGGGACTGAAGGAGGTTCAACAGGCAATACTGCCACAACAACCGCTCTGCAGACAAATGCTGGAGAAAGTTGGATGAAAATACTGGGATATCAACCTCGGAGTAGGAAAATAAATCCTGCTCTGCTGAGAATAACAACCATTCTGATAGAGAGAAAGTAAACAACTCCGCTCGCGACTGCGCTGGGAAGGAGTGACAACAACTCTGCTCGCGACTTCGATGGGGATGTCAATAACAGCTCTACTGTGCCAAGGAGACAAATAAAGTCTGGGGATAGCGATCCACTGGAGAAAGTGGCGAGGCACCAAGGTGACAAACCATCAACCGCCGAATCTTCCACAAGGAAATCATCCATACTGAGGGAAAACTGCGGCTGGAGCACACTGAGTCTTCAACAACACTCTGCTTAGGGAACAACCCCACCAACAACTCGACTTGCGATTATGCTGGCAACTCACTTGGGGAGAAATACGGGATACGGGGATATCAACCCACTACCCATAAATTTTCTAAACACCTGAGCAATCAAGCCGGGGAGAGACTACTGCTGGAGAACAGACCGAGTCTTTAACACACCACTCTGCTTCGGGGAGTTAAAATCCACAGAAGCTCTGCTTAGGGAACAACCCCAACAACCAAATCTCTGCTTGGGGAACAACCCCAACAACCAAATCTGGAGAAGAAGGATACAAACCAAACCAGGAGTATGAACAAATGTCTTACCTGTTGGAAACCATGCCGCCCTTGGGAGAGCACTGAGAAATTCTTTGAGTATCCTTTTATCATTGTGAATGTTCACTTTGTTTAAAACAATAATCTTTGAAAAATTTATTCGTTTAAAACAATGACATTTTATCAATTAAACATGCAAAACATTTGTTGAATTGAAACAAATAAGAGTGCAAATAATTGGATAAAAAGCTTAAATTGATTTGATGGAATGGTAGTCTGCAAATGGCAAGACTCCATAGATCTGTACAAATTTGAAATCAGTGATATATATTGGAAGAGGGCTACATTGAACATAATGATCCTTTCTCTACCAATTTGAATCTCGATGTATTCGAAGCTTCGGTTGACGACGAATCGAGAATCCTCTGACGAAAAGACGGTTGATGAAACAGAAAGTCTTGTCAGGATGCAGTTACTTGCCTGATCCCTAATTCTTGCCTAGATTGCCCCAGAGTGAGGTACTCAATCTAGCGGGATGCAAATATGCTTTTTTATCAAGTCTCTAACTTTTGCCTGGATTACCCTTGCGGGTTCTCCACCGAGACGCTCATTTTTGCCTAAGCCGCCCTTTCGGGTTTTCAACTTAGCGAGCTATTCTGTTTTTCATTTGCATATACCTTTTTTTAGGCAAAGTATCTCTTAACTACATCTGAATTCACAGGACGAGTGAAATCCTCCCCATCCATTGTTGTAAGCATCAAAGCTCCGCCTGAAAAGGCTCTCTTAACAACATATGGACCCTCGTAGTTTGGAGTCCACTTGCCCCTGGAGTCGGGCGCGAAGGACAAGACTTTCTTGAGCACAAGGTCACCTTCTCTGAACACACGAGGCTTGACCTTCTTATCGAACGCTTTCTTCATCCTCTGCTGATATAACTGACCACGGCACATGGCAGTCAATCGCTTCTCTTCAATCAGGTTCAGCTGGTCATAACGACTCTGAACCCATTCAGCATCAGTCAACTTGGCTTCCATCAAGACTCTCATTGATGGGATCTCCACCTCTACTGGGAGAACAGCCTCCATGCCATACACAAGAGAAAAAGGGGTTGCCCCTGTTGAAGTGCGTACAGACGTACGATATCCATGCAAAGCAAATGGCAGCATCTCATGCCAATCTTTGTACGTGACAGTCATCTTCTGGATAATCTTCTTGATATTCTTATTAGCAGCTTCAACAGCCCCATTCATCTTAGGTCTGTAGGGAGAGGAATTATGGTGTGCAATCTTAAATTCGGCGCACAACTCATCCATCATCTTGTTATTCAGATTAGATCCATTATCAGTAATGATCCTCTCTGGCACACCATAACGGCAAATCAGCTGGTTTTTGATAAACTTCACAACCACCTGTCTGGTCACATTTGCATATGAAGCGGCTTCAACCCATTTGGTGAAGTAGTCAATTGCTACGAGAATAAACCTGTGTCCGTTGGACGCTTTCGGCTCAATCATGCCGATCATGTCAATTCCCCACATGGAGAAAGGCCATGGTGATGAAATCACATTCAGAAGTGTCGGAGGAATATGAATCTTATCCGCATAAATTTGACACTTGTGGCATTTCTTCACATATTTGCAACAGTCAGCTTCCATTGTCAGCCAATAGTAGCCTGCTCTCAACATCTTCTTAGCCATAGCGTGTCCATTGGAATGAGTACCAAACGAACCCTCATGAACCTCAGTCATCAATAGGTTTGCTTCGTGTCTATCCACGCATCTGAGCAAAACCATATCGAAATTTCTTTTATACAGCACTTCACCACTGAGGTAGAAACTGCCTGACAACCTTCTCAAAGTTTTCCTATCTTTCACAGATGCCCCAGGCGGGTAGGCCTGGTTCTGGAGGAAATTCTTGATATCAAAGTACCAAGGCTTGTCATCATTGACTTCTTCAATTGCAAATATGTGAGTTGGTCTATCCAAGCGCATCACAGTAATATTGGGGACATCATTCCACCATCTGACCACAATCATGGAAGCAAGCGTAGCAAGAGCATCTGCCATCCGATTATCCTCTCGAGGAATATGGTGAAATTCAACTTCTGTGAAGAAAGTTGAAATCCTTCTTGCATAATCTCTGTATGGTATGAGACTTGGCTGATTCGTCTCCCATTCACCCTTGATCTGATTAACAACTAGGGCCGAATCACCATAAACATCAAGATGTTTGATTCTCAAATCAATACATTCTTCAAGTCCCATAATACAGGCTTCGTACTCAGCCATATTATTCGTGCATTTGAAAGTTAGCCTTGCTGTAAACGGAATATGAGCACCTTGAGGATTAACAATTACTGCCCCAATTCCATTTCCATACTGATTAACAGCGCCATCAAACACCATCGTCCATCTGGAACCAGGTTCCGGACCTTCATCAAGTGTAGGCTCATCACAATCTTTCATCTTCAAATACAGAATCTCCTCATCAGGGAAGTCATACTGAACAGATTGATGATCTTCAATCGGCTGGTGCGCTAAATGATCAGCCAAGATACTACCCTTGATAGCCTTCTGAGCTCGATACTCGATATCATACTCAGACAACAGCATCTGCCAACGGGCAATCCTCCCAGTTAAAGCAGGCTTCTCGAAGATATACTTAATTGGATCCATTCTGGATATCAACCAAGTTGTATGATTTATCATGTACTGGCGCAACCGCTTAGCAGCCCAAGCCAAAGCACAGCACGTCTTCTCAAGCATAGAGTACCGAGACTCACAATCAGTAAACTTCTTACTGAGATAGTATATAGCAAATTCTTTCTTCCCTGATTCATCTTGTTGACCGAGTACACAACCCATTGAGTCTTCAAGAACTGTCAGGTACATAATCAGAGGTCTTCCTTCCACAGGCGGAGACAAGATCGGAGGTTCAGACAGATATTTTTTGATACTGTCGAAAGCTTTCTGGCAATCCTCGGTCCAATCATGAGACTGATCTTTCCGGAGGAGCTTGAATATAGGCGCACATGTGGCAGTCATGTGGGATATAAATCTGGAAATGTAGTTCAAGCGGCCAAGAAAACCTCGGACTTGCTTCTCAGTTTTGGGTGCAGGCATCTCTTGTATTGCTTTGACCTTTGCAGGATCAACCTCAATACCTCTTTCACTTACTACAAAACCCAACAACTTTCCGGAACGGACTCCGAATGTACATTTGTTCGGATTCAGGCGAAGTCTGAACTTCCTCAGACGCTGAAAAAGCTTCAACAAATGCTCAACATGCTCAACTTCCGTTCTGGACTTAGCAATCATATCATCAACATAGACCTCTATCTCCTTGTGCATCATGTCATGAAACAAGGTAGTCGTGGCTCGTTGATACGTGGCTTCGGCGTTCTTCAAACCGAAGGGCATCACTCGATAACAGAATGTTCCCCAAGGTGTGATGAATGTTGTCTTCTCCATATCCTCTGGTGCCATCTTAATTTGATTATATCCGGAAAATCCGTCCATAAAAGAAAAGACTTTGAATTTAGCTGTATTATCTACCAACATGTCAATGTGTGGTAGAGGAAAATCATCTTTCGGACTAGCTTTATTCAAATCTCTGTAATCAACGCACATACGGACTTTTCCGTCCTTCTTAGGAACAGGCACAATATTGGCCACCCATTGAGGATATGTAGAAGTCACCAGAAACCCCGCATCAATTTGCTTCTGAACTTCCTCTTTGATTTTCACGGCCATATCTGGATGAGTTCTTCTGAGCTTTTGCTTCACAGGCACACACTCAGGCTTCAAAGGCAGGAAATGTTGCACAATATCTGTATCTAAACCCGGCATGTCTTCATATGACCAAGCGAAGATATCTGAATATTCTCGTAGCAATTCAATCAAATCCTTCTTGACAGACTCTCCAAGAAGTGCCCCAATCTTCACCATACGGACACAATCCTCAGACCCCAAGTTGACTGTTTCCAAATCTTCGAGATGCGGCTGAATGATCTTCTTCTCGTGCTCAAGGAGACGGGTAATCTCATCAGGAATTCCTTCAACATCATCTTCCTCTGCCTCAAATACAGGGAATTCAAAGTTGGGAGATGGCATTGGATCATTATGTTCAACGGGTTTTAAGATCAACCTGCATAATGATTTTGGTTAATGAAAAACTTTTAGCATTTAAACAAGCAAACCATTATGCAGATGAAAAGGTTGCTTTTATTCTTGTTTTTATGGGTTTTTTGTGATCACTGATTTCATGCAAAGCGAAAAATGAAAACAAATGGAAAAACAAATGTTTAACAATGCATTAATTGGATGAAAACATCATTGTATATATGAGCCAAACAGTGTCATCACTTCTCCTTTTGGCATGGGAGAAGGGTTTTAAACAAAGTGAGCATATTACTCTGATCTATGGATAACTGTTGGAACATCTACAGCGACCCAATTGTGGCAGACACCACCAGGAATAACAAAATTGCTCATATCCTCTGCATCTTCTTCAATGATAGCAGCAGCTTCCTCTTCTACAGACTGATCATCATGGATGAATCCTCCACTTGTGAACAGACCGTGCTCATTATATGCCCCAGAACAAAAGCCAATGCCAGCCCGGGATTTGTTGTCTTCAAGCTCAATCACCTTCCCTAAACCAGCGACTGCACCACATTCAATGGCCAGTTTTGCATCTCGGTAGGAAGTGAACGACGGAGACTTCTTCTCAATCGGTTCATCAATAGATAAAGCTTGGAACGGAGTCCCAACTTCATCCTCTGCATCGATATATGAGAAGGAAGACAGGTGGCTAACCAGGAGAGCCTTTTCTCCCCCTACCACAACCAGTTTTTTATTCTTCACAAACTTCAACTTCTGGTGTAGGGTGGATGTCACGGCGCCAGCCTCGTGAATCCATGGTCTGCCAAGGAGACAGCTATATGACGGGTGGATATCCATTACCTGGAAGGTAACTTGGAAATCACTCGGGCCTATCCTGATAGGGAGATCAACTTCCCCAATCACGGTCTTGCGTGACCCATCAAAAGCCTTCACAACAACCCCACTCTGCCTCATAGGAGGACCTTGATATGACAATCTGGAGAGTGTGGATTTAGGCAACACATTAAGAGATGATCCAGTGTCCACCAACACGTTGGACATAGCATCAGATTTACAGTTCAGAGATATGTGTAGAGCCATGTTGTGGTCTCTTCCCTCCTCAGGGAGATCAGCGTCACTGAAACTCAAAGTGTTGCAAGCAGTAATGTTTGCAACGATGCTGTCAAATTGCTCAATAGTGACGTCGTGATCAACGTACGCCAGGTCCAATACTTTCTGCAGAGCCTCCCTATGGGGTTCTGAATGCAACAGCAAGGATAGTATGGAGATTTTGGACGGCGTGTGTAGAAGCTGGTCTACAACGTTATACTCGCTTTTCTTGATGAGCCTCAGCATCTCATCAGATTCTTCATTCGAAATGCCACTCGGGCCATCTGAAGAAGTAGGAGTTTTTTGTATGGAGGAGGGTTTGGCAACATCAAGTGCCGGATTCTAACTATTGACAGCAGTCCCAACTGGACGCTCAGAAGATTCTGAAGCAACAGGAGCCTTAGCAGGCGCAGAGAATACTCGACCACTCCGGGTCAGGCCGCTTACATCGGCAATATTAGTCATAGCAGTTGAAGGCAGAGGCACTTCTACCCCATCTTGCACGGCAACTGGGTTGTACCTGAACGGCACCTGATCCAGAATCGGGATCCCAATGATATGAGAGTATTCTTCCAAAGTAGGCAACAGCTGGAAGTCCGGAAATAAGAAGCAATGATAGAGCGGATCATAGAACTGAGCAAGAGTGCTCATCAAACCCTCATCAACCTGAGTAATGAGCAGAGGCAGAAGCTTCCCATAGCGAGCCTTGAAACCCAAGGGATCTAATACATAAGGTGTCAGGTTCCTTAACTCTTTTACATCAGGCTGTCGGAAACTGTACTTCTTCGTATGCCTCTTTGGTCTTTCCATGTCTGAAAATTTTGCAAATAAACCCTTTTAAGTTCCTTGAAAATTTTCTCTTTTTGACGACATGAAATGCGGATGAATGCATGAATGTATGAATGCAACAATCACACTCAAGGATCAAGCAAAGCACACCAAACAAAGGTCATGGGAAAGCTCAACGTATCCCTAATATCAATCATCCATTTTGGTGGATTTAGGTTTTTCACCTTATCGACACCCAAGTTCCATTGATATTAACGGTACATGAACCGGCACAAACATCCTTAATATCAACCAGCCGCTTTGGTGGATTTTAGGTTTTACACCTGATCCGGGATCCATTGATATTAACGATGCTTGAACGACTCAACCATGAATCACGGGTTTGCTGAGAGTCACGAGCATGGAGTCTCGGTTAAGAACCACCCAAAGGGAGTGTACTAGGGTTTAAACCTGCCAGACATGTTCTATCAGAGGTTCCCATAATCATCGTCCCATCTCTCGGATATTATCGGAGGAACGAATACTCGTATTCCAAAAATATTCTCGAGAGAGACTCTTATGAGTGTAGTATCGCGTAACAATCGCATCAGAACTTACATCTGAACGACCTCCGCACTACGTCCTAAAAATAGGCCAAGATGGGTTTGGTAAACTAAGGTCCTTGGCTTCTAAGGCACATGATTGAAAGAATAGTGCCTAACCACAAATGACTTGTGTGACATTATCAATCCAACATGACCTCCACCAAGTGAATGGACTCGCAAGTCAACTGGCTAAGGAATACTCCACACCAATCGACAAGACTATGCCATTCTCCTATCCTAGAGTGCACTCGAGTTCGGGTATAGAACTCATCTCACAGAGATCACCAAAGCAAACAGCATTTGTATATCAAGCAATTCAAACATTACAATCAATACAGTTATCCCAAATTGTGCAAAAATATGCCAAATAACAAATAATAATATATCACACAACAATGGTGAAAAGTAGGCAATACCACCGAGGGTACAATGATATTCCCCAGCAGAGTCGCCACTTTTCTGTAGCGGTGTATTCGTTACTATATGATCTATTGATTAAATCATAAGCAATGTATACAATGAACATAGAGTCGCCACCGCACTTTTATTTATCCTAAAGACTGGTTAAAAAGCGAACAAAAACCTAAGAAGTTTTACACGTAGAAAACTAATGAAAAAGATCAGAGAGTCTGGATAAGGGGTAAATTACGCAATGGGAAGGTGTTAGGCACCCACTACGTCCTAGGTACTCCTAGGGAGCCCTTTTCACACTTTGTTGTTTGAAAATTATTATTTGTCATGACATAAGTATTGTGCAAACATGATTGGGATGATGAGAAAAGAATGTACAAATTAATTATTTTTGTGTTCGAACGGATGAACCCGTTGCCTACGTACCTTCCATCAAAGGTAAGGATCAAAACGCCGTAGTTCGGCTAAAAGATTTCCAAAAAAACATTTGTGAGTTCATTTTAAAACAATAGCACTAAGGTTTTACGTTACCCATGGGAGAAAACTCGACCTTATATAACAACTAGTCCACCATGTGAGAAAAGCTTCAACTTGCCAGAGAGGGGTTAACCCTATAATAGGCAAGGAAGACTTATAATTCATCTACTAAGGACAAATAGGTGAGATTAATATCAACCAACTAGGGTAAATCAAACCTATAGCTAATGTATGGAAAACTTAACAAACATGGACTAAGCCACAAAACATTTGAATGGGTGAAGGTTAATTGATTTGGATTATTTACAAAATATGGTCAAGGTATGGTTAAAGTCAATTCAAAATGAGTATTTACAAAAATGGGGGTTTGGAAAATCATGGACTTAAGGTCCAAGTTTCTAATTTGGAAAGAAGGTGAGAATGTTTGCACAATACTTATTTCAAAGTTTAAAACATGTGTGAAAAGGTTTAGGACACAATGGGATGAATGGATGGAATGTAAAACTTCTTGGAAGGTTCACCTCTTGAAATCATATAGAAGATGATTCAAGTGTGTCCTTAGGAATAGGCTACAAATGAGCAATGAACATGGTAACAGATGAAAGTCAATAAAAGAGGATACTGGATGCCACTCAATGGTCTTATACCTGTCTCCTAAAACAAACAAGGATATCAGAAGCCACTATATGGACTTACACTAATCTCCATCAGAATAAAACAAAAAAACAAAACCCGGGAAGTCAACTGCCAATCTATCTGGACTTATGTTAACCTCCACAGTATGATCCTAGGAATACAAATGCCACATCACAGGGACTTACAATGAATCCTCACATACAACAACAATGCTCAAACAAAGAGCAAAGAAGATATGAGTGACCAATGAGGTCTTACACTCTATCTCTTCCATATCCTAGGAGCAAAAGCCAATCTACATGGACTTACAATTGTCCTCAATGGGGAAACAACAATGTGTCATAAAGACAACTGAAATGATCATGCACTAATGGCAAACAAAGATGATGAATGCACAATGGCAAACTCAAGTAATCATGTATAAATGAATCAAGTAATCAATCACATAAATTCAAGTAGCACACACTATAACCATTCAATGAGGCTCAAGCAAAAGGGTTTGACTATGAAAGTCCACTGTAAGAGGTAAGTGTCGCTCTTAACCTTGCCATTGAGGGGCTAAGGTGAAGCAGATGAAAGGATATGAGGGGTGTGCCTCATTGCTTCTATCTCAGGTCCGAGAGAGCATGTAAATATAAGAATGTGGGGGAGTTCAGAAAGATGGAACTCTTTCCCCAATTGAACTCGATAGATCTTGGGTTTGGATCTCAATGCTACAACCATGTAATGGGAGCAAGGAGAAGACTCACAGAATAGTGGGAGATAGGCTACTTATCTCTTTGATCCACCAATTGCCTCAAATGAGGACTTTTCCTGCTTGGGACAAACATAAACAAACACAAACAATGCCTCTTAAGGAGGACTTCAAACAGTTTGCCCGGCCAAATAACGGGTCGGGTCTCCAGACTACATGAAGAAGAAGGTGCTATACCTCAATGCCAATTGCTTATAAGCAAAGCAATGCAAGTTCTTAAGAGAACTGAGCAACTAAGGGTACCTGAAATCAGTCCAATATGATCAGCATCCCAACATAAACAAAACAACAACAATAAGAATCAATCAACAATCAAACAATGATGTACATAGCACCAAGTCCATGTGAACCAAGCACCCTACAACACAAACAAATTAGTATACAATGATCAAAGTAAACAACTCAATTATGAATCGACCTCCTTAAGGCATTAGCTTTTTAACCTGAAAAGTCAAAGTCAAGCTCAAACATAAGTAACAAGACCACTAGGCCAAGCCTAGGGTCCAAGGGATGGAAAAATCTTAAAACAGCAAGTAAATCATGATCAAAGCCAAGATATTTCAATTACAAAGGGATCCCAATTGGTCTCATATCCACACTATGCACTAATTTCATTTTATGCACAAATTAAGGCAAAGTAAGCAATGTTGAATCACATATGGACAACCAGAATGATTACATCCAAAAAAATATCAAAACAGCATAGAAAATTCCATAAAAATTATATCCTAAACAGAACATGTTTAACAAGCTGCATATCAATTTTCATGCCATTTGGATTAGTGGAGCTATGGGAATTAAATCAACATGTTAAGGCATGCAAAAACACAATCAAAATAGGTCACAACATGTACACTAACTTCAATCAAATGGTAAACAGTGATATTAAATGGGAAATGAGTGGGACCAAAGCCAAATGAAAGCTACACATGTTAGGAACTACCCCACCAAATTTCATGTTCATAGGGTTAGGGACGAGGATTTGGCAACATAGGAAAAAATGTTACACAAGCAAAGCCCTAAAAATGCTAAGCAGCAAACAAAAATTCTAATCAAATAGAAAATAGATCAATAAAATCTACAAAAAAATCATGTTGAAAGCTAACATGTCAAAGGTGTCTCATGCAAAAAATCAGAACCATAGGCCTAATGGAAGCATGGAAAAATAATTCATAAACTCAGCATATCAAAGTGTGACACATATTGTCACACTCAAAAAGAATTAATCACATCTAGCAAACCAGAGGTCCAAAAATTACAAATCATATGTCAAAATCTCCAGAAGAGGGTCAAGAATCACCCTATAAAATTTCAATTCATTTGGATAAGGCATGGTCATTTTATGATTAAAATAGCAAAACACATGAATATTGCATACATTATGAACATCCCTATGTCAATTAAAATTTTTACCAAGCACAACTTTAATTTCTATGTCTAAAAAAAAGTAGATTAAAAATGGAGATTATCAAAAAAAGTCTCAAATTATTTGGATGAAAATTGAATATTTTATGATTTTTTGAAGTTTGTAATAATTATGGAATATTTATTTAAATGGATTTGGGATTGTAAGACCCCAATTTTGGGCCCTAAGATCCCTCATGGCCCATATCATTCATATCATAACCTCAAGGATCAATGCATGCCTTGTTTTCCTCTTAGTGGATAGATTGCCTTGTGGGTTGTTTCTTGATCACCAAGCATACTGTGCATTTGTATATCTTTGCCTTTCATATGTTTATTATTCAAAAAGTACAAAAATATTGTCAGTCTAACCTTTTTGCTTGCAGTTAAAGTAATCATCAGCAATTAGGTCAAAGTCAGTCATTGATCAGTCAAAGCAATGGATGGTGGCCATTCTTGCAGAATTTGGGCACCATGATCAATAATCAAGAGTTCATACAACTTGAGACATCATTTGAAGTCAAGTTCTCAAGGAATTAGGGTTTGGAATTCATCAGAAGTGCATCAGTCATCCAAAACCCTAGAAAAGTCAAACTTGGTCAACTGTTGATTTAATCAAAGATTTGATGGATAGAATTGATTTGAAGGAGTTCATTCATGCTTGTATAAGCCTCATCTATCATGTTCAACTTCATCATGGAAGAAAATCAAGTCAAATCAGAAATTTTCCAGAAATAGAAAGTGGACCTGTAATTTCAACTGCCAAAAATGGAAACTTCTTGATCTTAAACTTACATCATGATACAAGCTTCAAATGAATTTTTGCCCAACATGAAAGTTGAAGATCTTGTCTTCCCATTTTCAAAAAGTCCAAGAACTCTCAAATCCCATGTGTGGTTGTCAAGATATGATCAAATCATTTTCACCAATTTTGAACTTCAACAAGCCATATCTCTCAAACCATAAGGCCAAATTTGGTGGGGTTTTTTCCTACAAACCACATTTTTCATCCTCTTTCCAAAAATATAAATTTCATGACCTAAAACCTTACCAATCAAAATGGCATTTTTGGACCTTTTGCATTTAAATTCAAAGTTTGACCAAACTTTGACTTTTTGAGTTTTTGACTTTTTCTTGATTTGGTCAATTGGGAAATGTTCCATATCACATTTGTGACTTGTTCCAATTCCAAAACCATGTTCATACCATCATTCCATCATCATTTTGAATCAAAATGCAAATTTGGCATTTGTTGCAAAAAGGGAAGTACACAAACAAAACACATACAGCATTTTCTGTACAACCACAAACAGCAAAATTGCAGTCTGTTTACAGCCTGTTTAGAGCCCACTCAAGCAGCAAACATACCTCCATTTCCACTTATGCACCAACTTGGCATTTTTGCAAATTGGTTTCAAAGAGCAAAATAAAGTACAGCCTTTTCATGTACAATAACAAACAGCAGAGGTATTGGTCTGTGCAGCCTATTTGAAGCCCAACTCGAGCCAGCCTGCACCCTCCATTTTCCACATTTTCAAAATTAGCAAATATGCAAAAGGGTTTCATTAAGGTGAGTTTGATTAGCACATGGATTAGTAACCATAAACAGACAATATAAGGACATTGTTCTGTCATTCTCACAACCCTAGACACTGCAGCCACAGAAAAAAAACCTCACTCTCTCCTTGTGCATTTTGACCAAATTGGTTTTCTGCACAAAACCTTGAAAGCCTTCGAGTAATTCTTCATGGTTTCTTCACTAGGACAACTTTAGGAAGCTTTTTGAACCCCCATTCCCTTGCTGTAACAACTTTTTCTCGCTCTGCTTTTCACCGAGTTCAACATTGGCAAAGGTTGGCTCAAGTTCACATGTGTGGTTTTGAGCTGGTTTACCTCGAGGATTCATCAACATAAAGTATAAGCACCATCTGTTGGCACTCATAATCACCAAAACAACACTGCATCATAATTTCTTCAAAACCAAGTAAGTTCTCGAATCACTTTCCTCTCCATGCCATGATATGCTTAGGGTAGATGGATGTATGCTGAACATGTTGCTACTTAAATCATGCTAAGTGATCAATTATATTGAGAGAAATCTGGTTTCCTTTTTTTATGTCCAATAGCATTTTCTATCGATTTGGTGTGGTCATGATGAATTAGAAGAAAAGGATACCATATCTATATTATGTGATGTTTGATGTTGCTATTTGTATGCTTGACTGTTGTTTCTGAGATTTTTGTTCATGGTCAATTCTTGAAGATGATGATGAATCCTGCTATGGTTTAAACCTTACTCTCACCAGAAATTCCACTTGATCTATTTGGTGTGGTTGCTTAAAAGTTGCATGAACCTTGTTGCTTACCATGTTAAGTGATTTTGTGTTGATGTTGGTGATACCATGTTGAGCATCATGCTGTTTGCTTGTTGTTTGCTTATGATGATTACATGATAATGATAAACATGCTCTGCTGTTGCTTTGAATTTGCCTAGCAATCCATGTGTTAGTTATGTTTGGTTTAGGGTTTGCTTTGGACATTACATGAATTTTGTCATTGCCTTGCTGACTGCCATGTCTCTTGAATGTTGGTTGAGAATGTATGTTGATGATGAACTTGTTTTGATTACATGATGAACATGCCTTGCTGCTGTTATGCTTGAATATTGCCCAGAAAAACCACATGTACTGTGTTGCATATTGTTGTTTGGTTGCTATGTGAACATTGCCATATGCCTTGCCATTAAGTGATTTTGCTCAAAACCTGTTTGATGCTAATGATGAACATGAAGAGGATGTTGCTTCTGTTATGTTGTTTGTTTGGACTGGTTTGATGATAAACATTGATGTTGAACACATAATGTTACTGCTAAAATACTGCTGCTGTTACATGAGGCTTGGTTGAATTCTTGGTGGTGGATTACATAAAATTCATGCTGTTGTGTGCTGTTGTTTATTCTGTTTGAATGTTGATGAACAACCATTGGCCATGCTGTTCCTTGTGTCTGTTTGAAGTTGCCTGCATGATGATGAGCGCATGATGATGAATATTGACTGCTGTTGTCTATTTTAATTGCATGAGCCATTACCACTTGCTATGCCATATACCTTGCTGTTCACCATGTATCTTTTTGAATTTTCGACTGATGAAAACATGTGAATGCTGCTATTGCTGAATGCTGCAGTTTTGAAATCCCATAAACATTGTCCTGAAATCCATGAGACATGTTGTTGCTGTTGTTTTGTTTTGTTTGATTACATGATGAACACGAATGCATGCTGCAAATACTCTGCTTGCTGTTATGATGAATTCACCAGAATTATTCATGTTTGCTTTTGGTTGGTTGTTTATGACGAGCTTGCATGAAGAGCCTACCAATACCATGCTGCTATAACCTGCCCTGTCCAGATTTGTTTTCATGATTAAATGTTGCTTTGTTGTTGATGGATGCTTGAATGACAATGATGTATACCCTGCTGTTGTGTGTGGGCTTGTGGCTACTTGTTTGCTGCATGTTTGTTATATTACATTTGTTGTTCATAATTTTGTTTGGATGTTGGTGAATACACGATGCCTTGCTGTTGCCTTGCTGCAGTTTAAAACATTATGAACATGCCATTCTGCTGTTATGCTACTACCATGCTGTGTTGGTTGAATGAGGAACATTGATGTTCAATACCATGTTTATGCTGTTGTTTGTTTTGGTTGGTGCTGCATGATGAGGTTACATTGCCTTGTTTTGATTGTTGACATTGGTTACAGTTGATGCTTGAGTGTTGAACAATTGATATTGGAGTTGTATGCTGTGTGTGTAAACCCCTAGTATTGCACGAAAACCCAGATAATCCAAAGTTGATTGATTGCTGTTTGCTATATGTTGCAATGCCATGTTATTGTATGATGTTGCTTGAAGCTTGTTTCTATGAGCTGAACATATTGTATGCTGTTTGTTGGTTTGCTTGTTGGTTGGAACTTCATTTGATGATTTTGATGAACACATTATGCTGCAAATTGATGATGAATACCATATATGTTGCTGTTATTGAACCCTGCTGCTGTCCTGTCCAGACTTTGGTTGTAATGTTGGTTGTTGGTGTTGGCTTCCATTGCCTTGCTGTTTCTAAAACCCTAGTGGCTGCCCAGATTTTTGAATGCTATGCTGCTATGTGCTTTTGTTCATGTGTTGGGTGATTTAAATAATGAACATGATGCTGCTAGTTAAAACCTGCTGTTGTTATTTAAATCATGAACCATGACTAGAAACTCCCATGATTATGTTGTTTGCTGTTAGCTAGGCTTGCTAAAATGATAAATGATCATTACCATTGCTGTCTGCTTGATGCTGTTATGATAAGTACATGATGATGAATGCATTATGCTGCTGTTGTTGGTATATGCTGTTGTTCATCTTGTTTGGTTTAACATGATGATGAATGTTGCTGCTGCTGTTATGATGAATGCTGTTGTTTCTAAAACCATAGAGCCATGCCCAGAAATTCTTAGGACCGTTTTGGTTTTGTTACTTATGATGTGTTTGCCTTGTTACTGCCCTGCTGTATGTAAACCCTAGGGTTTATGCCAAAACTCAAAAATTCAAGTTGGTTGGCCATGTTACTGTTTTATTGGCTGAGAGCCAATCAAAACATTTTGTTTTGCCCTGTCAAAACGCAGCACTTCAATAAGTGACTGCAGAATTACACAATTGCCACCGGTTGACTTTATTTGACCATTTGCCATGCCTATTGTTCCATGTTTCATCCAATATTTCATCCAACTTCACAAATTAATTTCTCATTCATTTTTCATCCAAAAATTATGAAAATTTTTCCTCATATTCATGAATGTGTCCTCTTTTTTATGGTGAATTTTAATTATTTTTCATTGGCTGGATTTTTTATGGTAATTATTTTCTTGACATGTATGCCAAAATGATACCCTTTGCCATTTCAATTGTGAAATATTCATGTTATATCCAATGCCTTTGAAATTTTTTGTGGTGAAACTAGACACATTGACCTTCATTTACATATAAAGTTTGTGCATTTATCATTTATAGATTAAAAGTTATGATTTTTTGAAATTGTGTATTGCATTTGGTGCTATACCATGATCATGCATTTTCCCATTTTTGTTCACATGCTTCCTCACATCCAAATCACTTCAAATTTTGCATGAATGATCCCTTGTATGTCTAATTGATGTATGAATTTTCTTGGAATTAATCTTGCTGTTTTCCATTTAATTGAGAATTTTCTTCCATACTTGGTCATTTGTTGACTTTTTGTGCTATGCATTGCCAAATCTTTTGTGAAATTCTCAAATCTTATTGTATGACCATGAAATTTCATGTGTGATAACTAGACATCTCAAGCTTTCATTGGTGTTAATCTCATTCATTTCTCTTCTGTTTTCAAATTGATATGATTTTTTGAAGTTGACCCATGCTTGTTGACTTTCACCATGCTTACTTGAATTTGGTTTGACTTCATGATTTCATTGACTGCCTTCCTCTCATCCAAATGCCATGAAATTTTACATGTATACCATGTTAGATGTTAGGATTGAGTGTGATTTATTTCATAATTTTTGAGAATGTTTGAGTTGACTTTTGGAAGAAGTCTTTGCTGTTGACTTTTGTATGCTTCTCTTGCCATGCTTTGCATCCTTTTGCATATGAAATGACCATGATGCATGATATAAGTTTGAATCCAATTGAGAATGATTCTTGAATGTTTAGTCTTGGTTTGTTTGACTTTTGCTTGCTGCCTTGACCTTTTTCTTTCATCTTTGACCCTAGGCTAGCCCTAGTGGTCTTCTGAGCTTATGTTGAGTTCATCTGTTTCAGGTTAAGCATCAATGCCTTGAGGATCATTCTAATGTGCTTGATTTGAATTGTTTATATTGTGCTAACATTTGTTTTGTAGGTGACTCATATGCTTGAGTCTTTGTGCCTTGCACAATTGGTCCCTCTGTGGTTGACTTTTGGGTTATTTCCTTTGATTTTGACTGTTGAGCTGTTTAATAATTGATCTGACTTTTGCAGGTACTTTAGTTGCTTAAGTTCTTTGAACTTGCTTGCTTGCTTTGCTTTTTAGCATTTGCTTTGAGGTATAATTACTTCTTCTTCATGTAGTCTGGAGACCCGGTCTGTTATTTGACCGGGCAAACTGTCTGAAGTCCTCCTTAAGAGGCAATGCCTGTGTTTGTTTATATTTGTCCCAAGCAGGAAAAGTCCTTCAAGTAAGGCAATTGGTGGAAGGTAGGGATAAGCAATCTATCCCCCACTATTCAGTGTGTCCTCTCTTTGCTCCCATTACATGGTTGAAGCATTGAGATAAATACCCAAGATCTAATCGAGTCAATAAGGGGAAAGAGTTCCATCTTTCTGAACTCCCCCACTTTCACTTTCTTTGATGCTCTCTCTGATTTGAGATAGAAGCAATGAGGCACACCCCTCATCTCCTTTTCATCTGCTTCACCTGAGCCCCTCAATGGCCAGGTTAAGAGCGACCTTCACCTATTACAGTGGACTTTCAAAGTCAAACCCTCTTGTGTGAGCCCCCATTGTTTGGCTATAGAGTGTGCTGTCTGATATTCATTGATTGATTGATTGTCATATGCACTTGCTTGCCTGTATGCTATGCATTTATTATCATCATCATTTGCCATTAATGCATGATCATCTCATTTATCTTTGTGATGCCATCATTTGTTGTTTGCCCATTGAGGACAATTGTAAGTCCATTGCTTTGGCATTTGCTCCTATGATATGGAAGGATAGAGTGTAAGACCTCATTGGTCACTCATATCTTCTGTTATCTGTTTGTATGTGAGGATACAGTTATAAGTCCCTGTAAGTTGGCATCTGTTATCCTGTGATCATAATTTGATCTGTTTGATTTGTATGTGAGGTTGCAGTTATAAGTCCCTGTAAGTTGGCATTTGCATACCTGTGATCATATTATTTGCTTTTGTTCTTGTATGTGAGGATCCATTGTAAGTCCCTGTGATGTGGCATTGGATTTCCTGTGAGCATACTGTGGAGTTAACCTAAGTCCAGATAGATTGGCAGTTGACTTCCATTTCTTATTCTTGTTTTCTTTTGAGGAGATTAGTGTAAGACCATTGAGTGGCATCTGACATCCAGTTTTGTTTTAGGAGATTGGTATAAGACCATTGATTGGCATCCGATATCCGCCTTTCTTTGTTTTGTTTGTTTGTTATTATCCATTGCTATTCCAAAGGACACACTTGAATCATCTGCTATATGATTTCAAGAAGTGAACCTTCTAAGAAGTTTTACAATCCATCCTCATCCATTCATCATTCATTATGTCCTAAACTTTTTCACACTTTATCTTTCAAACTTGACATAAGTGTTGTGCAAACATCTTCATGTTTTCTAACTAAAAACCTGGACTCAAGTCCTTGACCCTTTTTCAAAACTCCATTTCATAATACTTATTTGAATTGATCTTAATCATACTTTGACTCCATTTTTATAATCATAATCAGTAACTTCACCATTCACTTGTTTTGGCTTTGTCCATTAATGTTTTCATACATGAGCTATAGGTTTGATTTATCTTAGTGGTTGATGTTAATCTCACCTTCTGTCTTTAGTGATTGAATTGTAAGTCTTCCTTGCCTATTATAGGGTTAACCCCTCCCTGGCAAGTTGAAGCTGTTCTCACATGGTGGACGTTGTTGTTTGTATAAGGTTGAGTTTTCTCCCGTGGATAACGTAAGACCTGGGGTTTGTGTTTAAAATTGAACCTAACCCACTTTTGGAAATCTTTTAGCCGAA
The DNA here is from genome assembly GCF_024323335.1 of Lathyrus oleraceus. Lineage (NCBI taxonomy): Eukaryota > Viridiplantae > Streptophyta > Magnoliopsida > Fabales > Fabaceae > Lathyrus > Lathyrus oleraceus. The sequence continues at coordinate 377,468,971 of NC_066579.1, forward strand.
CTACGGCGTTCTGATCCTTACCTTTGATGGAAGGTACGTAGGCAACGGGTTCATCCGTTCGAACCCAATACCCAATAATAATAAAAATGTATATTCTTTTCCCATCATCCCAATCATGTTTGCACAATCTTTATGTCATAACAAATAACAATTTAGTACAACAAGTGTGAAAAGGGCTCCCTAGGAGTACCTAGGACGTAGTGGGTGCCTAACACCTTCCCATTGCGTAATTTACCCCTTACCCAGAATCTCTGATCTTTTTATTAGTTTTCTACGTGTAAAACTTCTTAGGCTTTTGTTCGCTTTTTAGCCAGTCCTTTGGATAAATAAAAGTGCGGTGGCGACTCGAAAATTTCATGTATCTCATAGCTTATGGTTTAATCGATAGATCATATAGCGACGAATACACCGCTACAGAAAAGTGGCGACTCTGCTGGGGATCGAACCCAGAATCTCTGGTTGTAGTGCCTACTTTTCACCCTTGTTGGGCTATATTATTATTCTTTATCTGACATATTTTTGTACAATTTGGGATAACTGTATTGATTGTAATGTGTGAATTGCTTGATATACATATGCTTGTTTGCTTTGGTGATCTGTGAGATGAGTTCTATACCCGAACTCGAGCGCACTCTAGGATAGGAGAATGGCATAGTCTTGTCGACTGGTGTGGAGTAGTCCTTAGCCAGTTGACTTGCGAGTCCATTCACTTGGTGGAGGTCATGTTGAACTAATAATGTCACACAAGTTATTTGTGGTTAGGCATTATTCTTTCAATCATGTTCCGCAGAAGCCAAGGACCTTAGTTTACCAAACCCATCTTGGCCTATTTTTAGGACCGTAGTGCGGAGGTCGTTCAGATGTCAGTTCTGATACGATTGTTACGCGATACTACACTCATAAGAGTTTCTCTTGAGAATATTCTTGGAATACGAGTATTCGTTCCTCCGATAATATTCGAAAGATGGAACGATGATTATGGGAACCTCTGATAGAACATGTCTGGCAGGTTTAAACCCTAGTACACTCCCTTTGGGTGGTTCTTAACCGAGACTCCATGCTCGTGACTCTCAACAAACCCGTGATTCGTGGTTGAGTCGTTCAAACATTGTTAATATCAATGGATCCCGGATCAGGTGTAAAACCTAAAATCCATCAAAGCGGCTGGTTGATATTAAGAATGTTTGAACCGGTTCATGTACCGTTAATATCAATGGAACTTGGGTGTCGATAAGGTGAAAACCTAAATCCACCAAAATGGATGATTGATATTAGGGATACATAGAACTTTCCCACGACCTTTGTTTGGTGTGCTTTGCTTGATCCTTGAGTGTGTTTGTTGCATTCATGCATTCACGCATTCATCCGCATTCATGTCATCAAAAGAGAAAATTTTCAAGGAACTTAAAGGGTATTTGCAAAATTTTCAGACATGGAAAGACCGAAAAGGCATACAAAGAAGTACAGCTTCAAGCAGCCCGATGTAAAAGAGTTAAGGAATCTGACATCGTATGTATTAGATCCCTTGGGTTTCAAAGCTCGATATGGGAAGCTTCTGCCGTTGCTGACTACTCAAGTGGATGAGGGATTGATGAGCACTCTTGCTCAGTTCTATGATCCGCTCTATCATTGCTTCTTATTTCCGGACTTCCAGTTGTTGCCAACTTTGGAAGAATACTCTCACCTTATTGGGATTCCGATTCTGGATCAAGTGCCGTTCAGTGGCTTAGAGAGTATTCTATCTGCTCGAGAGATTTCCAGTCTGTTGCACATAGATGAAGATCTGATTAGAGCTAATCTGACTACCAAAGGCGGAATTCAGGGTTTTCCTTCCGAGTTCCTTATTGCTCAAGCCACTTTTTATGGGAAGGCCATGAGTGAGGATGCCTTTGAGGCTCTATTTGTGTTGCTCATCTATGGATTGGTGCTGTTTCCCAACTTCGACAAGTTCGTCGACATGAATGCCATTAGGATCTTTTCAGTTCTTAATCCGGTTCCGACCTTGTTGGGTGATGCATATGTCTCCTTGCACTTAAGGAATATGAAGAATGGAGGAGTCATTGTCTGCTGTTTACCCCTGCTGTACAAGTGGTTTATTTCGCACTTGCCGCAGACAGTTGCTTTCAAGGAGAACAAGGGATGTCTACGGTGGTCTCAGAGACTCATGTCTCTCACCAATGATGATATCACCTGGTATGATCGCGTGTATGATACCGTCCAGATCATTAATTCTTGTGGTGAATTCCCCAATGTGCCTCTTCTTGGTACATGTGGTGGGATTACCTACAACCCTACGCTTGCACGTCGTCAGCTTGGGTTCCCCCTAAAGGATAAACCCCATAACATTCTGTTAGAAGGTGTGTTCTTTCAGGAGGGTAAAGATCCCCAAGGCCTGAAAGCCAGATTTGTCCGCGCTTGGCGCAATATTCGCATAAAGAGTAGGAATGAATTGGGTCCAAAGAACTGCATTGCTTTGGAGCCCTATACCTCTTGGGTCAGACAGAGGGCTGCTACCTACCTGATGCCATATGATCATCCAAGACCTACACTGTTGGATGTGGCTGGGCCTTCAACCCTCCCTACCCAACGTGTAGAGGAGTTGAGAGAAGAAGACCTTTCGCGTGCCTGGATCCGCGAGAGAGAGGAATTGCTGCAGCAGCTCAAGGAGAAAGATGATATGATTGAATTTCTCGAGCACCGAGTGATCGACGATCCGAACGACACTTGGACTTCTCTGCTTCCTCAGTCTTCCAAATTCTGGAAAAGGAAGTATGATCAACTTGCAAAGGAGAAAGCTGATATGGAGGCCGCCTATGAGAGAGAGATCAAGAAGTTGTACACTTCTCGTCTTCCAGCATCCCGAGCTAATAGGGATCCATAGGATGTCATTTACCTTTTCTCTTTGTAATATTTAAAAGAATGCTGTATTTCTTTGTTTTGATATGTTTGAATGAAAATATTTTCCATGAGCAGTTAAAATGTTTAAATATTCAAAAATATTGCAAATGTACCCTAAGGGTTCCTTGAAAATAAAAGCATTTGCACAAAGCATTTCATGCATCATCCTGCATAAACAGGTACCCATTTTTCTGGTCTTCTGGTTCTAACATCTGCTCTTCATTTATTTTGAAGACAAGCTGACTCACCGGTATTATACGAGAGTCAACTCTGCAAGGATTATGGAGCAATTGGAACAAGAGAACCAGAGTTTGAGAGATGAAGTCGCCAGACTTGGCGCTCTGATGGAGCAACTTCTTGCTGCCCAGAATCAGCCTGCTCCTCAGCCAGCAACTCCCGTTCAGCGGACTGTTATTTCTGAAATAGCTACTTCAACGGTGCCTGTCAGTGCCCAGCAGCCAAATGCCATGCCTCCCGGTTTTCCTTGGGGGATGCCTCCTGGCTTCATGCCTGATCTGCCAGCTCCAACGTTTGCTCAAATGCCGGCATCTAGCCCGGTCCCTATTCCTGTTCCTCCTGTCGTGCATACCATGCCTAGGGTAGACGACACCATTTACCACTCCGAAGCTTCTGAAGGCTCAGATGTTCACGAGAAAATGGATGCAATGAACGACCAATTCCTTGAGCTGAGAAAGGAATTGAGAACTCTTAGAGGCAAAGATCTCTTCGGCAAGTCAGCAGCCGAACTTTGTCTAGTTCCCGGTGTTAAAATACCAGTTAAGTTCAAGGTCCCAGACTTTGAGAAATATAAAGGGAACACTTGTCCTTTGGCACACTTGGTTATGTATGCCAGAAAGATGTCCACGCAGACAGACAACGATCAACTTTTGATCCACTACTTTCAAGACAGCTTGTCTGGTGCTGCTCTCCGTTGGTACATGAGTCTGGACAGTGTCAACATCCGCTCTTTCAATGACCTTGGCGAAGCTTTCGTCAAGCAATACAAATACAACGTTGACATGGCGCCTGACAGAGATCAACTCAGGTCTATGTCACAAAAGGACAAAGAATCGTTCAAGGAGTACGCCCAGAGATGGCGTGAGCTGGCAGCTCAAATCACTCCACCATTAGAAGAGAAGGAGATGACCAAGATCTTTCTGAAGACTCTTGGGTCATTTTATTATGAGAGAATGGTGGCCAGCGCTCCCTCTGATTTCACCGAGATGGTGAACATGGGGATGCGTCTTGAAGAAGGGGTCCGTGAAGGACGGTTAGCAAAGGATGATGGTTCTTCCTCTAAGCGATATGGAGCGTTTAAGAGGAAAGAAGGTGAAGCTCATGCTGTGCAGTCTCAGCCCAAGCATCGAAGACCCTCTGTTCAGAGGAAGCCTGCACATCGTGCCGGACATCAGCATCAGGTGGCTAGTGTGGCACCTGTATTCAAGGATAATGCTCAACAGTATCAGCATCAGCAGCAATATCCACAGCCGCAATACCAACAGCAACAGCAGCGTCCACAGCAACAGGCTTACCAGCCTCGTGGAAGTACAACCAATCAGGCTAATGTGAACTATGATAGGAAGAAGGTCAGCTTCGACCCTATTCCGATGACATATACAGAGCTTTATCCCTCCTTGTTGGAGAGGAAATTGGTTTCTCCCAGGGATCCTCCTGCTATTCCTGCCAATCCGCAGTGGTGGTACAAACCAGACCAGCATTGTATCTACCATTCCGGTGCTCCGGGCCACAACGTTGAGAACTGTTTCCCGCTGAAGAATAAGGTTCAAGACCTTATGAGAAGTGGAATTCTGAGTTTTGAAGACTCCAACCCTAATGTTACCAGGAACCCATTGCCTTCGCATGGGAAGTCTGTGAACATGATTCAGGAAGACCTTGGGAAGTACAAGGTGAAGTATGTCAGTCATATCCGGCAGTCATTGGTTGGATTACATAAAATGCTGTGTCAGCACAGCTATTTGAAGCATAACCATGACCAGTGCCGTGTCTGTTCTGTTAATCGTTTGGGTTGTGACCAAGTACGCTTTGAACTTCAGAAATTGTTGAATGAGGGTACCATTGAGATTCTCCAGAATCGCAATGTAGATACAGTTGAGCCCGAAGTGAGTGTCATCTCCCCGGTGTTCAAATTGCCAGAGCCCGTTGTTATTCGCTACAATAGCAACAAACCGAAGGCTTCACCTTCTTTGATTATCAAACCGGCAGGCCCTGTGCCTTATTCATCTGATAAGGCCGTACCTTTCCGGTACATTCCTGTTGCTGTCCAGGATGGAGTCGAGGTACCTTTGCCGTCTACTTCTGTGACCACTATTGCTGATGTTAGTGGGTTGACCCGAAGCGGTCGTGTGTTTTCCGCACCTGCTAAAGCTCCTGCTGTTTCTTCTGAATCCGTTGAGCGCCCTGTAGGGAATGCTGTGAATGTTCAGAATCCGGCACTTGATGTCGCCAAACCCTCCTCGTCTGTACAAAAGACTCCTGTTTCTTCAGGTGGCCCGAGTGGCATTGTTGATGAAGAATCTGATGAGATGCTGAGGCTCATCAGAAAGAGTGAGTACAACATTGTAGACCAGCTTCTACACACGCCCTCCAAGATTTCTATTCTTTCCCTATTGCTGAATTCAGAACCCCACCGGGAATCTCTTCAGAAAGTCTTGGACCTGGCATATGTCGATCACGACGTCACCCTGGAACAATTTGATAGCATTGTTGCAAACATTACCGCTTGCAACACTCTGAGCTTTTGTGACGCTGATCTCCCCGAGGAGGGAAGAGACCACAACATGGCTTTACATATATCTATGAATTGCAAATCTGATGCAATGTCCAATGTACTGGTGGACACTGGATCGTCCTTGAATGTATTGCCAAAATCCACACTCTCTCGTCTGTCATATCAAGGTCCTCCTATGAGGCAGAGTGGGGTTGTTGTTAAAGCTTTTGATGGGTCGCGCAAGACCGTGATTGGGGAAGTTGACCTCCCAATCAAAATTGGACCAAGTGATTTCCAGATCACTTTTCAAGTAATGGATATTCACCCATCATACAGCTGTCTCTTGGGCAGACCATGGATTCACGAGGCTGGCGCCGTGACATCCACCCTACACCAAAAGTTGAAGTTTGTGAAAAATAAGAAATTGGTTGTAGTAGGGGGAGAAAAGGCTCTCCTGGTCAGTAATCTGTCTTCCTTCTCGTACATTGATGCAGAGGATGAAGTTGGAACTCAGTTCCAAGCTTTATCTATTGATAAACCAATCGAGAAGAAGTCTCCTTCATTCACTTCCTACCGAGATGCTAAGCTGGCCATTGAATGTGGTGCAGTTGCTGGATTAGGGAAAGTGCTTGAACTCGAAGATAATCGTTCCCGGGCTGGCATTGGCTATGGTTCTGGGGCATGCAACGAGCAAGGTCTGTTCACCAGTGGAGGATTCATCCATGCTGATCAACCTGCAGAAGAGGAAGCTGCTGCTATCATCGAAGAAGAAGATGCAGAAGATCTGAACAACTTTGTCATTCCCGGTGGTGTCTGCCACAATTGGGTCGCTGTGGATGTTCCTACAGTTATCCATAGATCAGAGTAATTGTTCATTTTGTTTAAAACCCTTCTCCCATGCCAAAAGGAGAAGTGATGACATTGTTGGCAAAGCATATATACAATGATATTTTCATTCAATTTTTGCATTGTTAAAACATTTGTTTTTCCTTTGTTTTCACTTTTTGCTTTTCTTTATGAAATCAGTGATCACAAAAAAACATAAAAACAAAAATAAAAGCTGTAAAAGCAACATTTTTCATCTGCATAATGATTTGCTTGTTTAAATTCTGAAGTTTTTCTTAACCAAAATCATTATGCAGGTTGATCCTAAAACCCATTGAACATAATGATCCAACGCCATCTCCCAACTTTGAATTCCCTGTATTTGAGGCAGAAGAAGATGACGTTGAAGAGATTCCTGATGAGATCACCCGTCTCCTTGAGCACGAAGAGAAGATCATTCAGCCGCATCTCGAAGACTTGGAAACAGTCAACTTGGGATCTGAAGATTGTGAGCGCCTGGTGAAGATTGGGGCACTTCTTGAAGGGTCTGTTAAGAAGATTTGATCAGCTTGCTACGAGAATATTCAGATATCTTTGCTTGGTCCTATGAAGACATGCCGGGTTTAGATACAGATATTGTGCAACATTTCCTGCCTTTGAAGCCTGAGTGCGTGCCTGTGAAGCAGAAGCTCAGAAGAACTCATCCAGACATGGCAGTGAAGATCAAAGAGGAAGTTCAGAAGCAAATTGATGCGGGGTTTCTGGTGACTTCGACATATCCTCTATGGGTGGCCAATATTGTGCCTGTTCCTAAGAAGGACGGAAAAGTCCGTATGTGCGTTGATTACAGAGATTTGAATAAAGCTAGCCCAAAAGATGATTTTCCTCTACCACACATTGACATGTTGGTAGACAATACAGCTAAATTCAAAGTCTTTTCCTTTATGGACGGATTTTCCGGATATAATCAAATCAAGATGGCACCAGAGGATATGGAGAAGACAACATTCATCACACCTTGGGGAACATTCTGTTATCGAGTGATGCCCTTCGGTTTGAAGAACGCCGGAGCCACGTATCAACGAGCTATGACTACCTTGTTTCATGATATGATGCACAAGGAGATAGAAGTCTATGTTGATGATATGATTGCCAAGTCTCGAACGGAAGTTGAGCATATTGAGCATTTGTTGAAGCTTTTTCAGCGTTTGAGGAAATTCCAGCTTCGTCTGAATCCGAACAAATGTACTTTTGGAGTCCGTTCCGGAAAGTTGTTGGGTTTTGTGGTAAGTGAAAGAGGTATTGAGGTTGATCCTGCAAAGGTCAAAGCAATACAAGAGATGCCCGCACCCAAAACTGAGAAGCAAGTCCGAGGTTTTCTTGGCCGCTTGAACTACATTTCCAGATTTATATCCCACATGACTGCCACATGTGCGCCGATATTCAAGCTCCTTCGGAAAAATCAGTCTCATGATTGGACCGAGGATTGCCAGAAAGCTTTCGACAGTATCAAAGATTATCTGTCTGAACCTCCGATTTTGTCGCCGCCTTTGGAAGGAAGACCTCTGATTATGTACTTAACAGTTCTTGAAGACTCGATGGGTTGTGTACTCGGTCAACAAGATGAATCAGGGAAGAAGGAGTTTGCTATCTACTACCTCAGTAAGAAATTTACTGATTGTGAGTCTCGGTACTCTATGCTTGAGAAGACGTGCTGTGCTTTGGCTTGGGCAGCTAAGCGTTTGCGCCAGTACATGATAAATCATACAACTTGGTTGATATCCAGAATGGATCCAATTAAGTATATCTTCGAGAAGCCTGCTTTAACTGGGAGGATTGCCCGTTGGCAGATGCTGTTGTCTGAGTATGATATTGAGTATCGAGCTCAAAAAGCTATCAAAGGTAGTATCTTGGCTGACCACTCAGCGCACCAGCCGATTGAAGATCATCAGTCTGTTCAGTATGACTTCCCTGATGAGGAGATTCTGTATTTGAAGATGAAAGATTGTGATGAGCCTACACTTGATGAAGGTCCAGAACCTGGTTCCAGATGGACGATGGTGTTTGATGGCGCTGTTAATCAATATGGAAATGGAATTGGGGCAGTAATTGTTAATCCCCAGGGATCGCACATTCCATTTACAGCAAGGCTAACCTTCAAATGCACGAATAATATGGCGGAGTATGAAGCCTGTATTATGGGACTTGAAGAATGCATTGACTTGAGAGTCAAATATCTTGATGTCTATGGTGATTCAGCTTTGGTTGTCAATCAGATCAAAGGTGAATGGGAGACGAATCAACCAGGTCTCATCCCATACAGAGATTATGCAAGGAGAATTTCAACTTTCTTCACAGAAGTTGAATTTTATCATATTCCTCGAGAGGATAATCGGATGGCAGATGCCCTTGCAACGCTTGCCTCCATGATTGTAGTCAGATGGTGGAATGATGTCCCCAACATTACGGTGATGCGCTTAGACAGACCCGCTCACATATTTGCAATCGAAGAAGTGAAAGATGACAAGCCTTGGTACTTTGATATCAAGAATTTCCTCCAGAACCAGGTCTACCCGCCTGGGGCATCTGTGAAAGATAGGAAAACTTTGAGAAGGTTGTCAGGCAGTTTCTACCTCAGTGGTGAAGTGCTGTACAAGAGAAATTTTGATATGGTTTTGCTCAGATGCGTGGATAGACACGAAGCAAACCTATTGATGACTGAGGTCCATGAGGGTTCATTTGGTACTCATTCCAATGGACATGCCATGGCTAAGAAGATGTTGAGAGCAGGCTACTATTGGCTGACAATGGAGTCTGACTGTTGCAAGTATGTGAAGAAATGTCACAAGTGTCAAATTTACGCGGATAAGATTCATATTCCTCCGACACTCCTGAATGTGATTTCATCACCATGGCCTTTCTCTATGTGGGGAATCGACATGATCGGCATGATTGAGCCGAAAGCGTCCAATGGACATCGGTTTATTCTCGTAGCAATTGATTACTTCACCAAATGGGTTGAAGCCGCGTCGTACGCGAATGTAACCAGGCAGGTGGTTGTGAAGTTTATCAAGAACCAGTTGATTTGCCGTTATGGTGTGCCAGAGAGGATCATTACTGATAATGGATCCAATCTGAACAATAAGATGATGGATGAGTTGTGCGCTGAATTCAAGATTGCACACCATAATTCCTCTCCTTACAGACCTAAGATGAATGGGGCTGTTGAAGCTGCTAATAAGAATATCAAGAGAATTATCCAGAAGATGACTGTCACGTACAAAGATTGGCATGAGATGCTGCCATTTGCTTTGCATGGATATCGTACGTCTGTACGCACTTCAACAGGGGCAACCCCTTTCTCTCTTGTTTATGGCATGGAAGCCGTTCTCCCAGTAGAGGTGGAGATCCCATCAATGCGAGTCTTGATGGAAGCCAAGTTGACTGATGCTGAATGGATTCAGAGTCGTTATGACCAACTGAATTTAATCGAAGAGAAGCGTTTAACTGCCATGTGCCATGGTCAGTTATATCAACAGAGAATGAAGAAAACATTCGATAAGAAGGTCAAGCCTCGTGTGTTCCGAGAAGGTGACCTCGTGCTCAAGAAAGTTTTGTCTTTCGCGCCCGATTCCAGGGGCAAGTGGACTCCAAACTACGAGGGTCCATATGTTGTTAATAGAGCCTTTTCAGGCGGAACTTTGATGCTTACAACAATGGATGGGGAGGATTTCACTCGTCCTGTGAATTCAGATGCAGTTAAGAGATACTTTGCCTAAAAATAAAAAAAAATAAAAAAAAAAATAAAAAAAAAAGAGTATATGCAAAAAAAAAAAAACAGAATAGCTCGCTAAGTTGAAAACCCGAAAGGGCGGCTTAGGCAAAAATGAGCGTCTCGGTGGAGAACCCGCAAGGGTAATCCAGGCAAAAATTAGAGACTAAAAAAAAAGATATATTTGCATCCCGCTAGATTGAGTACCTCACTCTGGGGCAATCTAGGCAAAAATTAGGGATTTGGCAAGTAACTGCATCCTGACAAGACTTTCTGGTTCATCAGTCGTCATTTCGTCAGAAGGTTCTCGATTCGTCGTCAACTGAAGCTTCGGATACATCGAGATTCAAATTGGTAGAGAAAGGATCATTATGTTCAATGTAGCCCTCTTCCAATATAAATCACTGATTTCAAATTTGTACAGATCTATGGAGTCTTGCCATTTGCGGACTACCATCCTATCAAATCAATTTGAGCTTTTTATCCAATTTATTTGCACTCTTATTTGTTTCAATTCAACAAATGTTTTGCATGTTTTAAATTGATAAAATATCATTGTTTAAACAAATAAATTTTTCAAAATTTTTGTTTTAAACAAAGTGAACATTCACAAGATTGAAAGGATACTCAAGAATATCTCAGTGCTCTCCCGAGGGTGGCATGATTCCCAACAGGTAAGACATTGGTTCATATTCCTGGTTTGGTGGTATTTTCTTTCTTCAGATCTTTGTTGGGGTTGTTCCTCAAGCAGAGTAGTTGTTGGGGTTGTTCCCCAGTACAGTCGCAAGTGATGTGTTGTTGAAGACCTCGTTTCTCCAGCAGCAGTTTTCCCCTAGCATGGGTGTTTTCTTGAGAAGTTTCGGCGGTTGATGGTTTGTCACCTTGGTGCCCCGTGGGTCGTACGCCCCAGACTTCATTTGTCTCCTCAGCACAGTCATGAGTATAGCCATTGATTGATACTCCCCTCGGAGTCGCGAGTAGAGCTGTCATTAACATCCCCACCAGAGCTGCAAGTGGAGTTGTTACCTCTTCTCCCCATGCAGTGTGCCAGCAGGATTTGTCTGTTTCCTCAGCACGTTTGTTTTCTTTTGAAGATTCGGTAAGTCAGTGGTTTGATGCCCGGTACTTTACCCTTTCCCCGGCGAGGTCGTCTGTGGAATTGTTGCTATCTCTCCATCAGAGTTATTCTCTCCAGCAGAGCAGGATTTATTTTTCTACTCAGTGGTTGATTTGGGTTGACATCCCAGTGTATTGCATCCACCTTTTCCTCAGCATAGTCTGCAGAATGTTTGTTGTGGCAGTTTCGCCTGTTGAATACTCTTTCAATCCCCGTATGGTCGGATGATGGCTTTTGCTTCCAGTGAACGGATTAATTCCCTGACTATCTGTGATCCCCAGTAGAGTGGCTTGTATTGCAGAATCTACTTGTTGTGATCGGTTTGCCATATGTATTCTCCCCAAGTGGAGTGGTTCGTTGCAGAATCTGCTTGTTTGATCTGTCCTCCCTCAGTGGTTTGTTCCCCAAGAGAGTAGCCGACAATTTTTCCCAATAGAGTTGCTTATGCAGTTACACTCTATTTGGATGATATCATTCTCCCTCAGTGGGTATCCCCCAGTGGAGTTGTGTGAATTTGCTTCTACAGCAGTTTGTGCTCGTGCGTACGCACTCTTTTGCTTCTCAGTCGACACTGGGATCCCCTGCAGATATGCTTTGGGACTTCTCTTGTTCCCCTACAGATTTGTCTTGGTGGCTGTCTTTTGCCCGTTGTGACTTTCTGCACCCTGATTGGGTTGTTTCCTGATATCTCCGATCCTCTGCTTCTTCAGCAGTACTCGCAGATCTTTGCTTTACAGCATGTGGATCTCCGCAGATTGGCTCTCCAGTTGGTTTTTTCCCCTGGAAGTATAATACCGGACGTTTGGTTCCTGAACCTGTTTGTGTTAGAATTGTCTGTTTTGTCAGCATTCATCAAACATAAATCACGCATATCCATGCATATTCATAAACATTCAGATATTCATGTTGCATTTCTTGCCATGTATCCTTTGTTTGTCGTGTCTCCTGCTATGGTGATACAGATCTTCTTTACAGATCTCCCCAAGCAGATGTCGGGTGTTATAAATCTCTCCATATAGAGTCAACCCCCCATAAGCAGAAAATATGTTGTCTTTCCTTCTGCAGTTCCCCACTGAGATTATCCTCGTGGATGACGGTTTCTTCCGTTTCCTCCCAACACATATATTGGGATGGATTTTCCTATTTGAGTTACATCCTCATTAGGACGTGTCTTTATTCAGTCTGTCTTTTCGGATTATTCCCGAGTTGGCTATTTGTCAATGTCTTGTGCTTCCCAGTGGGTTGTTCCCCAGCGGAATGTTTTTGGGCCTCTACCCTCATAACCGGTAGTTGTAAGTCCTACTTTTCCTGGCTTTCTTAACAGAATTTGTGGTTATACACCTTTTATTCTCCAGCCAGAGTTTTTGGTCTTCTACCTACTACCCGGTAGTTGTAAATCCTATTTTCCTGCTCTTCAGCAGTTTGTGGTTTGTTATAAACCCTATTTTGGTTTCCCGTGCGGATTTGTGATTTGTTCTATCCCCACGCGGAGTTTTTGGTCTTCTACCCCGTATTCGGTAGATGTAAACCCTAAATTTTTGTGGTTATCTTCATTCAATATTTGATGTTGATTTTCCTTTGCTTGTATAAGTTGCTCAGATCAGCACTTATATCCCTAGCAAGTCTTTTGTGGATAATTGCCGTATGCTAGCAATTTTATCCCCAGTGGGTCTTTTCACCGTATGCTAGTGATTTGTCCCCGGATCATTGGTTGTTTATCAATAAATCCCCAGCTAGTCTTTGTCGATAATTGCCGGATGCTTGCAATTTATCCTCAGCAGTTCACCTTTCATTTACCCTTCTGTTGGTAATGTCTGTTGCTCCTTTTGATTGGTTATCATTATATACCTGATTTGGTATCCCGATGCCTTTCTGTTCGGTTGATTTATCCTTTATTAACCCAGTAACCGGTTGTGGATAGTCTTCCATGCGAGTATATTATTCACGGTCTGCCGGTAATGAATAATATGTCTCATGCACTCTTCAGTCGAAGCCTTTTGCGTTTCCCCGGTCGAGTAAGATTCGTTATTTCCCTTTGTGGAGTCGAATATTCCTTGTTGTCGGATAATTGCCGGATGCTTGCAATTTATTCCTCTGAGTTGTCTTTCGTTTACCCGTATGCTTGGTATCGATTGTCTCTCTCTTTTTGGTTAGTCACCTATTATATACCCAATAACCGGTATCTCTGGTGTCTTTTCCTTTCGAGTGTATTATTCACGGTCTGCCGGTAATGAATAATATGTCTCATGCGCTCTTTGGTTGGAGTCCTTTGTTGATCTTCCCCAGTCGAGTAAGATTCGCATTCTTTGTAGAATCGAATATCCATCCTTTAACCAGTTTGTGTTTTGGATGATGAGTGTTTTGGAAGTGAAAACCAATTCACGTTTTCGGTAGATCACCTATTATATACCCAGTAACCGGTATCTCTGGTGTTTCTTACCATGCGAGTTTATTATCTACGTTCTGACGGTAATAGATAATATATCTCATGCGAGTTTCTTATCCACGGTCTGCCGGTAATGGATATTATATCTCATGCACTCGTTGGGTTTGTGTCCCCAGTTGAGTAAGATTCGTTTTCCTTGTGGAATTGAATGTCCATCCTATAAACAAGTTTGCTTTTCTAAGCTTTCTTCAGGATGATGAGTGTTTTGGAAGTGAAAACCAATTCACGTCTTCGGATTTTTATCCTATAAACAACCCAGTAACCGGTTCAGGATAATTTTCCTTTCGAGTATATTATTCACGGTCCGCCGGTAATGAATAATATGTCTCATCTGAGTATTCTATCCACGTTCTGACGGTAATGGATATTATATCTCGTTCGCTCTTGAGTCGATCTTTTGATTGTTTTCCCCTCAGAGTAAGATTCATTTTCCTTGTGGAATTGAATATCCATCCTAAACAAGTTTGCTTTTTCGCTCTCTTCAGGATGATGAGTGTTTTGGAAGTGAAATCCAATTCACGCTTTGGTCGGTCACCTATTATATACCCAGTAATCGGTATCCTTGGTGTTCCCTCCTTTCTGCTCCCTATTATGACCTCGGTCCCCCTGTGGAGTCAGATTTTCCTGTTTTGTTACCCGTATGCCTGGTAACATCTCATTTCTTTGTTGCTTTCCTCAGTGAACTTTTTGTTGCTTCTCCTCAGGAGTCAGCTTGTGTCTCTCCAATGGATTTATTTTCCATTTGGAATCTCTTTCCCGGTGTGAGTTCTTCACTCCCCAGTGAGTTCTCCTGTCTGTTTTCTGTTTTCCTAATCAGAGTCGTGTTTTGTTCACGTTGTGTCAGTTTTGTTTTTCCCCAGTTTAAAGTCGTGTCTTGTCCACACATTTCTTTTTTTCTTTTATTATCCCCATAGAGTCTTGTCAGAGTCTCTGTTCCTGGTGAGTGTATTACTCCGATGGATCGTCTCTTCTTCTGTGTGAATCATATTCCCCACAGAATTTGTGTCTTTTGCATACATACATCTGCATCATGAGGTCTCTTAGGGACCAAAAATTTGTCTCATTACTGATATTTAAGTCCATTCTACCGCGTCGAAATGAAGATTTCTAAACTTCACTTCTCCGGCTAGAATGACCTTAAATAGGGGCATCTGTAAGACCCCAATTTTGGGCCCTAAGATCCCTCATGGCCCATATCATTCATATCATAACCTCAAGGATCAATGCATGCCTTGTTTTCCTCTTAGTGGATAGATTGCCTTGTGGGTTGTTTCTTGATCACCAAGCATACTGTGCATTTGTATATCTTTGCCTTTCATATGTTTATTATTCAAAAAGTACAAAAATATTGTCAGTCTAACCTTTTTGCTTGCAGTTAAAGTAATCATCAGCAATTAGGTCAAAGTCAGTCATTGATCAGTCAAAGCAATGGATGGTGGCCATTCTTGCAGAATTTGGGCACCATGATCAATAATCAAGAGTTCATACAACTTGAGACATCATTTGAAGTCAAGTTCTCAAGGAATTAGGGTTTGGAATTCATCAGAAGTGCATCAGTCATCCAAAACCCTAGAAAAGTCAAACTTGGTCAACTATTGATTTAATCAAAGATTTGATGGATAGAATTGATTTGAAGGAGTTCATTCATGCTTGTATAAGCCTCATCTATCATGTTCAACTTCATCATGGAAGAAAATCAAGTCAAATCAGAAATTTTCCAGAAATAGAAAGTGGACCTGTAATTTCAACTGCCAAAAATGGAAACTTCTTGATCTTAAACTTACATCATGATACAAGCTTCAAATGAATTTTTGCCCAACATGAAAGTTGAAGATCTTGTCTTCCCATTTTCAAAAAGTCCAAGAACTCTCAAATCCCATGTGTGGTTGTCAAGATATGATCAAATCATTTTCACCAATTTTGAACTTCAACAAGCCATATCTCTCAAACCATAAGGCCAAATTTGGTGGGGTTTTTTCCTACAAACCACATTTTTCATCCTCTTTCCAAAAATATAAATTTCATGACCTAAAACCTTACCAATCAAAATGGCATTTTTGGACCTTTTGCATTTAAATTCAAAGTTTGACCAAACTTTGACTTTTTGAGTTTTTGACTTTTTCTTGATTTGGTCAATTGGGAAATGTTCCATATCACATTTGTGACTTGTTCCAATTCCAAAACCATGTTCATACCATCATTCCATCATCATTTTGAATCAAAATGCAAATTTGGCATTTGTTGCAAAAAGGGAAGTACACAAACAAAACACATACAGCATTTTCTGTACAACCACAAACAGCAAAATTGCAGTCTGTTTACAGCCTGTTTAGAGCCCACTCAAGCAGCAAACATACCTCCATTTCCACTTATGCACCAACTTGGCATTTTTGCAAATTGGTTTCAAAGAGCAAAATAAAGTACAGCCTTTTCATGTACAATAACAAACAGCAGAGGTATTGGTCTGTGCAGCCTATTTGAAGCCCAACTCGAGCCAGCCTGCACCCTCCATTTTCCACATTTTCAAAATTAGCAAATATGCAAAAGGGTTTCATTAAGGTGAGTTTGATTAGCACATGGATTAGTAACCATAAACAGACAATATAAGGACATTGTTCTGTCATTCTCACAACCCTAGACACTGCAGCCACAGAAAAAAAAACCTCACTCTCTCCTTGTGCATTTTGACCAAATTGGTTTTCTGCACAAAACCTTGAAAGCCTTCGAGTAATTCTTCATGGTTTCTTCACTAGGACAACTTTAGGAAGCTTTTTGAACCCCCATTCCCTTGCTGTAACAACTTTTTCTCGCTCTGCTTTTCACCGAGTTCAACATTGGCAAAGGTTGGCTCAAGTTCACATGTGTGGTTTTGAGCTGGTTTACCTCGAGGATTCATCAACATAAAGTATAAGCACCATCTGTTGGCACTCATAATCACCAAAACAACACTGCATCATAATTTCTTCAAAACCAAGTAAGTTCTCGAATCACATTCCTCTCCATGCCATGATATGCTTAGGGTAGATGGATGTATGCTGAACATGTTGCTACTTAAATCATGCTAAGTGATCAATTATATTGAGAGAAATCTGGTTTCCTTTTTTTATGTCCAATAGCATTTTCTATCGATTTGGTGTGGTCATGATGAATTAGAAGAAAAGGATACCATATCTATATTATGTGATGTTTGATGTTGCTATTTGTATGCTTGACTGTTGTTTCTGAGATTTTTTGTTCATGGTCAATTCTTGAAGATGATGATGAATCCTGCTATGGTTTAAACCTTACTCTCACCAGAAATTCCACTTGATCTATTTGGTGTGGTTGCTTAAAAGTTGCATGAACCTTGTTGCTTACCATGTTAAGTGATTTTGTGTTGATGTTGGTGATACCATGTTGAGCATCATGCTGTTTGCTTGTTGTTTGCTTATGATGATTACATGATAATGATAAACATGCTCTGCTGTTGCTTTGAATTTGCCTAGCAATCCATGTGTTAGTTATGTTTGGTTTAGGGTTTGCTTTGGACATTACATGAATTTTGTCATTGCCTTGCTGACTGCCATGTCTCTTGAATGTTGGTTGAGAATGTATGTTGATGATGAACTTGTTTTGATTACATGATGAACATGCCTTGCTGCTGTTATGCTTGAATATTGCCCAGAAAAACCACATGTACTGTGTTGCATATTGTTGTTTGGTTGCTATGTGAACATTGCCATATGCCTTGCCATTAAGTGATTTTGCTCAAAACCTGTTTGATGCTAATGATGAACATGAAGAGGATGTTGCTTCTGTTATGTTGTTTGTTTGGACTGGTTTGATGATAAACATTGATGTTGAACACATAATGTTACTGCTAAAATACTGCTGCTGTTACATGAGGCTTGGTTGAATTCTTGGTGGTGGATTACATAAAATTCATGCTGTTGTGTGCTGTTGTTTATTCTGTTTGAATGTTGATGAACAACCATTGGCCATGCTGTTCCTTGTGTCTGTTTGAAGTTGCCTGCATGATGATGAGCGCATGATGATGAATATTGACTGCTGTTGTCTATTTTAATTGCATGAGCCATTACCACTTGCTATGCCATATACCTTGCTGTTCACCATGTATCTTTTTGAATTTTCGACTGATGAAAACATGTGAATGCTGCTATTGCTGAATGCTGCAGTTTTGA
Source organism: Lathyrus oleraceus (assembly GCF_024323335.1). Taxonomy (NCBI): domain Eukaryota; kingdom Viridiplantae; phylum Streptophyta; class Magnoliopsida; order Fabales; family Fabaceae; genus Lathyrus; species Lathyrus oleraceus. The sequence goes on from NC_066579.1 coordinate 377,486,938, forward strand.
AATCCCATAAACATTGTCCTGAAATCCATGAGACATGTTGTTGCTGTTGTTTTGTTTTGTTTGATTACATGATGAACACGAATGCATGCTGCAAATACTCTGCTTGCTGTTATGATGAATTCACCAGAATTATTCATGTTTGCTTTTGGTTGGTTGTTTATGACGAGCTTGCATGAAGAGCCTACCAATACCATGCTGCTATAACCTGCCCTGTCCAGATTTGTTTTCATGATTAAATGTTGCTTTGTTGTTGATGGATGCTTGAATGACAATGATGTATACCCTGCTGTTGTGTGTGGGCTTGTGGCTACTTGTTTGCTGCATGTTTGTTATATTACATTTGTTGTTCATAATTTTGTTTGGATGTTGGTGAATACACGATGCCTTGCTGTTGCCTTGCTGCAGTTTAAAACATTATGAACATGCCATTCTGCTGTTATGCTACTACCATGCTGTGTTGGTTGAATGAGGAACATTGATGTTCAATACCATGTTTATGCTGTTGTTTGTTTTGGTTGGTGCTGCATGATGAGGTTACATTGCCTTGTTTTGATTGTTGACATTGGTTACAGTTGATGCTTGAGTGTTGAACAATTGATATTGGAGTTGTATGCTGTGTGTGTAAACCCCTAGTATTGCACGAAAACCCAGATAATCCAAAGTTGATTGATTGCTGTTTGCTATATGTTGCAATGCCATGTTATTGTATGATGTTGCTTGAAGCTTGTTTCTATGAGCTGAACATATTGTATGCTGTTTGTTGGTTTGCTTGTTGGTTGGAACTTCATTTGATGATTTTGATGAACACATTATGCTGCAAATTGATGATGAATACCATATATGTTGCTGTTATTGAACCCTGCTGCTGTCCTGTCCAGACTTTGGTTGTAATGTTGGTTGTTGGTGTTGGCTTCCATTGCCTTGCTGTTTCTAAAACCCTAGTGGCTGCCCAGATTTTTGAATGCTATGCTGCTATGTGCTTTTGTTCATGTGTTGGGTGATTTAAATAATGAACATGATGCTGCTAGTTAAAACCTGCTGTTGTTATTTAAATCATGAACCATGACTAGAAACTCCCATGATTATGTTGTTTGCTGTTAGCTAGGCTTGCTAAAATGATAAATGATCATTACCATTGCTGTCTGCTTGATGCTGTTATGATAAGTACATGATGATGAATGCATTATGCTGCTGTTGTTGGTATATGCTGTTGTTCATCTTGTTTGGTTTAACATGATGATGAATGTTGCTGCTGCTGTTATGATGAATGCTGTTGTTTCTAAAACCATAGAGCCATGCCCAGAAATTCTTAGGACCGTTTTGGTTTTGTTACTTATGATGTGTTTGCCTTGTTACTGCCCTGCTGTATGTAAACCCTAGGGTTTATGCCAAAACTCAAAAATTCAAGTTGGTTGGCCATGTTACTGTTTTATTGGCTGAGAGCCAATCAAAACATTTTGTTTTGCCCTGTCAAAACGCAGCACTTCAATAAGTGACTGCAGAATTACACAATTGCCACCGGTTGACTTTATTTGACCATTTGCCATGCCTATTGTTCCATGTTTCATCCAATTATTTCATCCAACTTCACAAATTAATTTCTCATTCATTTTTCATCCAAAAATTATGAAATTTTTTCCTCATATTCATGAATGTGTCCTCTTTTTTATGGTGAATTTTAATTATTTTTCATTGGCTGGATTTTTTATGGTAATTATTTTCTTGACATGTATGCCAAAATGATACCCTTTGCCATTTCAATTGTGAAATATTCATGTTATATCCAATGCCTTTGAAATTTTTTGTGGTGAAACTAGACACATTGACCTTCATTTACATATAAAGTTTGTGCATTTATCATTTATAGATTAAAAGTTATGATTTTTTGAAATTGTGTATTGCATTTGGTGCTATACCATGATCATGCATTTTCCCAATTTTTGTTCACATGCTTCCTCACATCCAAATCACTTCAAATTTTGCATGAATGATCCCTTGTATGTCTAATTGATGTATGAATTTTCTTGGAATTAATCTTGCTGTTTTCCATTTAATTGAGAATTTTCTTCCATACTTGGTCATTTGTTGACTTTTTGTGCTATGCATTGCCAAATCTTTTGTGAAATTCTCAAATCTTATTGTATGACCATGAAATTTCATGTGTGATAACTAGACATCTCAAGCTTTCCATTGGTGTTAATCTCATTCATTTCTCTTCTGTTTTCAAATTGATATGATTTTTTGAAGTTGACCCATGCTTGTTGACTTTCACCATGCTTACTTGAATTTGGTTTGACTTCATGATTTCATTGACTGCCTTCCTCTCATCCAAATGCCATGAAATTTTACATGTATACCATGTTAGATGTTAGGATTGAGTGTGATTTATTTCATAATTTTTGAGAATGTTTGAGTTGACTTTTGGAAGAAGTCTTTGCTGTTGACTTTTGTATGCTTCTCTTGCCATGCTTTGCATCCTTTTGCATATGAAATGACCATGATGCATGATATAAGTTTGAATCCAATTGAGAATGATTCTTGAATGTTTAGTCTTGGTTTGTTTGACTTTTGCTTGCTGCCTTGACCTTTTTCTTTCATCTTTGACCCTAGGCTAGCCCTAGTGGTCTTCTGAGCTTATGTTGAGTTCATCTGTTTCAGGTTAAGCATCAATGCCTTGAGGATCATTCTAATGTGCTTGATTTGAATTGTTTATATTGTGCTAACATTTGTTTTGTAGGTGACTCATATGCTTGAGTCTTTGTGCCTTGCACAATTGGTCCCTCTGTGGTTGACTTTTGGGTTATTTCCTTTGATTTTGACTGTTGAGCTGTTTAATAATTGATCTGACTTTTGCAGGTACTTTAGTTGCTTAAGTTCTTTGAACTTGCTTGCTTGCTTTGCTTTTTAGCATTTGCTTTGAGGTATAATTACTTCTTCTTCATGTAGTCTGGAGACCCGGTCTGTTATTTGACCGGGCAAACTGTCTGAAGTCCTCCTTAAGAGGCAATGCCTGTGTTTGTTTATATTTGTCCCAAGCAGGAAAAGTCCTTCAAGTAAGGCAATTGGTGGAAGGTAGGGATAAGCAATCTATCCCCCACTATTCAGTGTGTCCTCTCTTTGCTCCCATTACATGGTTGAAGCATTGAGATAAATACCCAAGATCTAATCGAGTCAATAAAGGGGAAAGAGTTCCATCTTTCTGAACTCCCCCACTTTCACTTTCTTTGATGCTCTCTCTGATTTGAGATAGAAGCAATGAGGCACACCCCTCATCTCCTTTTCATCTGCTTCACCTGAGCCCCTCAATGGCCAGGTTAAGAGCGACCTTCACCTATTACAGTGGACTTTCAAAGTCAAACCCTCTTGTGTGAGCCCCCATTGTTTGGCTATAGAGTGTGCTGTCTGATATTCATTGATTGATTGATTGTCATATGCACTTGCTTGCCTGTATGCTATGCATTTATTATCATCATCATTTGCCATTAATGCATGATCATCTCATTTATCTTTGTGATGCCATCATTTGTTGTTTGCCCATTGAGGACAATTGTAAGTCCATTGCTTTGGCATTTGCTCCTATGATATGGAAGGATAGAGTGTAAGACCTCATTGGTCACTCATATCTTCTGTTATCTATTTGTATGTGAGGATACAGTTATAAGTCCCTGTAAGTTGGCATCTGTTATCCTGTGATCATAATTTGATCTGTTTGATTTGTATGTGAGGTTGCAGTTATAAGTCCCTGTAAGTTGGCATTTGCATACCTGTGATCATATTATTTGCTTTTGTTCTTGTATGTGAGGATCCATTGTAAGTCCCTGTGATGTGGCATTGGATTTCCTGTGAGCATACTGTGGAGTTAACCTAAGTCCAGATAGATTGGCAGTTGACTTCCATTTCTTATTCTTGTTTTCTTTTGAGGAGATTAGTGTAAGACCATTGAGTGGCATCTGACATCCAATTTTGTTTTAGGAGATTGGTATAAGACCATTGATTGGCATCCGATATCCGCCTTTCTTTGTTTTGTTTGTTTGTTATTATCCATTGCTATTCCAAAGGACACACTTGAATCATCTGCTATATGATTTCAAGAAGTGAACCTTCTAAGAAGTTTTACAATCCATCCTCATCCATTCATCATTCATTATGTCCTAAACTTTTTCACACTTTATCTTTCAAACTTGACATAAGTGTTGTGCAAACATCTTCATGTTTTCTAACTAAAAACCTGGACTCAAGTCCTTGACCCTTTTTCAAAACTCCATTTCATAATACTTATTTGAATTGATCTTAATCATACTTTGACTCCATTTTTATAATCATAATCAGTAACTTCACCCATTCACTTGTTTTGGCTTTGTCCATTAATGTTTTCATACATGAGCTATAGGTTTGATTTATCTTAGTGGTTGATGTTAATCTCGCCTTCTGTCTTTAGTGATTGAATTGTAAGTCTTCCTTGCCTATTATAGGGTTAACCCCTCCCTGGCAAGTTGAAGCCGTTCTCACATGGTGGACGTTGTTGTTTGTATAAGGTTGAGTTTTCTCCCGTGGATAACGTAAGACCTGGGGTTTGTGTTTAAAATTGAACCTAACCCACTTTTGGAAATCTTCTAGCCGAACTACGGCGTTCTGATCCTTACCTTTGATGGAAGGTACGTAGGCAACGGGTTCATCCGTTCGAACCCAATACCCAATAATAATAAAAATGTATATTCTTTTCCCATCATCCCAATCATGTTTGCACAATCTTTATGTCATAACAAATAACAATTTAGTACAACAAGTGTGAAAAGGGCTCCCTAGGAGTACCTAGGACGTAGTGGGTGCCTAACACCTTCCCATTGCGTAATTTACCCCTTACCCAGAATCTCTGATCTTTTTATTAGTTTTCTACGTGTAAAACTTCTTAGGCTTTTGTTCGCTTTTTAGCCAGTCCTTTGGATAAATAAAAGTGCGGTGGCGACTCGAAAATTTCATGTATCTCATAGCTTATGGTTTAATCGATAGATCATATAGCGACGAATACACCGCTACAGGGATTAATTGAATTAATTTAAGTCTGGATGGCAAAACGGTAATTACCACACGCCAAGCCAAAACGACATGCGCTTCACTAATGCGCTGGCGGCTCGCGATTGGTTGAAGCTGGGCGCGCGAACACAATTCAAACGC